>NC_137844.1:5045000-6245000 GCF_948465745.1 Chenopodium album | reverse complement strand
CCACTTGCTCCCGAGTGCCTTTTTACCCGGTGGTAGTTTTTCTAGCACCCAAGTCCCCTTCTCTTCTAGTGCCTGTATCTCATCTGCCATTGCCTTCCTCCAACCCTGGTGTTTCATGGCCTCCCTGAAACTTTTGGGTTCATTTCCTCCTGTAATAGCAGCAATGTATGTTTTATGTTTCACAGAAAACCGGTGAGAATCAATAAAATGTGTTAACAGGTAGACAGTACCTGAGGAAAGCGATATCACAGGTGAACGTTGAGATGATGTAGATGGACTTTTATATCGGATGGTGTGCGTCACAAAATCACAGAGCTTCACCGAAGGAATTTTTGTTCTCATGCCTTTACCCAAGGCCTCATCACCACTTGCTGTGTTGCTACTCCCCTCACGCTGCCCATTTGTTTGCTCTGTTTGCTGCTGTTGGGCAGGAGATGTGTGCTGGCCAGGCCCCCCTGCGAGCTGCCGCAAGAATCAGCAGCATCAGTGCCCGCGGAAGAGCCAGTAGCCTAATCAAATGGCCTGGCAGGCTCTGCCACGGCCTGGCCGTGACCTGTGTCCTCTTGCCACGGGGTGGGTCGTGGTCCTTTCTGGTTCAATCTCTTCCCTTGCCTCATGATTATTCCCTTCATTCACACACTCCCCTTCAGTCTCCACACCCCATTCATCATCACTAACTCCCGCATCCACGCAAGAGTCATACATCCTTTTCTCATGAACAGTAGGAGTTATAAATGGAAATTCGATTTCACAAAATTTCACATCCCTCGACACAAATATTTCTCGGGTTTCCAAGTCATACACCTTCCACCCCTTCTTTCCAAAAGGATATCCTATGAACACACATTTTCGGCTACGACTAGCAAACTTGTCTCCTTTACTCCTTTGATTATAAGCATAACATAAACACTCGAATATACTCATGAAAAGGTGATTTGTCAAATAATATGTCAAAGGGAGTTTTAAAATTAAGCAATCGGGAAGGAGTTCTATTTATTAAATGACATGCCGCTTGCACACATTCCCCCTAAAATTTCAAAGGAAAATTTGCTTGGAACCGTAAAGCTCTAGC
This sequence comes from Chenopodium album, assembly GCF_948465745.1. NCBI lineage: Eukaryota > Viridiplantae > Streptophyta > Magnoliopsida > Caryophyllales > Amaranthaceae > Chenopodium > Chenopodium album. The sequence goes on along the minus strand of NC_137844.1, from coordinate 6,243,928 downwards.
CACATTCAAGATATGTTGATGTTTTCTCTCAACACGCCCATTTTGTTGAGGCGTGAAGTCTCAAAATATATCCCATTTTCAAAAAAAATACTCTTTCAAGGAATTAAATTCCGTACCATTATTACTACGAACAACTTTGATTTCTTGAGAAACTTGACATTTAACAATAGCAACAAAATTATGGAACATATATTCAACATCCTTTTTATTGTCCAATAAATAAGTCCACACACCCCTAGAATAATCGTCTACAATAGTTAAAAAATAGTGAGCACCACAGGACGATGGAGTCTTATAAGGTCCCCACAGACCTATGTTGTTTTGCACGAGGACATACATCACATGATTTTAGTTTACTACTACTACGACTCACAAAAGGAAGATGTTGTAGAACCTTTCCCGAAGGATGCCCCAACCGTTGATGCCACAACTCTGTGGATAGATCCCCATCTGTCTTCAAGGTCTTCACCATAGGAACGCCCCGAAAATAATAAAGTCCATCTACTCGTTCACCTGCTCCAATCACCTTCCTCGTCGTTAGGTCCTGTATAACACAAAGTTTATTAGTAAATTGCATGACACAATTTGATTCATCACATAATTGAGTCGCCGAAATTAAATTGCAATTTAATTGAGGCACATAAAGAACATTATAGATGGTTAGGCCGGCTCATATTCATCACATTCGTTAAAAGAGAAAGATCACAAGTCACATGGTTTGATGCACCCGTGTCAATAATCCAGCCCAAACCATGCGTACCATTAGTCTTGGATTTAAGACTATTAAATGATCTAAAAGCTGCTGAATTTGATGAGAATTAAGACCCGTAAGGGCTGCCCCATCTCTTGCTGAAGAAACGGTGCTGTTGTTGGAGTTATAGACACGCATGGAGGCAACGGAATGCCTGCCTTGGCCCTTTCCATGTCCTCCTTTCTCACCTCTCCAATCTGGCAATCCAGGAAAATAATAACACAGCCGCATCATGACCCTCACGTTGGCAGTGACTACAAATGCTATCTCTAGCCATCACAATAGTCACGTAAAGTTAGATAAAGATTCTCACAAATTCTCACAATCAGTTTCACAATTCCTCACAAATAAAGGAAAAATTTTGTCAACCCTTACGAACTCAAGAACTCGCAAATGTGTTTATGTATTCTCAAATAAAAAAAATTGCAAAGGAGTGAACTCTCACCCTCACACAAATTGTACGCGAACAATGAATATCACGCAAAAAAAAAAAAAAAAAAAAAAACTTTTGGATCTCACTCAGGCTCTTGATATCATGATAAACGGCTCTGGACCACACCCATAACAATTGTCCACTTAATACGACCAAGGAGGTTCTACCTCAAAACCATATGACAATGAGGGGAGTGGCCCCTTAGCCTTATAAATTAGACACAACTTTCTTATTTCTTCAACGTGGGATACACATCCCAACACAAACACTCACTTATAAACTCAACCACTGTGGGACAACACACCACTCACATGTGGGTTTTCTCATGGGCTCGACACTCCCACTCACATGTGAGTTGTCCATAATATTGGCCCATATTACAACACAACCGAACCTGGCTCTGATACCATGCTAAAATATACTCAATAATTATGTTCTGTAATTCTCATTCAACCAATACGGCCATATACAAATATATAGAGTAGGATACTTGAAGGGTAAGACCAAATATTCCTAAGATAATCACAAAATATTCTAAGATATCTTTTGACAATATTCACAATATTATCTTCCTAATAGATATGAACAATGAATGTATACTATATAAACCCTATAGGTTCCGTTCCAAAAATAATATAAACCACATAGGATGTCTACTAATTCAAATATCATCCAAAATTACAAATAATTCAATTATTGGAAAATGAAAAAAATAATGGTATTATACCTATTGTGGTTAGTCGTCATATTATTTTTCTATGTTAAATAATTTAATTCAAAAAATATATTTTTATCTTTTACTTTCTAATTGTTTGTAATACGAAAGATAACGATCTCATTGCTTTACACATAGATCCATGTTTCTCTATTTCTTTAATCAAATGAATTCCTCCTATAAGGATTGTTGGTGTTGCCACTTGAAAATTTTATAATATGTATGATATTTAATGAAGTAAATACTTGTATAATTCATGTTGATAATTATTGAATTGTGCAGTTGTCATGGCACATATGGCAATAGATGTGGAAGCTAAAAGATGTCTTGAAACTGATGGAAAATGTGGCAAACATTTTAGTAACGTTTGCTGTGATTTAAGATGCAAATCTAATCATTTTGATAATAGTGCTCGTGGATTTTGCGAAGATTTAATCAACCCAAATGTAAATGTGAATATAATTGCTGAATTAGCAATATAATGCATTATGACGGATTGTTTTTGGCTTTCATACATAAACAACAATAATAAACAATTATATTTATTTGTCTTTAAATATCCGTTACATACATATTGAAAACAAATCTCTAAACGACTATTAGATGAAAATGAGGAAGGAATCCTCTTAGATTTTTGTTATCCACTAATATAACCGTCTTGAGTTTTGAATAATGAAAAATTCTAAAAATAAAAAGCAGAAGTAAGTATAATATATAATATATAATATTGTGAAAATATTTAATGAGACTAATCTAACGAGATCCCACAATGTTTAACTAACATAAATATCATTTACTAATTATGTAATATTGAGATTTGAGACAAAATGTCTATATGATTTCCCCATTTCACTACACGAACCTCCTGACTCTAGCAAAGTGCAATCAGTACTAACACGCGCTATGTAGTAATGGCCCCGGGCATGCCTATTCATTGGATCAATAGAGAGGTTTGCAATGCACCATTTAAGAGGAAGATATACTTAACATCCTTAGCGCTTTGTAATTGTCCACCTCCTAAACCAAGGTCTAGTTTATACTTTCACCTGCTTGTCAAATGTGAAAATTCCCCAATGCCTTTCGAAGTTACTGGGCGAAACACTCTTTTGACCCTCGTCGAACAAACCAAAAAAATACAAAACCATATAGGTGGCACATTAGGTCTTATATGCGTTCCTTTGCCCGTCAATATGTGATTGACTAGGCCTTGATTGAAAGAACTAGCAGCTTCGGGGTTTGCTCTATCTACCCCATTCGTAGGCCAACCCACCTCCCCAATGACTACCGGAACATCACCAAATTCAATGTTGTGAAGGGCCGAGACTAATGTGTCATAATTCCCAACAAAGGTGTTGGTGTATGTATTTGGCCCGTCGATTACTGGGTGGTCTGTGCCTTAAAAAAAAGCGTAATCCAATGGAAAATTTGGATCCACGTAACACTCAAGAAGGGGTAAATGTTCACCACAAAGGGAGAACTATGGGCCACTAGGAAAGACACTAGTTGAGTCATAACTTGAACCAACTTGGGTCTAAATACTCCATGAGACGGGAGGTTTGCACCATATGTGCCTGCATTGCATAGTACTAAAAGCTAAGCTTGATGGAGTCGTCAAGCTTTTTCCTAACCAATGACCATTGTAGGTTTAGAAGGGCAGGCACGACATGGGTTATATATTGGTTTGAGTAGCTCTTTAGAAATGGCTTATTTCCAACAGTACATATCTATAAAAAAAAATATAGAGATATATATAAGAGAAACTATCTTAGTATGATATGTTACAAGGTTGTTGCATGTAAAATTATAAAGAGATTAAATTTGCAATTGAAACTCAAAGTCAATTCCACTATGTTGGTAATAAACAATTACTAAAGGCATCATGACAGAATGTGTCTATGAATCAAAATCAAACCTCTTATGGAGTACTAGCATTATATTATTAAGAGATGTTTTAACCAATATAATATTTATGTATAATATAATATAGAGGGAGGAGTAATAAAAGAAACCATAAAGTTCGTTTTTTTTTTTTAATATGTATACTTAATTTTTGAAAGATGTTTTAATTTAATCAACAAAATAGCTACGTATAAAGTAGGTAATGAAGATTGACAGTCTTACCTAATACCAACAGGATCTTTGCTGCGGAGATAGGCGCTAAGGTTGCGGTGAACCCAAGAATGAGCCGCATAAAAAGAAGGCGGATGAGCATGCCGTTGAGGATGCCAACCATAACCTCGATATCGCTTCCTCATAGAGCTTGGAGGATATTGCGCTCAACGTCAAACAACTTGAATTTTTGTATCCGATTATTTTTCAATAATTCTATTGACTTCTTAGGCGACAGCCCACCCAATGTGTTTGCTCCCCAATTAATTCCAAATTTGCCATCCCATTATGTATTAATGATAGTAGTGTAAAAACTATTAGAAATAAGGAAATTTTACACAAAATCATCTTTTATAAGCAATTTTTTGCAAGAAACCACTTTATAATTTTTTTTTTGCAATGACACACCTTAATCAAATTTTTTTTTTTGCAAATCAATACCTTTATGCCTGAAAATGAAATTTGACCCCATTTTTCGGCATTTACTACCCCAATCCACCCATGAAACCACCTCTCTTCCCAGCCCCACCCACGAAACCACCTCCCTCCCTAACTCCACCCACAAAACCACCCTTTCACGGCATTGGCCACCCTAAATACACCCTTTTAACGACGTTGACCACCCTAAACCCTCCTCTATAGCCCTAGCCACCCTTATCCCCTCCATTATCAGCGCTGGCACCCCCACACTCTCCAACTCTAAATTAACACTCAAACCACCCTAAATCTAGATTTCGCGAGGTGGTGGAAAAAAGGGAGTTTGATTTCATTGGTGGGGATGAGGGGGGGAGGCAGTTTCGTGGGTGGAGCGAAGGAGAGGGTTATTTCGTGAATTGGGCTGGGGAGAGGGAGGTTTCGTGGGTGGGTTTGGGGTAGTCAAACGTCGGAAAATAGGGTTTGATCCTATTTTCCGGCATAAAGGTATGGTTTTGCAAAAAAAAAAAATTGATTAAGGTGTGTTTTTGCAAAAAAAAATTTATAAGGTGGTTTATTGCAAAAAATTGCTTATAAAAGATGGTTTTTTGCAAAATTTCCTAGAAATAATTTTATTATCCGGTATCCCATTTTTATGGAGAGAGAGACAGGCTAAAGTCGTATTACCTAATCAAAAGTAATTCCTAAACCCCCTAACTAAAATAGATAGGGAAGTAGGGTCGAATCCACAGGGAAACGAGTCTTTCTATTCCTAATTACTTAATATAATCTAGATTATAGAGTAACTAAATTATAGATATGATGAAATTAAACTAAAGGAGATAAAAATAGGGAGAAATCAATTAATAAAAAACTAGGGTATAGGTTCACCAATAAACAATATTCCAGGGTAAAACATAATAATCAATCATCAATTAATCACATCATAAAGGGCTTTCGCTACGTATTACAATCACAGAATTAATCTACTGGTATTAAACCTCATCTCTCGAATCTCGACTTAACCATTTATAAATTAACCTGCCTATTGAAACTAAGCCTAAATATCAATTCTCATCTCTCGAATCTCGAATTAATATTGTTAAACTCATACATAAAAGACCAGCGCTAATCTAGTTGCAGAGCATTAAATCAATCAATAGGAAATTAATCAATTATTGACAGTCAACAACAATAATTTACCCCTTCATGTTATTTATGGATCCCCATAAACCCTAGAAAGAAAACTACTCAGAAATAATTAAAACTAAACTAATCAAAGCAATTAAGCAAGACATGATGAAAGAAATAAAGTAAATAACTGAGATTAAAGTAGAAGAAATCGTTACCAAAATAATTGGAATTAAAGAGTTGAATTAAGAACAAAGTAGAGGACAAGGTTGTAAAGAGAGAAAATAATCTAAAACTAAGTAGAGAGAAAGTCTAAGAGAAGAGGTAATAGAAGTAAAAAGAGAGAGATACCTTCACTAAAAAACTCTCAAACGTATTTATATTAAACACTTAATTAATCCTCATCAAAACTAACAAAAATCGCCGAAGTCATCTCCTCATAAACACGCGCCCGATCGGGCGCCACACCGCCCGATCGGGCCCGCCTTTTTCCATCATGGGCGTCTCTCGCGCTAGACCGGGCGCGAGATAGGGCGGAGAGTTGCTTTATCCTTCTTTCACCCCGCCCGGCCGGGCGCGCCTTCGGGCGGAGCCTATCTTGGCCGTGCCACAACCTTTGCAACTTGGACTTCTCGATTGGGCTCCGATTCTTCGGCCCAATCCAGATTTCCTCTTCGGGTCTTGAATACTCGGTATCACATGCACCAAGCCCCTAATCATCGGTTCGATGACTCTAACCGGCCCTGGGCCGTGAAAACTGGTCGTGCTCCTCCAATGCTCATAGTTGCTCCATAAAAATCTCGGGAAAATGCTCCAAAGGTGCAAATCCCTACAAAAGTCAACCAAAACTACGAAAACACTATAAAACACCAATTAGTAATAAAAGTGGCTCTAAAGAGCTAAAAACACTACCAATTATGACCAAGGGACGGGGGTAAAACACTATATAAAATGGACATATTAGAGAGAGAAAGGGAGGGAGAAGTATAGAGAGAAGATAGATTAAAGATAATGAAGAATTATGAGAAGATAGGTTTGAGAGTTTAGTGGTGGTTTTAATGCATAAAAAACTCTACATACTATTTGTAAGGAAGAAGTTTAGAAGGTCATAAGAGTGAAAGTGGATGGACTTAATGGAAGTGAAAGTTATTTCATTAATTGAATTATTTCATCCCAAAATGCTATAAACTTTATAGAAGTATGATGGATTAAACTTCTTCTAAAATTAAAAAAAATTAACCTTAAATCTTTTTTCATCCCAAAATGTTATAAACTTTAAAGAAGTATGATGGATTGAAATTCTTCTAAAATTTTGAAAAAAATGAATAAATAAAATAAAATAAAATAACCTTCAATATTTTTTCATCCCAAAATGCTATAAACTTCATAGAAGTATGATGGATTGAATTTCTTCTAAAATTAACAAAATTAACCTTTAACTTTTCTCATCCCAAAATGCTATAAATTGTATAGAAGTATGATGGATTGAACTTCTTCTAAAATTTTTAAAAAATAACCTTCAATCTTTTTTCATCCCAAAATGTTATAAACTTTATAGAAGAATGATGGATTGAACTTCTTTTAAAATTAAAAATATTAACTTTTAACCTTTTTTCATCCAAAAATGCTATAAACTTTATAGAAGTATGATGGATTAAACTTCTTCTAAAATTTACTAAATTAACCTTCAATCTTTTTTCTAAATTATTTACTTCTTTATGATTATTTATGTTATTTTTATTATTAAAATATTATAATAATATATTATTATAATATATTAATACTTAAAATACAAAAATAATAATATAGAAGTAAAGAACTATAATAATAAAAAAGAAGAATAATATAATAATAAAAAAAAATTAATAAAATATTTAAATATATCGATTTAAAAATAAAATAAAAAAATTGGATAGCCCGCTGCCTGGCCCAGTATGTCAGGCTGTGCTGTGGGTTGGAGTGTGCCAAATGGTGACCCAGCATGACATGACTCGCCAAGAAGCAGGCACGGTACGACACGAGCCACCACTAGGCAGAGAGAGGCCCGCGACGGCCCGACACGACACGTTCTCTAAGTGGTAGTCTTGCATGGAGGAAGACAAGGAAGTGTCCAATGCTTGTCCATTTGACGTGTGGTTTATATTTTGACAAAGATTATGTATTCATGGATATTCACTAATCACTATCCAACGTCCCAACTTTCTCATATGTAATCATTATAGACAAGAATTTATGAATTTTGTATGGATCCACAACAAATACTTTTCCTCCCCTTAACTTGAGTCATTTCTCATTTGGTGTATACCATTTTAAATTAATGCTAACTCTAATGTTGGAATGCCAAAGTGAGTTTATAGTAATTATATCCATACAAATTAAGATACGAAGAGATTTGTTTAATTGCCATTACTTCCTTATAAAAGTGGTCTGGACTGGCCCAACAAAAAAGCCCATGTTTGACGGCTGGAGTTTCCAGTCCAACTCCAAATGTTAGAAGCACATGAATTTTGTTACTCATTTTTTTTTTTTTTTTTTAGATGCAGTATTTTTTGATTTTTTTTTAAAGAACCCGAGTGGGAATATACTAGGCTAAAATAAGGTCTGCCAAAGTTTGAAGACTTTGGGGAAATGAGTTGTTACCTTTAATATTCCAACATAAGTTCTTTTTAGTTTGCCTTATACAAAATCTTGCTGTTAGAGAATTAAATTCAAAATTTCACTCAACAATACTGCTCTTTAAATTGCTAAAGAGCTAATCTTAGGTAGATTAAATCTAATTAGATGTACTCTAATCAACAGAAATATTCTTTTGTGATGCAAATGACAACACTTTTAGCATATAAGATATATGGGATCTTTTTGGTGGGAACCCCTGCAAAAGAGAAAAGCTAAATTTTACACAGATCAGATGAATTGGCACATTGCCCATGTGATATCATCAGGTTTATTCAAGATTCCATTGAGACTATTTCCTTTTTTTTTTTTTTTTTTTAAATAACATTTTTAATACAAGTAATAATTTAAGTTAACTTAATTAATTTAATTGATGAACATAAAAAATTTGGTGAGCTTTCTTAATCATCTTTATTCTGTAGATTTTAGACTTTGTTTTGATGTATAAAAAAATTGGATCTCTAAGTAATGTAAGTTAAATTAAAAGACCATCTTTTATTAGAAAATCCCTTAACTTTTCTTTATCTTTAGACATCTATGCCTACTTTGTGGTCTTTCCACTAAAATGACTTTTTTGGCTAACCAACTTAAAAAAGTTGATCAAAAAGGCTAGAATTTTCATCAAACTTTATCAGAGTCAAACCCTAAATGTCAAATTAAGTTTGGTAAATATTTTTGAAACATACTTTAATTAATTACCTTTCAAATTTTAAATCTTCCAATGTCTCCATGATGGAGAGATTAGGAGCATAGCCCAAAGAATACAATCCTTAATGATCAAAACATGTAGACGAATGCAAATTTACATATAGATGAAGTTTTCAATATAATGGAGCATTTTAAATGCAAGATACTCCGTATCGATCAAAACATAAATTTTAATGGCGTTAACTAGATCTCCTTTGTTCTCCATGTCTTGTTATAATGACATTTCTTTTGACCGACTTAGATTTTTTTTCCTACCAACGAACTAGGGTTACAATTATTTTATGTAAGTATGTAACATGTCATAGTTTAAGAATAGTACTCCATACATTTAATTAGGGCTGCAATATTGTGTAGTAAAAGGGTAGAGCACTAGAGTTTGCTATGTTAAAAGTTTGGATGATTTAATCCTTGTATAATTGTATTACTCTAAATTAATTATTCCTATTCGTAAAATCAATGAAATGGATGGGTTACAAATGTAATAGGAAGAGTTGAACTAAATATATACTCCTTCCGTTATATATTACTCGTCACTAAGGAATATTTAATCTTTCACAAATAATACCTCTTTGTTGTAAAGTAATATGTAACGGAGGGAGAAGTATATAGTAAAATAAATTTGGAGTGAAGTGTACCTGTGACATATTGAACGCATAATCTCGAATAACGAAGTATAAAGTTAATAAAGATATAATAGCTTAATCATGCTTTAGGAAGTCAAGGCCACACTCATACATATAAGCAGTCAAATAAAGCTTGTTGAAATACATGCCCTTGTCTTGAAGTAAGCACATTTAATGGCCAGATAATTAGTCCTACGGACAAGGCTATCTCGCCATTTTTTTTAATCATTATTTTTCAGTTATTTGGGAGAAGTAGTTGATTAATGGATTATAGAGATGTAAATACATAAATCAATAAAAATAATTAAAAATTATTAGCTCCCACAAGACATTGTGTCCCTAATAATAGAGCTGAGAATCAAACTCGTGATTTTCAAGTCATGACACTATCGAAAACAAATATATTTTTCAAGTAGTAGATCAAAATTAACTTATGCGCGCAGCTATGCATTACAATTTCCCAAGACATAATAAGCTGTGTTTTTTTTTGAGCTTTTGGTAGGGTAAAGCAGAATAGGTGTTAGCAAAGCAGAGCAACTAATTTATACTCAGTAAAGCAGAGCAGATTTTAGTATAGTAGACCACATCAGCTCAAAATAACATGGAATAACCCTAATAGAGGAGGAAAAACACAATCGATCTTCTAACCGACTGGATCAAGGTTATATTAACTTACGCGTTGCTCAATTTGGTGAATTGTGAAGTAGATCGAGTTGCAAACTAGCTTAGAATCCATAAAATAACTTGGTTAAGGACAACCAAAAAGAGGCTTTCTAATCTCTCACTTTCCAATCAATATATATTTATGTGAAGGCCTCTGTGATTCCTAAGTTCCATGATTTTGTTGTTCATAACTAAAACCAATAAAGCACCAAAGCATCTAATCTACTCCCAAGTCCCAACAATATTCTAATAAAAGCATGCATATACAGTCATAAACAGCCTTTTCTTACAATTAATATTTGTATAACAAGATTATTATTATTGAGACACTTAAAAAGAATGTTTTCAACTCTGCAACCGCATCTTAGACTATCCAATAATTATATACTACACCAATATTAGGACAAGTCGCTATCTTTATTCTACTAAAAAATTTTAACAAAAACATAGATTAGGGAGTCATTCTATCATCAATGGCTCATAACACGACCTAATGAGTTGGATAGTTTTACATGTAATGATTGATGAGATTGGAGCGTATTAATCTGCTGCTCAAATTCCTTTTTATTCTACATGGACATAACTAACTATTCAATTAGCGATAGCATGTATGCTTGCTTGTTAGTATATATGATGCACCACATCATATCCTATCGTCACAATATGTACACCACATCATTATAACGTAATTACTTATACAAGATAGAGTACCAATTATATTGGCCGAGCTGAGGACTACTTTTGACCTTAATTATTACAATGTAGCTAGTTGTTGTAAAAGATACCCGACCTAATTACCTCATTAAGGATCAATTTATCACTCCTTTCTATTCTATATTATTGTAACTCATGAGATAGGGTCATTATCGTGATTGTACCTTTTAAAAAATATGGAATAACTAATTAAGGGCATACTAAATTTCTTCATTTGTTATATGATGACGAGAGTATAAATTTACAAGGATGTAGAAAGTGTAAAATTTAATTAAGTTTAATGTTAACAAAATTATGGAGTACTTTGAAAAGGACTTGGGATAACCGGATAAGTGCCTTTAGGATTGGTCCATGAAATATAAGGTACACGTACATTTTGAGAATGATTACATGACAATCCTAGCTTTAGGAATGCTAAAATCAATTGCTTAGGTTTTGCTAAAACAGTTTACACGAGCTAAGAGTTCATTTCAATCACATGATTTTCACATATATGAATCTATCTACATGCACTTACTATAAAACTTACTTTTATTAAACTTATTTTTACTGTAAATTGCTTACTTTTATCCGTCATTCATTATTATTCTTAGCCTTCTTAAGAATTTTGTCTCCTGACTTAAAGATCATGGTACTACATCAAATTTCACTTGGGCTCTGAAAAGAATGAGAATAATAATTATCTTACGTTACTCCGTATCATTTTCCCTCATTTTTAATAAATCTCACATACAGAGTTTGATTAAAGGCCTATTCTGTTCAGCTTAATTTCATTTCGGTTCATCGGTTAAGTTTATTTCAGCTTTAATTAGTTCAGTTCAATTCAATTCATAATTTCCTTCTCTCATAAATACTTTATTTTAGCTCTATTCAGTTCAGTTTAGTTGCAATCAATTCAATTCAGCTCAATTATTTTCAATAAATCGAAATATGCCCAAAATTGACTCGTAAAAAGTCTCAATTTAGTAAGGTGGTTATTCTCTTCATCATAATTGGGAAAAACACATTAAAAAGTTCAATGAATCATGATATAAATACGTCCACCACAAATACAAAAAAGGAAGAAAACATTAAAAATAGTGATGAATTAGCTAGGGCACATACTTTAGAGAATAAGGGTGTATGACCCCCAAAAAATGGACCCACCAAAAAGAGTCTCCTTCCCCTCTTCATAATTATCTCCATCATCATAATTCCATCTCAAAGATAGAATGTGTGAGAGTCAGAAACAAAGAGGAGAGAGAAAATTAAAAGAGAGAGAATGAAAATGATGATGATGGTGAGTGCACGCAAACCATTCTTGTTTTTTTCTTCTTAGCCTCTTTCATTTTTGGTACTCAATTACAAAGAATATTTCTTGATTATCCCAAAAAATAAACACCTAAATTCTCACACAAATTATCATCAAAATTAAACACCCAAAAAAAATAAAAAATAAAATCTTCATGATGATGTTTTCTTCTTCCTCTAAAACTAGTAGTCTCTTATTATTATTACCCTACACTCTGACTCTTGTTCATCATCATCATCATTACATCCTCACTCATCTTCTTATCCCTTTTTTCAACTCTCATCATCACCATCATTTCCTCCACCACTATCCTCCTCCTCCTCTCGTCGTACTCCCTCTGTCCTCAAATAATCGTCCTGTACTGCTATTGTTATTATCGCTATTTCAACCTCCCCCTCGAACACACCAACACGACACCTTGTTATCATTATCATCATCAACAACAACTAGAAGAAGAGCAACAACAACAACAACAACATGATGACTATTCTTCTTACTATTTGAAGCAGCAAACACAACAAAGTTGAAGAAATTAAAAAGAGGTTTAATTTATTCTCTCTTAAATATTTCTTTCTATCTCTTGAGTTGTTAGTTGCTCATCACGGGGAATCAAGCATCTTGGTCCGATCGTTTGTACGTTAATTAGCCCTAGTTGGCTAGACATCTAGCTTACTTGGTTTTTTGGTTTGTTTAATTAGATAGATCTAAATCTTTTTCACATGATCTTCATCAAAATTAAGTTTTTATCTTCTTTAATTTCTGTATTGTTATTATTACTATTACTATGTTTTTATGTTGTGTGACTTTAATTAATTGTATTCGCGTGTTTTTTGTATTAATTTGAAACAAAGTTCTTTGATAAGTTTACATTTTATTATTGCTTGTTTAATTTTCTTTGATTTTACCTTTGATTTCCGGAATTATGAATTTTTTTTTTTTTTTTATTATTTTTCTTGTGTGATATATAATGATAGTTTGCACTCGATCTTAATCAACCTATGTTCCTAATAAATTGATATGAGGTTATATTATTAATTTTTTCATGACAAAATTTATATTGGGCAAGTGTAATCCATCTATATGATCGATGCCATGTTTATTAATTAAGAATATATTATATCATAATCTTTGACCTACAAGTTAGGGTTTGTATAGATAATCTACGAACTAAATATATTAATTATGTATCTAGCTTAATGTCTTACCTTAGATGGTGTTCAATTCGATAACAAATCTAAGTATATGATGTTATGTATGTGAGGAAGTATATACTTGTACTGTACGTATGATTTTATGTATGAAAATATTTTGCTTGCATCGAGTCAACAAATATCATCACTATATTGTTAATACAACGAGTGTATTGTATATTGTAGACTTATACATCGCAAATCACATTTATACTTCGTATAACGAACTTGATAATTATGGTTGGCTTTCATGCGATTTAGGTGACTAAGAATGTTGTAAAACAATAAATCATCGATGTATACAAAACCTATTGACCCGGCGGTCACCCGGATCTTTGATGATGCCTGGCTATAAATGAGCTGTCTATCATCATGAGCATAGTACTCCAATCTAATCATACCTAAAATTCTCAAGGATTGAAATAATGACGTACTAGATAGCTAGATTCATGAAATTTGCTAATTTTTCAACTCTTTTATGATTCTAATTTGTTGCTTCTAGAGCTTCGGATTACTTTCTTGACTTTTTTTATCAATTGTTACGTATAGTATTAGAGATCAGAAAGAAATACGTTGTACGAGTATTAGGATTGGAAATAGCATATTTTTGGATCTTGCTTTAAGCAAGCTAGCTCACTAAGCTATCTTCATGCATGCATATTCAATTAAGGTTGATATATAATATACTTCATGTATAGTTGACACATGATATATATAAGTAGGTAATTCTGTTATTCTAAAGTTTATTTACTCGTATAAAATTTCCATATCGATCTCATGTATACCTTCAAGATACATAGAAATTATAGTTCATTTACAAAGGACGATGTACTACGTATATAAACGAGCCTCCATCTCTAAAAATGTGCATAATGTGTGGTCTTGTTTGGTTCGGAGTAGATAAGTTAACTATAATATGTTGTCAAAATACCAAAGGAAAAATGTTTAGTAGATGACAATAATATCATTCCGTGTTTTGATATCAACAAAGCTAAGAATCCTTTTTCAATATGTCCTATAATTTCAAACCTCATAAAATTCTAAAATGATGCGACACATTTCATCTTTTCCTATGCAATTTACTGTCAATATTGAAATTTGTTGCAACAAACGAAGTCACTTTTGTTATAAAGGTCTACTATGATGTTCCCTCAAAACCCAAAAATGTAAAGTATAGTTTATATGCAAAGATGGTATGGATCAATGAATGTACTTGTTGGCTATCTCTTCTTGATTATTTAATCTTGTTTTTCTATTTCCTAATTAAAAAGTTTATTGGTAAAGTTATATTTGAGTGATTTAGGGTTGCGTTGTTGCTTTATAATCATATGGTTGAATATTTGAACCCGGTGTTTACGGTGGTAATATTCCCTATTCCTTTCCCCCTTTCTAATTAGGACTGTTATTAAAAAAAGAAATTAATTAAGTAGTGAAATAGGACAAGTTTAGATGGTAAGTTGTTTTCATGTTTTATTGCCATATCTTTTAAGCTCTATTTTTGGCAATCACTTCACAAACCAAATTCCATTAACACACTAAACAACCCTGTAACGCGCAACTCAATACTTTACAGTTTACAACTTTACATCATTCGTCACAGATTAATTGCAAACCCAATCTAGGTACGTACGATTGAATGCATTGTTCATGACATATTCATGCCCTGGCTATCAGCATGCGTGAATGGCTACATGCAAGTCGCGCGCACCACCACAGCATAGTTCACCCAAGTTTTTGGTAGAGACGACGTATGAACCATGGTTTAATTAAATATAGAAATTCTAAATCATCTCGGTGTCAACCAATAGTAATATAGAGTATAGATACGAAGTACCATTTTGTTTTTGAAGGTTAATGTTAATTAATTTGGTTGCAGTTAAATTGCTTGAACGACCCTTGTTGAGCTCCTTCAAATGATTAAGACAAAATAAATTGTATGCTTGATCAAATGTGTAATCATAGATTATCAAGAATATTTGACTATATTTTCTCCATCTATATCCCTTAGCAAACAGTCTCGTTTAAGGAGTTTCTTTCTTTATTTAGTAGAGTTGTATTCGAATTTTGCATAGGATTCAAATTCCAAATGCAACCCTATTACCGTCAATATATATAGACCTTCCAATACTAATGAAACCCTTTTTATTTTCAAAAACATGTAATTTAGTACAAGTGAAGCTCTCCATAGTCGAAATTTGACGTGTTAGGCTTGAACTATTTCATGTCATGGCTGTTGTTGATAGGTCTCAACCCGCTACTCCACAGAGAATTCCTGGTTCAACAATACAAATACTCGAAAATCTTGTAACAACGATCCATCATCAGTGGAAGATTTTATCATTTTGTCCTCTTTCTTTGTACATACCATATTACCATGCTGCTTTCGCTTGTGACAAAGATCCTTAAACCTATATTGTTCAGTCTGGTGGCATAAGATGCATCATAATACATAACATGTTCAGCCTTAATTAGAATGTACAAGCTAAGCTAATTGGTTCTTTGACTAAGCCAGAACCAACTAGCTAGGGTTGGGTACTTGGGTGGAGTTGCAAGATTTAAATCGTAGGAAGATTGAACCCTTATGTTGGCCTGTGGCCACGACTCAAGACTATGACTGCAAACCCTCCAAGAGGTACTGCACAAGCCAATCAACCTCAACGAGGCCGAAGCTGAAGCAGCAAAATTCCCCTTACCTATGGTACCAAAGCCCTACAACTACCATACCCAATTATTTTGGAACTACGGCTTTGTTGTTGTTGAGTAGCCTGTAGCTTAGCAAACCCGTCTCCACGCACTGATATCAAAATCATAGGCCAACCCGGCCTCGTGTTGTGAAGCAATTGAAACTAACGATCAACATGACCTTAGTAGTATATTTTGCACGAATGTCCATAGCAAGTCTTTGTAAGAGTTTGATAGAAATCTCATAATTAAGAACAAGTTTTTTTATTATATTTATTTGTATTTTATACAAAAGTATTTTTCTGAAACCTTAATAATAGCTAACTTGAACAATGTACTTCTAATAAACTAAATTTGGCATGCTTAATTATCAACTCTTAACTGAAACTAAAGTTGCTGATCTTTTGGAGCGTGAAATGCGTGGACCTCTTTAAAAATAAGCAATTCCTACTATTATTGGGCCTACTAAGTATTGACACAAACTCCCTCATGGCCCAATAACAACTAACATTATTACATTATATATGGGCCAATTGGGCCACTTATTTTTTTAATAAAAAAATGTTCAATTAGTGGGAAGGTCCTGAGTATGCACTAGAATGTTCCATACTACCAAATCGTCCACTAACTAATCTTAACCACCAATTAAGTTGACTTTTACATGGATAATCTATATGTATGTATACTAATAATAAATTAATACTAATATAAGCTTGTCTTTCTTAAGTAACAGCTGGATCTTAGCTTAAAAAATTGTAACTTAAACTATGCTCTATTCAAGTACTAACTTGTTGATTCTCCTAACGGTTCTTTGAAAGTTTGACCTTGAAGAGTACTTAAATTCAATATTTTTGGGCTTTTTTAGTGGTTTTATAGGTCTTTATGGCTTACTAGAACTAGAGAAGTATTTGTTAAATAATACTCGTATAAGTTCTTATCACTTGGATTACATTATAGAGATTACAATATGGTTAACTATCGATTAATTGAAATTTTGCAAAATAAATTACTCATATTATGTAACTTGTGACCTCACTGATCTAAGAATGGAAAGTTATAGAGCTATTTAATTGCTTTAATTTCCTATCTCAATTCTTATATAAACTTTAATTGTTTTTACATTTTCATTCTTATAGATCGTACTACATTTATCATTTTCATACAATACCTTTTAAATTTTCTTAGACTCATACAATAAATGAGCGTAAACAACTTCCATCCAATATCAAGAATACGACCATGCCAATTAATTATCTCCTTTCAAGATTACGTGAGTAATCAAGTTTCCTGGCTGATCACCAGCACCAAGGTAATACGGTGAAGCAGGATCAATTTTCCCTTCGTCACCCATTGATGAAGATGATCGAGCGATGATTTTTATTTTTATTTATTTTTTTTTTTTATGTTAGGGTTTTTGAGGTTTTGGCCTGATACCATGTCAAGAATGTGAATCCTTGGTTTGTGTATTACGTGTTAGGGTATATATACAACCTAAGATAGGACTAAACATAAGCCCAATAGTTACCTAAATACAATACAATGATAACCTAGCTTA
The DNA here is from genome assembly GCF_948465745.1 of Chenopodium album. Classification (NCBI taxonomy): domain Eukaryota; kingdom Viridiplantae; phylum Streptophyta; class Magnoliopsida; order Caryophyllales; family Amaranthaceae; genus Chenopodium; species Chenopodium album. The sequence goes on along the minus strand of NC_137844.1, from coordinate 6,226,276 downwards.
ACATCCAAGATACTCTCATACTTTCTATGCAATTCTTTGAATGTTATCATCTTTATATTATTTTTATAATAAGATCACACCTCCTATAATAAGATCACACCTCCTATAAGATGAAACAAAAACACTAGCAAGAAAGGGATTCATTCTAAGCATAAATATACATCACAAGTTATAAGTGGAAAAATATCACGTTTCTCTCATTATAAGAACATTAATGATAAAATGAGTATTAAATGCCAAGAAAATAGTACAAGAAACATCAAATCAATTAAGAAGGCAAACAATTCCTGCCTCAATAAAGAAGTAAACCTTTTAGTATATCTGAGCATACCATTTTAATCCAACCACATGATTCTCCACCTTTATGTCCCTACCCAAAATCACAACAATAGTTGAACCCCCTTTTACTAAAGGAGGCCTAAGTGGACCTTACTGTTATGCTCAATTTTAGAATATTGGAGAAATAAAAAATTATATGCAAATACATTCTTAAATTGCGAAAGTTGCAAGTAAAAACAAATAATTATGTTACTAACTTAGATGTATAAAAGGACTAATTTATTTCGAATATGCACAAGTGGATAATATATATACTCCATACTATAGATACTCTGTATAAATATTGGATATTAAGTAAAACTGTTTAAATGCTTGATATATGTGTTTTATATAATTTCGTAGTTCTAAGAGAGCACCTATTATAAACTATGTAAAAGTAGTGTATTAATTGATTTGCAAGGATTTGTATATACTCGTATTAAAATTACACATTTGTATTAATTTTATTTCATTTTTATATTTAAGTTGTTTTAATTGTTTCAAATTATTCGTCAATATAACTAGATATTTATATTTTATATCTAGTAAAATGAGAAAAGACGCGTGCCAAGTTGAGTTTATAGGTGTGTTGATTTATCTCTCGGTATACACCTTGGATATTGTTTCAAATTAAAATACACCTTGGATATTGTTTCTGAAACAGGGCTATTGGGTGCGAAACCAAGTGGTTTTCCGATTGAGCATAACCACAAGCTTAGTCTTGCTAGTGGTGAGTTACTTGAGGATCCTGAGTCTTATCGTAGACTAGTAGGGCGGTTGATTTATCTCTCGGTGACTAGACCAGATTTGGCATATTCGGTTCATATTCTTTCACAGTTTATGCACGAACCTCAGATTGAGCATTGGGAAGCAGCTCTCAGGGTGGTTCGTTATTTAAAGGGTACTCCGGGATAGGGTATTTTGTTGAGTGCGGATAGTGACCTGACTTTGCAAGGTTGGTGTGATTCAGATTGGGCGGCGTGTCCTCTTACTCGTCGTTCGTTGACTGGTTGGCTAGTTTTTCTTGGTAAATCTCCTATTTCTTGGAAAACCAAGAAGCAACCCACGGTATCTTTCTCTTCTTCTGAGGCTGAGTATCGGTGCATGGCTTCAACCACACATGAGTTGAAATGGTTGAAGGCCTTGCTTTTGAGTTTGGGTGTCCAACACCCTAAGGCGATCATGTTGTTTTGTGATAATCAATCTGCTTTACATATAGCTCGAAATCCAGTTTTTCATGAATGTACAAAACACATTGAGATTGATTGTCACATTGTTCGTGATGCTATTACAGAAGGCTTAATTGCTCCTTCCTATGTTTCCACTAAGGAGCAACTTGCAGATATTTTCACTAAGGCGCTTGGGAAGTCTCAGTTTGATCATCTTCTTTCCAAGTTGGGCATTTACAATCCCCATGCTCCAACTTGAGGGGGGGTATTGGAGGATATATTTAGTTTTCATATTTTACGCTTAGTATATATTTTATGCCTAGCATAATATCTTTTTGATATCTTTGATTATTTCCTAATTCTATCGGGTTAGGGAAACGATGTATTATTTATTGGCCATGGCCATCTTCATTGTAATTCAAGCAATTGAGATTGTTCAATTTAACATATTCTCTCTAATTTAGCACATTTTTATATTTAAGTTGTTTTAATTGTTTCAAATTATTCGTCAATATAACTAGATATTTATATTTTATGAAGTATTGTAGTACTTGGAATTCGAAATTCATATTGATGGTCACTTTTAGGGCTCACCTATAAACTCAACTTAGCACGCGTCTTTTCTCATTTTACTAGATGAGGACTTAATCCTTGCTATGAGGCATGAGCTCAGGAGTGCTACTACTTGACTAGTACTAAACCATAATGAACTAGTTTTGGCCACAAACAAAGTTTTAAACCCTAGTTTATAGTTTGGTGGTTTCTAAAATGTCCATATATAATGACATGACAAATTTTAACATTCACACACATCTCAAACCATAGCAACACTATGTTAATCTATTGTCAATTATCACCCACATACAAAGAATAATTGCAACCCAAATATTTTTATTTTCCTAAATGAGAAAATATTTTACATGTATAATATGTGAATGTTAAAGTGACATACTATAGAACGGATTAAATAATTATTGTGGATATTAACTAGATCTATTAGTTAAAATCTTAAAAGGATATATTCAAGACATTAAACCAAATCTAAGGTATATCAGACACACTCACTCTACATCATAGATAAGGCAATTATTGCATTCACTCCAACATTATGAAATTAATTGTGATTACATCAAAACAATGTGACATGCAACAAACTACTAATGTAACAGTACTGTAGAATTTTATAGAAAGTAATGACCAATTTCAAAGGAGAAAAACAATTTATACATCACATATTCCAATTAAAGCAAAATTTGAATCATCTAAAACTAAATTAATTAACTTTAATTGAGCGATTCTCAAGTGACATTGTTGACACCGATTATTTAGGAACACCAATATATATATATATTTTTTTTTCCAAATAAAAATAAGGTTTGTTGCATAAATGAAAATGACATATTGAATCGTAGCTTACAGTAGAAAATGATTAAATGATGGAATATATCGGCATTATAACGCACACAATTTTTTTAATAATCATGTTTAAAAAATGCTTAAATGTTATGATTAGCCGTCTAATTGAAAGCCTTAAGAAGTACTCTACTCTTGAACCCTGTTTTAACTCTCAGCTGTCAACGCTTTACCCAATACAGTTGTTGTTATTAAGTCTTGACCACACTATAATTTGGTCAATTTTAGCATCCATTCCAAGCATACCAACACACACCCACATAAATACCAGACAAATTAGAATGGACCTATTATTTATTTATTGCCACTAAAGTCATAAACATAAACATCACCCAAAGTACGAGGCCATTTTTCTCATCAAATATCTCTTATTTTTTAATCGAAGTATTTTAATAAGAAGTCCACACTAAAATCTCTATCTCCCCCGTTTTTTTAATGGAAAAGTTTTACCACAATCTTACTCTTAATCGATAAGAATATATATATATATATATATATATATATATATATATATATATATATATATATATATATATATATATATATATATATATATATATATATATATATATATATATATATATATATATATATATATATATATATATATATATATATATATATATATATATATATATATGAAGGTAAAACCGCATCCCAAACTTTGTTGGGAAATTTTTAATCTTATAAATTTTACTTGGAAAATGATAAACATATAAGGGCTATGTATAATAAGATGTTAAAAAAGGAATTATTGAGGATAAATTAACATTTAGTATACCGATCTACGCGTGGTTTTATCATGAATTTTCAACTTAGGGCCTATTCACGTCAAATTAATTTCAGTTCAGTTCAACTCCAATCAGTTCAGTTCAGTTCAGTTCAGCTACTAATTTTCCTCTCTCATAAAATATTCATTTCATCTCATTTCACTTCAATTTAGTTCAATTCAGCTCCAATCAGTTCAGTTCAGCTCAATTCAGTAAATGTGAACAGATCCTTAATTTCATTTTAAGTATATATAATGCTTATATATAAAGGGCTACATATATTATTACTCAGGGTAATATTATATGTAGCACTTAGGGCTATATAAGCATTAAATATACTTTCTAAAATGAAATGAAGTTGGAAATTCATAACAAAATCACTTGTTGATTGATGTAATTAATATTAATTTATCCTTAATATTTCCATTTTTAGCTTTTTAAGTGTTCATCATTTTCCTTTATTCAATTAGCCTTATTATTCAAAATTTTAGGTGAAATCAACTCTACTAAGTTTAGTTTAGCTCATTTAAATTATATTTATTCAATTCCATTATATTCATTGTTGTTACTTTTTTCAATTCAGTTCAATTCGTTTTTATTCATTCAAAATGAGTTCCAAAGACCATTTTTTTTTTTTTTTTTTGGGAAAGAAAGTTCCAAGAACATTTTGAAATACCTTTATAAACTTCTTCTCTTAAAAAAAATCTCAAAATAAATAAGAGATCATTAATCATCCTAAAGCAATAGGGGATATACCATATACATCAATACATGACCATTAATTCCAAACACAAAATAAAGTCATTATCATTAATTACTTTTCCTTCTATATTAATTTTTTTTTAAAAAAAAGAAAAGTAGTTGTTTCCCAAACTTCTTTAGTTCTCCCTCCCTTCTCTTGTCTCACTCTCACCTCAAAACCTCCTCCTCATCATTCATTCATCACTCTCCCTTGAGTCATCTCGACTGAATAATAAACTACATCTTCTCTTCCTACGACTCAGTCTCTTCTTCAACCTCCTCAATATCTTCCTTTCTTTCTCTCTCCTCCTTCTTCACTCTCTCTCTCATCCCAAATGAAAATCATAAATTGAAACCAATCAAATCAAATTAAAATTAATTATAAAAATGGGGGGAAAGGGTAATGGCAAATTCCTCAAATTAAAATTTTCATTTCACAGAAACTCACCTTCACGTTCTTCCACACCACCACCGGAGTATATTTGCCCCGTTTGTAATTCCCTCTTCTCCGACCCGGTTGTTCTCGGGTCGGGTCACACCATCGACCGTCTTTGTGCCGAGGTTTGCGAAACCCATAACTATAAACCCGAATTCCCAGATAAAACCCGACCCGATTTCTCCACCAAAATCCCCAATTTGGCCCTGTGCTCTGGTATCCCTGCTTGGTGCTCCAAAAACGGCGTCGCTTTGCCACAGGGGAATGATAGGGTTGCCGTCGAGAAGATTGTGAAGGAGATGATTGAGAAAGAGGAGAGAGAAAACGACTTGATTCGGCCGTCGGAAAGGTTTCTCATTGAGTCGGTAAAGGATAAGGCTGACCCCGACGCTTCTCACGCTGTTACCGAGTTGACTCACCGAGTTAACCGGTTTGACTCGTCGACGAGTTCGGAGGAGTCGGTGATTGCAGCGGCGAGTCCGCTTACGCCGTTGCCGTTTACCACTCGGCCTGCTTCGTGTTGGTCACCGTTTCATACTTCGTCATCGGAAACCCTAGTTTCCGACGATGCGATGAACCCTAACCCTAGCTTTGATATTTCCAATGATGAGGAATTTATCGCGAAATTCAAGAGTTGTGATCCGTATGAACAGGAACAAGGTGCGATTTCGCTGAGAAAAGCGACGAGAAATGACGAAGAAGCACGGAAATCAGCGTGTACGCCACGTTTGTTGCTTGCGCTTGGATCGTTGCTTTTCTCGAGCTACGAGAAAGTTCAGATAAACGCCATTGCTGCGCTGGTGAACCTCTCGCTTGAGAAGACGAACAAGGTGAAGATCGTACGGTCAGGAATCGTTCCGACGGTGATTCAGTTGTTGCGAGGGAGATTATCGGAAGCGCAAGAGCACGCAGCAGGTTTAATATTTTCTCTCTCATTAGAAGAGAAGAATCGGACAGCAATCGGAGTTCTCGGCGCTTTGCCGCCATTGTTGAACTGTTTGTTAAGGTCGGAATCGGAGCGAACTCGGAGTGACGCAGCTTTAGCGCTGTATAACCTCTCGCTTGATCATAGCAATAGAGTGAAACTCGTGAAGCAATTCAACGCGGTGCCGCCGCTTCTGACGGTGCTCCGGCAGGAGAAGGAGTCGATCGCCGGGAGAGTGCTGCTGGTGCTGTATCAATTGGCGGCGAGTGCGGAGGGGAAGGCGGCGATGTTGGACGGAAATGCGGTGGCGCATTTGGTGTGGATGTTGAAAAAGGGGAAGGGCGAGTTCGAGTCCGAGTCGACTCGGGAGAACTGTGTTGCCGCGTTGTACGCGCTGAGTCACGGGAGTATGAGGTTCAAGGCGCTAGCGAAGGAGGCGAGGGTGATGGAGGTGTTGAAGGAGGTGGAGGAGGACGGGAGCGAGCGAGCGAAGGAGAAAGCGAGGCGGATAATGGTGGTGTTGAAGGGGAGGAGGGAGAGTGAGGATGGGTTAGGGGAGAGTATTGATTGGGAGGCGATTCTTGAATCGGATGGTGGTGGTGGTGGGCTGAGTCGGACTCGGAACCGAGTTGGTGATGGTGCTGGTTGTGGTAAAACGGCTGAGTTTTGACTCTTTGACTTTTTTTTATTTGGTGTTTGATGATTTTGATTAATTATCTTTTTGGGTATTAAATTTAGGTACAGGATGTAATTATTATTTGCTGGATGTTGGTCAAGGGTTTTTGTTAATTTGGGGAATTTAATTTATATTTATTGTGGATTCTATCTATAAATACTTGTGAATTATGTAAATAATTAGTGTTACATTTTGGAAATATGGATGGTTTTGGAAAGTCTCTTTAAACACGTTTTATTCTTCTCACTATTATTCTCATGCAACATTTTGTCTCTGTTATGGAATGTTTGTGCTTATTGTAATGGTATTATTTTATGCGTCATATTATTTTGGCTTAATAAGGTAGTTTGTAGTTTCGTGTAGATTTGTTTGAGTTTTACTCGATGTTTTATGTTCAAATGACGAAAGTATAGTTTAGTTTTCCTTAAATTAGGATGTAGCATATGACCTGACTCGAATCTAAATTACACTATACTCTCGTACGACTTGACTCAAATTCAAATTACGCTATACTCTCATCACTAGTGAAGGTAGCGTAACGAAATGTACGTGTAACTAAAGTTGTTGAATAAAATAACTTTTAAATTTCTCTTTTGGCAGCTATAAAATAAATATGGAGTACTACAAACTAGATGGAAGTAGCAGGCCAGGGGAATGAGGTTATGAACTTATGCCACAAAGCAGACGTTGAAAGAAGAAATCTGATTTCTTAAATGTTAAGGTTCCTGGTTCTCATTGGTGTAACTAGATCTTTTCATGTCACTGCCATTTTTTTTTAACCCTTTCTATATAATTTTATGATGCACTATTAATATATTTTCCATTAAGATTAACTTATGAGAAGTTGTTACATCCAGCAAAGTGGACTACAGGACTTTAATACTTTATTACTCGCAGCAGTGTTGAACTTATATGATATTGACTGTATCATTTTTTAATTGGGAAGACTTATTGAATAAATTTCAAGACAGTGATATACTGATATGTAATTTATAATTTGATTTTTTATTTATTGAAGTAGAATGCTGAATAATTTTTAATAATATCAGATGTTATCTTCATTGAAGATTTGGTTCCATCTTTTATGGGATAATTCCAAATTGTTTTCTTTATAGGAAGTATATGATGCTATATGTGAATGATAATAAATTTTGATGTGGTAGGCCTAGGAGTGTCATTGTTATAAATACTTTTATAATTTATCTTACAATAACAATGCTTAATGAAGCACAACACGGGAAATGCTAGGGATACACTTGATGTACAAAAAAACTTGTACACCAAGCTCTCTATTGGTTGAATGAGAATCTTATTTTGAACTGAGTTATTTTTCTTTTCATTTCCCTCTCATTTTGACCGAATTGGCAAACCAAGTGTATCCGTACCCTTTTCCACACAACACATTTTAATTTAGTTATAATAAAGAAAAATAATACTACGTAATATATAATGTACATATATAGTCTTTTATTTAAAAACAACTATAATCGCATAGGACCAACTCGATCTACATTACAGTCTTTACAATACTACAACATCACGTGTCCTAAGTACTCGTATCTCGTTACGCTTTGCATAACACAATACTCGTTAGTCGTTACGGGTTGGTTGTGTGAGCTACTGAGCTACTTCATATTTGTACATCAATTAATGAGTGAAATTGTGGGATTAATAATTAAGCAACTTTACTTTCCTTAGCCAGTTTCATGTGCTTCCTCTATGCATGAATTGAACATTTGAACCACGCAAGTAAAACTGTGCGCATGATATCAACTAAAAATAGGAATCAGGATAAGCCACTTTCCTTAATTCCATCTAAAACCAAGTAATGTGCATTAATAATGATAGCTACCTATTTAGCATGAAATTGTAATGTAGTTTGTGACCCCAACATTCAGTTTGGGGTTGGTTTAGGAAATGTTATATATTGTCAAGAAATCACTATATTATTAACAACTACTCTACCAACAACCACCACTTTTTGACAATGTAGATCGTCATTTTCACTGGTTAAGTTTTTGTTTGTTTATTTTTGGAGGGAAGTGTTTTGTTGGAATAAAAGCTTTAGAAAATTTAAAGGAAATTTCTTCCCTTTTAATTAGACGCATACTGCGGTACAATATTGCTCAAGTGGTGGCTCAAGTGGTGGCTCAAGTGGTGGCTCAAGAGGATCTAAAAAAAGGTGACTCGGGAGACCAATGTTAATGCATGGTATAATCAATGTTAACTCTACAATATTGCTCAACAGGGTCTAAAAAAGAAACTTCTATGGTATAACACAAGGTCTATATAAGCAATGTTAATTCTTTGCTACAAATCTCGAGTTGATATATGAACTAAAATGGTCTTGCATTGCACAATGAAAATCCTTAGTACTCGTAGTTAATTAATTCCTTCCTTGAGCTCGTGTATATTTTTAACCTCAAGAGCTTAAAATAGTCATGCGTTGCACAATAATAATTATACACAATAAGGATCAAGAGAATTGAGCTTGCGACCAATTGTACACAAACCCCCAGTCTTAATTCTTAACCATTAATCCAAGACCTTATTGATAGCTTGTGTGTATTTAGAGAAAATACGAGTTTATCATCTTGCAAACAATAATTGTCTATCAAACTTGTAAATAATTAGCCAATGTCTTGCATTATGTAATTAAAATTTTTTAAACCTATATCATACTAAGATTTAGATTACTTTGCAATCACTTTCTAGTGGAAAGTACCAACCAACAAAATGTATATTTAGACCAAGAAAAAATAGGGAGAAAATTAAGAAAGGGGCAAAATTAAGTGAAAATACAATAGACGAAGTAAATCTCTAATCTAGCCAATTTTTTCAAATCTCCTTCTCAATTGCAAACCTGAACCCAGCTGAAAAAAATGCAGAACACCAGAAAAAGGAAGCTAATTTCTCCCAAAAACAACAAACAACATTCAGAAATCACAATTACGAAAATCAAATCAAATAAAACCAAGAAAAACCCAAAATTAGATGCAATTGAACCATACCCATCTCACCTAAGACCAACACCAGAAGATTGTTTAGCCATTAGAGATGAACTCTTGAAATTTCAAGGATTTCCTGAAGAATTCGCCAAGTATCGCGAGGAGAGAGAAAACCCAGAACCTAATTCTTCAAATTTGATTAATGGGTCAGTGAAATCAGAGGTTTCAGCTGAGAAATTAAGCGTTTTGGATGGTTTAGTGAGCATTGTTCTTTCTCAGAATACTACTGATGTTAATTCTCAAAAGGCTTTTGCTTCTCTTAAAGCTGCATTTCCCACTTGGGAACTTGTAAGTTTGCATTAATTTTCAATTTTATACAATTTTATTTTAAGATTTATGGTTTAATTGTTGAATACAAATGGGAAGGGGGTTCTCAGTCTTTTGTGGGTGTTGATTGTACTGTTTTCTGGTGGGAAAACTCAGGTTTCTGATTATATCTTGGTTTAGAAAGTATACTTTGGAATGTGCAAAAATCATGCATGTTAAATTAAGAATGAAGATGTTATTTAAATGTGCTCTGCTATATTTTGTTTAATGGGGAATTATTTAGGTTCAAATTGCTCAATGACGCATATACAATACTACTGAAGGTTCTGTAATAAGGTTTTAGTTTTAAGTTGGTGCAAATGTGCAATGTCATTGTTATTGAGTAGCATTCCATCAATAAGAGTCGCAAGTATTCGTATATTGTTTCTTTTATCAGTAACCATTCTGAAGGAATGAAGGCCTAATATGTTGAGTTTATGATGAGTGGTAGCTAATAGCTGGTGGTGTATCAGTTTTTTGCTGAGATTCGTAAGTTTTGAAATCCTATTCCTTCTGTTAGGTGTCTGTGTAATCTGTTAGTAACTTATGTATTAATATTAGGTCCTTGCTGCTGAACAAAATTTGTTGGAGAATGCCATCAGATGCGGAGGTTTAGCTCCAACTAAAGCTTCCTGTATTAGAAACATTCTGACTTGCCTCAAGGAGAGGAGTGGGAAGTTATGCTTGGAATACTTGCGGGATTTGTCAATAGAAGAAATCAAGTCCGAGCTCTCCTCTTTCAAAGGAATTGGACCTAAAACTGTGAGTATTGTTTTATGTTTCATTGCATATGTGATCTGTACATGTTATTTGCATTGTGAGATGCTATGTCATGCAGGAGGAATACATTGTGTTATGTGTCTAGTTTTTGTTACTAGCTGTTTGTTAGGCAATTTTGCAGGATGTGTGGTTAAAAGAAAATATGGATATGGGAATAGTGCCTTATAATCCGAAAACATAGATATGTGCCCATTTCTGTCAATTGCGTATTACTTATAAGCTTCCTGGTGTTCGAGTCCTTTTCATTAGTGGCGTCTTTTGGTAAATTATGAGTAGAATAGATAAACTTCTGTTATTTTTTATGGCTTTGTGATAATTTGGTAATTGGTTTCAGGTAGCTTGTGTTCTCATGTTCCATTTACAGCTAGATGACTTTCCAGTTGACACACATGTAAGTTTTAAGTTTTTTGTGCTGGTGAAAAGACTATCACATGTTTGAAAAATCCTCTAAAACCGAATTGTAAATCCAGATTTTGCAGATAGCAACTACTCTTGGTTGGGTACCAGAAGGAGCTGATGCGAAGAAGACGTATCTTCACCTAAACCGTAGAATTCCAAATGAACTGAAATTTGATCTGAACTGCCTTCTATTTACACATGGTAAGATGTGCAATAGATGTTCTACAAAAACCGTAAAACAGGAGAAGAAAGAATCAGTCAATAAGCCATGTCCTTTACTAAACCACTGTAAGAAGTCTGATTAGAAATGCATGTGTACACTGCAACTTCCTTCAGTTATATCTCTATGTCATTCTATCCAAGTTCACATGGTCACAACAGCAGAGAACCTTGTATAGGTCCCACCATTTAGCTGGGTTAGTAATCTTAGTATAGGTGAATGCGACTTAACTCCAAATTAGTCGAGACTAGTAGAGAGGTTGCTTCTGAAACTTTGACTTGGTTTACAAGATTTGCAACATGATCTGTAAAGGTTCTAACTTCTAAGAGACTGTTAGCATAGCAAACGGTTCTATTAGAATCAAAATACGGAGTAAGAAGGCTTGTTTTATTCGAACCATAGCATAACATTTTTATTGCTGATCTTGCAATAGCTTATAATGATTAATGAGACCAAACTGGCTTTCTCCTTTTACTTTTCTTATTAGATAGCTGTAAGTCTCACAAGAAAGTAATGTGAGATGGTCTCACCTAAGAGTTTATTGATGATTTCGGATGGGGATATATGTAAGTCTCTTGAGACGATCTCACCTAGGAGTTTATTGGTTGTTTTGAATGGGAGTGCTTTTATCTAAGGAAGTGAGGTCATGAGGGCAATACTGATTGTTTCGGATGTGTGTAGTTGTGTACTGTATATAACAAAGTGCTTAGGGTCATTTTCCGATTAATCAATTCTGTGTGTATCAAGCGAACTTAAACATCAACCCAATTGAATCTTGTTTTAAATTTCTTGACCTTTTCTAGTGCGAATTTTTCTTTCTGCAGAAGTTATAGGAAGATCTTTTTGCTTTATTGTGACCCAAGGGCTGGTAAGAAGATGCTCAAAACAGCTTAAAATAGGAGTCACACACATCTTTTACCTGGGTTCAAAAAGTTGTGAAAAGGGAGAGCAATTATATGTTTCTCTCATGGTTGTCCCTAGGATAGATAGAAAAGCACTTGTTGCACTTTATGAATTATTGGAGCATATCTTTGTTTGCAGATAAAAAAAAAAAAAAAAAAAAAAAAAAAAAAAAAAAAAAAAAAAAAAAAAAAAAAACATCTGAATCATATCTATATGACTTAACTTTATCACTTATAGTTTGATGCTACTCCTATGTTTCTTTTTCTTATACGTTAGTTTTATTCGCCTCAACTCGTAAAGTTGCAGATCACAATCCAAGTCAAGTTTCTATTGCTGAAGTGCTAAACTTGTTTTCTGTACTACAAGTAAAGGTTTTAAATAAGTTGCTTGCCTATTTGTCTACTTTCTCATTTTCTATTTGATTGATTTGGATATAAAAGTTTGTTCCCACTCCACAATAGTCTATACATCCTTGTGGCTCATTCGGATAAATAGAATCTAACATTATTCTGTACTCTATACATGTACTTAATTATTCGGAATTGAGATTTTATTACTTGATCAGGCTAAACGTAGCGAAAATAGATTAATATGAAATGGAAATAGGCGGCTTGGCTTGGCGTTTAACTGTATGATGCCAAAAGATGGTTTAAAGTTGTTCCACTAAGCTGGTGAGCTTAGAATTTAATACGTCTTTGTATGCTAATTGCAATTTACAACCAAAGTTTTCTTGCGTGCATAATCATGAAAAAAAGAGTAACAAGCATAGGTTAGTGAATCTAAAGTATGGTATATCTTAAGATAAGGTATCAAATGTGCTTTCAAAAAGGTATTCCACTGCTGTTTCGTCTAAAAAGATGCAAGAAATCCAGATATTGTTTCTTTCATTTTGCGCCGTCTTTTTATCTATTTGCTATTGTTTTGATTAAAGTTCCAATTTATGTTCTTCACAACAGAAGAGGGTACTTGCTTTCTTCCTGGCACATACAAATTCTTAAATGGACCTGGTTCACACTAATTTATTGTGGACCACCAACATTAGAGACAATATGATTGTTTTATTAATAAAAAAAATGTTACTATATTAAAATAAAGGTTATTATGTTGAAATAAAAGTTAATGTGACATTATAAAAGCTATAAGAGCGTTAATTTTTTTTTATTGAAATTTTTAATATAAGGTCAATATGAATAATAATTATCACTATGTTAAAATTAGGTCACTATTCAACATAATGTCGTACTTTAAATTTATAATAACATTAAAGATCACACAAGTTTTAAAAAGGGTTACTATGTTAAAAAATAAGATTACTATATTAAAATTAGGGGTCACTATATTGAATATAATGTCAGTTACGTGTGTATAAACCTTGGGTCCACAATAATATTATTGTGGATCAGGTTCACGCAAGATTTTCTGGCCTGCACATTAGGGATTAGGCAAGTAGCATCAACCTAATCTTAACTAAAACTTATCTTTAATTTTAATGAACAAGGCTAAAAATAAGTTCTTTCTAAAAGTATTCCCGATTGATCTTCGAGACTTTTTATTGGAGGACTTGAGGTTGGTATATTCACTTGTCTCATATCTTTTTCATCGTTACCAATATGATGTAAATGATTATACGGAGTACTCCGCAAGCATTAATTTCCTTAAGAAGTCCTGTCCATTAGCCTTTTGTCATAATTAAATGCGACTAAAGTTTAATTGAAAAGCCAATTTTCATTTGCAACCACACTCAAATATTACTAATTTTAGTATTCTAAACTGAAGCAACTTACTCAAATGATTGAATACTAATATGATCCTAATCAAATCATATCCGAGTGAGCTATATTTGACACCTCTATCACCGAGCAAAATATACAGACATGCGAATATATATAATTAATGTTCTTCATTATCATTGGAAACACATACAAGACATCATTAAGATAAGCAAAACTAATTTTCAATTTATTTTGTGATCAAACAGTGCACAAAAAAAAAAAGAAAAAAAAATTAGTAAATAAAAACTGATTACTATAATTAAGACATCATACTTGAAACTTGCATATCATTCTGACTAGTCACTAGCTAGCTTAGTGTTTCCTACTTCCTAGCACACATCTTTTACTTGTGCACTTTAGCTCCTTTCGGTCAAGTCTTCGGTGTTGAGTTCCTAGCCTTCTCTGATCTAGGGTTCGAAATTAAACTAGGTTCATATTCAACTACAACATAATATGGTTGTTTGACCCCATCCCTAATCTGTATCTTCTTCAACGTGCCATTTTCAAGATCATGAGCCCATATATCCAAGCTTTGAATCAAAAGGTCCCCATTCGGCATAAATCCAAGCACGTCCATTAAACCAAATGAACTAGCAATATCACTTAAGTATGGAGTCACGAACAAATTAGTCCATGATTCCGGCTCTCCATACTCCTTCATCACCCATACCTCAATAGTAGACGTGTTCAAATGGTGTAACACGACTCCAAGTTGTCGTTCTCCTTCCAAGGTTGCTAGACCGAGCATTTTTTTTCTCCTCACCTCCTCCTTGATTTGGCCGAGCCATCTGCTTAAATTTTTCTTCCTTGTTATCGAAGTAAAGGATCTCTCCTTGAACCCTTGAATTCTCAAAATCGTAAATATTCACCACCCAGTTAGGTACACCACAAACAACCTTCCTTGCTGCTCCATAAAATGGTTTACCGTCTACTCTGCTTGGAAGAGCAGCATTCTTTAGGTTCCGTTCTTTACCCGTCTTGCAATCCACTACGTAAACAGTTTTAGTTTTACTTGCTACCACGACACTGTACTCTTCGCGATCAGCATAATAACAATGTCCCCATAGATTGGGAGGGTCTAAACTCCATAGCCGCTCAAAGAACCAATAGTTCCCTGAAAGAGACTTGTAATATCTGGTTATAGGATGCCACAAAATTAAGCTACTAGCATTAGCTAACGCAACTAATCTATTACAAGAACCTACTATCTCAAGATCATCAATACACCCCCATTTACGAAGATCTTCTGAAGGAGATATAGATGATGTTGTGCCGTTGTTGTTCATGAGATTAGAGCAATTTACGTCGTAAATATTAAATTTATAATACGAAACAAACTCAAAAAGGATGAAATGTTTACCAATGCGCTTAAAATACTCCTGCATAAAATATGGATTAGAGATTATGGAGTACCATTCTTTGCATACTAACTTGGATCGAACCATGAAATTGAGGGGTAATTTGTGAAATATGTCTGTTAATACATCATTAGGAAGACGTGCATTCGCTTTCCTTCGTCTTGGCTTTCTTCCTTTTCTTCGCCCTCCTCTTCTTCTTGGCATGGCTGGTTTGTTTTGATTTTCTTTTGGGATTTGCAGTTTCTTATGGTTTATGTTGCTTCCTAGGGTTTTAGGGTTTATGTTGCTTATTAGGGATTTTTAGGCTTTATGTGTTAGGGTTTTAGTTTTGTAGAGACAAGAGTTGATTAATATAAAATATCGGCCAAGGTTAAATAATTATGATTGAACCCACAAATTTGTTGAGGGGTACAATCTATTTATGGGTTAGGGCTAGACAACAACCAGCTAACTCGCCCTTTCATAAGCTTCCGTTAGGTTCAAATTGTAGTACTTATTCCTATCGCACTTTAAACTCAACATACGCTTCTTTGACTACTATCAATAATAGTAGGTCGGATTATGGTTTTGTTCTAGAATTATGTTATCACTACCCCCTTCTGCTTATAAATTGACCCGTGCAATGTAAGGGCGGTTGAAAATAAAATTTGGATAAAAGCTATACACTAAGGGCCTGTTTTGATACGATTATTTTCAGTTCAGTTCACTTCAGCTCTAATAAGTTCAATTCAGTTTAGTTCAACTCTAATAAGTTCGGTTCAGTTCAGTTCAGCTCTAATCAGTTTAGTTCAGTTTAGTTCAGCTCTTAATTTCCTTCTCTTATAAAATATTCATTTCAGTTCAGTTCAGTTCAGCTCTAATAAGTTCAATTCAATTCTATCAATGAGAACATGCCCTAAATATGTTAATTTTTTTTCTAAGAGAGTAAGGAATAGTTCAAGTGGTTAGAGCTTTTCTTTCGGTTTCTGGGGGTCTTGTGGCTCTCTAAACACCAAAATATATATATATATATATATGTTTTATTTCTTCATATGTTAATTAAATAAGATATGAAAAGTTAAGAGGAATAATAGAAGTGAGTATTAACCTATCCTAATCGTGGGTAATGTGAAAAAAACATAACATCATTACTTTCATTATAGCGTTTGATACATAGGATTGCTTTAAAGAAGGGTGGGTTGGGAGATCAGAAGAGGATGAGACAAGTGTTTTTGATGGTTTGTGTTTTTAAATACTAAGTATTGCTAGATTTGATCAGCTTCCTCATAATCATCTACAACGTCATCATCTTTTTCTTCATCATGATCAAAGTACTGTCTTAGTTTCCATGAAGTACTTTCTAAATTAGATTTGTCCTACAAAACTTCCCAAAATAAATAGAATCTTCATACAACCAAAGCAACTTGACAACTTCTTATATGGAAGGTTTGAGCTTTTGAACATTGTTTTGGGAGCCTCCTCAAGGTTAATAGTAGGCTGATCTGACGGTATGGCTTAGTGAAAAACAGTATCATCAATTGCAACCAACCATAACTTGATCTTATCTCAAGTACAAAAAACGTTTTTAACGAACCATTCATCAAGATGAGAGTGAAAATAACATCTTCTCATTTTCTAATAAGAAGAAAAGGAACAAGAACGTAAAAACATAAAGCAGCAGTAGGTGTTATAACATAACATCACAACTATCCTTCTCGGTTATTTTCTGGAAATACAAAAAGCAAGCAAAGAAGAGATCTTGAAATCGATTATGTTATACATATCACAAAGCTTCACACTTCACACATACATTGAGTTCTGTCTATTGTGCAAGTGAGCTGATCGAGTAACAAAATGCACTACGCTTTCAATTGCACAAGACGCGTATCATATCCATGAGCTATGTAACTCAATCCCCATCTATGTAATATCAAGAGTTCATGTCCATAAATTTTTGTCATAATTAAATACAATTAAAGTTTTTAATTGAAAAGCTCGTTTTCATTTTGCAACACATTTAAATATGACTAATTTTAGTATTTTTTAACTAAAGCAACTTACTCAAATGATTATATACTAATTCGACCCTAATCAAATCATATCCAAGCGGGCTATTTGCCACCTCTATCAGAAAGCAAAATATACATCCTACGAGAAATAAGAGTATATAATTGATGCTCTTCATTATCATTGGAAACACATATATGGCATCATTAAGATAAACAAACCTGATTTTCAATTTATTTTGTAATAATAATACGGAGTAATAATAATAATAAAACGGTTCTTGAGTAATACAGTAGATAAAAACTAATTACTATAATTAAGACACCATACATGAAACTTGCATATCATTCTTACTAGTCATTAGCTAGCTTATTAGTGTTTCCTTGTGCACTTGAGCTCCTTTTGGTTCTTCGGTGTTGTATTCCTTCTTGATTCAGGGTTCGAAATTAAACTAGGCTCATATTCAACTGCAACAAAATATGATTTTTTGGCCCCATCCTTAATCTCTATCTTCTTCGACGTGCCATTTTCAAGATCATGAGCCCATAGATCATTGCTTCGAATCAAAACTTCTCCATTCGGCATAAATCCAAGCACGTCCATTGAATCAGCAGCAATATTGCTTAAGTATGGAATCACGAACAAATTAGTCCATGATTCTGCTCTCCATACTCCTTCATTACCCATACCTCAAGAGTAGACACGCTCACATGGTGTAACACGATTCCAAGTTGTCGTTCTCCTTCCAAGGTTGCTAGACCGAGCATTGTTTTCTCGTCTCCACCACCTCCTCCTCCTTGATTTGGCCGAGCCATCTGCTTAAACTTCTCTTCCTTGCTATCAAAGTAAATGATCTCTCTTTGAACCCATGGAACCTCAAAATCGTAAAACCTCACCACCCAGTGAGGTACACCACAAACAACCTTCCCTGCTTCTCCATTAAATAGTTTACCGTCGAGTAGTCTGCCTGGAAGAGCATAATTGTTTAGCTCCCGTTCTTTACCCGTCTTGCAATCCACTACGTAAACAGGTTCAGTTTCATAATCTATACTAGCATCGAAATTCGTGGGTGAGACAGGCGGGCTCTGATAGTCTATAGCTACCACAACGCTGTACTCTTGGCGATCAGCATCATAACAAAGTCCCCATAGAATGCGAGGGCTAAAATTCCATTCCCAACGAGGCTCAAAGAACCAATATTCCCCCGAAAAAGACTTGTAATGTTTAGTTATAGGATTCCACAAAATTAAGTTATTACTATTAGCTAACGCAACTAATCCATTACAAGAACCAATTATCTCAAGATTTTCATCATTATACCCCCATTTACGGGGATCTTCTAAAGGAGGTATGGATGATAATATTGCTGTGTCTTTGTTGTTAATGAGATTAGAGCAATTAACGTCGTAAATGTTAAATTCCCTATACGAAACAAACTCAAAAAAGATGAAACATTTACCAATGCGCTTAAAATACTCCTGCATAAAATCTGGATTAGAGATTATGGAGTACCATTCCTTGCATACTAACTTGGAGCGAACCATGGAATTGAAGGGTAATTTGTGAAATATGTCTGTTAATACATCATTAGGAAGACGTCTCACTTTCCTTCGTCTTGGCTTTCTTCCTTTTCTTCGCCCTCCTCTTCTTCTTGGCATGGCTGGTTTGCTTTGATTTGAGTTTCTTTTGGGGATGGTTTATCTTTTTGAGACACAATTGGCTGCTTCTTATATTAGGGTAGTAGGGTTTATGTTACTTCCTAGGGTTTTATGTCGCTTCCTAGGATTTTAGGGTTTATGTCGCTTCTTAGGGATTTTTAGTTGTCAGGGTTTTAGTTTTGTAGAGACAAGAGTTAATATAAAAAACACTGGGCCACAATAAACAATCATGCTTAACCCACAAAATTGTTACGGAGAACAATCTATTTATTGGTTAGGGCTAGACGACTAGCCAACTCGGCCTTCCATAAGCTTCCGTAGGTTCAATTTAAAGTACTTATTCCTATTGCAACCTTAAACTTAAAACACTTCTTTGACTATCAATAATAGTGCCACAGTGGGCTGGGTCAGGGTCAGGGTCAGGGCCAGGGTCTTGCTCTAGAATTATGTTATCGTTCCCCCTTTAGCTTGTATCAAATAACCAAGGTTTTCGACACAAACATTTAATTTGATCAGCTTCCACGAATCCTCAAATCATCTTCGATGTCATCTATTTCTTCATCGTTATCAGAGTATCATCGTAGTTTTCAAGGACTTTCTAAAATAAGACTTGTCCTACAAAACTTCCCAAAATAGATAGAATTTTCATACTACCAAAGTCAATCTCCTACTACAATCTTTTGAGCAATACACTAGTATAAACATGTTTTAGAGATCAAAATAACTTTTGCGCTTTTGATCATTGTTTTGGGAGCCTCCTCAAGGTTTTCCGGAATAACAGTAAAGGCTCTAGGCGAATAAGAAGCCAGAAACAAAACAAATCAGTAAAGGGAAACAGACTAGTATCAAGTTATCAACAGCATAAAAATTTGACCTTCTATCGGTAGCATTGTAGGCTGATCTGACGGTATGGCTTAGTGAAAAACAGTTTCAAACAAAACCAATTATAACTTGATCTCATGTGCAACAAACGTTATTAACGAACCATCTGCACGTGCATTGGACAGAACCAAGCATACGATAAAGCATCAAGATGAAAATTTATTTCAGTTCAGAATGTAGGTATATACTATACGGAGACACGGAGTAGTAAAAATTTAGAACATTACTCGTAAAGTCAAGTAATAATAATACTCATCACTTAAATTGCTGCAGAATACCAAAAGGAACAACAGTACCAGGATCTAGAGGAGTCTGGCTCGTAAAATGAATTATTTAGGCAAGATGAAAAGCAGTTAAAAACATCAATTGTTTTACTATGATCATAGTACTAAAAGAGGAAGTCTGATGCAGATTAAATTACCAAAATCCAATCTGCTGTTAATGGTCAGATTGCAACAATTTTTAGCTCCATCAGCACCTAATCATAAGCTGTTAATCCCCTAAAACAAAACATAACAAATATTAAGCTACAGAGGAATAACATAATGGCAAACAAATACTTGAACCATCAATGAAAGGGATGCAAGCACACAAGAAATATACAAGTTGTATCACAAAAAACAGCAATCTACCTTCATTAAGATTAAACAGAGGATCATCTTTGTCATGATTAAGCAATGCTAACTAGTAATGATAGAGTGAAAAAAACGAGATCTCATTTACCAATAAAAAGAAAAGGAACAAGAACGTGAAAACAAAGTAGCAGTAGGTATTTTAACATAGCATCAACTACCCTTCTCTGTTGTTTTATGCCCTAGCCATGAAATATAAACAGTAAGCAATTCAGTCCTTTCACAGCATTGGACTCTCCAACATACATTCCATTACATAATGACGACAAGAAGAGATCTTGAGATCAATTATGTTATACATATCACAAAGATTCACACATACATTGAGGTCATTCTCCTTGAACAAAAGAAATTAAATACTCTTGCTACGTATACTTGTATCAGACACTGAGAGAACAAAAGCTATATCTATTGTGCTAGTGGGCTGAGTAACAAATTGCAGTACGTTTTCAATTGAACAAGACGTATCATATCCATGAGCTATGTGACTCAATTCCCAGCTATGAATATCAAGCCATAGATCCTGTAATAATTTGGAGAAAGCTAGTACAGGCCAAGAAAGTGTTTAACCTTCCATCAGTAGCACCAAGCCATAAAATTTTGTTTCAAATGTAGTGTGTGGAATTAGATACAAGTATTTATAGTGTTATATGCATATTTTGAGAGTCATCCAAATTAATCTTAAGACATGAGTAGACAAGCCTACCACAACAAAATGACGGAAAAGATGTTGATTACCCAATTAAATGATGGAAATTTGCTATATATGCTACTCATGCTACCAACACAATTGCAATAATAGCATAGAAGATGCAATAGGCCAACAGCACTGTAAATTCAAATTTGTAAAGTAATTTACTTTCTAAAAGATTAAAGATAACAATTAAACAAGCTGTCTAATGCCATAACATTTTTTCCCCTGCTGCTCAGCCAAAACCTTCCCCTGCTGCACAGCCAAAACCACCCTACTCCATTATTTTCGTTGAAAAACGATCATTCAATCCTTTGCACAGCAGTAAACTCTCCACGTAAGGATCCATAACATAGCGACTATCAGTGACCTCAAGATTCTTCATCTTATGGCTCTCCAAGTCGTAAGATTTCACTATCCCATCCACCTCCAATAGAAACTTGTGGATACTCTCGATATATATCAAATTTTTTACAGCTTTGTGCTCCAGAAAAAACTTATAGGTGTCTGAATCTGTAGTATGATACCATTTACTCCACGCTTCCATCCTACTCCCCCCACACTTCTTCATCACCCATATGCAAACACTCGCACGAGCAACATCCAAGACAGCAAATTGATCACCTAGAAGAAAAGGCCAAGTGAATTTATCCCTATCATCCCATCGATCACCAGGCAACTCTGTGTAGTTAAACGTCTCACTACCAAAATCAAAGGAAACAATATGGGTATAATTCGTACGCAACGGACGCTCATCAAGACTAAATGATATCCAATGCATAACCCCTCTAGCTAACACTTTGTCTCCAAAATACCACATAATTGGAACCTCAACACCAACATTAACCCTCCAACAGCCCATTCCAAGCTCGTAAACTAGAATCGAAGCCGGTCCCTCAAGTTCCGACAACACGAAAGGAAAGAAAATCATAACAATCTTATAATCATTAATAACAGGATCAAACCCAATAACAGTATCAGCACGACCACCAGGACAGTAAGGTATCTGGGGTAACAACATACGCTTCCTAATTGAAGGATTAAACAAGAACAAATCATATTTATCCCAATTAATTGACCAAATAAAATCAAACCATCAACATAACCCTTATAATCAAGATGATACTCAGATTATAAAAAGGTTGCTCCCAGAATTTCTTGACGTTTTCTAAATTTACCCATTGTTCGAACCCTAATCTTCAATTCAAATTGATTGAAAACCCACATTGTATTCTGGGTTTCATAGGATAAAACGAAATGTTTGTTCGAATTGTTGTTGAAATGGGTGATATGCATAGAAATGAAACTAGGGTTATCGATTAAAGAGCGCCATGATTTGGAAACAGACCTTGATTTTAGCAGGGTTTTTGCCGGAAGTTTTGAGAAGATTTCCATCCATAATTCCGGCAGTAGTTTATAGGCTGGATTAATCTCACTTTCTTCTTCCATGGTTGATCATTCACTTGAATTATCAGAGATATGGCTCAACTTTGTTACAGTATTCGAAGATTAGGGGAATTTGAATGAATGAATTTCCTGTTTTGACTTGAAAACGGAATTAGCGGGACCTACTGGGACTACCTCAGCTTGTCTTGTGGCCAACTCTATCCTTTCCTCGACTTACTTATACTCGCCGAGTTCCCGGCCCCGTTTTTTCTTTTTTGCCTCATTTGACTTTTAACGGTTTTAAAACGCGTCTTAAAATGCATTTTGTATATATCTTCATTTTCATAAATGTAAAAATTATACAAATGTGATAATCCCATGACTATACTATTTCTTATAGATTATTTAACGGTGATTTATAGTCAAATGACCTAAAAATGGCTATGGCTTATGGAGCAAAAATAAAGGGACGGAGGCAGTGTAAAATACAGAGTATTGAGGTATGAAGCATTTACTCAATTCTTTTAAATTGACTTTATTTACGAGTAAATTGACATATTTTAACTTTTTGACATTCTTTACAATTTTTTTTCTGATTGTAATTTATAATTATGTTAAAACATAATCATATGAGATGAACTATTTCAATGTACTCCCTCTGTTTCAAAGAAATTCTCACTTGGGATCTTGAATTCATAAAATGAAAAAAACTTTTAAATTACTCTTAGGGCCTGTTCTAATTTACTGAACTGAATTGAAGTGAACTGAATAGAGATGAAATGAATTCTTTATGAGAGGAGGAAATTAAGAGTTGAACTGAACTAAACTGATTGGAGCTGAACTGAATTGAACTAGATTAAAAATATTTACTTATTATGTAGTTAAAAAATTTAATTGCATAATAAGTAAACACAAATTTTTGTATGTGGCTGGCCACACCATGTGACCAACCACAATTTCTATTATTTTTTTTAAAAAAAAAACACCACAAGTCTTCTCTCTCCTCTTTTCTTAGCTTGTTCTTCAAGCCAAACCACAGATCACCAACAACATATCTCTACTCCACCCATTTTCTCTCTCCTCTTTTCTTATCTTCTTCTCCAAGCCAGACCACACATCACCAACAATCATATCTCTACTCCACCCATTTTCTCTCACCTCTTTCCAAATTGCTGCAATTAAAGCCTGAAATTGTAGAAATTGGGTGTCAAATTGCTGTGAAAAATTATGATTAATTAACCAAGATCATCAACAACATTTGAAGTAGTGAAATTGATGAGAACCGAAGAAATGTGAGCTCGTTTTCTTCATGGAATCTTAGATCGAACGTTCTTCGTAAGGAAATTCAGCAACAGAAACAACAATAGTAATATGAGTAGATTGTAGAATATTTGTAGGGTGCGACTGGTTTGGTCAAGGGTTACTTATAGGGTGTTTACTGGTTTGGTATGGGGCTTACAAGTAACCCTTGAATAAGTAACTCATACAAGTAACCCTTGATAAGTAACTCATACAAGCAATCCTTGAATAAGTAACTCATACAAGTAACCCCTGAATTAACTCATATAAGTAACCCCTGAATAAGTAACTTATACAAGTAACTCTTGAATAAGTAACTCATATAAGTAACCCTTAAATAACTAACTCATACAAGTAACCCTTGAATTAACCCATACAAGTAACCCTGAATAAGTAATCCATATAATTAATCCCTGAAAAAAGAAATACAAGTAACTGACTAAGTAATCCATACAAGTAACCCTGAAAAAAAAAATACAAGTGACCCCTGAAAAATACAAGTAACCCTGCCAAAACCAGTAATCCCGTTATGCGCGTGAATAGTAACCCTGTTATGCGCGCGTCTAGGTCCAATATTTTTGTTGACTTGGCAACAGGCCACATTGTGTGGCCTGCTGCACCAAAAAGGCTCTGATAAGTAAATATTTACTAACAAGACCCAACATGACTATGATTGGAGCTAAACTAAACTAAATTGAAATTTTACTTATTATGCAATAAAAAATATTTATTGTCAAATTCGAATCAACAGTTGGATGGGGGGCAAGTTTAGATAAGTAGAGTTTTCTGAAGGTATAGATGCGAAAACGATAGAGTAGTTTGTAGATTGCCCATGGCTGACTACAGGGAAGTGACAGTTTGTTTGAGAGAGGTTGAGACTTGAGAGAAGCTCCCATGGCTGTGTTGGTGGTGGACCGGTGGTTATGGTGGAACATACATGTATAAAGAGGGGGGAGATTTCTGGAAAATTGAAATGATTATTAGGAATTCTGTGTATTTGTGTCAAATTCAGTTCATTCCTTTCCGGGCCTTTACAAATCAATCTTAAACCGACCATTAGGAAATTTGAATTATGTAAGGCAATAAGAACGTATTAGCAAACATGTACAATCAAAGTGAGAGGATTATTTAAAAACATGGTGTACATTTTTATAATTTTACTTATTGATGATAAAGTATATTGTTAAATTTATGTGTTGTCTGTCAACTAAATAAGAACATAAAACTATTATTTTGTAAAACGATCATTATAAAATCGTGTCACTTGATCTCCTTGTATCAAAATAACTAGGATTAACCCTAATATTCTCCATTTCTCTTTACTTGTTAAACATCCTTTGTCCCTTGTTCATCCTTGTATCAAAATAATCGCATATCCAATAAAATCGACCAAAAAAACTCCACACAAACAGCTCAAAAATAATGTTGACTTTGATCTATACACGAGCAGTACAACTATACATCCAGTCAACTATTTTTAGCCGGTATAGGCGATGTGTGACCCATTACCACATTGTCTAGGCATAGCTCGCCCGAGGTCACAAACCGACCCCGGGAGGGCCAAGTTAGCTAGCTCAAATGCTCATTAGATCTCCATGACTCAATTGAATTCCCCTGATTCCCTTCATTAACATTTACCACTATCCTCCCTCCCTCAACATCCACAAGAACAACTCTTCATCATCCCATCCCCAGTAAATTGGCGATTGACCTGAAAAATCATGTCAATCCGCCATTGGAGAACATGGGTTCTCTTAATTTTCTTGATTTCGACTGCCCTTCTCAAGCTTTCTCTATCTGATCCCGATTCCCATCTCTGCCGTAAGAAACTTTTGATGAGAGAGAAAGTCCGCCGTATGTAAGATTCTACATATTAATACAATTTCTACTTCAATTCTTGTTTCGTTTGTAATCCTTTTTCTCTCAATTTCTTAATGGGTATTCGATATTTTTGCTCAATCTTGTTGATTTACATGTTCTGGGTTTTTCCCATTTGATTACAGGTTTCTAATTCATGATTCGTTAAATTTGTTTACTTTAAAATCTGTTGCAATTTGAAATTTTGATTTGTATGTTCAATTTACTTCAATTTGTTGCCAATTGCACATAATCAAGTCATAAATTTGAAGGCATCAGTAGAATCTTGTAGCTTACTATTTCTGGCCTTCAAATCATTTTAGCATGATCAATTCACAGTTTTTCTCAAATTTCAATATGTTGGATAATCCTACTAACAAAATCTCCCACAATTTTTCGCTAAAGTTCTAATCTTTCATTGCTCTTTCGAATTCAATTATCAAGCTTGATCTTTTGACAGTATGAGCTTGTACATTTCCATTTCAGGTTTTATCATGCCTATGACAATTACATGAAATACGCCTTTCCGGTTCGTATAAGCTCCTTAATATGCAATTCCGTTGATTACTGCAGTTTGTAGGAACTTTAATACTTAAACTAATTTCATGTTTTGTAATTCTTTTAGCATGATGAACTGAAACCTCTGACAAAATCTTTCACGGACTCGCTGAGCGAGCTGGGAAATTTGAGGGTGAGAGATATATTGCAAAGAAATTGGTCAACGTTCCATTGATTACACCTGCATCATTATTGATTACTGCTTTAACTTTTCAGTTAGAACACTTGCCACATAATTACAAGGGTTCTGCACTTACACTTATCGAGTCATTATCCAGGTATTCATTTAGTAATAGAGGGCATTTAGTTTATACGTTTATGTGCCCAGTTTTGTTGGCCTGGTGTTTTGACTGTAGGATACAATTTTTGTTTCAGTCTTCTTATATTAGGTAACAATACAGAGTTTGAACGGGCAGTGTCATGGCTTTCTGAAAACCTAACATTTGATGTGGATGCAAGGGTGAATCTATTTGAGGTGCGCTTTATAGGCATTAAACATCTTGTTCAAAGATATTCATGTTAGCACAATTGTGATTCTAGTGGTTGTATGATTTTTCATTTTTTCTTATTCTAAAAACAATTCCTTGGGTGTATATCATTTGTAGAATTTAGCTTCTTTGTTAGTGTCACATTGGCTTATTTGATTCTAAGGAACTAAGGATGATGAAACAGAGGCCTTTGCTTATTTTAGCAACTACAGAGTAATGTAGAAGAAGAGAAAAAGTAGAGAGAATTGTTGGTTGAATAATTATACAATTCTCATTACCAGCTATCTAACAGAAGAGTATGTTATACTACAAAGAGTTTGCTACACAGCTCTAACAAACCAACTAATTTCTGTTATGCCAAGTTGCTGAGCTGGTTGTAGTAGTAATACCTCCAATACAGGATTAATTTATTGGGAAAGGTAATTAAATTTGGGTATAAAGGAATACATTGCCTAGAGAGTCCTATAGAACTCAAGCAGCATGTGTTGATGAAATGGAACCAATTCTAATGTTTTCATTATCATTTGAGTTTTTGCAGTACAGTATAATTGAAACAAATATAGATGCTACGGATTTGTATCCTTCAGCATGTATTTCAAATTTCATAAACGTTCCTTAACTTGATGCTTGAAGCCATATAAACTTAAATTATGTAGAAGTTAATTGATATTTCCTTCTCTTGATGACAATCTGTAGTGCAACATAAGAGTTCTTGGGGGACTTGTTTCTGCTCATATGCTTGCAATTGATTCTAGAAACAGGTTCACTCAAGGAACTTACAAGAATGAGCTGCTTACTCTAGCTGAAGACTTGGGACAACGCTTCTTGCCTGCATTTAGTACACCAACGGGATTACCATATGCATGGATTAATCTTAAGGTAATGTCAATTCCTAGAATGTGTTTTTGACTATGAAGAGTAGAATATTATCAGGAAATATATAAGTGTAGCTAAGCACATTTCTATTTCACTCTGAGAGTCATCCCATTCAAGGTTTTCTCTGCCATTTTTTAGTGCTTCTTTTTCTGTAACAGAATCCCTTTCCCTATAGTTTTGGGTTTTCTGAATTCACTTGGCAATTCGGCATATTCACATTGTGATGAAAGATAGTTTGTTATTAGTTTGCGCTGAGTGAAATGTTATTGTTTTGCTTAGACTTCTTTTTAATATATGAAGATGGTCCACTGGTTTTGCTGTAAGAAGGATATATGACTCAGGATGAATGCAAAATTATGTGAACAGTATGGAGTAATGGCGAATGAGACAACGGAAACAAGCACATCTGGTTCTGGTGAGGAGATTTTTCTTGGATACAGTCATATGAGTTTTGGAGATTTAGTGATAAGTATGGCTTACTTAGTATTCTAATGTCAGGCTCCCTGATTCTCGAAATGGGGGCATTATCAAAATTGACTGGCAACCCACAGTATGAAGCT
Organism: Chenopodium album; assembly: GCF_948465745.1. Taxonomy (NCBI): domain Eukaryota; kingdom Viridiplantae; phylum Streptophyta; class Magnoliopsida; order Caryophyllales; family Amaranthaceae; genus Chenopodium; species Chenopodium album. Next base: position 6,198,209 of record NC_137844.1, on the reverse strand, counting down.
GCAGCTTTTCGTGCTTTGCGTAAGTTATGGAGCTTAAGAAGCTCCTTGAATCTGTTAGGGACAACACTGGACGTGGTTACTGGAAAGTGGATAGAGCATTCTTCTGGGATTGGTGCTGGTAAGCTGTCATTTTTTCAATTGTCACTTGTGTAATTTCATCTGCATGTATTAAGGATTTTGAATTTTACTTTTCTCGCGGCTGAAGTATTTTTGATGCGGTTTAGGAGTTGACTCATTTTATGAGTATTTAGTCAAAGCCTACATTCTCTTTGGAAAGGAGGAGTATTGGAGGATGTTTCAGTCTGCTTATGTTGCTGTCCAGAAATATTTCAGACATGGTCCATGGTATAATAATGAATTACACTGCTTTCTTATTTGAAAAGCTAATAAGTTTTCTGTTGTATTGAAATGCTAAGGCTACACGTGACCTTTAGGGCCACGAGTATAATTAGAAATTATAAAATACTAAAAGCCTAAAAGCATTTAATAACACTGATTCTTGATATTTGCATGAATTCCCATATTAGGAAGTTTTTTTGTGCTTATTTGAGGACTATGGTTCGTAAAAAATAGAGTGATTGGCATGTATAGTTGATGCTTTAATAATTGTTAACTGTTTCTTATTGAGTAGGTATCATGAAGCAGATATGAGAACTGGACATGCTACTTACTGGCAACTTACGAGCCTCCAAGCATTTTGGCCTGGAGTACAGGCAAGTTTGAAATGATGTTGTCTGGGCTACAGTTTAGTGTAGCAAAATTATTCTGATCAATCTGATAGTTATATCTATGCGGTTGTGCATAGGTTCTTGTTGGAGATATTGCAGCTGCGAATTCCTCACACCGTGAGTTTTTCAAGGTTTGGGAGAGATTTGGTGTTTTGCCTGAAAGGTATTATCAGAGCTGTAACCTCTATCTTGTCTCTTTGTTAAACTGATGAGAATGCCCTACTTTTCACTGAATTGAGCCTCAATTGTTTTTAGATATCTTCTTGACCATCAAATGCTGCATCCAACAGAAAAGTATTATCCGCTACGTCCTGAATTGGCAGAATCAACTTTCTACTTGTATCAAGCTACCAAAGGTTAGCTAATTAGCCTTCAAGCAATGCTAATATAGGTAGCACCGTAGCACAGGTTTTCATCAGTTTTTTTTATTTTTTTTTTATTCGAGATTGCTATCACACTGCTCTAATGTGATTGGGATGCAGGTATACTCATACAATTGTCCTTCTTGCTGTTTAACCTAACCTATGTTTCTATCCAAGTGCTGGACATGTTAGGTCTCAAATTTTTAGACACGGTAACATTGTCTCAAAGTTGGACACAAACTTATGGCTTGCATGAAATATAATTTTAATCTCTAAAACATTTGCATGTATGTTTCAGATACATGTATGCTTTTTAGGTTGAACTTGGTCGCTAGTTCTTGTTAAATTCTTGTCTCTACTCTCTAGTCTGTTTGTGAGCTTATGTCTCATTATCATCTCTTATTTTTCTCACTTTTTTCATTTTTCTTTCTCATGAATATGCGGTGTAAGATAATTGAGGTTTTTGTGTGAAAATAGATTACATACCCTTGTATGAGTGTCGAGGGTCTGTCTTGGACTCCTGGGTATGTAAGAGTTGAGACAAAATAAAAGTCAAAAATAGTATAGGCCTAAACAAATTGTTACGTATCCGTGCTCCAATTATTTCTCATTTTGCCCTTATTGTCAGATCCGTGGTACCTAGAAGTGGGTGAATCAATTACAGACTCTCTAAATTTGCACACCAAAGTCAAAGGTGGTTTTGCAAGTGTTCGAGATGTCTCAACTATGGTGTTGGAAGACCATCAGCACAGTTTCTTCCTTGCTGAGACGTATATTTCTACTCAACAATGAAAGATTTATTTTTTATTTAAATATATCAATCCCCTTACAAAATTTCCGATTTGTATCTGCAGATGCAAATACCTGTATCTACTTTACGATGACTCATTTTTAGTTGATCGGAACTACATCTTCACAACTGAAGGTCACCCTCTCCCCGTGCTTTCTGCCTGGCATGATAAATTTCCAGAAGAATATACCTTGGCAAATAATACTTTCATTCAGGTACACATTTTTGGAAAATTTAATTCCAATTCACATTAACTGAAAGAATATAGCGTGGAGAGAAATAATTGGGTTAATATAAAAATCCATGTATTGAAAGCTGAAACCATCTTGTTTACAGAGAGCAAGTAAGGTGAGACGTGCAAGTGCAATGTCATTGCAGGTATGTCCTGCAATGACTGCAAGCACTAGTAGACAAGCCTACCAGAAACTCGAAAGTGCATGCCATGTTGCTGATGCCCGTATCGATTATAGATGTTTGACTGATGAAGATTGTGGTGTTGATGCAACCAGTTGTAGGCGAAGGTCATGCAGCATTGCTGGCTTTTGTGGGCTGTGGTTATTTGTATGACAGTCTACAGATTCATGTTATTATCTCCATCAATCAGTCTAGTCTAGAATGATAAATACTCGAATATCTCCTCATTGCTGAAGGTAGTAGATTAAGTATAGAGATAAATATTATTTATTGTCATTTACTCCCTAAATCATGTAAAACAGTATTCTTGACAACCATATATTAAGTTATACAGAATGTAAAGCTTTAAAGCATGAAGTGGGAGTAGTGTTATACGGCGTTGAAGTTACGAGCTTTGAGGTTTGGACATAATACTTATGTTGATCGAACATGAGTAGTCGGCATCTATTACAAAACTGTACCTTTGTATACTGAATTATTGTAGTGAAAACTGAGAATGAAGAGGTAGCACAAGTATTTTGAAGTTAGCTTGAGTCAGTTTTGCTAAATTTTGGGCCGAATCTCCCAAAGTTTCGTCATTGTAAAGTAAGAGGACAGAAAAAGAATAATTTGATGGTCCTATTTTTCTTTGTTGTGGGGCAAATGAAACTTCCATGTCATTTCTATTCTTTAGATGAAATTGGTTTGGTCCACTTTGCTCTTCAACAAGGTTGATATTCTATTCTAAAGCGTTCTTTGATAATGCCACCATTTCCTTTGTCTCTCCCTTTTTTTTTAAACTCTCAGGAGCTCGCTTAAATTAGGGTTATATAGGTCGAAAATAACTAAGTTACTCTATGGTGGAATTAATGCAAGTTCGAGTCTAGTACAAACTAAGTCCTTTAACAATTATTTAGGGGTTCATATAAGAGACCAATCCTTCAACTACAATCAGATCAATTGAATTAGAAGGAAAATGTTTTAACGACTAAAACTAAGCTATAAACCCCTTGTTAAAGAAGAATGTAAATCACTATGAGAGGCCATGATATTCAGTTGAATAAAAGTTTTAACTAGTGAATTAATTTGTTTAACACAATACGTACACCCTAATCTTATTTGCCTAATTCAAATTATTTTCAAACTCTAAGTCTTAACTTATATGACGGGCCATACTATCAATTGACAGTGTGGCGTGTTCACACACTGACATTTGAAATCTAGGTTAATCAGATTTTAAACAGAGAGTGACAAAACTAGAGTGATAAAGGCCCTCTAATTTCTAACCACAAAACACTAGAGATCACCAATTGAATTCTATTCTATCAAATTTGCAATCAATTGATCAAAATAGACAAATTTCGAATAGAGAAAGAGCAACCTAGTGAATTTAGTGAGTTTGGTGTTATCTTGAGCGTGACCGTCATAATTTTTGTCACCGTAGATTCCAATTCATGCATACGTGTCAAACAATTTGCAGATTGTGTGACGCTCCAGTGCTCTACATATATAAAGATTTTATTGGTGGTAGGATCACATTCTTACTAATTTTTTTAAAATTTTTTGTAAACCTAATTTGTTTTTGTCATTGATTGAGGAGGTTATAGCCAACACAAACAACTAAGGTCCATTACATTTACATTTACAAATTTTGTTTATCAAATGGCAAAATGGTAATCAAAACAACATAAATGCCAAGTTATTATGGCATTTTTGTAAATATATCAACAACAGTAAGACCCATATTTAATAAAAAGTTATTAATTTATGTATAATTTTGCCATTTGATAAACAAATTTTGTTTATCATATTGATAACTTGTATTTTCTCAATTAAATTATATACCCTCCATAGAAATACGGAATATAATTTTTCTAATAAGATATCATTATAAATTCCTTATAAAAAAGTCTCTTCAAATTAAAGGGGCAAGACCCAATGGTAACCTATGTACGAGTACATGCCACTGCTTGGCTGCTTGCGTCACCAAACACTAGTAGTCGGGTATCAATTAGTGCATGATTAATGCAACTTCCATGTTTGACATTAAACAATTCTGCGTAAGAGGTACAATAGGACATGTACGGTATATAGTATATACTCGTACATTGTTTGGTTAGAAACGTCTTCTGAGTAAATTATTTTTAAATCAGAATAAATTTATTTTCTTGTGAGATCTTAATGTGTTTGAAATTCTAGAAGTGTTTACCATTCATTATTATTGTTGTTCAGTCCTGTAAAAAAAATAAAATAAATAAATTAATAATGGATTAGATATATACCTTTAAATAAGAGAAGCAAAAAAAATTGTATTCTACTGTAACGGATACCACAAGCTAAGTATGATGGATCAATAAGACATGCATGCTAATTTAAGGCATATTTTAACAACATTCACTTGTTGGTTAAACTTTTTTTCCAAACTCTAAGGTTGCAAGATAAAGTTTTAAGAAAGTAAGCTAGACTTGAAATTTTATTCTTGAATTTCGCGAGAATTTTACTTGGACTTGAACTGAATGAAAGTGTGGATGATTTACGAAAATATTGTTAAATTGAAACTTATTTACCATTTTGCGTCGATAATAAACTTATTTACCAAATTACTGTCCACATAGGATCGGGAATACGTTTGGGTCTATTTAATTTTAAAAATAACAAACCGCTACTTGAGGTAGCGGTTTTAATATCTAAACCGCTATAAAAAGTAGCGGTTTTAATAACAAAACCGCACAAATGAAGGGATGATGCCTACAGGTTTAACAACTGTTCGATTATAAGCTTCAGACTAGAACCGCTACCTCAAGTAGCAGTTATAGTATATAAACTCCTACCTCAAGTAGCGGTTTATGTACTAAAACCGCTACCTCAAGTAGCGGTTTATGTACTAAAACCGCTACTTAAAGTAGCGGTTTTAAGCTGAAAAAAAAATTAAAAAAAATTAACAAAGTTTCCCGATCCTACGTGGACAGTAATTTGGTAAATAAGTTTAGTACCGACACAAAATGGTAAATAAGTTTCAATTTAACCATATTTTGGTAAATTGTTCATGAAAGTGTTATAATCCATGCTAACAAGCAACTCCAAAGATGGATATTGACCTCTTCTCAGCTTAGCTTGTTAACACCTCTTGATTATTATATTAAAAATTAAAAAAAAAATGTTGTTATATAATCTTTTATATGAGTCTCAAATGAACAAAAAAATTTAGCTCATGATTGAATTTCTGGAATAGGTTTTATAATACTTAAAATTTCACTTTAAAAGGAGGGGTTAATGAAATTCAAACTTGTAACCCTTATGTCATGCTGACTACACTTAATATCATATTAAAGGATCTTCTGAACCAAAAATTTAAGGTACGTGATGTTAGAGGATCAAGAATAAGTTCTATATTCTATCACTTTCAATAAATTTACCAGTGTTATCCTAAATACAAGCAATGATGCATACCTACACGTCACTAACATAGTAGAAGGAATCTATATATTTGATGATCATCTACATGTAGGTTAAAATGATTTTTGCATTGTGATCACAAATGCATGTGCATGGATTTTGCTTGCTTGCTCCTTCCACGAACCTACGTGCAAATACCCAAAAAATCTTTAGATTGTTGCATGCATGCTATAAAAGAATATATAGCATATAAACACAACTATATTCATGGTCCCATGCATATCTATAAGTTTATTATTTATTAGGCAACTTTTTACAAAATGTTAAGTTTCAAATTAACAAAAATCATGGCATTTGGGAATTCCACATTTTGTCTTTTACCTTGAATTTGAGTTTATTTTGACTACATATAAATAGCATCATAGTGTGATTTGTCAAGCAAAAATACATTATATGATATAATATTGAAAAGAAACAACGAAATTAGGGAGTTAAAGAAGGAAGCTTCCCAAAAAGGTATAACGGTCTTATTTTGTGTTTGTTTTTAAGGTCATGTCACTATTAGTTGCTGTCCATGAACATGAACATATGTAGTGGGTCGCTGAAATCTCTGATCTTTTGCATATGAGTTGCTATCGTTATCACTTCTTGTTGAAGGTTCAATTAGTTATTGTTTGATCCTCTTACCTCAATCATATCTATGTCTAAAGTTACCCCACACACACAAGTGTACAATCACGATGATACACAGAGTATGAAGTATGTGTCTATTTTATCCATCTAGTTTATAATACGAGCTGTAGTTACATAATTATAATTTGTACGTATTAAGATTGAGTGATAAAATTCTATATATTGTATGTTCTATAATACTTAACAGATTGATTGATGTATAAAGTATAAGAAAATGAGAATGACTCCACTATATATTATTAAAAAAGTATACTTAGTAAAGTGGTAAGTAAGAAGCCCTATCAAGCAATGCAAGAACGAACATCTTAAGTGAATAGTGTAAAAGTTTATGTGGGAGTCATCTTGTAATGGGAGTCATCTTAGTCAGGGTTCGTAGGCAAAGCCTTTTGGGAATGGGAGGAGGGGGTAAGGGAATCCCCACCAACCCACGGTGTCCGTGTAATGGGGTTTGATCCCACAATTTTAAGGTTGAAAGGTGCAAACCTTACTATTAGGCCAAGTCTTTACAAAGAATATATATATCAGGTGCAAATTAATATATCATTATTTACAAAATTTCTAAAGCTAAATACTTAGCTAGCTAATACATATGATGCGTAATTGTTTAGTCCCCCTTTTTTCTTTTAATCTTTCATCAAAGACCAAGAAACTCACTATTTGTAAGTCATACTTTTAATTTAAAAGCATGAACAAATAAAGTTTGAAGATATTTTTGTTTGATTTAAAGACTAAAACACCATTTAAAAATATGTATGAGTTTTTTTTATTTTTATTTTTATTTTATTTTATTTTATTTTTTTTATAAAAAGCAAAAATCGAAAATGGCTGAAAGTTTGTATAGGCTGATCATTTCTCCCAATATAGTACTCGTAGTATGACTACTAATAGTATCAATATTGTTGCTCAAATTTATAGAGAAGAATACGTTGTCTTGAATAGTACAATAAGGTCAAATCATCAACATTAATTGCCTCCATATACTAATTAAGTTTGTTAGGTCTTCTATCCTAATCAATTAACCATGAAAAGTATGAACTCTATTCAATGTCATAAACCCTAAATGCATGCCTAAATGTTAGGTAACAAACATCTAATGAAATGCCAATTTATTAGATCCGTAGGTAGATCATTTCTCAATGAACTAAAGGACTAATGATTAGAATTAAAATTAAAAAAAAAAAAAAAAAAAACTATTCTTTTTTTGTGTGTATATTTTGTTGGTGGTTAAAAAACCGACAAGTGATGAAAATCGATTTCAAGATCCCATAGAATCGAAATCATGTTAAATACTACATACTCAACTGCTCGTGTATTCATATTTTATGAATGAAGTACTAGTAAATACTTCGTAATATAGAGTACTCGTATTATATTTGAACTATATGATTATCTGCTGATTTCAAGATAATTAATTAATTATATGTTTATCACTTTATCTCATACTCCTACATCCTTGATTAATTAATTGAGTCCATGTTTTTTCAATTATCCCAAAATCAATAATAAAGCTTTGATACGGAGTAGGTATAATTAGGACAATGATCCAAATAATCTCCAAAAACGTGAAATCTTGTTATTCTGTTCAATTTATCTATTTATTTAATTCAAAACAATGTTTCATAATCATCACTATGAAATAATGTCAAACTAATGATATTTTTAGTCAAAAGTGTGCATTATTAGACATGCATGGTACAAAATGCAAATGAAATTTTTATAAAGAACAGATATAGTATAGTATGATAAGTGTCCACAAACATTTACATATACAATACTACCTCCGTTTTTTTTAAGTTGACACGTATTCTCTTTTAGGAAGTTTATTTTTTTAATTGACAAGTTTCCTTTTGGGGTAAGTGTTTTACCTTGTATTTACAAGCTACCCCACTTGTTTTATTATTCTCTCTCCCCTCCTTAATATATGTGCCTAAATTAAACGCGTCAACTAAATAAAAACGGAGGACGTATGTCATATTGTAACTTGACCCTTAATGTAAATGGTAAATATGAACGGAATATATTGTTTTGTACGGAGTACCTTTCTTTGCAATTGCCCATCAATATAATGGCATGGACCAAGCCATGTCTTTCTTTTTTACTCGTAATTCTTGTTCTTTGCTTAGAGATGCGATTTTGAATATTGAGGACTAGAGGTAGGTCACATCAAATTATACCGAAAATTTATAAGTAATTAACTGGTCTACATAAATTTATTTGTCCATTCAGAATCAAGAGATTATCTAATAGAGTACATTATTATTGATGCATTAATTGATAAATGTGGTTTCTAGTACATATAGGGACATAGGGCATTAGGGCAGTCAAGCAATGCAAACTACTATTTCGTATTCAATAGCAATGGGAAAGATATAGGGTTGACACACGTAAAACGTAATACTTTAATACTGTAAATAGTTTGTGTATTCATGCATCATCTACCAAAAACTTTACCATGTATTGTGTACTTACCTCTGTATATACACTTGTGTATGTAAAAATTGTACATTGATAGATAGAAAAAAATCACTGATAATATTTGCGGTTGCGACTTTGAAAACGCGAGTCCTTGATCAATTTGATACATCACTTCAAACAACACTGTAATTAGGTATTGAAAGTTGTACATACATGATGGACTTGTACGTGAAGGGTTTCATTCGATCAAAGTGCTAGAGTTATCGAAGAATCTAACATAACACATACACAAATGAACTTGATATATTTGCTGGATAACTCAATACTGACACAAAATCGAACGTGTAACCGATCCAATTCATATTTATCTGTTTTGTCATCTCTAAAAGGCCAATATGGAACATTTGACCTCTATAAAAATTGCCTAATTGCCTTAATCCACCATTATACTAATCATAGTACTCCATTATTAATGATCAAGTTTCCTAATCCATTTGATATATAATCTTATTCTTATAGTATTATCATTATTATCACTAATACCAAATAAAAAATGACGTCCAAGTCTAAGTCCAAGTAATGCAAGTTGACGTGGCAGACAAATGAGTCACCATTGACACGTCAAACTCAAAAAACGAATAACGCCGCGTTTGTTTGTTTGGATGACCCTTTCTTCTTCTTCTTCCTCCTACCTTTTACGCGCTTACTCTGGACCCCACTTCTTCTCTCTCCTCAAAATTCTGGGTAAAAATTTCTGAAAGATTAAATTTTTATTTTATGTACCATCCAAATAAAACAACCCCTAGTGTAGAAACAACAACACAAATCTTGAGGAAGAAGAGTGAAGTAGTATTATTTTCTCTCTCTTTCAGGATATGGGGAGATGGAGATTGTGTTTGAGTAACAACAGAAATTATTTTGGATTCTACTTGTTTTTCTTCAATTTTTTAGCTATATATAATTACCCACAATTAGTTTTGTGTTTCATGTTGTTTTCTGGGGTTTGCACTCTATGTGTTTGATGAAATGTCTCAGAAAAGAACCCAGGATGATTCTTCTTCTGCTTCTGGGTTTAGTAAGGGTAATTTAGAGGGTGTTCATATTCCTGATGATAAGCGTCATAAAAGTGTTCCTTCTTTTAGAAGGTGAATTCTTTTCTCTTTTGTTTTCTGGGGTTTTGTTTGTGTTTGTTTTGATGGTGAATTTGCTTGGTTTGGTTGTTTTTGGGGTGGAATTATGTTGTGGGGTTGACTTGATTATGGCAACCATTGATACCCATTTGAGGAAACATGCACTGATGATTATTTGTTCTTTACTTTGATAATTGTATGTATGATAATAATCCATTAGTCCACAAATAATCGTCCTATTAGGTTTGGGCGCGCATATTAGAATATTAATTGAAGTAGTATTGTATAAGGTTTATAGGGTTTTTTTTGCAATTTGGGGTTACTGAGGTAGTGAGTGTGGCTTGAGTATGGTAATTTAACATGTAGTGATGAAAATGGAGAATTCAATTACTTTTTCAACGTTATTGTTAATAAATTACATACCTTTTTGCTATGAGAAATTGTTTTACTTCTTAAATTTGGTTGCCATGAGTTGATTCTTGTACATACTGTGAAATTAGAAATGATTTTCGTTTTGTGGGGTGAGCACTGGGATCAGAAAATTTAGTGAATTGTTCAGAATAAGAGTACTGTTAGACATTGTTGGAGTAGTTTACATTGTCAAAGTGGACTAGCCTTTTTAAAGGGTATATATATATATAATTATTTAAGCATTTTAAAAGAGGATTTTCATGGTGTTTATATGACTTAGTAGTAATTGATGGGCCATCATCGGTCTCCCTAAGCTCAAAGCTAATTCGTGCAATTATGCAATAGTTTCTTCTATGGGAATTTACTTGGCATCCATTTTAGAGAGCTCATAATTTCACAGTTAAAGGTTAATGATGAAGTGAATGCTTGAGTGACTCAAGCTGGGGGGAAGGAAATAATTTCAACAATATTTACAGCACTTAAGAAGGTTAAATGAGAAGGAGCACTCTATAATAGTGTAGAGTGCGGAGTGACTGAATTTTCCAAATAAAGGAAATGCAACTTCCATTTTGGCTTTCTGTCAGATTGTCACAATGTTGATGTCTTATCCATGGAAGCTTTGCTTATGCATTTTGCATCATTCAGAATGTGGTTTATGCTGGGTTCTAATTATTTGGTTGTAGATTAAGTATTGCTAATTCATTTTGAATATTAGCAATCATAGTTATATGCAATAGAAATTAACGATGCTTTTCTTTGACATTTTAGTGTGGTTCTGGAGGTGATGAGACAAAAGAGCTTTCAAAATGCATTGGAGCCTATGCTTCGTAGAGTTGTAAGTTCACTGAAATTTCTATTTTTTCTGTGGACTATGAACATATGCTTGATGATTTTAGGAATTAGGATGTCACTGAGAATCACCATTTTATTTTGCTTTGCCATTTTTGTAAAATATAAGTCAAGCTAGTTCATTCACAAGCAAAAATGCAACAAGACTTTTCTTGATTTACTCTTGTTTCCTATGCATTGATACTATTTGGTCATTTTGTCTTGTGTGATATTGGTTGCTTTACCAGTTGCCAATTGTTAAAGATAAATGCTACTCCATAATTGCTATTGTGGTGGTTTCAACAAATTGGCTTGGATTGTGAAAAATGTAATTTTAAACTTAGATAACCCTATACAGCCAACAGTTACTACATTAGATAAATTGGTGGCTCTAGATAGTTGAGGTCTCAACCCTGTCAAACTTGTCTCTGATACTATGATATATGGATTTTCTTGCATGTGTTTAGGTCAAGGAAGAGGTAGAGTTAGCAATAAAGAAGCATGTCATGAAATTGAAGCGGTAAGAAACTGTCTTTTGATGACATTATTGGCTAAAAGATGGCTATAGTATTAGTGAAATTGATTTACTGCCAGAAATGACTATTTTAACATAATTCAATCTTCTGAATTTTTCTTAGGAATTCCGATGAAGATTTATTTCCTTGTGAATCTAGAAATCTGCAGCTAAAGTTTTTGAGCACTCTCTCTCTGCCTGTGTTTACTGGAACCCGAATAGAAGGCGAAGATGGATCAGCAATTAAAGTTGTTCTAATAGATGCTGCTACTGATGAAATTGTCCAGTATGCTAATGAATCCTCTGCAAAAGTAGAAATTGTAGTTCTTGAAGGTGATTTTGATGGTGATGAGGGCGAAAACTGGACAATAGAAGAATTTAAAAACAATATTGTGAGAGAACGGGAAGGAAAGAAACCTCTTCTAACAGGAGATGTAAATGTATATCTGAAAGAGGGCATTGGTTCTGTTGGTGAAATTTCTTTCACAGATAACTCAAGCTGGACACGGAGCCGCAGATTTAGACTAGGGGCCAGGGTGGTTGGAAACTCTGATGGATATAGGATTAGAGAAGCAAAGACAGAATCCTTCATTGTCAGGGATCATCGTGGAGAATGTGAGTACCTTGATTTCTCTATTTTTTCTTATTTATATGTGAAATCTGAATAATGGTATATATATTATCTGTCCAAAGAACCTTCACTAGAAGATGCCACAATGCTAAACCTTGGTGATTAGCTTCAATGTATGACTGACCTACACGTAACTGTGTTCTCTATAGTGGTCTGGGAATTTTATCTGCTTATTTGAAGTAAAAAAACAATGCTTATTATACAGATTTGTTTCTTTACTCTACAGAGAATAAGAGATTGTGTCTACAAGATCAATTGTTTTTTTTCTTAATAGTTGGATGTGAATCTATCTGTAGTAATTGCAAATTGTTGTTATATAATGTGCTCATTGAGTTGATATTGGATGATGGTTAAACTCAAAATATATATTGATGATTATTAGTGTCATATCTTGAGGATTAAAGCAACCTTTTTATATTTACCATGTTGAATAAGAAAGCTATCGGGCCTTTTTGCAGTGTACAAGAAACACCATCCTCCATCTCTAACTGATGAAGTTTGGCGTCTGGAAAAGATTGGAAAAGATGGAGCATTCCACAAACGATTGAGCATAGACAGAGTGAGGACTGTGAAGGACTTCCTGATTTTACTCCATCTAGATCCTGCAAGGCTAAGGAATGTAAGAATCTTGGACTTATATACCTGACATAAATTTCCATTTAAGAATCTACAATTAAGGAGTATATATATGTATATATTTTAAAAAATGGAGCAAGTATCTTGTGGATTGTATGTAACACCTTCTAAGCTAGATTCTTGATTTCCCCCTCACTATCGTGTGAACAAATATGATTAAAACTATTCATGCCTATATATGTACTTTGAGTGTTCTTTGTGCATTTCTTTTGTGCTAGGCCACATGGTTTATCTCTCATAAGTTGTTCTTGGACATATATTCAGATATTGGGCTCTGGTATGTCTGCCAAGATGTGGGAAATAACCATAGAGCATGCTCGGACATGTGTACTTGACAAAAGAGTATACTTGTATTATTCACCTATGTCTCAGCACAAGAATGGTGTGGTGTTCAATGTTGTGGGACAAGTAATTGGATTTTATTCGGAAAGCCAGTACATTCCATTTGATAAGCTATCCGAAAATGACAAGGCATGCTTTCTAACTTCTAAATGTAAGATGCCTCTTTTTTCTGTGTACTTGTATGTCAATTCTAACAAAATTTCGATCAACATCCTTTCCAGATTGATGCACAAAGAATGGCCACTGAAGCTTTTCAACATTGGGATGGAGTGATTACATTTGAAGATATGAACTCCCTGATTGGTATGTCTTCACACACGGCAAGCTCTGCGAGTACGGAGACTTCAGATGCAAATAAGCTTGTGGCATCGCAACAGATAGGCAGTATTGATTATGCACAACCAAGCACATCTCCTTCTGATGGTTTCTCTCCTCTCTACACATTGGGAAGCTTGAACAGCCCAGATGATTATTCTTTGCCCGGTTTAGATGCCTTAGACCTGAGATATGACCAGACTCTTGATATACCTTTACAAATCTCTAGTTCCTTGTTTTCCCCTTCTCACTCCATAACACAAGCTTTCCATGATGATGAGCATCTAGGGTTCATGGACATTGATTGCCCCACTATGCAGTCTACAAACATGATCTTGGACTCGCAAGCTGAATTACAGAGTGTATATAGTGGCTTCTTAAGGTCTCGTCCTTCTAGTCAAGCTGTTAGGGGACAAGCTTACAGAAGGTGGAGAGTTGTTTCTAGTGTTCTAAGATGGCTTGTTAGACGAGCACCTTGCCCCAGGATACAAAGATATCGCTAGATTTATTTATTTTTGGCTGGAGATTGCAGATATAGGAGCTAGAAGTTGCCTTCAGGCACATACGTGCTTTCATAATGTGAGAGGTATGAGACTCTATTGGCTGTATATATCACCTGTAAATTTAGGCGATTCTTGAGAGATACCTTTGGAGTAATTAGATGGTGCAGGAATATCACGTCATCAGTTCTCTAATTGCGAAGCAACACAATTAGAACTTATGAATCAAGCCTGATTGGGTAAGATGAATGTTGTGTATCAACTCATGAGTGGTCGGGACAATGGATGACTTGGTGATTAAGGTAGTTTTTTCTTTTACTTTTGAGAATGTGGGCTTATGTAAATATTAAAGCCCCTATTCTGAGAAAGTAGGTTACTAAATTAGGTCTTGTGAATGGTTTTCATCAATTAGGTAGTTTTTTCTTTTACTTTTGAGAATGTGGTGCTTGTATAGAATCATTTCTGCGAGCAATAGAGCCCGCTAAGCTTTATGTTTAAGTAGAGGCTCGCAATCTAATGAGAAATTAAATAATTGCTACATATCCTTATTTTGATCACATGGTACTAGCTTTTCATTTTCTACAGTTCATTTTTAATTCACCTAGGCTTTTTTTCTTTCTTTCTTTTTTTATTTTTATTATTATTATTTTTTTATAATTTTTTTAAATGGTAATTCACCTTGGCTACCTCTATTTCACATTTTTTGCAACTTTGAAGGGTGCACGGACTCTTAGGCAAAATTTGTTTGTGAGTGTAAGATAGAGAGAGAAAAATAAGAATGCATGTGATGAACAGAGAGATAGAGAGAAATGACAACTTTAAAAAGAAAGAAAAAATTAGTTGCAAATAATTTGTAACATTCATTTTTGACAGAAGTTGCAAAAAATATGAAACGGAGGTAATATTTGTTCATTTTTATTAACAATTATTCACTAATATATATCTTGCTTTTGTATTCACCTTTAATCTACACCTCATCATTTTTTTCTTCATTCAATCTATAGGAGTATTTTTCCTCTTAAAGTTGTGTGTAAAAACGCAAATGAGACTTTTATTTAGAGACCGAGGGAGTACACATCATAGTCAGGAATGGCCTGCATCAGTGAATTCATAATCCATCAGCATCAGGAATAACACATTTGACTGGTTATCAGACAAAAATATAAGAAAAGAAAAGGAAAGGAAAAAGAAAAGTCAAGTTAAAGAAAGTGTAGAAATAATTGAGCTAAAGTTTGGTGCTTTAGATAAAATACATGACTGGTACTGGACTACTAGTGATCAAGAAGAAAAGTAACAAACTCATACTGTCAAATAAAACAGCATAGAAATGGAGGGTGAAACTTCAAGGCATGTCATGGTACTAACATACCCAGCACAAGGCCACATAAACCCCCTTCTACAATTCACCAAGCTTATGGCCTTGAAAGGAATCAAAGCCACCTTAGCAACCACTCGTTACACTGCCTTCGCCATCCAAGCCCCTGGCATAACCATTGAGCCCATTTCTGATGGTTTCGATGAAGGTGGGTTCAAGCGAGCTTCAAGTCTACAAGCCTATTTAAACTCTTTCAAAGTCATTGGCTCAAAGTCACTTACTGAGTTGATTCAGAAGTTCAGTAACTCCTGTTATCCTGTTGACTGTTTAGTTTACGATTCTTTACTGCCTTGGGCACTTGATGTGGCTAAGGAAATGGGAGTTTGTAAAGCTGCTTTTTTGACTAATTCTGCTTCTGTTTGCTCCTTGTATTGGTACCTTCATCATGGTCTTCTTTCTCTGCCTCTGACACCTGATAGTTTTCCTCTGGTTTTGCCGGGACTTCCTGATCTGTGGTCTTCTGACTTGCCTAGTTTCATCGCGCACCCTTTGGAGTTTTCCGAGTATCTTGGATCAATCATGGAGCAATTTTCTACTCTGGAGGAAAATGACTGGGTTTTTATCAATACATTTGCAGAACTGGAAAGCGAGGTATGCCTGTGATAATGTAGTCTACTGTAGTACTGTACTGTAATTTGATCCAACTATCAGAAATACTTTTTAAGAAATTGCCATGGTTTTATACGAATAGAAGAGGCAGATTTACTGTGGCTAGAAATAATGAAGTATGAATATAAGCACATGTATGAGATGAAGTGAGGTTTCTTAACAGTGGTAAGAGGATCAAAAAAGTTCCAGTAATTTGGGATCAAATGAAGTACTAACCTGATCTAAACATGACTAATTTTGAGGATAAATTATCAATCTTAGTTATTATCTTATGAAGTCGAAAGGTTGAACTGTAGACTCCAGCTGAAACAATGACATCTGACTTGCTAGATTGGTATCAATATTGTAGAATTTACAAGGTAGAGTAGCAGAAGTTGAGAGTTTCCAATTCACTTCTCTGTTTTTTGTTTTTTTGATTCCTTGTTTCCAGATAGAAAAGGCGATGTCAGATAAATGGCCATTGATGATGGTTGGACCGATGTTGCCATCTGCATACCTAGGACAACAAATGGAGGACAAAGAATATGGAGGAAGTCTCTGGAATCAAGCCACAGAAAACTGCTTAAGATGGCTAGACACAAAACCCTCTAACTCAGTTATTTACATCTCCTTTGGAAGCATGGCAGAGATACCAGGAAAACAGGTAGAAGAAATAGCCTGGGGTTTGAAAAACTTGGAAAGCCCTTTCCTTTGGGTTTTCAGGGAATCAGATACGAAGCTACCTCCCGAGTTTCTCTCATCACTCAGCGATGAAATTGGAGTAGTTGTATCATGGTGCAACCAGTTAGAGGTGCTAGCCCATCCAGCCACATGCTGTTTCATCACACACTGTGGGTGGAACTCAATGTTGGAGGGCCTGAGTCTTGGTGTGCCTATGCTAGCGATCCCTCAATGGAGTGACCAGCCTATGAATGCGAAGATGATGGAGGACGTTTGGAAAGTGGGAGTGAGAGCCAAAAACGGTAGTGAAGGGATCGTAAGTCGGGAAGAAGTAGAGAGGAGTGTAAGGGAGATTATAGCAGGGTTGAGCAGCGAAGAAATAAAGAAAAATTCTTGTAGCTGGAGTAAGCAAGCTGTTAGGACAGTAAGCAAAGGCGGTAGTTCTGAGTCAAATATAGACAAGTTCTTGCAGACGCTGCAGAAAAAAAAAGAAGCACAAAGCTATAAGTAGAGAGTAAATAATTAATGTGTACTTCGAATATGCCATATTAGTTGTACAATATGGATTCAAGTTTCATCTGAATCTACAATAAAGAGCTTTCTTTATGTATACATGAGCTACTTTCATAAGTATAAAATATACAGTGGGGTGCTTCACTGCTTTTGACTGCAAGGATTGTCAGTGGTAAGTGTTGTTTAGACATCCCGATCATTCCTGAAGCTCTTGGAATCTTTACATTTTGCAAGATTTGCTGTCATTACACATTTCATCCTGTAGGGGAAAGAGAAGTTAGTCTAGTTACGGAGTGCAGAATTTGAATAAATCTACTTTAATTTAGCAGGAAATCAGATACCACAAGAGCTACTAAACAAGACAGCTTACAAAAATAGAAGTGATTGTCAAAACACACACACCCACACACGCAAAGGCAGTAAGTTCGACATTTTATGATGTTTATAGCTTCAGATGGCATAAACTAGTAGGATTTTCTCAAATATTATATTGGGATATGAATACTGAAGTATAAAAAATGCAAGATAAATTGATAAAGCGTTTGCGGTTTAGATATGGAGTACTATAATGAAAAGGCTATTAAATTCAAAGCATTTATCTAGCTGCAGAGTATACCTTCTTCCTTCTTGATGCAAGGATCTCTTCTATAGGCGGCCTGCCTGAAATTACAAATATGGAGTATATTTTATTGTAATCTAAAGAATCATGAAAACTAGGTCTGCAGCTACTGAATTGATTCTCTGAGCTTTATAAAACACTCTTGGAGTAATATTGGTAGGTTAGTATGAATTACCTGTTATCTGAAGACGGTATTTTGCCCATACACCGTAAACTGCTTCTGCTATAGTTGCAACCTGAGCAAGAAATAATTCCCAACTAGCATTAACACAATATGTAGAAGTAAAAAGTCTGATGTACTGAGAAAAGATGATGCAGAGGACTTACAGGCTCAAATTTCGTGATTGCGTAAACCCATCCAAGGCCAACAGCCTCATACAGTTTCCTGAAAGCCTGCAGTCAATTTTATCAGTGAGGTTCTATGTTAGTAAAATGTGCCACACCAAATCATACTTCAGACATCACTGATTATTGATTAGCCATAGTAAAGTACCTCAACATTTGTTACTACAGTTCCATCAGCAAGAATGGCATGAATTTTACCCATAACCTATGTAAGTCAGCAAGAAAAACAACATACCATCAGTTGCTTTCGAGTACTTATTGCAGTTTCTGAAACAAAGATTAGCACTTATATCCTACACTCGAGAGCATGATGCAAATCACATTCAATTACTAAAATGAGGGGGCAATGAAGAAATTACAGTATTGTAATCAAGGCCTTGATTTTCTTCAGGTGAGTAATCTTCAGAACTTATATCAACAAACTTGATAGCTCCATATTGTTTATCCCTTTCTCTCAACATATTCACCTAATCATTCAATTCAAGTCATCATAAAAATACACAACAATTATATATCATTTAACCAAAACTATAATTCTATATTAAAAAATAAAAAAATTGATGGAATAAATTTTATTTATACCTCCCTCATACAAAGTGGGCAATCTCCATCATACAACATTTTAATTTTCCAATTTTGATCATAATCTTGCTTCTTTTCTTCATCTTTCTTGGGTGTTACTGGGTTCAATGTTGTATCTTGAATAGCACGAATCGAATGTCGAAAAGCTTTAAATTACCCATCAAAACAATCATTTCTGTTAGCATTTACAATGAAATTTCATGGGTAATGATCAAATTCATTCCAAAATCAAGTTTAAAAATGAAATTGCATTATACCAGGATTGGTTTGTTGAAAAGGAAATGAACGTTGGAAATGAGAGGGAGTCTTTGAAGTTGCAAAAATTGCTGCTGCGGTATGTAATACTGGGTTTGCTCGTCTTCTTCCTATGGAAATTGCATTTCTCAGCGCCATTTTTGAGATTTGTGTAGGAAAAAACTGATTTTTCAGGGGATCTTTGATGGTTATTAAATCTTACTCCGTATTATTGTTATGGTGTATAAATTGATTTTATGAACTTTTTTTTTTTTTTTGCTGCCTATGGTTGTGTAACGTGGCAACAATTGATCCACGTAAAAAGTTTGTGTGCCAAAGGCCCAATTAAAAGGAGGCCATGGGCCAAGGCTGATTTGGCTCATTTATTGTGCCACGGAGCCTTAGTTTGAGCATATTATCCTTTGAGATTGGCTAAGAAAAAGTTGTGCGGTATTAGTTCGTGTCAGTCTTCCATACAGGGGCGAAATCAGACTTGATTGAGGAGGGGGGCCGGTGTAATAAGCGCGATTGAGGAGGGGGCAGGTCTAATATGCATCCATGTTACTTCAATTAGTGCAAGTAGGACAAATCATTAGTAAGACCAAACACCGCTAGGGCCATGGCCCTTTTAGGCCTCAACTAAGCTTTGCCAATGCTTCCATACACAAGGTTTATGATGCATAGGCGTACAATGCTAACGCAGATGTTAAGTCACGCCATGTCAGGAAGTCCCTTAAATAATGCTTAGATGTTTATTAATTGGTTGAAATTGAGCAAGTCGGCTCGTTATGCTCATGCCCGTATTAAAAATTGATCTCTATGCATAACTCTCATCCGAATATATTTAAATTTTACACTTGCTAATACTCCTTCAATGTTCTTAAAGTGCTTGTTTGAAACTTTTGAGTTTTAACACCATTTACCTAATTAACTTTTATCAATGCTAAAAATTTATTCTTGTGAGAGTGGGGTATAGCTCAAGTGGTTAGAGCTCCCCTCTTTGCTGAGATTGATTTTCATCATTCGGCCTTGTGGCTCTCTAAACACCAAAGAAAAAAAAAATATTTCTTATAAATACTAATTGACATCGTTTCAATTCTTATGTCGCTGACGCTGTTATGTTGAGCGATTTACTCGTAATAATTCCAACTCGTAGTTGAATAGTACTCGTACCAAATTGGGCCAACAACGGGGCGGACTGACTCGAGTGATTAATAATTTATGAACCGAACCAAAAGAAGAACAAATTGAAAACTTTCACCAACTCCTCCTCCATCATCTCTACGATTTCCAGAAGAAGCTTTAAGCTCAACTACATCAATGGCGTCCTTTCTCAAATCTTCAGTTCTCTCTCATCTGCGATCTCATCCTCAGGTAATCCACAATTCAATCCTTCTCTTCTTTCCTAGTTTTTCATT
Organism: Chenopodium album; assembly: GCF_948465745.1. Lineage (NCBI taxonomy): Eukaryota > Viridiplantae > Streptophyta > Magnoliopsida > Caryophyllales > Amaranthaceae > Chenopodium > Chenopodium album. The sequence continues at coordinate 6,177,770 of NC_137844.1, read as the reverse complement.
TTTTATAATCAAATGCAATTCATGGGTTGAGCGATTCATAGTCTTCATTGCAAATAACTTTTCTGGAAATTAGGGGAAAGAGAGTTTGTTCGCGCAGCCAAGCCGGAAATTCCACATCGACCTCGGCGAGCGTGAGAAAGCTGTATGTCTTTCTCTCTCTCTGATTTTGCATCAATTTTGTTATTTCTTTGGATTTGTCGATCAATTTATGGAATGAATAATTGGCTAGAGTTTTTGATTGATTAGGTCTAATTAGCTTCTTGTTGCTGTGTGAAATGGATTGAATTGGGTTTTTATTGGAGTTATTGATCGTAGAATCTCAGATTGAATTGAATTGGGTTTTAGTTCAAATTATTGATTTTATTTAAGCTATAGCTTAGATGTTAAATTGGTTACATCATAGATGTTTATTGGAGGGTTTGATGATTATAGAGAGTCATTGAGGATACGGGTAGGTTTTGGAAAATTAGTGATGCTAGTAATTTGATATATGTGTTAGTTGACAGTACCACTATTTAGGAATGTACTTGCATAATTGGTGTTTTGAACCCGATGAGTTGCTTGTTTGTTCTCCTGTATGTCCAACACTCCAACCCTCTGGTATTCAGAAAATCTGAACAGACCCTTTCATGCAACGACCTAGATGGCGGGTTCGTTGGATTTTACCTTTTATGTAAGGCTAACCCAAGCTTCTACATCCTTTGCTTAGCTATAGTCAATGGGGCTTGAGAAACTCAAACACTAAGATCATTAAACATAAAGATCATTACCAAGTTTCAGCCAATTCAATTAGCATCATAAGCAATGATAAGCTTGATTTAAAAGGCACAGTATATACTGGTGACTAGAGCTTAAAGGGTCTTTATGTCAATTCTAAGGCGCAAGGTGTGAGGCATAGGTGCATGGATCATTGACTCTAGGCATAAAGGTTTCACTAGTATACTTTTAGATTGTTTGACAACATTTTGTCCAATATGAAACACTAACTTGCTATTATGTTGCTGAATTGTAGTTCTTTACCTCAATTAGCCATCTATTTTTAATATGGACCAGGAAACGGAGAATAACAGAAGCGTTGGATTTGGTTCACATGATTCTTCTTGATGCCCTTTCCTAGTATGGTCTAGACTCTAGAGTTAAGTGACTCCATGAAAGGTGTCTTGGCTCTTGAGGCTCTCTTTTTAAAAATCAAGGCAGTAATCCTGCCCTTAGAATAATATCTAACCTCCCCCTCACCCAAATTTAACTCAATTAACATTTCTTATATGAAGTACATGTCGACTGTCAAGAGTCTCAAGACTGGACTCAAGAGTAAGTTGTATGTAGCGGAAACTACAATTGGAATTGTGGACTAGGATTTATATATGTCTTTGATTTTGAAATGGCTATTCCATTGATAGTACTACGTGGCCTACTTCCTCTATTTTCTTAGTTTGTACCCTATTGACTTTTGACACAATTTACATACTTCACTTAGACCATAATTAATTAGTTATATATGAAGTACATAGAAAATAGTCATGTTGGATCTTGTTAGTTAAATCTGAATGTATATTTTTATAAAATCAACTTTTTATAATTTGTACTAATTGGGAGTTAGCAGCAAAGTCGATATTAAAGGGCAAAGTTGTGCATTGGCAAATGTGCACTTTTAAAATGGAATAACTAAAAGAAAGTAGGGAACTATAATACTTTATATTAAATTGATATCTTAATTTACGCTTACTATTGCATTACTATTATAGAATGACTTTTATATATGATTTATAATTTGCTTTAAAGGAAAATTTTGCTTTACCTTATACACTATCATGGTGTTTGACTTGTTATTGGTTTGTGACCTTGTCGTTAACAAGAATAGCAGGTTTACTGGCACTGATGTAAATTATCTTTGATTTAGTCTCACAGTTTGTCTCGTTTATGCAGTTATTTTCATGTCAATCCTATATTTGCCTATTTATATGACAATGACACCTTAGGAAACTGTTATGAGTATCTAAAAGCTTACTAAAACAACTAATCTAGCTTTGTGGGAAAAGAAATCAGGCACAAATTTAATAGATTGTGTGACGCTCAATAGTTTTTTAAATTCTGCTTCTTTTGCTTAGTTTTTATTTTTCCTTAAGTGTCATTTGCATTTGTGTTTGTCAGTTGCTGATTAGTGACCTAACTTAGCAACTTTGAACTATGCCATAGTTTGTTAATCTTTTTTTTTTTTTTTTTTCCCCATGTTGACGGGAAAAAAAAGCCTGTTTACAACTATGCTTTTTCATAACACATCAACTTGATTTGCTAGAAGGTATTAACCTACAACATTTTATTTGTAGAAGTTTTATGGCTAGAAGGATTGAATATCCATTATAATTTGCTGAAGAACTTTAGAGCAATTATTTTCTGTTGCATACTGATTTAGTTATCTAATCTCCTCACAGCTGTTGGAAAAGGACCCAGCATTGAGTCGGTTCAAATCAAGTACACAGACTGTAAAGAGAATTAAAAAAGCAGGAGATGTTCTCACGATCGTTGTTATGGCTGGTATTCTTCTGCTTTCTTCAAGTACTTTGAGACGTGCTGTAGTTTTATTTGGGATTTTTTCTTTCTTTCTTCCTTTATTTTGGTCTTTATATTATTTTTATTACTATTTTTTTTTAATTTGGGGGGGGGGGGGGGTGTTGGTAAGCTGCTGTGAGCCTGTGATAAATAATGTTGGATAAGCAACAATGACTTGTGCACTACTTACTATCTGAATGAGTGTGTTAATTGGCTGACTGTATTAAATCTTATGCTGCAAAGCCATGTGGCTGTTTCCGTCTTGTTAAGATTGCTATTGTTTCACTCGCACCTGAAATTTTCCCCTCCTTGCTTGTTATAATCTGTTTTAGAACAATTGCTCTTAATTTTAAACTGGTAAAATCAGAAGGTGAAGACTTTTATTAATGAGCTTCAGAGCTTGTAGACACTTGAAAGTTAAAACTATATAGTCCACTATGACCTTTTAACTTGTGTTATCTTTTTAATCATTATTACTTCTAAATTAATGCTACTTTTAGACTATTGACTTAGGAGAAAGGATTGGGTTGAGTTTAGACTAGATAATTGATTAATTATGGTACCCTTGCTCTTGTAAATAGAGTTGGTGGCAATGTAAACTTTTGGAATGATGAAATCGCCACTCTGGATAATGGCATCTGAACACTCACTTTTATGTTCTGCTTCTTGCTTGTTTAGGCGCTTGGTTCTATTAGGCTTCCCTTCCCTAGGATTTTTGTGCATTTCCGAGTAGTTATATGTAAATCAGGGACCATTCTTACCAACTGAAAGGAACTCTCAAATATCTGTCAAAAAGTCATTTTCCTGGTCTTCTTGCGAGTTGCTGTGATGCTGTCATTGGAGTTTGCTGGTCTGGCTTCATCTTGCACTCTAACCTAATAGTGCCTTTTGTTGTCTTGCTTGTAGGCTGTATCTACGAGCTCTATGTTAGGTTTACTACCCGAGAGGACTCCAGGAAGCAGTAATGCTGAAGTGCAAAATCAAGCATGAGTTTTTTTTTTTGTTACATTCCTGTGATTATGGCTGGTGCTATCTGGTTGCTATTAGTACCTGAATAAGTAGGCCCAACTAAGTCATCTTCAACTGCTTGTAGCATACATAATTCTTTGGCACTTTGGTTCTTTTCTGTATTCTGAAGTTTACAGCTTTTTCCAACATCAATCACAAATAGTTTTCCAGTTTGAAGTATTGGATGAACTGATTACTGCTTGTTTGCCAAAGAAATTACAGAATGAACGTGTTTCTGATTTCTATTATTGCTAGCAATTTAACGCAGCTTGGAACACAGCTTCAAACTTAGGTTTATGTTGTTGGCCGTAGCTGTGCTACATGCTAAAAGGTGAACTCATGATTTATGTTGAATGTTTTATTTTCGTCTAATCTATTTTGCTATGTTCAATTGTTCAGCATATTAAGTCTTAACCATAAAATTTCCAGTCACCAAGTCCTACGAGTATATTTAAAGAATTTCTCAGACTAAAATCTTTGCTTTTTTTTTTTTTTTTTTTTGTTTTGTTTTGAAAGTAGTGGAGTACATTTCTGTTGAGTTGCATATCTTTCTATCTGTGCAGATCTTATTCAATTGCAAAATGGGTAACATTAGTACATTTGAGTACTTTTTTGGTCTTAATTATACTGATATGTGCGACTGTCTTGAAGGGTCTCTATTGTACCTTAGTTTGATTTTTTGGGTTTTTCAGGAGTTCAAACAACAAAAAAAGCGTATGATTGGTATTACTCCGCGCGATTTTTCATCCATTTTGAAAGAGATTATCGGATTTTTTTTAACGCTGCTTTTTACGAGTAGCTATGTTGGAACACATAAATCGTTAGTATCTCATTTTATCAAACATTTTTTGTAAACAACCAATAAAAACATCTAATTTGTGTTACTTGGTTGGTATCGGTTACTCTATTAGTGTTATAGGGGTTACTTTGTCCGGCCATATGGTGTGGCTTACAAAACGCGCTCGGATATATAATTCTTCATACAAGTATAATTTTTTGGCTATTTTGAGTTGCAAATGATGAATTTTTTGGCTAGCTTGAGATGCCATTCTATAACCATAATTATAGACATAAATTGATACTACGGAGTACATAGTTGCTAAAACTAGGTTCGTATCATGCCGACTTGTCGTTTTGGTCATGAATCTTAGACACGAGGTCCAGAAGTAGCAAGTTTCTCTCTTTTAGACTGGTGGCATAGAACCTAGTTTCAAACGAAATTTTGAAGATTAGAAATCAATTCAAATGCAAAATGAAGAGCTACAAAGTGGAAACAGCCTGTTCTATAGACTTGTGATCGGAAATCAAGTGGATTTTTGTCTTTAAAATATAGATCACCACCTGAGAGCAGGCCCCCTCAACTTTATGACTTCATCCTTGTAACGTATACCTATTTCATTGTATGTTTCATGTGGTTTAACACTCCTAACAGTAGCAGCAAACTGATGCGTTCTTGCCTTATCGACTCCAGCACAGCAGATTATGTCAGGTTTAAAGCAAAAGACACGAACAGCAGGCGGAACTGGCAACTTAACTTCATGGCTGTAACCCAGTCTTAGGCACAACAAGCAACCATCTGATTCAGCTCTGGCTCTGTTACCTTTTCCTAATAGCCTTAGAATTCGGAAATACCTTGCTTCCATTTGATCTCACTAAACTCAAAATTAACCGATATTAGAGGTAAAACCATACACAAGTACTTCTTCACCTTCAAATGAAAAACCAGTACAAACACAGCCAGCGCATATGGTTAAACATGAGTATGAAATATGAATTGGGTTCACAAGCTAAAATTAATCGGAGTTACAACACTTTCAAACACCTGTAACTGACTTAATCAAAGATTATTACTTTATTTTCTATACCCAAAACTTTGAACAAAGTTTAACTTTATTGTACATTATACTTTCATTCCACTTTTTGTGATTCTAAGACACGAAATTAAAGAAACAACACAATGCATAAATCTTCAACAAGCATCTAACTTCCCAAGTTCCGCTACTCCCCAGAGAACGAACATATTTACAAGATTACAACTTTCATCAAGCTAGAACACTTATTACAGTTGTACAGATACATTGTTTATACTCCCACTTTTTTTTTTTTTTTTAATAAGCTACAATTACTATTTTCTTACGGTTTTTTTATAAGTTAATAGTTCCTTTTTGGAATCTCGTACAATTTAATAATACTAGAATCTCTTTAGCCAATAATGTACTCACTGATTCACTATTTTTTACTTTATCATATCCCATTCCTCTAATGATCCTCATTCCTCTCACACCACTTTACTTTTCAATAAAATAATAACCTTATCTACCCCCACTATCATCTTATTTTATTAAATCTTCTAAAACTCCGCGCAATCCTATTTCCAACATATAAAAAAAATAGAGGGAGTACATTATAAGCAAAAGGTTTGAAGCTTTAATCAAAATGCATACATAAGTAAGGATGAATTCTATTCACTTGATTTGCACTTATCAGAACTTATTTTACTTTATTAAAACTTATTTTAGTTGTAATTTGTACTTGGATAATCCTTATCAAAACTTATTTTTCCTAAACTAAACTAATCTAAACTTAACTTAATAAGTGAAAAATAAGGTGAACAGAATAGACCTTAACTCTCTTTTATACTCCCTCCCTCCATTTTATTTATTTTATCCATTTGGAAGGTCTCAATCATAGACCCAAATCTTTGACCAATAATCGGACTAGTTCCAAACTTCCAATATAAGACCAAAAAAAAATGATTAAAACATTCAATACTTTCAAATTTAAAAGTATATTCTACAATATTTCAACTTTAAAGCATTCTTGTACATCACATCATCATCCGTTCATCACTAAAGAATAGTGATTAAACTATCCTTTAATAGTTGATCACACATACTAGCAACTGCAAAATCATAATTACTACAGTATTTAGGATCAAATCATTAATCAATATCGACAAAATTTTGAAAAAGTATCATTATCAATCAGTAAGAGTTAAGTGATAAAAACAAAAAACCCATCAAAATTATCCTTCTGATCAATCTATTAAATTAGATTCGTACATGAGAAATTAAAAAAAAAAAAAAAAAAAAATCAATATAAATTTCAAAATAAAACTGATTAACAGGCACTAGTAAGCTATAAAATAAATAAAATTAATTTTGTGAAATTGTGATCGATATTGGCTTACCGGAAGACTGTTGCTAAGCAGTGTCGAATTGCCTGTGAGAAGAAGTGAGGACTTTAGGGGTTTAGGGTTTAGAAGTATGGTAGGAGACTAGGAGTAATGTTGAAATTAAGAAAATCTTGTAGGGTTCAGAAGTATAGGGGTTTAGGGTTTTATTTTACTTGCGTCATTTGACCTAATAATAGTGTCAATAAAATCACCCAATCCAGCAAATCTATATAATTGGGTTTTATTTTACTTGCGCCATTTGACCTAGTAAAAGGTTTTTTTTTTTATTTTTTTTTTACAAGACCTAGTAAAAGTTATTATAAAATCCTTGTGTCAATGAGACCCTTCAAAGAATAAAAAATACTTTATTAAATTGTTGCTTATTTTTATTCTATTACTAGATTAAATTCAACTTTTTGTCAAATAATAAAAAAGATTAAATTCAACTTGCTCTAATAAATTATTGTTGCTTATTTTATTTGCATATGTCTAGAATAAGAAGTGGATTCTACAAATAATATTATAACATACTAAATTATTAATTAGTTGGTTATTATATTATATATTTATATATTTTTTAGATAAAAAAAAAACAAATAAAGTGACAACAAAAAATTTCAATGACAAAGTGAACAGTATCATAAAATGATTTGCTTTTAGTATAGGTTAATCAATAGATCACGTTAAATACTATTCATAAAAAAAACTCTATTCATATTATTGATGCTATAAAAACACATGTTAGGAGTTAAAAAATAAACCGAGCACAAAGTTTTGGCTCATTATGCATAAGTTATTCATAAAATGCACTTGAAATCTGAAAATTGAGACTAGCTCACCGATTCCTAACCCACCTTTGATCTAAAAATGACCTAAACGTGTACATAGTTCAATTAAAAATTTAAGTGTTAATTTTATAAGCACGGACCCATCATACTGTATACTACTATAGGTATACAAAATACAGTACCCTTAAATTTTGATTGAATCCAACCCGAACCCAACCTGATCAACCGACCATGCACCGATTTGCTAGATAAGTACAAATGTACAATATGCCTATGACTATTATGCGAAATGACAAAAATAACCCCAGGTCAGCAGTGGACACAAAATTAAATTTTGCAGTTTTTGAAAATAAGTTTAGTCTGAGCTGTAACTCCAACATATGCAAACTTTGTCATAATCTCATAAGCACCCAAAGTCATATTTTACATAAAAGCAGAGCAACAAAAAGTCCTCCAACTCAAGAATTTTTAGAGAGAGAAAGAGGTAGAACAAAAGAAAAGCATCAAAGAAAGAAAAGTTTACAAGTTTTCTACTTCAAATTTTCTGGGTTTTTTGTGAAATTTATCACAGAATCAAAGTGTCAGAAAAAAAAAATGGCGAGTTTTGGAGGAACAACTCAGAAGTGCAAAGCCTGTGAAAAGACTGTATATTTGGTTGATCAACTTACAGCTGACAGTAAAGTTTATCATAAAGCTTGTTTCAGATGTCATCACTGCAAGAGCACCCTCAAGGTTTATTTCTTTTTATTATTGGAAACTTAAATTTGCATTCATTTCTATGTTATTTATGTAACCTAAATTATCCTTTCAAATTTGATTGTTTAATGTTTATTGAATGGTTTATTTCATTTCAATTTTTTTTATAGATGAACAACTTGAATCACCCTTTCAAATTCGATTATTAGTTATGTTCAATAGATTAAAAAAAGGTATTGTATAACTCAAAGTTTATTTCTTGAAGATGTTGATCATGTATTCTTTGATTTTGTTTGAACTTGTATTTTATTTTATTTGGTCAAGATTAATTTTTTGATTCGTTTTCATTTTTTTGAGAGTTTTGGGGTAGGTGAACAAATAAGATAATTAGACCATTTTTTTTTTCCTGAATTTAAATTGTTTGGGTTTTACTAAAAAAAGGATCTTTTTGAATTTAAAGACACTTTATTTATATTAACAAGATTGAATTTGATTAGGTTCCAAAGAGAATTGTGGATCAATTATAAGAGATTTCTAGATTGGTGGAGTGTTCAGTTTTTGAAATCCTCTGTAATAATGACAGTTACTTTACTGTTTTTTAATGTAATTTAAGGTTGTTACAGCTAGATTATACTGGATGCTCAATAAAGTATTGGAAGTGGTACTATAGACACTACTAGTTCAATGAAGTACCCTCTCCATTTTTATTTTTTTTTCCAATTAACTGATTGTAATACTACCTCCGGTTCTTATTACTCGCAACAAAGAAATATTTTATGTCTCACAAATAATACCCCTTTGTTGCGAATAATAATAAGCGGAGTTAGTACAAAAATTGGTTTTTATGATGGTCTTAACTAAGCGCGGACTTGTAAAATAGAGCTGATCATGGACGGGTAGGTGGCTTAATAAGTCAGCCTGTTGCTTTGGGATGGGGCTGGAAAGGTGCACCCAAGCCCGGTATAATCAGACCAGGCTGAAACATACTTGATCAGCTTTACTCTAATAAGTCTGAGACAGTAGCATATTTCAAAAAACTTGAGGTTAACATTGACAATGCCATTAAACTTTACACTGCCAAGTTTGATATGATTGAGCTTATCTGTTTCATATTATTTCGTACAAACTTCTTTTCATTAGTTTGGATTATATTTTGTCTGATTAATTCTGCAATTTAATTTGCTATTGTTTTCCTTTTGCAGCTTCACAATTATAGCTCCTTTGAAGGGGTGTTATATTGCAAGCCTCACTTTGATCAGCTTTTTAAGATGACTGGTAGTTTGGACAAAAGTTTTGAAGGTGAATCTTTTCTTCCCTCTTTATGGTTTCTCATATGCATCGCGATACCTACACTTTAGTAACGCTTTTGTTGCTTTTATTCCTTGCAGCTGCTCCAAGAGCTGTAAGAGAGAGATCTTCTGAACAGGTAAGATGGTTAAACTTAAAGTGGCTTATTTCTTGATGTTTCCTTTCCTCTTTATTAATTTTTTCGAAAGAAGAAGTCAGTTTTTCTAATTAGTTAGGGAACTAACTAGAGATAACCATCTTGAAAACCTTTAGTAAGCAACAAACTGTTGCTAAACAAGTTAGGCTACTATCATCATTTGACCACCTGTTATTCAACAAACTGTTATGCAATTAGCCGGACTCTATGGGAAGGCCTTCTGCCTCTAATCTTAGAAAAGGTTTAAAAGGAGGAAAAAAATTGTAGCAGAAGTAAGTTTATAGTCTTTATCCAATTATACTGTCTAAATTGATGATCTGAGCAGGTTCAAACCAGTAGCAAAGTCTCTAGCATGTTTGGTGGTACTCAAGAGAAGTGTGTCTCTTGCCAGAAAACAGTTTATCCAATCGAAAAGGTGGGACTTGAATAAAATTAATGTAATTTCTACATTTCATATCATATCTAAAGCTTTTTGAGCATTGAATGGTAATTGGTATATATATTTCGGCTTTCAGGTGGCAGTTGATGGCAGTTCTTATCACAAGGGATGCTTCAGATGCTGTCATGGAGGATGTGTTATCAGCCCTTCAAATTATGTAGCCCATGAGCATCGTCTGTACTGTCGACACCATCACTCCCAGCTGTTCAAACAAAAGGGTAACTTCAGTCAATTGGCAACTCAACATCATGCTAATGGAATTTCTGATGGGGTTACAAATGGAGTTTCTAATGGGATTACAAGTGAAGTTACTAATGGTGTTGCTAACGGAGTAGCTGAAGGGGTGACTGAGAACACAGTGGCCTCGGCCTGAAAAAGCCTTATATGCTTATCTTTATAATGTAATCTTTGCTTCAGAAGATACTACTTCTGTAATTCCAGAGTGAAATGCAGCTTGCTGAGTTATGACTAATGAGTATAGTACTGAGAGAATTTTCCCACGCGTGTTTTATACATATTTCAAGCATAAAGAATTTATACTAGTGTTGTATTTCTTGCCTTTGAATTCTTCTCTTCTCGAGTGAATTTTGTAGCATCAGCACTTGATTGGCATTGCCAGGTTGTTTATGAACTGTTTGTTTATCAGCTTATTGAACTTGTCAGACAAGTCATGAAATCTAGGAATTGTATGTAGTATGAAATCTAGGAATTGTATGAAATCTAGGAATTGTTTGTTTATGAACTGTTTGTTTATCAGCTTATTGAACTTGTCAGACAAGTCATGAAATCTAGGAATTGTATGTAGTATACAATTTGTTATAGGATTCAAAATAATTATACAGTCTCCCTCCATTCATGAATAGGCCATGTTTGATCCGTATATTTTGTACTTCATATATACGTAATTCAATAAAATACATATATTTTCTACTTGGGATAAATACGTAATTCAATAAAATTTCACCGTGATCATCTCTATTAATTATAAAACAGACGTAACAAATGAAAGCAACAATGATTATAAGTAGATTATAACTGCACGTCAATAGCCAACACAAAATCATCAATTGGCTAAGAGACAGTTGCTACATAGAATAAGAGAAATAATGTTTTGTCGTGCAAAATTATATGAACAAAAGTATTACAGGCTTACAGAGAATATGTATTCTTCCTTTTGAGTTAGAAGACTTAGAACCCAGCCCAGCCAGCTGGTTGAGAAGCTGTATTCTTGCTTGCTAACTTATTTGAATCCCCAAAACGTAGGGAAGTACTACCTTCGCCAGATCTAGAGATCCTAGAGCTAGCAGCAGGAACTGCAGTGAAGCTTTCATTTTCAAATCCCCATCCATCTTGGGTTGATCCAGTTGAAGCACCTTGCTTGCTAGAGTGACCATTCCTGGTCCTAACAGATTTAGATGAATCAGCTTGAGATGTCGGTGAAGGGGCAAATGCTTGCCATGATTTCAATTCTGGGGTTGTGGAATTTTTGTCAAGCAAACCTTGTTGGAGCTCCAACACTGTGCCTTCGTTTTTTGCTCTCTGACATGATCAAAGTAAACTATGTTAAAACCAAAAAAATTGAACCTTTACTACAACTAATTATACGAAAGATCTCCATGAAGGAAAGATGTGATGTTTCATAACAAGATGTGTAGCTTTTATAGTTTTTAAGCGACTCATAGTATGTCGAAAGTTTAGGTTTTCTGGAAGACAAATTGATACTTTAAGGTTATTACCAATAAAGATCCGCACTGTTATGGAGTTCTTTTTGTGTATGTTAAAGAAGAGGGGGGGGGGGGGGGGGGGGGGGGGGGATTGATACCTGAGAAGTAGCGGCTTTACTGCTGGAGGATGGTTGATTCCTTGTAGACTCCATTTTAGGTGAAGGAGTTCTGGAAGCCAACGCTTGCTTCAGCTCCTGTAGTTCTTGTCTCTGTGATCGACAAATTGCAGTAAGCTTCTCATACTTTGAAGTAATTTCTGCCTTCTCTGCATTAGCTTGCTTCAATTGCTCCTGTAGTCTATCTATCTCAGCTTCCAAGGAATTATCCTTCTTTGATTTCATGTCATTGCCAGTAGGACTGAGTTTAGATGTGTCAAAATCAGCAACAAAGCTGTTGAAAGCCTCATTCTCAAAAGTTGAGGCACTACTAGACTTCATTGGATTAGCCTGACTATTTTCCCTCCCAGAAGGACTGGCTTTACCATGCAAATTATATTTCTCTGACCGGCTCCTATCTTCTTTCTGGGACGGCTTTTCATCATCAAATTTCGGTGCACCTCTTTCCTCTGGAACAAGAGCATCCTTAGCATGCTCTGTGGACCAAAAAGCACCGCCTACAAGCCCACCCCTAGTAGTGTTTGAAGTCGACAAATTAGTTGCTTCACTTGATGATGGTACAGGTGGCGGGATTCTCCGAGGCACTGGATTTGGAGTCCTCGACATTATCTTGGAGATACCTAGTGCAACCGAAAGGGTTGTCACAAATTTAAAACTTCAATGAATTATGTTCAAATTTTAAAATATGAGCTGACGTAAAACCCTATAATCTCAAAACGATAAACTTTAACATATTAGTTAACACCAATCTTTTAACACATCTACGTGACAGCTGAATACCTTCAGTTATGTCAGAAGCTGTTTCACGCATATGAGGCGGCCGATCAGGTAATGACTTCTGTGATCCGACAGGCAATTGCTCATTGACACGAAACCAGACCTATAACCATGAGCACCACAATCAGAAAAGCCCCTTAACACCACTGACAATAGTGCTAACTATTAAGAAAACAGTACCTATATCATCAATACTGATGATCTAAACTAACCTAAGTTCATGGAGATGCCAATCAAGCTAAGTGCTTGCCTGTGTGATATCTGGTCTGGACTCTGGGGAAGAGTTGAGCATGTCTCGAATTAAATCAGTGATAGGCGCACTGTATTTTGGTAAATCAGGGATACGGTAATTTCCATTCAGAACCTGAAGCTTTGACTCGCCATCAAATGCTGATTTGAAATAGCAAATACGGTAAAGCAAACAGCCAAGAGCCTAGCAAAAGCAAGGAGATATATATTAGATGCTAACTCATAAATTGCACAAGCTTGTGATGATACAGTTTCATGCTTATAGACAAACATGTGGAAAATAAACTTACCCAAATGTCCACTTTCTCGCTAATGAGATCTCTTCTGTAAAGATCCCACATCTTCCAGACAAGAAAACATGAAAATGTCAAGTTCAGATTTTGACTTATAATGCAAAGTATAAATGCATGAAAGTACTTTCAACCTCAGGCGCTCTATAAGCAGGGGTTGTGTGCTTCCTTATGTTGTCTTCTTCAATGCCCATTTCTTCAGGTTTTTCAAAGCGCTTGTGATTGGTAGAGATGCTACCAAAGTCACACAATTTCCATAGCCCATCTGAGCCCAGCAAAAGATTCTCTGCCTTCAAGTCACTGAATTACATAATGAAGGAAAAGGAAACAGTTAGCAGTGGGCAGTGGGCAGTTGGACACTAAAGTGTAAAAAATGACAAAAATAAAATCTACCCAACTGCCATTCTAATTTTCAGACACTAGAAAAGAAACTATTCACGCATTACCAACCTTGGGTGTGAAAAGAAGTAAAGAAAACTTAAAGACAATAAATTATTTATATTCACAGAAAAAAATTAAATTGATAAGTTTTATGAGAAGACATGTAAGCATATCACAATATTCATTTTAAGTGCCACAAATAGCCATGCGATGCGGAAGGGTTTCAGATTTGAGTCTTAGGTGCCACACAAGAGTCTATGAGCCAGGCTAGCTACCAGGAACAGCAGAGTTTGTTGCTAGAATACAGGAATGACTTTAATTAATGAATCAAACAATAACCTGGCATAAGTACATAACCAATCATATACACTGCTTATTACCGGTGGGCAATTGGTGGAGAATGGCAGTGCATTGCAAAGACTGCATTACAAACATCCCTGAAAATTGCCATGATTTGTTTCTCTTCAAAGTAACCAGTTCCCCTACTCTCCAAGACATTCACCAGAGATTTCTCACAACATTCCATCACAAGAAGTGCTTCTTTCGTCCTACCCATGTCCAATATAGTATGAGAATAAAGAGTAACTACATTAGGATGTCCTTTGAGAGATTTCATCACTTTAATCTCCTTCATTACTAGGTCCATTGATTCCTGATCATTGCATATGATATGCTTTAGAGCATACTGCTTTGATGCATTCGATGCATCCTTAGCCAAGTAAACACAAGAGAATCCTCCCTCAGCAATGACATTCTTGACATGAACTTTAATGTCACCGACATCAAAAAAGCGGCCCTCAAGTCCTGTTGGTTCTTTCTGTGCAAATGGCTTAAACTTCCACATGGTTGGTGCTCAATACAAGTGAAATAAAGCACACTGCAGGCATACACAAAAGTTAATTGTGAGCATTAACCATCCAATAATGCTGTAAACTTCTTCATCTTAGGAAAATTTACAGACTACATATGAATACATCACAAGCAATTAATTGCTGCACTCTTGAATATGTTCAACTGGATTGCATTTACAGACTGCATTGCAATACACAAAAGTTGATTGCAAAGTCTTTGCTGCACTCTTGATTCGACAGTACAGACTTTATTGCATTAACTCTTGTGATTGCATTTACAGACTGCTGCCGAATCAAGAGGGCAGCAATGCAGTCTATGCAATGCACAAATTATGTTCAACTGGATTGCATTTACAGACTGCATTCTGCTGCCGAAATGTTATAGAAATTATGTTCACCTCTCGTAGGAGCCTAAATGACTCAATCACAGACTGCTTATTGATAAGCCATTTCCCAAGGCCAACTGGCCAAGATACTATATCTTCCTGGCATTCTTTACTACACAAGATGTTAATATGTTAGGTAAGTAAATGATATATTTACAGATTTTTCTGATATTGTTTGAATTAATTTATAACTTGGTACTTTTTTTCTAATAGAGGAAAATAGCTAGAGGACGAGGTGTCCTTGTAAAGGTTCACAAAATTTAATTATACATTAGCCCAGTTCCTTTGTATCTCCACAATGGAATAATTTGTGAAAGCCCCACCTGCATTTGCCCATAAAGATGCTAACAAAGAAACTTCATTCCATAATCTAACACAGGAAGCAGCACCTCCATTAAAATTGTGTGCATCCCGTTTTAACCAATTGGTCCACGTGAAAGCTATTATAACATTTCACCACAATATCTTCCTCTCTTTCCCCTCCCTTCTAAACCCCACAAATCGAATTGCAGCCAATATCCAATATGATGATTTCAGCTGTATGACGATGGTTATCCTAGTACCTGTTTCCCCTCACCGTGGAGGATTTGTGGAATGGTGGACCTAATAAGCCTTTCCTCATTCCTTTTCCTCACACTCTTATCCATCTAGTTACATACAGACAGGATGACTCCAAACCAACCTAACATTGACTCGCCTTTTCTTTTCTCTTTTTTCCTTAAACCAATAACCCAACCAAAACACCCATTTCCATTAATTAAGTGCTACAAGTCCTATGAAATGCATGTATTCATTACAACAACATACAACAATAGCACTTCCCTTCCTATAGCTTAAACTACTTGGTTAAAAAGCATAATTCATTTCTTAAGAGTAAAACCCCAATTTCCATCATGATTTGGTCTACTATCCTCCCAACACATATTAGTCGCTTGTTTAGACCGTGATGACTGAAGAGACAGAGTTTTGCGCGTAATTTTGCCAAGAAAACTTTCTGCATTATTCCATCTCCAAACAAGTCCATCAAGATAGGGCAATGCAGTTTCCATCTTCAAATAATTCTCCCAATACCACATCCAAAATGTTCATGAACGGTAATCTAAAAACACAAATTTGCAAGTATGCTTACCCTAACAATGGAATACTGACATACAAGTTCTTCCTAACAAAATTACACATATGTAATACAAAATGCTATTACTTATCATTTATTACCGCCTACCAAATGGACCATCGGGATACAAAACCCGATTACGAATTCAGCGAGTAAGTTCAATCCACATCAAACTTAATTTCAATATCCAAAAGATCTAACACAAATAAGAGTAAAATCAAATGCAATTACATTCTAGCTTACTAAATATTTGATCAGATAGTTTACATTTACATATTGAAACTAACACCAAACAAAAATTATGAGCTAAAGAACACTATAAATTATGGAATTGAAGAATAAAGATAAGCTAAGAAATTAATCAAATGAAAAAAAGACAAAGATCAAATCTAACCTTTTGCAGTAAAAATCGAAGTATGTAAACTGCGAATTTGGTGAAGTAAGAAATTGATCGGAATTAGTAGAAGTTGATCGGTAGATTGGCGGAAAGCAAAGCAATGGAGGAGAGAGAAAGAGTGATCAGAAAGGTGGAGAGAGAAAGAGATTTTAGATCTGAATTAGGTTATCTCCGCGTTTTCGGTAATCATTTCGAGCAGGTCCCGGTTAATCTCCTAGATGATTCCAAGTTAAAAAGAAGGGTATTTTATGTAAAAAATAATTATGTAAAATAAAATAGTAGATATAATAATTTGTAATACACTTATTTTATAACTAAAAAAAGTGTGTAATATTAATAATAACTAGCTTTTGGACCCGTTCTACGCACGGGTTATGCTTAAGTTATAAATTTATTTGAAACTTTACAAATTATCTTGTCACCAAAAAAAAAACCTTTACAAATTATTTGAATGAATTTATTTTATCGTCTTTTGACATATTATAATATTTTATGAATTAGTGGTAATAAACTAATAGTTGTAGAAAAAATGGCTTAAAATCGTAAAATCATATCTCTATCGCATGATATATTAATCAACAATTTGTATAAAAAACTACTTTGTAAATACCAAACACTTATTATAATTTTATAATTTTTACATCAAGTGTGAAGGCATGATATTCTTCTTTAGTCTTTGCCAATATATGTCTCTTATATTGCGTTTAATATCTTCAAAACTAAAGCCCCATGACACGCAAATAATGTCATCCTATGGAATTTCCATAGTATTCTTGCCACCTCAATATTTCCCTTTTCAATCATCATCCTCATTGTTGTAGAAATTTCACATAGAATTTTGAGAGATAAACTAATTTTTTAGTTTTTGAAACTTAATGAGTGTGAAAAAATCTTTATTGAAAATTTGTATTTATATAAGAAGAGGGGGAAGATTAGGGGTCAAATTAAAGAAATGGATTATGAATGTGAATAAATTGAATTGATAGATGGAATAATGAGAAGAGGAGAAGGTTTAGGAAATTTTATTTGTTATTGAATTAAAATAAAGATTACAAAATATAAAAGTTATTGAGAAATAAAGGGGGAGATGAAGAGAGAATTTCTTTGAAAACATAAGGAGGGAGAATGAATAAAGAAAGGTGAGAAAGAATGATGACATGTGTCAATTTTGGTTTGTGTTTTTAAATACTAAGTATAGATATAGATTTTAGTTGTTGCAATTTATACGTAGTATTAAATATGTTGGATTGTGTATTGGGAGGTGGGTCTTAGGTGGGGATTAAGTGGGGATGAATACCCAAGTGGGGGGTGGGGCGGGGACGGTTTTGGAATTATACCCGTCGGGGCGGGGATGAAGATGAATTTTGGACCCGCCGCGGGATGGGGATGAATATATTAGGTGGGGATGGGAAGACCAACATCCGCCCCGACCCGCGCCCATTGACATCCTTTTTAAAAACCTTAATTAAAAAAAAAAAAAATATTCCCCCCCCCTCCAACCCCTTATTCACCACCCCTTCACCGTTAAGCTCTTTACTAACCACCTTTTAAATCAATTAGGTTACGTTTTATTTTTTTACTGTATTATTATTATTATTATTTAAACAAGGTTACGTTTTATTTATGGAAAATTCATGTGAAAGTTTTTTTTTTTTTTTTTTTTTTTTTTTTTTTTTTTTTTTTTTTCCTTTTCCTTGTACGCAAAAGATTGTTTTTTTTTTAAAAAAAAAAATCTTTAAAAAAAAAAAAAAAAATCTTGACAATTTTTCTTATAAAATAACCAATCCCTTATTAAATTTTCCCACAGAAGCACAACCGTTCATTACCAAAGTACAAACTACAATCCCTAAGTCTTCAACAAAAAACCAAACCTTCGGCCGTTTCCCTTCCTCTACAATTGTACTTTGAAAAAACCAAACCAAACCAAACAAAAAAAAGGATGGATTTTGCAGAAAACAAGCATCTACCGGTGGAGTTATGGACAGAAATCTTAGCGAGGCTGCCGGTGAAGACCCTTCTACGATTCAGGCGTGTTTGCAAAACATGGTGTTCTTTAATTGATTCCTCTGATTTCATGTCTATGCATCTTCAATTATACAAAAACAATCGCGACAAAACTCTTGTATTACTCCAAGAGGATCGTGTATCACGTGAAGAGGATCTCGGCTATGGCTATGAAATAGATTTAGGATGCAATTTCCGTCTACTTAATAATTACACTTTTGATATGTATGATGATAATCTGCATTCAACTAATCAACTTTACCAGTATGCTGGAGATTGTCTAGGCTTGATGTTAGTGTGGCAGGTACATGGTTATGTTTACGTATTGTGGAACCCTTCCACTAGAAATTCAATGATACTTCCTTCGAATCCTTGGAATAACCGTCTTCCTGAATGGATAGACGGTAAATATCTTGTGGGATTTGCCCCTTCTAGTAATGATTATAAGGTGGTTGAATTCGACGATAATTTTAAGGATCTTGTTTTTATTTATTCCGTCAATGATCACCTTTGGAAGCGTAAGAACACCAATTTCCCAGTTGATTTTGAGTTTTTGATTCATCGGACAGTCTATGTTTACTTTGAAGGGGCTACGTATTGGATTGGAGGTGACCTTGACGAACCTTGGACTCAGACTCGTGTTGTTTACTTTAATTTTGAAGTTGAGGAATTTGGGTTCGTGGAATTGCCTGATGCAGGGAAAGATAAGATTGCCAGAATAATGTTCATCCTTGGAGATTCAATAGCTGTGATGAGCATATGTTCTGAAAGCACCCGAATATGGGTTATGGAGAAAGACCGTGATCAAAAGGAGTCTTGGAGGTTATGGTTTTCAGGAGGTGCTTATTTAGATGCTAATGAGGTTCTTGAGTCTGATTGGTGGCCATACGTTAATTTAGAGGTTCTGTATGACGAGAAGAGTGGTACACTATTGTTTGGATTCTCAGATATGATTTATTCTTATGACTTCAAAAATCAGCAATTACAACCGATTACAAACTATGAGGGATATTCCAAACTGCTTTAATTATGTCGAGAGCTTGGTGCTTCACAAAGGATCCCAAGGCCAGACTTTGATTCCCCTCCCTTAGCTTGTAACCGAGAATTTATTAGTGATTAATGTTAGTGATTAATAAGAAAAGCGGCTCTTTTTGTTGTTTAGGTGCTCCCTCTGGTTAAGGCTTGCTCTATGGCCAGTTAAATCTTACAAGTTACAATCATGTAATTTGTAAGATTAGCGAAAATGCTCCCTCTGGTTAAATCTTACAAGTTACAATCATGTTAATCTATCCAAGTAAAAATGATTAGCGAAAATGCGGAGATAACTCTGCTTAATTCAGGTCTAAAATCTCTTTCTCTCTTCTCCTTCCTATCAACTCTGATCACTTTTGGTTTTCAACAATCTACTAATTCCGATCAATTTCACATTCTACCTGAAAATCTTCCTGAAATTCGCAGTTTACAAACTTCGATTGTATTGAGCATCAACCATGTGGAAGTTTAAGCACTTTGCTCAGAAAGAACCAACAGGACTTGAGGGCCGCTTTTATGATATTGATGACATTAAAGTTCAAATCAAGAATGTCACTGCTGAGGGAGGATTCTCTTGTATTTACTTGGCTAAGGATCCGACAAATGCATCAAGGCAGTGTGCTCTAAAGCATATTATATGCAATGACCAGGAATCAATGGACCTAGTAATGAAGGAGATTAAAGTGATGAAATTTCTCAAAGGACATCCCAATGTAGTTACTCTTTATTGGACTTGGGTAGGACAAAAGAAGCCCTTCTTGTGATGGAATGTTGTGAGAAATCTCTGGTAAATGTCTTGGAGAGTAGGGGAACTGGTTACTTTGAAGAGAAACAAATCGTGGCAATTTTCAGGGATGTTTGTAATGCAGTCTTTGCAATGCACTGCCATTCTCCACCAATTGCCCACCGGTAGTAAGCATGCTTTCAACATTGTACATGATTTGTTATTTTTTTTATGTCAGTTTATTGTTTGATTCATTAATAAAAGTCCTATTCTTCATTCTTGTATTCTCTATATGTTAGAAAAGGCAAGGTTTTACTAGCAACAAACTCTACTGTTTTTGGTAGCTATCCTGGCTCATAAACTCTTGAGTGGCACCTAAGACTCGAGTCTGAAACTCTTCCACATGACATGGCTATTTGTGGCTCTTTTTAATGAATAATGGGAATATGGGATATGCTCACATGTCTTCCCATAAAACTTGTATAAATTTAAATTTCTTTGTGACTATAAATAATTTATTGTCTTAAAGTCCTCTTCACTTCTTTCACACCCAGGATTGGTTATGTGGGAATTGTTTCTATTCTAGTGTCTGAAATGCAGAATGGTAGTTGGCTATATTTTATTTTTATATCATTTTATTCACTTTATGTGCCCACTGCTAACTGTTTAATCTTCCTTCATTATGTATTTCAGTGACTTGAAAGCAGATAATCTTTTGCTGGGCACGATGGGCTATGGAAATTGTGTGACTTTGGAAGCACCTCTACCAATCACAAGCGATTTGAAAAACCTGAAGGAATGGGCATTGAAGAAGACAACATCAGGAAGCACACAACCCCTGCTTAAGTAGAGTGCCTAATAAAGAAATACATATAAAGAAATACCAACTAATTGTATTTGGTTAGTATTGTATAACCTGTATGTTCAGTTGCACCAAAAGCCTGGCGAAGCAGCAAGGTATCTAGATACAAGTACGCATACCCATGCAGAGGACCAAAAGAACGTTTCCAAGTAAGAGATTTCTCGGTAAATTCCCGAGCATTTGCAGAGCTGAATTTTATAACATCCAAACTCTCATTTCGAATAGAGACCGCATAGAATATCCCATTGTCATAAATAACCTTTGACATTCTGTTTGTCTTAAAAAACATGAAGGCTTTGTCCAAATATTTAGCATTCATCCTTCGGATCCATTTACCAACTTCCTTATCATATACCCTGCACCATCCCACAGAAAACGGTCTTGTTTGGTAGGTTTTACTTGGGATCCTCATTATGTGTTTGATAAAGACGCTGGCCTAGTTACTCTCAATTCTTCTTGTCAATACACTGTATTCTATAGTTCAACCAAGAGGAACTTCTTCAAATGGCAAATGTTATCTTCTGAAACGAGAGTTTGGAGGAAAGTAATCTTTTCATCACCAATACAAGTTGGTTTTGGGTTCAAAAATTTTATGTACAAAGGGGTGTTGCATTTTTATACTAGTGTAAACATTGTTGGATTTGATGCTAAAAAGATGGATGAGAATGGTGTCATCAACGGCCACTTAATTCGAATACCTCCATATCATGCTTCCGATACTGATTATAGGCAGATCAGTGTGCATTAAAGTTTTTGGAGGACAAATACTTGTTGCAAAGTGCTATTTAGCTGATCCTTGTATTGAACTACAACCCACTGTTTTATATGGTATAAAGGTTTGGGAGCTTAAGAATTACAATAGTGGTGAATGGTCTTTGAAGCATACCATTTATCTAAGCGATTTGGTTTCTGAAGACTCTGCCTTAACATTACATATTAATCGGGGATGTTCGGACACAATGGTTGTATGTTTCCACCCAAATGATGCCAATATCGTGTTGTTATGGCTAGCTCAAGGAGTTGTTGAATGTAACTTGCTGCGGAGAACACTAGAACCAATTTGTAACGTTGAAAGCAGTCAGAAAATTTATGGTCTTGATATCCCGGTGTGCCATCACCACTTCCCAAACCTACTTAATTTTGATAGCTATTGTAGTTCGCCCCATTAGGAGTTGTATTACAACTATTTTGGCATTCATATTGTTTCCCCTTAAGTCATAAAGTTCCATCAATTTAATTACTTTAGTTTATCTTTGATTTGTAATTATCAAAATACATTCAAAGAAATAAAGAGAACTACTCATATCTAGAAAACAATCAGCAACCGAGTTTGAATTCCAACTTAATTCATACAACGGAGAAAACTCAAATGTAATTTGTTTATCAAATCATAGTAAAATCAATATAAAGAAATTGAAAGCAGTCTTTCTAGAAACAGATTTATTTAGAAGTTTTAGCTACGATCAGGATCTGCGAAAAAGCTGTTGATCGAAGGCATGATCTCTGAAGACTTGTTACGAATGTATTTCCTCAGTAAATGCTCAGCATCTTTCTCACCCTCTGAGAAATTCTCTAATACTCCAGCAGTTCTGTTCTCCTTGGTAACCCTATTTTAACCAAAACGATATCAGTAATCATACAGATACACATGCGCACGCGTATACACATACAAACACACGAATATAATTGTCCATACACTTAGAGTTGAAATATCCAATACACAAAAGAAGTACGTTACTAACAAAACTCTGAGGTATACAACAAATCAACAAAACATTAAGTTACGTGTCACATAACAAGAAAAAAAAAATATTAGTATCCTTCTCAGCTGCAGGAAAGAATTGAAACCAAAATCAATTTCTTATGGTTAAACAAATGAGGAACTGAGCAGATGATACAATATGAGCAGATAGTTCAGATCCCAATAGCTTAAAAAAAAAAAAAAATACATCTAAACTTTTTATAACCATAATTATGTATACCTGTATGTTCAGTTGCACCAAAAGCCTGGCGAAGCAGCAAGGTATCCAGATACAAGTACGCATATCCATGCAGAGGACCAAAAGAACGTTTCCAACCAAGAGATTTCTCGGTAAATTCCCGAGCATCAGAGCTGAATTTTATAATATCCAAGCTTTCATTTCGAATAGAGACCCCATAGAATATCTCATTGTCATAAATAACCTTTGACATTCTGTTTGTCTTAAAAAACATTAAGACTTTGTTCAAATATTTAGCATTCATCCTTCGGATCCATTTACCAACCTCCTGATTATATACCCTGATCCACCATCCCTTATTTGATACACCAAAGATTGCAACAGAATCATCAAAAATAAACAATTAAGGATTTCGTATCTGTCAAGTTGGGTAAAACAACCACCCTAAATTCCTCTTTATGGAAATCAAAGAGTAGAACTCTCTAATATCCTCCAATGAAACAAATAATAAGGATCATCAGCAAAGGTTTCTTTTTCAAAGGTGTTGAAATGTAATGGTAACTCAGGAAGAATTACATTTCTTCTCAATCTGGGATTAAACAGAAAAAGGCTATTATTATCTCTAATCAGTAAAATACCACCTGAGATCCCAAAAAATTTAAATTCTCCTCTCAACTTAACCACTTCATCAAGAGTGTTCTAGTTAAGAATAATAACATCGTTATTATTAATTGCAACAATGTATTTGAACCCACAAAATCGTATAGCATATTGCTTCAAAAAATGTTCAGAATCAATTATTGACTTTAAATTCTGGGACACGCACCTTAATCGCATAATTTGATCAACTGGGAGTTCGAGCAGAATTTTCAGCATTAAGTCGTCACATAGTACCTCCAACGAAGAATTAGACTCAATTTCATCAGGGTTAGAACAAGAATTGGAATTTCCCTCCATTTTAGATAGAGGGTTTGAATAAAAAGTGCAATTTGAAGGGAAACTATGAACCCTAATTTCTGGGAATTGGGGGATTTTGGGATTATTGTTCGAGAATGTAAAAGAAAGAATTTGAAATGCTATTTATGTATTTTTTTCACCAAAAAAAAAAAGGAAAGAATTTGAAAGCCGATAATGGGTCGGGCTAGCCACGACTTTTAGAAGCCCATACACTCTTATTGGACCTGCCCTTCTCAGAAGATTAAATTAAAAAAGTGGTTTTTGTCCCATGCCTAACAGGTTGAACATTTACGCATGAAACCTAATAATAGTAACACATTCCAAACAAAAGTATGTGAAATCTAAGGATTTAAAATTGAACATTTACGCATGAATAATAATTACGAATTCAGAAATGAACACACTATAAAGATATAAATTTTTTTCAATATATGAGAATGAAAATGTATAAATATAAAGGAACATGTATTATATTCAAAATGAATATTTAAATCACTTTCATCAAACAAAATATGACAATTAAATCATACACAAAAACAAATTTGAACAAATTGCTTGATAATGAACATATTTAATATGAGAATGAACAAATATTAACATCTAAATGAACATCTTTCAGCATAAAAATGAACATATAACAAAAGTCAAATGAACATCTTCAATACGAGAATGAACAAATATATAATTTTAATTGAGCATTTTTTAATATATAATAACAAACAAGTACTTCGTATTAAAAATTGAAACAAATATCTTTTAATATGAGAATGAAAAAGTATAAAACTAATGAATATGATTTGATATAAACATAAATATTGTATTATGCAAATGAACACATTTCCATATGAAAATGAACATGTAATACAAAGAGAATGAACACAAATTAATCTGAAAATGATTGTAAATGAATATGAATTACATTTAAAATGATTTTTTTCCATCTACAAGGAACATTTATGATAGATACTAGCCAAAATTCATCACAAAACAATTTTTTTGTGACAAAATAAGTAATATTAAATAATAATTGATGGTTTAATTTCATAAATCAAATTGATAATTAGTCTTTAATTTTAGATATATTAAATTTATAATTTTTTTTTTGTTTTGCAATTATAATTCAATTATTATAATAGCAATCACTTACATTAAAAATTATGAGAAATCACAAACTCTAATTGAAATTCTTATTAGATCTGTGAATAATTCTAATGATTGTTTATTAATATGTAAATGAACATATACAAATATATAAATGAACATTTACCAAAATAAAAATGAACATTCATTAAAAAAAAGTTCATTACGAACTAAGTTTGCATTTCTATATTCCAAAATAAATCATATTATTCATTATATTAGGGCAATTAAACTCTATTTTTAATTTTTTGTCCAATAATTTTATAAGCTAATAACACACACCACAAGTTAAATCAACTTAAAATAGAGTATATAGAACATTATTCTAATATAATATTAAGAAATCATTATTACTAAGTAAATTTATAAGAAATCATGAACTAGTGAACTAATACTATTGAAATTTCATATTATTGAAGAATAAGGCAAATAAAAAGTTAGGTTTTGACTTTTTTTTTTCAAAAAGTAAACAAAATCATTAACTTACAATTTGAGTGTTTGGTCGTTCTTTTGTAGAAATTTTCTTCGATTTCTTGATTTCTTCTTTTACAAGTAGATTTCTTGATTTCTTCTTTTACAAGTAGAGATCTAAGAGCATTTTGATATATTTTTCAAGAATTTTTTTGAAGATTTTGGTAGTTTAATTAGGAGAGAGAATGTGGTAAAAAAATGATGAGAGAGAAAATTGTAAAATTAGGAGGAGAGAGAAATTTTAAATATTGGTAAAATTATAAAGAAAACCAATTTATAAGAGGAGAGAGAAAATGTAGAAATTTAAAGGGAGAAGAGGTGTAGCAATTTAGTGTTCTGGGGGGGTGTAGGCAATGATGCCTAAAGGGGGGTGTAAGTAACAACAACTACACCCGTTAAAGTCTCTCGGCCCAAATGGAATTCCCCCTTTGTTCTTCCAAGAAAATTGGCATTCCATCAAGAGTGATGTAATAAATGGAGTCCAGCACTTCTTCAAATCTGGGAGAATGTTAAAGGAAACAAATATGACTTATATCACTCTCATTTAGAAAACAAAGCAACCAAAAAGGGTGGATGAATTTAGGCCGATAAGCCTATGCAATTCGCTATATAAAGTAATTTCTAAATGCATGGTGAATAGACTTAAAGCGAGCTATCCTCCCAAAGTAAATTGGTGATTTCCAATATGCTTTTGTTCCAAGGAGGCTTATGGTGGATAATTGCTACATAGCTCAAGAGATTCTCACAAGGGTCAAGGGTGTAAAAAAAGGGTGGAAAATTTGAGGGTATTTTGAAGATTGATCTTAGCAAAGCTTATGATAGAGTGAGCTGAGAATTAGTTAGAAGAATCCTAGTCAAAATGGAGTTCCCAGCAAGCTGAATAAACTGGATCTTTCAATGTATCTCTACGGTCTATTATGTTGTTCTAGTGCATAGAGAGCCAGGTGAGATTTTCTTTCCAAAAGAAGAGCTAAGACAAGGTGATCCGTTCTCATCTCACCTTACTTATTCATCCGTTCAACCCAAAACCGCTTGCCATTATTTATAAATAATGGCAAGCGGTTTAACCCAAAACCGCTTGTCATTTCATATCTGAGGTTTTTTTTGGTGGGTTTTTCAAAGCGGATTTTAAAAACCGTTGGTCATTTGGGGCTTCCCATTTAGTTTTTTCTAATAGTGTGGAGTAGGTATTAATAATATAATTATATGCAAGAATTAATTTATGAAGTTAATGAAAATAGAGAATTTATAATAAAAAAATTCAACTTCATTCATTGCATTAAGAAAGAATGACCAATATTACAAAGGAAATTTGAAACAATAAAAATAACATCACATCAATTAAACCTAGCATAATACATGAATTTTAACTAAGTTAATTGATATTTAAACTAGCCTAAAAAATGTGAAAATTCTTGCTTTAACTTTGGGGAATTTATTGCAAATTTTGGTTTGAAAATTATTGATTTGAGAATTGTTTAAATCAATTAAAAAATCAGATTCCATTGAAACCAGAAAAAGAGCATTAATAACATAAAATTGTTGTGTTTTTATGCATAGCCCTTATGTATAGCAAAACCCTAGTATTATTTATGAATACAAGATCAAACAACGTAATACGAAGTACAAATCATCAATTCTAAGGCCTTGTTAGGTTGCAATGGGAAATAACTTTCCTTGATATTTACAATTCATGGGAAGTTATTTCACTCAAAGTAAAATTTCTAGGAAATTATTTTAATTTGTTTGATAAACATTAGAGAAATCACAATTCATAGGAATTTTGAATGAACTAAGAGGAGAAAAATCGAGACTATGTTCTCATAACATAAACATTACACACAAATTAAAGTAGATAAGCTCTGGTCCCCCTATGAGGTATGAGCTTAGGGCATGTACCGGAGTTTCTAAACTCTAATTTGCATTGTGTACTTGTCCTCCTAATACTTTTAAGGCGGCTCAGCGCACTTTCGATGGGGCTCTTCGATCTTCCTTGGAGCATATTGTTACTGCTTTGGGGTCTGGGTTTGGCGATTGGCAGTGGCGTCTTGTCACCTTACCATTTGCGTTTGGAGGGCTTGGTGTTTATTCTGCAAGTGATGTTCGTCATTATGCATTTCTTGCTTCTCAGTTGTAGTCTGCTGGGTCGCAAACACAACTTATATGGCATGCTGACATTGTTGGTCTTGGACGTGCCTTTGAGGATGCGTTGAGTCTGTTTAATGGAACGGTGGAGTCTGAAATTTTGAGTAATCTTAGTGAGGTCGCTGCCCCTAAACTCATGAAAAAATTGGCAGATATATATTTCACAGAGGTTACCGCTTCTGCAAAATCCGCTTATTCTTTAACTCCTCGACAATCAGCATTGTGGAAATCACAACAGGGAGATCACACCTCTGCTTGGCTTCGGGAGGTCTCTATTTCGGGGTTGGGTCAGACGATGAACGCCAAGACTTATCATTGTGTGTTGTGCTACCGGTTGGGTGTTCCATTATTCTCTATCACAACACCATGATCTGCTTGTTCAACAGGGTCGTCTTATACAAATTGGGGGCCCTGTGCTATATTAATTTCAATGTTTTAGAGTTTAACATATCGGTAGATCGGTAATAATGAAATGAAAATGACATAAACATTTAAGTAATCAAAAAAATATTAAGTTAACAATTTTTTTCGGGTACGTAAATATGCGAAAATGGCAAAAGATACATGATAATTTTGTATTTTATATATTTTATTAGATAGAAAGAATGAAAATAATTACAGTAGGAATGAAGGAAAAAGATAGAAAAGTGAGAATGGAAGGTTGTCTTCTTTAAGGTTCGAACCTCACAAGCAAGTGAAGCAACCAAGTGTAACAAAACAACTATGTCTATCTATTCCACCTCTAAGCCATCAAGGTAGTCTATTTAATACTTGCTACAAATGTTATTATTATACAATGTATTACAATTTGAGGCCCTTGAAATATATTGGGCCATTGGGGCCCTGTGCTGAGGACCAGCTTGCACAGGGCCTTAGCCGACTTTGTTGTTTAAGGGTTTTTGCTTGGGATACTTTTGGTGATCACGTGGTGTCTTGTGCTAGAATTGTGGGCATTAAATATCGGCATAATGTTGTTCGAGATACCCTTGTTGATGTTTGACATTGATCAGGGATTTCAACTAGAAAGGAAGTGGACATTGGGTTATCTGGAGGGAACGACGAGGCTCTCAGACCTACAGATGTGTTACTTTATTTATTCCTGGGATCATGGTCGCGATGTCTGTGTTGACTTGACAGGGTCTTCTCCATTGACATAGTCTGGGCATTCTGACTTTGTTCCTATACGGGTAGTGATTGATGCGACCAATCGGAAGCGGGTCAAGTACGAATCCAGTTGTCGAGCCATTGGATATGGCTTCCTTCCTTTCTCTTTCTCTTCTCTTGGGGAGTTAGAAAAAAAGGTTGTTGCATTGCTAAAGCGGATCCAGAAGTTCTCGAAAACTCGGGATATTGGGGCACATGATGCAGCTCATATCTTTATTAGGATCGGCTTTTTTTATAGCTGGAGGAGTAGGGGCCCATATTGTATCTCAGCTTCCTACTAATTTTCTATAAGTTGTATGACTTTATCTGTTTTTGAGATATAAAATAATAATAATAATAATTTTATCTATTTTTGAGATATAAAATAATAATAATAATAATAATAATAATAACAACAACAATAACAACAACAACAACAACAATAATAATAATAATGGTTTTTGCTGGGATATTTTCGGTGATCACGCGATGTCTTGTGCTGGTATTGTAGGCATTGAACATCGGCATAATGTTGTTCGGGATACCCTTGTTGATGTTTGCTATCGATTAGGGATTTCAGCTGGTAAGGAGATGGACATTGGGTTATCTGGAGGAAACGACGGGGCTTTCAGACCTGCAAATATGTTACTTTATTCATGGGATCGTGGTCGTGATGTTTGTGTTGACTTGACAGGGGTCTTCTCCATTGACACATTCTGGACTTTCTGACTTTGTTCCTGGACGAGTAGTGACTGATGCGGCCAATCGGAAGCGGGTCAAGTACGAATCCACTTGTCGAGCAATTGAATATGGCTTCCTTACTTTCTCTTCTCTTGGGGAGTTTGAAAAGGAGACTGTTGCATTGCTGAAACGGATCCAGAAGTTCTCGAATATTCTGGACATTGGGACGCGTGTTGCAGCTCATATCTTTACTAAGATCAACTTTTCTATAGCTAGAGGAGTGGGGGGCCAGATTGTATCTCGGCTTCCCACTAATTTTCTATAGGTTGTATAACTTTGTTTTTTTTAAGATATAATTTATTTTATTTTAAACAAATCAATTCATTAATAAAAAACCATCTGGCATTTACAAATGAAATCTAAATTAACAAATACATTTTTCCTCAAAAAAAAAAAAAAAAAAAAAAAAAAAAAAAAAAAAATTAACAAATACATAAAATTGAATCAAATCAGGTTCTTTTATCAAAGCTACGTCTGTTGAAAAGATCTTGCACTGTGGTACATCTCTCGCACACATCGCTGGAATATACAGTCTTTTCGAAGAGACGGTCTAACGATTTGTTGTAGCCGTAAGGATGATTTTCATCTTATTCGCCTGAACGCATTTGAAAACTTGACAACTGTTGCGATCCCAAATAAATCTTTACCAAAGAATTGACAATAGGGCCAAAGATGATTACCTTTTTGATGAACCCTAACACACAAACAAACCCTAAACATAAACAAACAACTAAACTAACACAAACTAACGACTCTACTATAGGAAGACACTCCACTATAGGGAGACACTCCAACATAGGGAGATGTTTTTGAGATATAATAGTAATAGTAATAGTAATAGCAGTAATAGTAATGATGATGATGATGATGATATAATAATAATAATAATAATAAAATTAATATTTAAATACGAGATTATTAATTACTTTCAGAATTAAATAATTTAAATGACACGTAAGCAAAATTGGCGAATGAGATTTTCCAGTTTAAATAAATTAAAAATAAAATATTATCTTTTGATAGTAGGAATTTTATCGAAATATAACATTTTTTAGCATATATATATATATATAATTATTTAAAAATGGAATATTCAAACAAACCGTGCATCGCACGGGCTTCATCTAGTAATACCCCCTCCATGTTTTAATAAAAGTTACACTTACCAAATCCGGCCGTGTTTTAATAAGTGTTACACTTCTTTTTTTAGCAAAAAGTTACATTAAAATATTATATCTCTCTCCTCTCATGGTCCCCATCCAAACCCACTACTATTTTTTTATTATATCCTTCCTCTCACATTCATTACTTTTTTAATAAACTATTAACTCCACTATCTTTCTTTTACAATTTTTTTAATACTCCAACTACCCCACTTACCTCTTATTTTATTTAAGTCAATTAAATTGTCTAAAACAATGTATCGGTCAAACTGTAACACTTAAAAAAACACGAAGGGAGTAATAATAATAGTAACAGTAATTTGGTATTATGATATCAACAACTCCAAGGCCTGAAAACATCCTGCCAATTTCCCGCCTAAAACTAATGCTTGCAAGTTATAGATCAATTTTTTTTCCAAGAAAACTTCTAAATTCCCCTGCCATTTTCAAGATGCTCAAATCTGCACCTTCATTTTCTCTCTCCAAAACCCGAATTCGAAAATCTCACTCTCTCACTCCATCAACTGAATTTCCCGCCAATTTCCAACCAACCAATTGTACCACATTCTCTCATCTGCTAAAGCAACGTCCTTCTCTCCCACATTTGAAGCAAATTCACGCTCAAATTTATACCCAATCTTTCTCCTCTAATCCCCACTTAATTTCGTCTCTAATTCACTCTTATCTCTCTTCTAATCGTCTAAATTCTGCAATTTATTTGTTTGATAATTACCCTTCTTCCCCAATTCCTACTTTGTTATGGAATTTGATGATAAGGGCTCATTCCAAAATTCGAAATTGTATAGAACCCATCAAGTATTTGATTCGAATGTTGTCGAATTCAAATGACGAATATTCTAGGGTTTTACCTGACGATTATACATTTACGTTTGTAATTACGTCGTGTTCGCATTATGATTCTTCTTTGTATGGAGAAATAGTTCATGGGATGATAATAAAATCTGGGTTTGGATCAGATTTGTTTGTTGGTAACTCATTGATTAATTTCTACTCTGTTTTTGCTAAAGTGGGTGATGCCCGTAAGGTGTTTGATGAAATGTCTGAGAGGGATGTTTTCTCATGGACTAGCCTCCTAGGTGGGTATGCCAAACATGGGGATATTGATAAAGCTTGTGACATTTTTCGTGCGATGCCTGTTCGTAGTGATGTGTCGTGGGTAGTTATGATTTCGGGTCTTGTTAGTAATGAGAGGTACATTGATGCCCTGGATTATTTTCGCGGTATGTTAAATGACAGTAAGAAGATGAAGCCTAATGAAGCTGCCCTTGTTTGTGCTTTATCAGCTTGTGCTAATTTGGGGGCTTTTGATCAAGGAAATTGGATTCATGTTTATATGGAGAGAAACAATATTCTAGAGAGTCCAAATATATGCACAGCTCTTATTGATATGTATGCCAAGTGTGGGAGGATAGATTGTGCAATTCGAGTTTTTAACAGAATTTCAAAGCGAGATGTTCATAATTTCACAAGCATGATATCTGGTTTGTCAATTCATGGTCTTGGAAAAGATGCTATGAGGGTTTTCTCGGACATGTTGGCTGAGGGTATTAGACCGAATGAGATTACCATGCTCGGAGTTTTGAATGGTTGTAGCCATTCAGGGCTAGTAGAAGAAAGCACCTCTACTTTCAATGACATGGAAACTTTATGGGGGATTGTTCCAAAGATTGAGCACTATGGATGCTATGTCGATTGTCTAGCTCGTTCTGGCCATTTGGAGAGAGCATTCGATGTAGTTAAAACCATGCCTATAGAACCTGATGCTGCTATATGGAGGGCTTTGCTTAGTGGATGCAGAACTCATCGCAACATTGTTCTAGGGGAGCAGATTTTGAATCATGTTCGACAACTTGGTTCCAGTGGCCAAGTTTTGCTGTCGAGTTTGTATGCTTATATGGGTAAATGGGAGAGTGTTTTTTCAATGAGAAAGCAAATGGGTGGCAGAAGGAATACATCAGAGCTTGGTTGCAGTTGGATCGAGGTGGATGGTATTACTCATGAGTTTCGTGTGGATGATCAACTACATCCTCAAATTTTAGAGATTCGAGAAAAGCTTGATGAAATTTTGGAGAAGGCTAAGTTGTTGGGGGGATATGTAACTAATACAACCCCGGTCACATTTGATTTGAGCGAGGAGGATAAAGAACGAGCAATATCATTGCACAGCGAAAAGTTAGCTATTGCATTCGGATTCTTGAGTACTAAACCTGGGAGTTTGATCAGAATAGTGAAAAACCTCAGGACTTGTGAGGACTGTCACTTAGCTTTGAAGGCAATTTCTCTTGTTTTTGACCAAGAAATAATTGTTCGAGACCGGTCACGTTTCCACGCCTTTAAACATGGGAAGTGCTCTTGCAATGACTATTGGTAGTCATTAGTCAATGCATAAGCAAAATCGCGGCATAAAAAACAAAGCAGGCGCGAATGATATCATTGCATACCTTTAAAAGCATTACAAAGTGGCATACTCATTACAAGCAAAGCTTTTTCTGCGAAACGAGGACCAAGATGTTTTACAAATGAGAAGATGAAATTCAAGCTAATTGGAGCTGTTTTGACCCATTTGAAGGCATGAACACCATCGAGCCACGCCCATCATCAGGTAAAAGCAAAGATTCCTAACTATGATTGCATGTGCATGGTCATCAACTTCATATCATGCTTGGTACCATCAATGATTGCAATTTTAGTCAGCTGATAATTATTTATATTATATGCTCTTCATATTCCTAAGTATAGGGACAAATTTTTAATGATACAAAGATATGGTATGTAATGGAATAAGATTAAATGGCCCACATTTAGGATTTTTGTTTATTTCTGTGGGCTCTAAAAGCATCAACCATTATGCACCTAATTGTTCATGCTTACAAAGTGTTTAAATGAGCTGGTTGTGGTTGTCCTTTCTAAAGCTTCATAAAAGTGAGCTATTTTTGTTAACCCACAGCAGAAAGTGAAAGCAAAGCTCTGCTTTTGTTGCCTTAGATGCCCTTTAATACTGAAAGCGAGAGTGAAGTAACGACTTGAACGTTATAAGTTCGGTTTTGATGGCTATTCGAATGTCAAAAATTATGCACATGCATGATGATTGCATATATTCTTGATTTAGAATCTCTTATACTACTATATAATGGACTTTCTTCCCACTGTAAGATCTTCCCTTTAGTAAGCCTAACACAAGTTGTTTGATGCGGATTTAGTGCAAATTCTATTTTTGAAACCCGGAGTTACATCTAGTGTATATAAGATTTAAGTGAGAAATGGAATGTTGGGAAATGATTATTCTTATATGAATATATGATTCCCCCTCCAGAAATGTATACATGAATAGATATTACAGTTGCTACTTGTTTGGAGAATTATAAGTTAACCAACTTAGCTTATGATTATTCTTGTTTGGAACATAGATACCAACTGATAACTAGCCCAGTTGAATACCATATTTATTTCTCAATTAAATATAATTATATACGTTATAGTTGTTCAAACAAGCTCTTGTAACATTTACATAAGTTCTATAAAATCTCAATTCAAGTAAACTAAGGTGAAAGGAGTGAAACCTTAATGAAGCAATACTAGCAAGTTGCAAATACTTAAATAAAGCTCTTGATCTTATTCTTTGTTGAAGTAGATCACTGAAAAATAAGTTTTCTGACAACAATTTTTGCACTTGAAAACTCCTAGTGGACTTAAACTACCTTGTTTTAAGTTTATGACACGAATTATGTATTGCTTTAAGCACACATTTTCTGAAATTTCTGATTTTGGGTTCAAAATTTTGGAAACTGTTTATTCATGTTGCATGCCAAACTCAATAATAATCAATAAAGTATGAAAAACTGAAAAAATGCTTATTGAAACCAATTATTAAGGTCTGTAACCGAATTATTCTCCCTTTATTTCTTTTTTTTTTTTTGGGGGGTATGCCTTGATTTTTATTTTCTTTGCTTCTGTCTCACTTTTAGATGGTCCATGCTTTACGCACACCCATTTAGCTGTTTTGATGTTTGAAGTTGTGGAGCATAATTTGTGTGAGGAAAAGGACTTAATGCATCCTATTACCATCACTCTTTTTATGACATCATTTTTATTTTAGAGCAAAAAACAATAATAATAATAACAACTAAACTAAGTAATTATCCTCCATAATTGTTGAAAAATTGTCATGGGAATAAAAATAAAGCCTAATTATGAGAAACAAGGATCACTTTGATACAACAATGTCATTTGCATTTTCCTCTGTTAAATATGTACAGTTTCTGCATGACCCGGATCATCATCTTCAAGACCCGGATTTGTTCTTCACTAATCTCCCAAATCCTCAAACCTCCTAATGTTTCGATTTTTCGAGTCTTCGAGATTTTATGGGATGATGGATGCTCAATCCTTATCCTCTGCTTCTCTCCTAGATGAAATGTGATTTTATTGATAACCATTATCAGCTAGTAGCTTCAGATATGCTGTGCAGAGAGGGTTGCCAGTTTTTTGGTCTTACTGTTCCTCCATTCGAAGCTGATGTTGTTCTGGATCGGCTCACATGTCTACTACTAACCTGAAAATTCAAGTTTCGTTTTATATAAGTAAACATTTCAATGGTGAAAAACTAATAAATTACATAGATCAATTCAGTGAATTATATTGTTATTGTCCTAAATTCATTGTCCTGGCTTTCTTTCCTAATCAAAAAATTAAGGAACAGGGAAAACAGGGGTTATGGAATTAATGGATTTTGGCTAAAACTATTTGAGGCCTAGATTAATTTAAGTTTAAATCTTTATTCTAAAGTTAAAAACAATGAAGAACAAAGTCAACTGATGCATTCAGTTTTTTTTTTTCCTGGGGTTTATGAACATTTACTTACCATTCAAAATTTGCTTAATGAAGTGAAATAACATTTTGGAGGGATTAATTACCTGATGGGTTTTCTCTGGTTGAGATCTTTTAGCAAATTTCTCAGCTTCTTTGAGTCCTTCTGAGTCTGCTAATTCTATACCATTTTTCTTCAACTTAGCTTGTTTCTTTGCCACCAAACCCTTCATAACTTCTGCAAAACACCCAAAAAATTAGCATGTATTCTTAATTCACCCTACTTCCTACACACTAGCTAATCTGACCAAACAAAAAAATGAAAGAAAAGGGTAGATAGAAAAACTATCACAAACCTTGAGTACTGATGAGCCTATAAACATGACCCAAAGCCAAAGTATCCGTCGGCCGAAGCAGCTTAACTCGAGTAATCCGCACAGTATTCCGCCCATCTACAGTTTCTGTGCTTTTGCTGTTACTCTTATTGTTACTGCCTTTGCTGGTGCTGTTGTTTTTCTGGCTGTTGTCGCCGCTGCTGCGGCTGTTGCTGTTATTTTTCTGGCTGTTGTTGCTGTTGTTGTTATTTTTCTGGCTGTTGTTGCTGGTTTTCTGGTTGTTGATGTTGGTGTTATTGGTGTGACAAATAGTGGTGGTGATAAGAAGAGCAACATAATGACCAGGGTTGAGTTTCATGATCTCACTTGCAGAAACAGACCAATACAGTTTATCAACCTTACCACTTGGGTGTTGGATTACTAGTGTTGCTGCATCTATGGCTTGGCAATTACCCATGTTTTTTCTCTCTCCTATTTCCTGCTTCAGACTTCAGAGAGTTTCAAAACACCAGAAACAAGGAAAGGCAGGGTATTTTTTTCCAGCACCTACTTCTTCTTCCTGTTTTTCTCTCTTTCCTCCCCCTCTTTATAGTCAGCACCCACCAAGAGTCTTTAGTAGTAATTCAGAAGTTAATGCATGCCCAGCTGTTTTTTTTACTAATTACAAGGCTTGCCCCATGTGTTCATAATAATATCACATCTCATGTGCGCCCGGTGCACACTATTTGTTTTTGCGTGACATACTACTCCTACTTCTGTGTAAGTTTAGCGTTTTAAAGTTGGTGTTTTAATACTTTGAGCTACCCTTTTATTTTAAAACCCGTCATTTATCTACATACTAGTATAACCTTAATATAGTCGCTAACAACATACTGTATAAATGCGTAAATGTACACACTTTTGAATAAGTTAGCATTTTAAGTTTATTTTGATGCTTTTGAGCTACCTTTTCGGTAAATCGTTTCTAAATACACACGGTATTTTAATATAATTTTAAAACAAATACATGAAGAACAATATCTATTATAAGTACTTAGATTATGTTCTTTTGAACTAATTTTCAGTTCAGGTCTATTCAATTCAACACGACTCATTTTAGTTCAAATTTGGCTTAAAATAATACACACTTTACACATAGTTGTATACCCGATGCACACAAAAAGAATTGTACCTATTAATTTTCAGTATGCCTGAGTAAGTATGACAACATCATATACAGTAGATTTTTTTCTCTAACTTTGAGGTTCTAATGGGTAAATTTACAGTTTTGCCCCTGCTCCATGTGAGTGTGATCAATGAGCTGTAAAAATATAAATTAGGACAGAAAGATGAGATCAGATCATCTGGAATGTTTATAATCAGACCTAAAGCTTACTATTTAGGGTAACTATTACTGGTAATTTTGTACTTAAATAGCCTCATTACATGGAAAGATTCTAACCTGCTACTTAAGAAAAATTTAAAAATAAATAAAAAGCTGGGTAAAAAGCAAAACTTTGGGTCCGTTACTAGTGCCTAGTGGTGGTGGTAGTGATTGTCACGTGACTGGTATGCAGTAGTGATTGACATGCTATATCTTATCTTATTGGGTGAAATAAAATTTTACTCATTTTTTAGAATTTTTTGTGGAACTTTTACATGCAAATCAAGAAAGTTCTGTTAGACACTAATTATTATTACTATTGTTATTATTTTATTATTGTTAATAACTTATAGCATCACGTTGTTTAGTCTCCTTTGGCTTCTTGGGTCTTCCTTGGCTCCTCCAGACTTTAGGCTTGAAATGATTTTTGTATGGTTAGTCGGTTACCTTTCATATTACCATGAATATTTCGTTGTGGGGTTATGTATGATGTTAACATTAAGAATTATGAGACTATATCAATTTTTTCAACCACTAAAATATCATGATCGCGTTAGAGATAACTATAAAAAAATCATCGTCTTTTTTTCCTTTTAGATTACAAATGTCATCAATTTTGCTCTAGGATTACTATAGATTAATCTTGATTTGCATCGTGTCCATTGCTATGCATCAAAGGACTACCAGCTGTTATCAAAGGAAGGGTTAAGTGTTTTAAGTCAACTTGAAAATGTAATCTTGATGTTGAACCGATTTAATGAAAGCATAATTGACATAATCATCACTTGGTTTAAAATGTTAAAAACATAAAACATATTTGGCCCTCTTTGTTTCAGCTTTAGGATAGATATAGGAAGATACCAAACAAGCACAAAAAAGATTGAGAAGTTGGAGAGGATCCTATGAAAGAACCAACTGAGGTTTTAGGATGCTTTACTTAGGGGTGTTAGGGCACCTCATTAGTAATTCGGTATTAATTGGACTTTTAGTGTTTAGGTTTTAAGCCAAGTTGATTCATAAGCGCTCAAAGAAAGATCTCAATATAAATAATATTACATTTGTACTTATGTCTCAAGCTTAAAACAATTTACGGAGTAATTAACTAAAAACAACTCGTTTATTTGTTGATTCAACTCATTCAAACATATAACATATTTTACAAGGCGTGTTTTAAATGTTTCAACCACTCAAAATACCCTAAACAGTCAATAAAAATGTAATGTTTGAAACGTATTAGGACCCCATGTAACCTCACACATGACACCACTCACCTTCCCCTCAAAGTGTGTAGTTCGTCATAAGTGCTTGTCGCATGTGAGAAAGCCCTTTTATTCTCACACGTTCACAATTGTCCTTTCCATATCATAGTCTTCACCCTTGTGAGATAATTTCATGACCTACCCACCCAATCATGTATTATCAAAAATATAATACATTGGATGCGTAAATTTTAAATCAAGAAAACCTATTAAATTAACAGTGTTTGCAGAGATATTTTGAGTATCCTACATATATATCAATATATGTCAGTATAGAGGTGATAAAAGTTGATATGAGTATATAATTTAACAACTCAAAACAAACTCGGTATAAAGTTTACAAGTTTGGATCAAGGTTTCCACTAGTATTGAGACTGTTTTCTAAATTGAAATTAGTTGAGTTGAGTCTATTTCAATTTTGAGAAATACTTGTCCCAAATTAATTGTCACACTTTCTTTTAAAAATTTCTAAATATATTTTTATTAATTTTCTCTTTACCTATACTCCCATTATGAAACTCATATAGGTCATATCAGTCACAACCTTTCTATCCCGTTACTTTTTAAAGCGTGTTAAAGTGATTACGACAATTAATATAGACCTTTGGGAATAAAAAGTTATTCGTGGTATGATTTTATCTTTCTATTAGTCGCTCTTAAGAATACGTTTAACATTATATTTCCGTAAATGAAGACAAGAGAAGAAAGGGAAAGGAAAGGATTAAGGCTAAGTATGAATTTTACATAAAAATGTCTTTTACAACGATGCAAAATCACCTTTGCAAGAGTGGTGGACAAAATAACATAGGACATTGTCGTCTTACGCTTCATCGAAGACACGACGTCGTTATCTCTTGTACCTTTGTCTTATAGAATTTGCTTTTTCGTTTTGTATTTGTAAATTGCATCTTTCTTTTTATGTTTGACAATCTCCCACTAAACTAAAATGTCTGCTTACTTGATTTCTACCTTTCAATTTTATTTTATTCTATTTTAATTTTTCTATTTTCTTAAACTTTAATTAATCCAGATTTTTCTTTAATTGGTTCTTTTAATTGTTCCTTTCTTTTTGCCAAACAGATTTGATGTTCTAGCAACAATTATATTGGAAGATGTTTAGACTTTGTCTCTTGGTGTTTTGGAGTTGTGGTTCGCTATGGTTAGTTGAGGTTTAATCTCTTGCCAGGCTTTAATTTTCAGTTACTATTGAAAGATTAACATATAACGGTCTAAATCATAAGAAAAAATTTGTTTTTTCTTTAATGTATTTCTAGTAAAATTCCCAGCGAGCAATTTGATTGGTTATTATAGCAATGAGATGATACGTACAGCATTTTAATCGCGATACAAAATAAGTTTTGTAGTTGATCAGGTCTAATAAGATGTTTAAATATAAGGTGAAAGTCATGTTTAATAAATTAAATTTAGATAACTTCAAAGTGAAGAGAATATTGTCACTGTCTATACTCTATATTACTCCAAAGTATGTGTTTTGCTTCTCAAATTAGCATCGATATTAATTACTTCCTCTGTTCCTTTATTAAAAATCTATTTCTAATATTTATTATTCACATAATAAAGAGAAATAAGCTTCTAATTTAGGGAGGGGGAGTAGTAATTACCACCTCTAAAATTGTGTAGGATGAAGATTAATTATGAAGAAAAGCATGTGAGGCGAGAAAGTATTTTCATGGACATAGTCAATGAATGTTTTTTACAAAATCATTATACACTCGTGATCGTTATTGCAGTTTATTTCCGCATAGTGAATTGGTCGTACATACTATTGCATTTAATTTGATTCTTATGATTACATATAATACAATAAACTTCAATTCTATGAAGTACAATATTTACTTATTCGGATCTTTATTATTTACTTATTTAAATTTATCTTGAAATATTAAAATGGTGAACACACACAACACAAGTTAGATTCATAAGAAAGGCTAAGTTAAAGAATTCTAGAGAAGAATCTTTTCCAATCAAATGTATTAATCCCCCTTTAACCATTCTACTTTATGCAATAATTTATAGAGGGGATATGATTCTAGGAAATCTAATTTACCTAGAAAATCACTCTAAAATTCTTTAAAATTAAACTTTTAAACATATCTCTTTATTCCCTTACCTTTAGTTTCTACGAAGTACTTTCCAGACACCAATGTAGAATTTTTTTTTTTTATTTTTCTGACCATGAATGTCCATAAAATCAAATAACTTAAACAAATAACCAATTATTAATCTTTTTTCTGATTCTGGGAACTTAGTGGTGGAAGAGAACTAGCAGAACTTTCCTGGAGGTCGGCTACATAATCACTAATTAAGATAATATAATTAATTAATTCCCTCAAAAAAAAATAACCTTACAAGATTATGTATTTTAAAGGATGAATATCATGAACTAAACTAAAATTTATGAGATAGTGTTATAAAGTAACACACATATAGATATTGTATATACCCAGCGCTTAATATTCCTCATTGAAATGAGGAGTAGATGAGATTTAAATTCGTGACCTTTGTGTTATGTTGACTTCTGATATCATGTAAAGGACCAAGTCAACCAGTTAAAAGCTAAGTTGATGATTGAAGCTCAAGATTGATTTATATACTCTATTGTACAATTAAATCTACGGCTAACGGCTTGGTTGCGGGAGTGTGGCATAAATACTAGAAAGTCAAAAGTTTCAAGTTCAAATTCATGTCATGTGATTTCGGATAGTGTTCAGTTTTGAAGTTCGATTTTCAAGTCGGATAGTCACATTTGAATTATTAATTTAATGTTCGTGTATGTGTGGAGGGAGTGATTCATTCAACGGAATACTAATTAGTACGAGTAGTTTTTACACTAAGGGCCTGTTCTCTTACGTTGAAATTCAGTTCAGTTCAGTTCAGTTCAGCTGAGTTCAATTCAGTTCAGTTCTGTTCAGTTCAGTTCAGCTCAATTCAGTTCAGTTCAGTTCAGTTCAGCTGAGTTCAGTTCAGTTCAGCTGAGTTCAGTCAATGAGAACAGGCCCTAAACTAGCTTGTTAACGTTGTTAATAATTTGGATCTCTTTTTTTTTTTTTTTAAAAAAAAATATTATTACTCCCTCCGTCTCCTTTTGATAGTCACTTTTGGTAGAAAATCACGGGAATTAATAAATATAAATAAAAAGTAGCAAAAATACATTGAAAAGATAAATTTACATTGGATATGCAAAAAAGTAGAGAGAAAAAGTAATTAAAGTACATGAGAAAGCAAAATGTACATGAGAAAGTTAAATTTGCACAAATATTTTGCAAATGGGAGAGAATTTTGGTAAAAAAAATAATATTAATGGTACTTGAAAAAAGCAAATGTGACTAACATTTTGGGTCACCAAAAATGGCATAAGTGACTATTAAAAGGGGACGGACGGAGTATTAAGCAAGTTGCCCTATATTGAAATAGGAAAATATCTAGAGCAAATTGCCACATATTGAAATAGAAATAAATTTAGAGCAATTTGTCCCATATTTAATAATCTACCCCATATATTGACTTCTAAATAACAACAAGAGTCAAATTGCGTACACTAAATACTAATCAATCAAAATAAATGTTGAATCTCTTTCATTAGTTACTAAAACCTGGCAATTTAACGGGAATTAGGGACTACAAAGTGGAATTTGGACCATGTATATCTGGATTTTATGTTGAATCAAACATGAATAAGAATATTAAAGATATTAAATATATATTATATTATCGTGATCATAATAATGTACTATTATTAATACATTATAATATATTGGAATAATATACATTATTGTATTCGTACAATTTCGTATACTTTGTGAGACTTATTAGTAGTATTAATTATTTGACTTAAAAAAATTTGTGAAGGGACCATGTTATTTGTGTCTTTATACATGCAAAGTTGTTGGCATTGTAAAAACAAATTATACAGATCAATTGCTTAAGCTTACTAGCTGGCAGATACTCTTACCTGCAAATCGCAATTAATTTTTCACTGACACTAAAATTAATCTCCTCTTTAGATTTCACAATCTTTATTTATTTTGTGTTTGGGGAGCCTCAGTTTAAAGTATTGTAGATGAAATTCGATTCTAAATTACCCATATGTTATTCTCGGTTAATAGATTTATACGGATTGAGCATTGATTTAATGTTTGTATATTTTGTATGCGCTTTTATAAAGGTTAAACATAAAGTAAACAATATGTGAAGTGCAAAGTGTAAACACCCCGTATTTATGAAGGTAAAACTTTAAAGTAACATTTTAATCATAATGATTGAAGATAAATATTATATTGAGATCAATTTCAATAATATCTCATGTTACTATAACTTTTTCATGTACACATAAATCAAGATAATAATTAAAATATAGTTTATAAATAATGTCAAAATTTAAAATGTAACCAC
Source organism: Chenopodium album (assembly GCF_948465745.1). Taxonomy (NCBI): domain Eukaryota; kingdom Viridiplantae; phylum Streptophyta; class Magnoliopsida; order Caryophyllales; family Amaranthaceae; genus Chenopodium; species Chenopodium album. Next base: position 6,134,866 of record NC_137844.1, on the reverse strand, counting down.
TATTTTGAACACGAAATTTAACAATATCTTTATTTTTGGTCGTGCATAGCCTAGATAAAAGTCAGATGTAGATGGAGGTGAAACTAGATCGATGTTTGACACAATTTTATCAAAAGCTATATATTATGTAGCCTACTATGTGTCCCAAATAGACTAGTAATATTAGGTCAATCATGCCTCGTCCACATGAAGCATAAATGCATTATAAAGCATGTTTAATATATGCTTTTTTTTGTTTTCTTAATGAATTGTTTAGTCATAATTTATGGTCATTGGTGGTTTACAAATCTTATTATAGCTTAACTTGATGCATTATTATTAATAAATAATGAGTTTTATAGCCTCAGCTTATAGGGGGGCCAGAGCTTATCTACTTTGTGTCTAATGTTTCATTTAGAATTGATTTGTATTACCTTGTTCGATCTTGTATCCATAATTAATATTATGAGTAATCAGTCTTTATTTTATTATAAATCGGAATTAATAGTCACATATACAATTTAAAAAATTTAAAAAAAAAATATCATACGGAGTATAGTTTTTTTTAATATATTTATAGCAATGGTTTATAATCTTCGTAATGATGTGTTGTTGATGTTATTAAATTAACAACCTATGTAGATTAATTTAGAAGGTAATACTTCATATATGGTAAGAATGAGTGATTTACAAGTACTTTGGTGTGAATTGTCTCATGACAATGTTTATGATAATGTTTATACATCGGTAATATAAAATTTTTGCGCCTCTAAGTTTGAGGTTTTCCTACCAAAGATAATCTACGTCTTTATGTAAGTTATACGGAGTATATATCACTATACATGCGAGTAGTAGTTAATGTACAAAATTTGACCAACAAGAGATGTCGATCCGTAAACCTTCCTCGATCCATATTTCTATACAAAAAGCTATACCATACAGTCATATACCCTTTGAGTGCTAATTAAGACCATAATTCTCTTGTTTCAGGTCTCATCATGTGGAGCTATGAATAACTTAAGCATGATACTTTTAGATTCTCTAAGACTTTATCAATTTATTAGCTAATTTAATTTAGTTAGCAATATATAATTTTAATAAATAAAAAATAATTGATCTAAAAACTTTATATAATTAAATTAGTGTTCTTCCATATCATTGGTTTCCTTAACCTCATTTAGATCAACCTCGGCTTTTTATTTTTCTTAATTAAAATTTTAATATAACTTAGTTCCAAGAGTACTAGTAATGAGTTAGAAAATTAAGTGTAAGTGTAATAAAGTAATCAAGTACACGTGTGCTTCATCATCAAGTTCAGTATCCAACCTCACACCAACTAACCTCTCTGACATTATTGAATGATTCTAAACACTTGCGTAAACTAGATTATTTTTCTTTCTCACATATATATATATATATATATATATTTTTTTTTTGGGATAATTTAATTTTGGTCGGTTTCTTAATTGTATTACTCCTAATTAATGTTGAAAAGGTAGTTTATCTTGATTTAAGTGCTAATTAAGTTTGCGTGACTTGTAAATTTTGTTGGCATTATAATGTTAAGATGTGATGTGATGCCAGAGAATCTTGTCATTTAATGCAGTAAATTTCAGAGTAACTACTAGAAAAGTACTAGTCTCATTGTCAAACAATTATAACTTGGTAATTTCTTCCAACCAACGTGAATTTTGGTGATTTTCAAACGGTTATTACTTGGTAATTTCTTCCAACCAACATGGAAATTTGGTAAGGTGAGTATGTATGAACCAAAATCTAACAAATTGTAGTTCTACTAAACCTACCATGATGTTAAATTATGGCCATGTTAAGTTTGAGCTAGGAGTACTAAGGGCTTGTTTTGATTTACTAAACTGAATTGAACTGAATTGTTTGTGAGAGAAGGAATTAGAAACTGAATTGAAATAAACTGAACTGAAATTAAGCCGAAGAGAACAAGTCCTAAATAAAATTTGATTCACCGTTTAGGCTTTTATTTATCCAGATCTTAAAGTACGAAGTTTGAATTTTGTCATCAAATAATAGTGTTGGAGGTGAGAATTTTCTGACCTTGTATTCTCAAGTGTCCGGCCAACAAATATTGGACCTCACTAGCTATATATTAGAAGGGTTAAAGTGATCTTTATTTTTATCAATATGTCAAATAATTAAGCTTGCCCAAACTAAAAGTATTCAGGATGAGGTTGACCTAATAGGAAAATAGATGATAAATTATTCTATTATTTTGTGATGTTGATGTATTGATGATATTAACCAAGCATAAAATTAAATATGTTTGGGATTAGAGTATATTGTATAGAGTGAATGGATGTAGCTATGTTAGATAACCTATATTTTTTGGAGTTTTTGTGGCTTTAATTTGGTGCTTTTTTTATTTTTTTTTTTTATTTTTTTTTGGCTTTGATAGTTTGATGCTTTCAATCATCCATATTTCTGAACCTGTTAGGTAACTTAGGGAAGAAATTTTTTTTTAGCTAAAACTAAGCAAAGGCATAATACTTGTATAAGCATGCGAAGCATTTGGAACTGTTAGCACCTTGTTTAACTAAGGAATCCACCACCAAATTTGATTCATAATGTAAAATAATACTCCGTATTTTACAGTCAATATTGATCATTGTCAACTAATTTGATGGAATGGCGGGGTTAAAATAAGTTCCTGTTCACTTCACCTTAAAAAAAAAATAATATTTAGTAAAAATAATTTTAGTTCAGTAAAAATAATTTTAGTTCAGCAAAAATAATTTCAGTTCAATAAAATAATATAAGTTCAATAAAAATCAGTTAATGTAAAGAAGAAATATCATAGAGATTTAGTAAAAATAATTTCAGTTCAGCAAAATTAATTTCAGTTCAGTAAAATTAATTTCAGTTCAGTAAAAATAATTTCGGTTCGGCAAAAATAAAGTGAAGTGAACGGGGTCTAAGTTTGAAAATAAGGTGAAGTGAACGGGGCCTAAGTTTGAAAATAAGGTGAAGTGAACGGGGCCTAAGTTTGAAAATATGGTGAAGTAAACGGGGCCTAAGTTTGAAAATAAGGTGAAGTGAACGGGGCCTAAGTTTGAATTAGAATTTTTTAAGTTTAGGTCATATCTAAGCTTAGTTGATTTTTAGTATATTATTAACGACTCAAATATTTATTTTGGCGAGCATAGCTTCACTACACATGTAGACTCTGTATATAATACTCGACTTCTAGATGACAATACAACCTCGTAAGAACATATGAACATAGTTTGAATATGCATTCATAATCTTTGAAGATCTTTGAGAGTTGGCCAATCTTTTTATGGTTTTTTCACTATACAAAGATCTTCCCAAATATTTTTGTAACAACTTATCAACAAAGCAATAAATAGCATGTAAAAAGTCAAATTATTTTTGAATTGGCTCGCAATTCTAATTTGAATTCTCTGTGATTTTATAGATCTAATTGACTAGAACCAAATCTAATTTAATTACAATCAGTTGTCCTTAAATGAAGCCAATTACATGTATCAGATTTGCTGATTGGAACATTTTTAACATACTATCTTGAAGTAAAGCTAGGGTTGTTCACTAGATTTCTTGGTGAGGGTGCATAAGCATGTGATATTCTTGCTGTTGTGAAGAAAGATTTCTTTATGTACTTGGCTTAATTTTTCCTATAAGTGTTTTATATTAGGCTTTGTTCTCTTAAATTCATTTTCATTTCTTTCAGAAAAAAGGACAACACCAAGTAAATAAAGGTTAGATGAGAGTTATTAAAGGTTATCAAATTTAATTTCTAACTAAAACAAGTTTTTAATAAGTTCAATCATGTAAGTTTAGACAAAGTCAATTAAACAAGCGCTTTGTCACCAAAGTCCTGAATTCATGTTGTACTACATAAAACTTTGATGAATGTTATGTCATACTACTTTATAAGAGTGTGTTATATTCACATTTGAGCTTATTACAATTTATTTCATTTGTAAATTGACCTTCAATGGTAGATTAATAGCCCTTATTAACTATTGTTTAAACTTATATTCTTATTTCCTAAATAATTATCTTATTCAAACTTATCTACTCTTACCCAAACCAATTTTTCACAAATTAATGAAATTAAGATGAATAGCTTAAGGCTAAACTCTAGTGTTGAGATGACAAACTTAATTTTTGGAGAGTTAAGTGACAAACGTTATGGTTCGAAATTGGTGCAAAAGGTAAATAAAAGGAAAAACTATTATATTCATAATTTAATAGATTTGAAATTTAGAAATTTATATCCCCATAAATAAACATCATTATCTTGATTTAGGACTTATAATCATGGTATAAATTTAAAACATCATTGTCTCAATTTGGGAGTTATAATCATGGTATAAATCCTAACTCAAGGGTACGCAATAGAGAAAAAAAAAAGAAAAAAAAACCCTACTTCCAATTCTATTGTATGTAGTGAAAAGTTCTTGATATAATATGTTAATTTAATATGAAATACGAGCATGTTAAAGGATGGGCTAATTAGATTTTTATAGCATTTCAATAAATATACGAGTAAATATACTCTGTAACTTGATATTTCGAATACAGTCGGATTAAACTTTACACTACTACGTCGTATTACAATAAAACTGATCAATTGCTAACAACATCGTATTACAATAAAACTGATCAGTTACTAGTATATAACAATATGAGGACTTAATGGAGCCACAATGGAACTAAAATTGAGAATTGTGGCATGGCTAAACAATAATTGTAGAATCAAGAAAGAAATCATTGAAAGAATATAATCTCCTCTTTCTTTTGTACAGGATTGTACAACCAATGGCATGGAAAACTACAGGAAAAGAGGCTTGGCCTTTTGCCCTAATGCAGGACATTCATAAGGTTAATAAAACAAACAAAATGGTGAGAGCACTCAAAACTACTTTATTATTTTACATGTATTTCCTTCTTTTTAACCTTTTAATTTTTAATTTTCATAAAATGTTATAAGTGGGTAGGAAAAAGGATAGAAAGACAATAGTAGGTCCCAATATTTTGTTTACCAAACAAAACATTCTGAATTCTGCCTTAGATTACACTAACCAAAGAGGATGGGAAGGATGTTTGAGATCATTCTTTAATCCTTTTAGAAGATCATATTGCATATATAAGACAGAACATTAGGCCAGGATTTGATTGCCTTAGCTTTTTGTTTGGAAATTGTGACTTTTTATTATGTATTATCCTTCTTATCTTCTGCATATGTAGCAGTCAAACTTTGTTAGCTCGTTGATAAAGTTTGAGGTTATCGCCTTATCGGAATAGTATCCAAGACCTAATATCGAATTTGATTTGTTCATTTAAGTTCGAAATTGTAGCCTTAACAAAAATAGTTTGATCTTCTAAAATCGGGGAAGAAAGCTCTAACCACTTGAGCTATCTCCCACTTTCTATTAACATCAATTGTATTATTACATAAAATTTAATTACATTTTGATAATTTATTGTGGAGTCATAGGTGATGACCTCGACGACCTTAAATAGTCACAATCTCCAAGATTTTTCGTGATTTGTAAATTTATGACTGAAGAAATTATTTTATATGAGAACCTTTCTTCATCATTTATTAATTGATAATGGCCAAGTTCAAATTTAAAAATAATATCATGGTACTATCAATTCAATTTAATTCCTTAAATCAATATCAAGTTTATTTAAGATTGCAGAAATTTGCCATATCTTTTCTAAGAAAATTGTGAAACACTTGTATTTGATGGATGACACAATGGTTGTTTAGGGTAGTTATCAAAGGCCATTGACCAAGTATGGTCTTTGGACCACAAGGTGCATGCGTCAGCCAAGCTAGGTACATAATTGATTCAACCTCTTGCTGAACAAAATAAAACCAGAATTCATTGAATTGCTTATGATTCTTGCAATTTACAATCTTAAGAGAGATTTTTTCCACAAATTATTTCCCCCATTTACTTAACATGGGAAAATAAATTATATCACTTTCTTTCTACTTTCACCCACCTCTTTTTAATTAGAAATAGTGCATCTATTGTCAATATGATATATATACAAAGTATAATGAGAATTTCCTCAAAAAAAAAAAAGTATAATGTGAAAGATCTACCGGCAAAAAAAGTATGACGTATATACATATAAGACATTATCGGTTACAACAGAATCACTTACATCAAGTGAATATCAAATAATTAAGGAACCAATAACCACTAGTCACAAGTTTTAGGGGATTCGATATTATATTATGTACCATTATCATTCCAATATTTTTATAATCAATAAGCTATTTGGCATCCAGCCACAAAAAAAAAAAAAAAAAAAAAAAAAAAAAAAATTGTATTTTTGCTCATCATTTTATTAATTACCAAATCAAATTGAAGAACTATATAAAAATAATTGGAACATGTATATTACAAGATATACCTTGAAGTCTACTACTCGTATCAATTTTACACTAGGTAATAATTGAGACTTTATTATATTTTTCGATAAAATTTTATTAAATCGGGAAAAAAATATCAAATTCAAATGTGTATACCGATTACAATTAGGTAATAATGTAGACCGATTAAGGTTGGATAATTGTGTGCAATTATATGCTCATTTACAACTAGTTTCAAACCAGTATATAAATACACTCTTAATCATCCAACATATATACTTCTATCATGCATTTAATCAATTATTGTCAAGCTCAAAATTATTTTTGTTAGTTGTGAATATGTATGTAACTCATTATTACCAACAACCTTTAATTCTTAGTCTAAAGTAGGAAAATCTTGAATTTACATATTACAACAACTAGATACAATTATATGATAGACCAAAAAATATCTCATGTGATCAGAAGGATTCTAACCACTCATTCAGTGGATATTTCATTCAATGTACTGCTCTTCCCGTTAAAGCTCCATACTATTATCCCATTCAGTGCTCTTTGGATCAATACTCTATTTCGGTTAGACCACTCATTTTTATTTTTATAAAATACTGAAAATAAAAGAAAATAAAATTCTCATCATTTAAAATATTTTTCTTTTTTTTACAAAAATAATAATTGATAATTTTTTATTTTTTAAAAAAAAGCTGTTACCTTAAAGTGCACCATATCTTAACCTTTTGTCAGATTTTTTAAGGGGTTGCATATGTAAAAAGCATGCAAAATAATAACTTTAGCATAAAAAAAATGAAAATATATCTTTCTTTTTCACATACTTGGTATATGTACCTCGTACTCTCTCCGTCTCTAAATGTTCTTCTCATTTTAATTGTATATATTTATCAATGTAAAGCTATGACCATAAATATAGCTAGTTGTTCATTAGTGAAAAAAACAATTGAATATTAATAATCTACTCATTAAAACTAACAAAATAAGACCTAATATGATTATGTTATGTCTTACTTGTATATATTAAGAGTAATTTAGAATATTATCTCCCCTTATAAATAGTGTGAAAATAAAAAATGAAAAAAGCATTTAAAGATGAATGGAGTATATGATGCGAAAAAAATGGTGTGAAAAGCAAATTAAACCAAACCAATTGTAGGAACATCACTAATAAAATTGTACCTTGCTTTTGAAGCAAAACCACTTAGATATGATTTTGAGGGAATCATGAACTAGGACATTTATTTAAGGACAAAGATTTTGAGCTTTTTGGCATAGTAACACTCATCATCAATGCGTTTAAAGCATGATTTGCAATTCCTATGGTTTTGGGGTGACGATTTTTCTAAAATTTTGTTATACTCGCAACGTTGTTGTTTGACCGGTATTGAATATCGAACACCTACTTCATAATTAACAAGTATATAAAATGGCTAACCAAATTGACTTTGTTAATGATTAAGAAGAAATAATATTAGTTTTAATTAATACAAATTTGACAATGTTTATGTCACATGCTTTTGAAAATTGCTATTTGATATAGGCAAATAGCTGGCTAACCTATGATTACTAATAGTATTTGAAATAATATCTTTCATTTATAAAGTTATCGATGGTGCAAGTGAAGATATACAAATCTTTGAGAAATGTTCGTACTAATAATCAACCTCACCAACATCTTACATGTATACAATACATATAGAAATTATGGCTTTCACGATGCATTTTCAATACAAATCGGCTAATCTACTAGTTAGCTGACATTCACACCAATACATGCATACGAAAATATGTATCAAACACATTATTCAAGTCATTCTATAATCGATCCTCTAATTAATGTGCATATCACTATGAAAGAGGTGTACTATACCTAAGCTAGAACTAGCCCAGCAAATTTAAACCCTATCCTCCCATAATAAAACTGCGCACATAACAATTAAATTCACTCAACTATCAAAATTAAATAAAGCAGAATTTTTGAATTAAATTATCAGGTCAAACCCTAAGTTGTTAGCTTATTATATACGCGGTTTGGACTTTAGTGAGACATGATTTATAACGTTGCAAAAAGTGGTCATATCTTCATTATTTTTCTGGAGAAGAAGTAGCATTTCTATCTGTAAACTACTGTTGTTGTAGACTGAAAGATTACTTGCATACTGTTGCATTAAAGCTTTCATGTAAGTCATAGATTTCAAGCTTTACATACCCTACATTATTTATTGTATACCACTGAAATAAGCTTAACATGAAGTTAAAAAGACCAATGCTAAGCACTCTATATCAGGCCTTACAAGCCCACATGTAGGGCCACTATAAATATGGGCCATGTCTGAAATGAGCCAAGAAAAAGTCGTGATGTGTTGATGCCATGCACAACCTTATTCACTTGTCATTTTGAATTTTATCATTCTGGCAATCCCTTTTAATATATACAAGTAATTTTTTTTTGTTATAATCTCCCCTCTAACACTTGTATAAGAATTTTTTTGTCAATTGGTTGAAAAATCAGTCCGACGCACAAGGAAGTTTAAGTGTTTGACCCTCATGCTTGTTCCAAATGACAATGCTTGGGGGTGGGATTCTTACATTTCTCCTCTACTTTCAAATGTTTGACCCATAAATACTTAACTAAGAAATCGAGAGGATTGTTGTCAAAATTTTCTTCTAACCACTTGAAACAAATGTTAAGTTAGTCGATGGGATGATTACGGATGGTTAAGTGGTTGGTAAATAAGATAATTAGTTCTCATCTAGAAGTCTAACAAGTTGTGTATGGATATAATCTAAAAGTCAAAGCATAGGTCTATGTTTTCCACAGCTAGATAGGTTGTCATTTGAACTATGACAATGTACACTAGCTAGCTAAGTAAGCAACACATTGAAAGAAGTGCTTAATTGATCTCCTGTGCTCTACTTGTAATAATCCATGCGAGAGTACGTACTTCCCCATGCAGTAATAAAGGACCGTAATAAATTCCAAAATCTCCGCATTTATTTATTTAGGTTTTTCTAAATTGTAGCATACTTTGATTTGTTCTCACTAACATGTATGGTACTTGTCACCAAAGAAAAAAAAAACCGACTCGATCCGAAATGACTCGAAAAATATTCAATTCAGATTTCGACTCGCATTGACACAATTATTTGGTATGACTCAATTTAAAATTTGACCCGACCACATTAGACCTAATCCAAACATCCAAATTGACACCTCTACATATATACAGTCATTAGTCATCGTATAGTCTTTAACATATTCCATCTAAATGACCTAATTCTTTTCCATTATACTTTCTATTATCATTGTATGAAGGAATTCACATGAACATGTAGAATAGTCTTACAAGTTCTAAACCATGTGGTATTACTTAAATCATTGAATCTCATATTGCTAGATTTACTAATCCGACGTTGGAATTTCTTACGTACATCTGTGTTTATCAAATGAAAGATATACATACCATTTAATTTATACCAAGACAAGTAATGATCATTTAATGATAAGTTTACATCCGTTGTACAATATCCGCTTTCATATTTGGAATTAAAGGCCTCTATTCAACATCAAAATATGTACACCACATATTTGTGAATAGTGACATTACAAAACAGCATCGGATTCATAAGGGCCCCTTCCTCTTTCTTTAGGTATTGTATCTTTTTCTAAGTCAAGAATGTAGCACAATTGTGGAATTGGATTTGAAAAATTGAACGCAAATTTGCAATAAATTAACATGGACCAGAAATGGACCTAGACCCATCTTCTCATTTTCCTGGATATCACCGGCTTTAAATAAAGCTACCTATAAATATTTTCTTTTTCTACTTAACTTAAATGGGCTCTTGACTACTCTATATTCCCAATCGCTCAATTTATCCGACCTATTAATATAATACTCCGGACTTCATAATTAATTATTATGTACAAGTAGTAAAGAACTGATTATGTGTGGCTAGTTTAAGCCGACCCGTTTCGATCCAAACTCGTCTTGGGTTTGAGTTGAACTTTGGATCATATTTAATTAAATGGGTCAACTTAAAAATAACCTATATATAGCACAAAAAATTAGTAGTAAATAGAGTAGAATTAGGTAGGTCCACTCGAACTTAGCTAGATAACCCGAACTGGGGCATACAAACAAGTGTCTTTTCGGGCCATTTACACTAATCCTAAAAACGGATAACCCTTTGAAAATGAATCCCAAATCACTCTTAACGAGCTAGTCCTAATGATCACCTTTTTTTTCTTTTTTCTTTTTTTTTTTTTTTTTTTTTTTTTTTTTTTTAGTAATGCGTATAAATAAATAGGTAATACTCTTCATAAGTGAATGGAGAAAGTACAATACTTATACTATCTTTGTTCCATACGTAGTATTATTTATAACGATTTGACATAAGTGTGTAGAACATGTCTAATCGTTGCAAATAATATGAAACGAAGGTGATATTTCCCGCTTACTATGACTACCAGCGGAATAGTGGGGTAACAACAAGTTATGAATCGTGACTTGTGAGCCCAAGACTTGAAACTATTTACTGCCACTTAAACCTCAATCCTATCATGTTCTATATTCACATTACAGCCCACAAATAAACCCACAGCCCACACATTTATAGCCTATACTAAATTTCTACTTATTCTTATGCTGGAAATTCCATGACACCTTATTTGATTAACTTTGCCCGTAACGGTACAATGTTGAGTGAACGACGGCTTAAAAGATCTAGTGCAACTCTAGTAAGAAGACTTGAATAGTGGCAAAATAATGAGTCGCGAGGGATGGGGGAAGACCTATAATTCTTGATGGATGGTAATTGAGAGAGATAGAAGTCTTTTGAAGATAGAACTAATAGTTGATTGTACTAACCGGCTTTACTAACTGATTGTATTAATTGGTTTGACTAATTTGTTGTATTTATTGGTTTGGCTAGTTGACTATGTAAAAAAGTTTAATTAGTTCATTCTATTTAATAACAAAAAAGGTAACTGTTCAATAAACTAATTTCAAAAGGCATCATTATGACTTTTTTTGTAAATTAAGGAGTGGTTTTTATCCCGAAAAACTCTTTCAATAAGTAATTTACCAAACAATCAATAAGCTAAAAACCATATAAAAATCACTTTACCAAACATGACTTAAAACATGACATTGAGAAAAAAGATCTATGTTGAGGACACGTCAAATTTTATTATATGCGTACAGAATAAGTCTTTTTTCTTTTTAACATAACTCATTTTGTTTTCTTAACTCTATTATTTCCTCTTTTAAGACTTTTTTCAAACTTTTTTTCTGTGTTTGTACTTGCATGTTTTTCACTCTTTTATTATAACTTTTTGCCCTATAGGTGATTTGGGACAGGTCGGGTCGGGCTGAAAGCTAAAAAATAGCCCATTTATTATGGGCCGAACTTGCTTAAAACTCATAACTTTTGATTGGGCCTAGCGGGGTTTTCGAGCCTTTTTTGGGGGAAAAAAAACCAACTAAAAAAGTTTAAAATGCTTGTGCATGGCTTGCCCCCCAAAAAAATTCTAACCAAGCTAGACTTGACTTTGAGCCGAATTTTTATGTCCATATCCCACCCATAATCAAGTTAGGCACATTTTGATCACCTCTACTTTAATCCTGTTTTATAAATTTTTCTTACATTTTAGTTTTTATATCCTCCTTTTGGTTTTCACTTGACATTTTCAATTTTCCATCACTTTATTTGAATTCTATGACTTTTTTTATTTGTTTTTCTTCTTCTTCTTCATTATATCACTTATCTTTATTTGTTCTATCTTTAGCAAATGGATCCTCATGGCATTCTTGTTAGCCGACCCAATTATTTGGAACTAAGGTTTTGCTATTGTTAGAAAATTTGTAATAACTCTTCATGATTGCTTTAAAGGGATTTGATGTATACTTGCAACTCATATCACAAGATACTACTCCTTCCGTCCTTTTTTTAGAGTCTCATTTCTCATTTTTCACAGGAATTAAGGCTTTTGTAGATTTTTTAAACCATGTGATTGAAAGTATCAAATTACATTAAGTGCATTAAATAACAATGGAGAGAAAAAGAAAAAAAGAGGTTAATAAATGCCAAAAAGAAGAAGTACCTAGAAAAAAGAAGAAGAATGAGGAGAGAGAACATATGTAAATATGTTGGTGGATTAATAAATGCTAAAAATATTTGGCACAAAAAATCAGTAAAAATTGAGGATAATTTGGGGATTAAATTAGGAGAATAAGGTTAAAATCGTAAAAAAATCACTTACTAAAAAGGAAAAGATTTTAACAATCTATATACTATACTAAATCAGGGTACATTAGCTCCATGGCTGCCACGTGTTCCTGTTTTAGGTTTTTTTAATTTTTTTGGTAAAATGTATAATTGTCAAAGATCCTATTATTAAAGATACTCTGATATAATATCTTGACTTTCTTAATATTGTTTCTCAATTAATATTATTCATGGATTTTCAGCTTATATTTAGTCCATATCATTTGACTTTAGATTGCTTAATTCAAGGAGAGTATATTTTGTTATTTTGTAAATGTAATAAATCCATATTTTATCATTTTAAGTTATTAAATAGATATTGATGTAAGGTTTTATAATTAAAAAAATATATAATTTTTATTAATATTTAATTACATAAAAACTAAGTCAAACTATTGCATCGACATGTATGCAAAGTTTGATTGTGTTATTTATTCATCAATGTGGGCAGCCACCATAGGATTACTCGGTTAGTGTTATAGGAGTCACTCGATTAGTGATATAGGGCTTACTTTTTTTTTTATTGAGGAAAATATAGGGCTTACTTATTAGTAAATGTTATAATAGTTACATTGTGAGTGTTGTAGGGGATACTTTATTTGTTAATTATTTAAGAGTTACTCAATAAGTATAATAAGGGGCGACTCTAATCTGTTAGTAAAATAAGGGGTTAACCTGTCGGTGTCATAGGCGTTACTATTTCTTTTTACAAGCGGCCACACAGTGTGCCAATTGCATAGAAAATGCATTGTATATTTTGTATATGTCGTCACGAGTGATATGTAAGAGTAATATGCATTTTTTTTACTTCTCTTATATCTGTGTACATATAATTTTTTTCACTATTATATACTTGTATGTGCAATAAAAATATCAAATGATTACATATAATAATAATAATAATAATTATTATTATAAAAAAAAGACATTTAATCAAACAATTAAGGGCAAGCCTACGCATCCTTCTAAGGTCATATATAGCTAAAGGTTACAATTTTTGAAAAAAAAAATATATACTAAGCAGTGGCTTTTCAAATTTTTAGACGTGCAAATTTTTAGATGTGGAAGATGCAATATGTGTGTGGTGATGAGGTTGATTCATCATGATATAAACTTTAGTAGGTGAAGAGACAAGATGATTTCATATTTTTTATTCTCCACGAGGGAAAGAAAAATATGAGAACTAATATTTACATACATAATAAAACTACAACAACTTTTTGGTGCAGTAGGCCACACCGTGTGGCAGTTGTTTCCCGAGTTATTTTGTTAGAGGTTACCTGAGTTATTCAGTCAGGGGTTACTCGAGTTACTCGATCAGGGGTTACTTTAGGGGTTCGGACGGGGGTTACTCGAGGGTTCACTCGGTTCTAGGGTTACTTGAGGGATTACTCAGTCAGGGGTTACTCGAGTTACTAGGTCAGGATTATTTAAAGAGTTCGGTCAGGTGTTACATACTCGAGTAATTTGGTTAAGGGTTATTCAAGGAGTTAGGGGTAACTTAAGGGGTTACTCAGTCAGGGGTTACTTGAGGGGTTCGGTCATGTATTACTCGAAGGGTTACTCGGTTAGGGGTTACTTGAGGAGTTACTCGGTCAGGAGTAACTCAAGTAACTCGTAAGTCCGTAACCGAGTAACTTGAGTAACCCCGACAACTCGAGTAACCCCTGTCGCACGATACAGCAGGCCGTATACAAAAAATTGTGATAAACCTATCAAATGTCTATAAAAAGAAGTGACTATATTCATGCTATATGTGAATATAAAAATTCTTATTTTTAGAAGTTACATGTTAAATTTCAAGTGTTTTAGAGGCCATAGAGAAAAAAGATATGACGTTATTTGTGATATAGGAAATACAATATTAATACAATGATCATGTTGTTTTATAATAGAAATTATTTTTCCAAGCATATATTGAGTTCACAAAGTTTCAGATCTAGTTGGCTACACCGTGTGGCCGAGATTGCTTGGTCAGGGATTACTCGGTCGGTCAGGGGTTACTTGGTCAAGGGTTATTTGATCGGTCAAGGGTCACTTAGTCAGTTTGGGGCTACTCGGTCAGGGGGTTACTCGTGTTTTAGCGTGTGTCAGCCGTGTCAGTCACACAGAAAAAGCGTTGTATATATTGAGTTAGTGGACAGAGTTTAATCATTTTAAAATGAGGTGGTCAGTGACTTAAGTAGAAATGAGAAAAAAAAATGACTTAATGTAGGAATTGATTATCAGTATTTTATTGATTAAGTTGAATTATATACAAAAACTTTACATTCAAGAATAAAAAGAATAAAAAAGTTGTCTTTAAAGTAGATATCATTATTTAAGAGGTTAAAAATGCATGATTAAGACATCTATGTAAATAAATTCATTATTACTCATTAAATCGTTTTATCTTAAAATTTTGTGAAATGAATATAAGTAATAAGATTTGTAAGCCGTGCATCGCACGGGTGCTATGCCAGTTAATCAATATAACATAATACTAAAACAGACCCCAAGAATGACACGTGTCATTTCTTAGTGCTGTTTTTTCCTCCAAAACTTTTTTTCTTTGTTTTTTTTTATTCACTTCCTAAAAAAATTAGTCATTTCTTTACATAATTGTGATTTACTTCCTAAAAAAGTATTCACATATGCTTCATATTTTTATTGTATAAAATATTTTTCTACATCTTTTATTTTGCATTTTGGTGTTCTACCTTTGGTAAAATCTGGATTCGAGGCTCAAATCTGAGTATAAATTAAGATTCAAGCCTTTTAAATTTCATTTAAAAAATTGGAAAATTTGACATTTGCTACCAGCGAAAGCACCCTGCTTCACATTTACTACCGCTTTAATTTTTTATTTAATTTTACTACCACCCAAAACCCAGAATTATAGATATCACTACCTTTAGCCTTGTGTCGTTACCATTTCCGTTAGTGGAGCCCAACCACCGTCCAACCACCTCACTGCCACCTTCCAGCCACCGCTCCATCTTCAACCACCCTCATTGCCACCGTCCAACCTCCATTTCCTCATCAACGCCGGCGCGTAAATGATCCTCCGGCGCCGGCAACCTCACCCATCCATTTCCCCATCAACGCTCCCCCAAAACCACCATGACCAACCTGTCCAACCCACACCACCACACCACTGCAAAAACGGCGACAGATGCGACAGACGCAAGCGGCGGCGGCTGCGCATGGAATCCCCCCTCAACGCCCTCCGTCGCGATCCCTCATCCCCTTCCCCCACAATCAGCGTCTCCCCGACCACCACAACACACAAAAATCCGTTTCCCTTTCCCCCAAATCGATCCCTTTCCCCTAACCGAAAATGACCGATTTCCCCTTTCCCTAACCTGAATCGACCCCCCTCCCCTTCCCCCACCCAAAAACCAGCACCAATACCTTAAACCTACTCCCCGAAACCACCCTAAACGGGTTTTAGGGTTTCGAATTCACACGTTCAGGGTGGTTTTGGGCAGCGTGGACTTCAGGAAATGGTGGTGGTGGAGTTCGCCAGCATCGGGGGACCGTTTGGGCGTCGGCACGAAGGACGAAAGCCGGCACACGGAGGGGGGATGGTGGCTGACGGGGAGGGGGAGGTGGCTGGGAAGTTTTTTCATAATTTTTTTTAATATTTTTTTTAATAAATTAAATTATTACTTAATGAAATAATGGGTCTCCGTTAAGTGTTAGCAATATCTATAATTTTGGGTTTTGGGTGGTAGTAAAAAAAAAAAAAAAAAAATAAAGCTGTTAGGATTCCGTTAAGTGGTAGCAATATCTATAATTTTGGGTTATGAGTGGTAGTAAAATAAAATAAAAAATTAAAGCGATAATAAATGTAAAGCAGTGTGTTTTCGTTGGTAGCAAATGTTAAATTTTTCTTAAAAAAATGAGATTATTTTTTGGTAGAACATTCTTCGATTCGGGCCGCCTTGAGGGAATGAAAAAGAATGGAGGGAATATTATATTACACGCAACATGAATGAATCTAGATATCTCGTATAATTGCGGTTCTCCCTTTTAAGCGATCTTCTCATTCACTCTTTTATTGTGTTCATCACTCTGTTCATCACTCACTCCACCTTCAATGTCGATTGCAAAACTGGGATCATTCCGATACTCTTTTGCAGAGAGGAGAGAGAAGAAAAATCTCTCTAAAGAATACCCTTCATCTTTGGGTCTTCCTTTCTTAGATGAACATCATCAACAATACCAACAACAACAACATCATACAAATTGTTTCGTTTCTTTACAACATAAATTTGTGAATTGGTGTAATGGGTTTCGAGAATTTTCCATAAAAGCTGTTCAAATGGGAAAATCGGATCCTAGAAAAGTGGTTTTTTCTGCGAAAATGGGTCTTGCTTTAACTCTTCTTTCGTTTCTTATTTTTCTGAAGAAGCCATTTGAAGATCTTGGGCGTTACTCTGTTTGGGCGATTCTTACTGTTGTTGTCGTCTTCGAATTTAGTATTGGTAATCTTTTGAATTCTTTTGTTTCATTATTGGGATTTTTTTTTATTTGGAGTTATATAATGATTGTGATTAAGTTTGATAGATATGTGATTTTTTTACTGTTTATTGATGTCAAATATGCTGTTCGTGCAAAACCCAGTTCATGGAAGCGTCAAAAGTTTAAATTTTTCCCATTAATTGGTTGTTATATGATCTTTGTTTGTTTGGAATTTGTGGGGTTTTGTTTCCTTTGGTGTAATTGTATGATATGGTTGATTGGTGAATGATTATATAACCCTAATTTAATTTCTAATTGTTCGTGTTAATTGTTGCAATGGGTAGATGTTGCTGTTGTTTTAGGAATAGCATTGTCAAGTTATTTTGAGTACTTTGCTTTGGTGCTGTAATAATCTCTGTTATGCAATTAAGGCTTACCTTTGAATCTAAAGAAAAAGGGGAATTTTTGATGTGTTTGTCCTTCCTCATTAATATTTGCATTGAATCTAAGGTTGTAAAAAAAATTGTTATATAGAGGATACTGTTTGATTGAAGGGGAATTTGCTTATGCAAAGTTGTGCCTACACCGCATATTAGGTTAGAAATCGTGCCTTGTTTGAGCTATGTTCAGTTATCTTGTAGATTATGAATTAGGGTTAGATTATGGTAAATTGTTAAGGCCATTTCATGTATTTTGTATGCAAAGTTGTGCCTACACCACTACATGCTAGGTTAGAAGTCGTGCATTGTTCGGGTACTAATCTTGTAGATTATGAATTCAGGGTTAGATTATGGCAAATTGATGAGGCCATTTCATGATTTGTATTAGCTGGTGCTATACATTCAATTGGGTTGGCATTTCCTTCTTCTTCTTCTTTTTTTTTTTTTTTTTTTCCTGTTGTTGTCTTTTATTTAGGTTCATTAGTTCATGACTTCATTTTATGACTTTTATCATAATAGAGTAATCCAATAGATGAATTAGATGCCCTTGAGCTTATGATTACATGTATACTAGACATTTTTATTCAAAAAAAAAAAAAAGTTCATGATAAATGCTTTTTTTCATTCAATTAGATAGTTTATCCTTGTTTTTTTTTAAAAAAAGATAGTTTATCCTAGTATAAAAATAGTTCATCATGATATTTGTCAACTTTGTTATGCTGACATGTTTATTTTTCCTACCTGTGTGATGAATTTCTAGGAGCAACCCTTAGCAAAGGATTCAATCGTGGATTGGGAACATTATCGGCTGGAGGACTTGCTCTGGGCATGGCGATGTTGTCAACATTAGCTGGAGATTGGGAAGAACTTGTAATTATCATTAGCATCTTTATTATAGGTATGATACTAGCAGCAGTGACTTTTTAGCTAAAGTCTCATTCTTATATTTATTCTAAGCTATTTTCCTTTTATGGTTCTGCACAATGGTAGGATTTATTGCCACCTACATGAAACTCTATCCTACAATGAAGCCTTATGAGTATGGATTTAGAGTTTTCCTGTTGACATACTGCTTCATCATGGTGTCTGGGTATAGAACAAGGGAATTTGTCAATACAGCTGCTACTAGATTCATACTTATTGCACTGGGTGCTGCTGTTTCGTTATTGATAAACACCTGCATATACCCGATATGGGCTGGAGAGGATCTGCACAACTTGGTGGTGAAGAACTTTATGAATGTTGCCATTTCTTTAGAAGGTTTGTTAATGTTTTGTTCATGTCTTTTGATTGCATACTTTCTTTGACAGTAATGCAAAAGATTTACTATTGATTATTAGTGTATGCTTTGCCTCTTGTCTTTCATGTTTCAACACCAAGTTACAATTCTTGAATAACTCATGCTAAGCTACACTTTAGGTGTTGTGAATGGATATCTGAGCTGTGTTGAATATACTCGAGTCCCCTCAAAGATTCTTACATTTCAAGCTTCTGATGATCCACTTTATAGTGGGTATAGGTCAGCTGTAGATTCAGCAAGTCAGGAGGAAACTTTGGTAAGTCTTTTGCTGATTTTGCAATGCATCTTCTACTATTAGCAGTTGGTAACTGAATGCTCTTCTTGTTTGCTGAATGTGTAGGTAGGTTTTGCTATCTGGGAACCACCTCACGGTCCTTACAAAATGCTTACATATCCATGGAAATCCTATACCAAAGTAAGCGGAGCTCTGAGGCATTGTGCATTTATGGTCATGGCCATGCATGGCTGTATACTTTCTGAGATTCAGGTTTGTATGCTAACTCATCTGCCTAAAGTTCTCTTTGATTTTTTGGGGTCTTGTGTCCAAGTCCTTATAAAAATTCCCTGTCATATGTTGACTTCAATCTTGGTCGGAGTGTTCTTCCAAGAAAGTTGAATGAATTGGTATTAGCAAATTGAGTGGTTAGCTACTTAACTGAAGCCGAGTCAGCTGTCCCACTTAATATGTATCTATTCATTATTCTGAGCTGGAAAACAGCTTATGTCTTTTCAATAATCAACTAAGGCAAGTCGTCTTCAGGAGTGAGGCTGCATTATCTAGCCCTCCTCACTCCCTATGCTACTTTACATTGGATTGTGAAACATAGGAATATAAACACAGCCAAAGCAAAGAGGCAAACCCATTCTTTTGGCATTCAATTTCAATGGCAAAGTAAAGGTGTAAATTTCTTGGATCTTCATTTTAACTGCCAACACCTACCCCTCTTAGCCGAATAAATAGGTAAACAGAATAGGAATTTTGCATAAAATTCAACTTTTGAAGGACTAATAAAATTTAAGCTATTTGTTTTAGAGTCGTTAAACACACAATTTGGTACTTATGTGCTCTTTATGACATAACAACATGAGTATTATATCGAAATCCATCTGTGATTTGTTTGAAAATCATTTTATTTTCCTGTATGTGGCTTATCAGTTACCGCTATCTCCCTATCCTGCAAACCACTCTCTATGTGGCTACATTATTATGTTATTTCATTGGTTTCTTTTTCTCTTTATACATTAGGCGCCTCCTGAAAGAAGACAGATTTTCCGTAGTGAGCTTCAGAAAGTCGGTAATGAAGGTGCTAAAGTGCTGCGTGAACTGGGAAACAGAATAAAAAGAATGGAAAAGTTAGGTCCAGAAGAAGATATACTTTACGAAGTGGATGAAGCAGTAGAAACATTACAAAAGAAAATTGACCAAAAATCATATCTTCTTGTCAATTCAGAGTTTTGGGAGATTGGAAATCCCCAAAATCCTGGACAAACTCCAGATTTCCTAACAGCAGATTATGAAAGTGCAATGCCAGAAGTGAAGTCAGTCAGTGACCTTCAAGCACTACATACAAGCCTTGATGGTGAAAACAATCATGGAACCCACAGGAAGCAGGCATCTTTGCCTGCTCCACTGTTATCCGTTGATGAAAATAAGGAACGAAATCAAGATGAGTCAAAGACTTATGAGAGTGCAAGTGCTTTATCTTTAGCAACCTTTTCTTCCCTTTTGGTTGAATTTGTTGCGAGGCTCCAAAATCTTGTTGAAGCTTTTAAAGAACTTAGTGAGAAAGCGGAATTTAAGGAACCTGTTCACCATCAAACACCAGAAGTATTTGTTGCCTGAATTGGGTTCTTAAGAGATTCGTGGTTCTAAGCACCAGATGCCACATTTTCTATCATGGCATGCACATGGAGAACCCTGCAAAGACATGGATTGTATGTAACATAGCAGCGAGCCTATGAGCCCTTTGAAGTCTACAAAGGTGAAATTTGAGATGTTTGCAGCAGGAGCACGTACTTGGTAAGTAATCCATACGTCATAGACAAGGAACTACAGCAATGTTATAGGTTACATTGGTATGGTGTATAACAATTACAGCTCAATCATGAATAATGAAGCCGGAGAAATGGGCCAGGCACAACACCTACCTATAGTATTCTTCTTTTCTACTCAACTTAAATGGGCTCTTGACTATTCTAGATCCCTCAGTTTATCCTATCAATCAATATAATTGATTAGGTTAAAGTTTTGACTGTGGGAGTTGAACAAAAATTGTTCATCCTATCAATATCAACTCGATTACTACTGATCTTACTTTTGATTATATCTTTATATGTGAACTATTTGATTTCTCCATAATGCTGGAATTAAATCATATGTTCCTTGTTATCTAATTCCTTTAGATGCTCCTTTATCTTGATAATATGAACTATTCACATAACTATGTTATCTGTTTATTGTGATAACATTAATTATGTTTTGACAGTTGTCTGAATTTTTGCTCATAATAATTTACTAAACAAATGGAAACACATTGATTGGAATTTTGTTGAAAACTTTTCACATTAGGCACACAAAATAGAACAATTGAAGAACTCACTGTTATTTTGTGTTTCTACTCCACTTCCAGAATAATAAATTTATACTAATACACAACACTAAAAACTTTGACAACTACGCAGTACTAGTACTTCATACATAATTACGTAGTACTAGTACTTCATACATCTTACATGCAACCTGAATGAATCTGAACAGCTTGTAGCAAAACTAGTTATAACTCCCACAAGGGAGGTCCAATAATGACTTATGAGCTCACATATACTCTTGCATCCCAGTATAATTCTCAACGATGGCACTGAATATGACACATCTATTTGATGGACGAGCAGGACTGCAATTTACTGCCAGTTCAGCCGAGTTTGGAGAATTTAAGGGGAACATCACACAACACCCTCATTAAAATCCCGATTCATGATTTTGTAATGAATCTGGATCAGCAGGTCTGCAGATGCAGAGTTGTTTCTGTAGCTTGGATTAGTAGGATATCCGGGAGCAAGGGTTGGAAACTCATAAATCATTGGCCTTGTTTCCTTTGTTGCTTTGCTTTGTTACAACTAATACATTGGATTTACAACACAGAAAGAAATAAATAATTGTCCTAAAGGAATCCTACAAAAAGTAACAAACTAATTTATACTGAGAACTATAGCATATTGCAATTGTTATAAGTTACTTGATCAAACAATGATTACTATAGAGCACGACCATCATCATACTCGAGGAAAACTCATGCTTTTCAGTGATACCTCTTTGATACCCAGAAGATTAAATCACACAGATGGGAAATACTTGTTCAGGTTGAAGGGGAGCGAATAGAATTCCTCACTTCTCGTGTCTCCCTTGAAAGACCGGAACTTATCCCACCAATGCTTACCCCTGTCCTTCCTCACCGGGCCTTCTTTCCGGTGCAGGGTGTTGTCTAAGAAATATGCTACAATTCCCGCAACAAACGCTTCCGAAGAGAAGGGGACGTTCACCATGTCATTAAACTGTCATTTTAAAAAAACACATGAAATGAGCACTTGTCCCGTAGGCTAAGAATAATTCCAGCCCACAAGGCCACAATAGATCAAAGAGCAAATAAAAAAAAAAATATTAAATCAAGAATTACCCATCTTGCGCCTGTATGGACAGGCCCAAAACCCTTAATTGCTTCAAACTCGTTGAAGTATTGAGGTATTGACAAACCCAAGAAAATGGAGAAACCCAATATGAACTTTGTACGGAAACTGTTGAGATTACAGAACTGAAGGAAGCTCAAACCAACAGAACCTGCATCAAGTTAAGATCGTGTTAATATGTTATACATGGTAAGTGAATTAAATGTTCTATGGTAGTTTTCGCTTTTATATTGTCAAACCACATATGCTTACCAACATAGGCAAAGAAGAGGCAGTACAAGGCAGCGATTATTGGTGAAGGAATTGAAGCAAACACAGCTCCAAATTTCCCTGCAATATCATGTACGATAAGAAATCAAAAGAGAAAATTAAATTGGCCATACTACCACAACACAGAATTAGTATTAGATATACACACCTAGAATGGAGAAGAATAACATAAAGCCAGCTGATATCTGGACAACACGTCTACTACCAACACGTGTCAGTGTTAAGAGGCCGGCATTCTCGCTGCATAAAACACCCAAGAAGAAGTTTCCTTAATAAACAAAATTGATACTATAAAAATTTACATGCACACCAAGTACAAAAAAAGATGTCTTAGTCTTACACGGAAACGGAGCACCCAATCCCGGTTCCAAACAATCCAGACAACAAAATGCCAACTCCCTGTCAAGAAGAGAGAGTTTAGATATAAGCTATCTAGTTAAAAAGCTTACTTACAAGAAAAACAAGGATTTCAAATAAACAATATTTCATGTAAGTTGAAGACAAGGGTAATTTCTTGTATTCTACCTGCCAACCAACACCACGACTAAGAACAGAAGGAGGCATCATTGTTGCACTAGCCGACCTTGAAACTGCGATGAAGGCACCAGTGGACTGCAAATGGAATAAAACCACTCGTACATTATAAAATAATCAAGTCATTTTAAAATTAGACACAAGATGGGCTAACTGCATTTAAGATTTAAACACTGTAAAATTTTGGTGATGTAAATCTCATTAATGCTTTTCACAGGGCCCTGATAAGTGAACATTCATTTTTCAGTAGTTTCCACATATTACAGCAAAAGGTACAACTTAAACATACCTCAACAAGAGCAACAAATGATGTCAACATCATAGCAAAGGCTTCACCGGCATCAAATGTGGGTGCACCCCATTGAAAGGGATATGGAACTCTAATCCTGAAACATAAGATAGAAAGTATTAGATGGTTCTGCAGAAAAACACCTCAAGAATTCAGACAACACCTTATACTTCTCAGTTACCGTAATTTCTTACGACACCTTATACTTCTCAGTTACAGTTTAAGTTTTACATGAATAGGAGATAACTGCAATTAAGAACTTGTTAATCAAGCTCAAGGTTTAAAACTCTCTCCCCAATCCCCATGCATAGCAACATTTACGCAGAAAAATATTAGAAAAGAAGCGAACAACATTGGAAAAACAACTTTAAAAAAATATATTACCATGGAGCACCACTTATAAGTCCAGATTTGTCAGTACGACATGTTATCTGAGTCCTTGGTGCAGCATGATTATATGCACCACCCACCGTAAGAATGTGTGCATATAGCCAAACTATAGCCACAGAGATCAGAACAGCAAAGCGTTCAAAAACATGCTTTCCAAATTTCGTGGCTTGTGATAGATACTGCAAAATTATTCATGGCTGAATTAATTAATTGAAGCCAAATGATAATTACATAAAAAGATTGAAGATATCTAATTCCCAAATTCAACCAAAAGGGGCTAGTTTTGTCTGCTTAATAATCTTACCACTGCAATAAATATCAAAAGCACAAGCTCTGGCAAGCCAATCTCCACACATTTTGCCACCTAAAGAAGCAGGAAAACACCTACATCAGTGATGATAAACAGAAAATAAAAGCAACTGGAAGGAATGCAAACAACTTTACTATAGAAAAAGAGAAGACAAAGAAGTGATTGACACTGAAATATTACCCCAGGAAAACCAAGTTCATAAAGTCCAAAGCCAACCAGAGATATCAAGGGAACCACTGATAGTGGGCTCAGAAACCTACAAGATACCAAAGGACAGTTGTAGACTAACATTAGTTGATACATAACTTAGGGAGGAAGAGACAAATAATTCTTGAACAGATTTTGAACATTGATGCAACAATTATAAACCATATGTATATATTGAGCCGCCTTAATTTTCATCTCAAGCCAAGCAGCTCTTTTTGAAAGAAAAAACACAATTGAGACTATAGCAAGTGAATACTAACAAGAAATTAATTCTATTAGGCACCCTTTTTATTTAGATTTAAGCAGATCCAATCAAGTAAGCCTTTATCAGGATCAAGCAGCGAAGAAGATAAGTGAACAAGTAACATAATGACAATGCTACGAGTCAAGGGTAGAACATACAAACTTGAAATATTATATCACCTGGAACTATGAATTACATAATGAAAATGGCTTACTACAAAACTACTAGAGTTCTTGTTCATAATGAAAAGAATTAAAAGGACTAGAGTTCAAATTATTTACAAATTGGATACCCGATATGTGTTTCACTATTAAGCCTTCAATGTACTTCAATGGCTCTTCAAATGTATCTTAGAAAGTAAGAAGTGAGGGTTAGTATTCATCCCTTCTTTAATTAAGATAGTACTTCGTATTAGATAATATATCAAAGTTTAACAATGACTTCAACTTCAGTGCACCAGCAGTCAATCAAAAAGAGATCAAGGTGCTGTAAATACAAGGAAGAATGTAACCAGAAGTAATTTATGGCAAGGGACAGGAGAGGAGCACCAACAGCTTTAAAAATCCAAGTCAAAATATAAACCAGATGTTCAGATTAAACTGGTATACATAGAACTATAAGCAAGAGCTAGAGGCAAAATAAATAAGAGGATTTTATGTGTTTCCAAATGCTAGTATTTTAAATTTTTTGGATATCCTTTTGTGTTCCTTGATGCAAAAGAATCTTAGTGAAATGTGAGTGCTTATGATGATGCAAAGTTCTAATATGGTCCATAATACTACCTCCGTTTCATATTATTTGCAACGATTTGACATAAAGTAGAGAGGAAAAATGTCTAGTCGTTGCAAATAATATGAAACGGAGGTTGTAAGTATTAACTATTAAGCAACAAAACATCAAGCATAAACTCACCTTGTGACGTTACGCCAAAGACCACTGAAGCCGAGGACAATTTGAAGGGTTGAAGCGACAATTAAAGCTCCTTGTATTCCCCGCATTATACTCTTGAATTTCTGTTGTGAAATAAAGAGGTTATGTGTCAGACAGACAATTGCTTTAATTAAGCAAAGTAGATGTTTCAGCATTCAACTTTCCTAACATTTATCAATAACAACAAATGTGTTTTATGGCACATACTCTTATAGGATCTTGTTCTTGACTGTATCGACCAGCCAAGATTATGGAAATAGTTGGTGCAACAAAGGTGTAAGATCCTCCGATCACAGCTGGCAATCGAGTTCCAAATGTTGTCTGTAGTAGGGTGTTCAAACCAGCAACAAATAGCAATGTCTGAATAACTTCTGCTTTCTCTTCCTATTGAACACGCAAATGTGAAGAATGGTTAGACAATGCTGTCAGCAGTCAAAAAGGAAGTTTTATCAGGAACCTCATTTCATTGGAATTATTAAATTCATCCTTGTGAACCATGACCTACCTTTCCTCCTCCCATTTGAGGAACAAGAGCACTAGGGATGAGAACAGTTGTGCCAAGCATCACAATGTAGTGCTGGAAACCAAGAAGAATCGCCTCAGCTGCAAAATAATAGAGATTTCATTAGTTGACCAACAATAGAATTCTTTTAAACTGGCATGCAAGGTAAGGTCACAAAAATCCAGTAGAACAAGCCTTGAAAGAAGCAATGAGAACACAGGTGGATGAAACAACTCGCTCCAAGGACCAAATATACATTTTTGCAGAAAGGTGAAATGATTGATAAAAACTCTCCCTCCATAACATCAAAACTATAATAAAAAATAATTCTCATGTTCACAATGAGTACATACTCCTAGTTTGGATGTGATTTCAAAAATATAAAGGAGAAATCCTTCAAAGACCGTACACCATGAGGACCTTAATATTCCTGTCTCACTCAGTAAGTCATCAACCAAGTAGAGGCGGTAAGGCATAGGTAAGGATAAACCCCACAACTCCACAAGTGATTCTAAACACTAATACAATAAAACACATAATATGCCATTCATGTAAAAATTTCTTCCTACAAAACAACCACAATTTAGACCCTTCACCAACATGTTCTAAATAAATAAGATCAAAAGAAACCATAAATCTTCATTCTTTTATAAGCATATATATAATTAAAAAATAAACAGCTAACCCACCAAAAATAAATAAAAGTATCTAACATAGTACCAATACTTTAAGCAAAAAAAGGAAATAAAATTCAATAATCCATCACAAAAATAGACATATCAATCCATTATCACTAGTTCACTACCATAAACCACTTCACAGTATCACTTACCACATATAACTAAATAAATTTAACTACGAGTAACTAGTACTCCCTCCGTTCCTTTTTGTTCTTCCTATTCGGAATCTTTTCTAATTAACGAAAACGCAACCTCGAAATCGAAAAATAGAGGGGAGAGACTCACGCCAAGGAGGAGGACTTGTAATACAGTAAGAAACATTAGGGAGCTGATCCTTTGGTGGATGTGGCGCTGGCTCATCCGCCTTAGCTGGTGCTGCACCTCCTGCCATTTTCTTTACAACTCTTCACTAATATTCACTATGAAACACAACAAATACCAACAAAAAATCAGCAAAAATATTGAAATCTAAACAAAAACCAGATCCAAATATTTCCTTTTTCAGAAACCCATTTAAACAGTATTAACAACAATTATATGCAGAAAATCTAACACCCAGAAAATCAGAAATTTTCAGTACCCAGAAAATTATAACACTGACTTTACTTAAGGGAACACACCCACATGTATATAACAATAACACTATAATTGATTGCTATCACCCACCTAAAAAGACTGTAAAAAGGCACTAAAAATCAAATAATGTGACCCAGAAATAGTGGGAAATTTATAAAAATAAAAATAAAACCAAAAAATTTATGCAAAAAATGTAGTACGAAATAAAAAGCCAAATTAACTTTTTACTAACTTTAAGACCCTAATAAATCAAGTGGGTATTAAATTTTTTGATGAAAAAAAAAAATGTCAACAAAGTTTTTAGTACCCCACCTAAAATTTTTCACCAAATTAAGCTGTTCTTCTTTACCCAGAAAAAAAAATGAGTTGCAGGTTAACAATGTCTGAAGCTCTATCACTTCAGTTTTCTCTCTCTACTTTCTCTCTCCTAAAAAACTCTTGTGTTATGCTACTTAACACTCTCTTTTTCTTTTTCTTTCTAGAAATCAATAATGTAGACTGTAGAGTTAGGTTGCCTTTTTGATAAATATTTGCAAATTTACAAAAAAAATTCTAACTTTATGCTTTGAATATTTGGAGCAATTTTTACACCCAGAAACCAATAAAGGTAGCCGCTCCTGCATAAACGACGCCGTGTTGGTTGTATTATATGGGTGAAATGACTTTTATACCCTTTGACAAAAGAGTTTAATTAAACTCTATTATTGGACTTTATCTGGCAAAATCTTGACCCTTCTGCCTGCTACTCGTATTTATTTTCTGTTTTGTACTATTTTGGTATGAAAGAATTTTAGGTGGGCTCTTCTAATACTAATCAGAAGTTTTGATTATTATTTTTCCCGGTTCTTTAATACTCGCAACATTTACATATTCTGACTAGAAAGCTTCTACTTATAATTTAGGAGTCATAGGTTAGTCAATATATGAGTTTTTTAATCACAATTGCGTTACAAGTATTAAGAAATGGAAATTTTTAGGCCTTGTTTGGTTGACGCGGAAAATAAATTCCCGTAGGAAATTGTATTTCATGGGAAATCATTTTCCAAATGAAATTCCTAGGAATTTCTTTTAAATTGTTTGGTTGTACAATGAGAAATTGGAATTCCCATGAACTTTTAATGACCAAGGGAGGGCTAGGTAATTCACTTCCTACATTTTGTGGGAAGTGGAAATTCTTATATATTCCAACTTCTCCCATTTTTACTTTTTTATGTCAATCAAACAACACCCCAAATTATAAAATCTTTTTCACTTCCTCTATTTTACTTTGTCAACCAAACAACCCCTAAAGGATAAACGAGTAGAGTCGAGTAACTCTATAAATTAACTTATGTTTGTTTAATTCTTTCCTTAATTCCTGGTTGTTGCCATGAATCCAGTTCTCATACAACTGGACAATTGTAATGCAAGAAAAGTCCATACCAACTTCAACTTTCATGTGATAAGGTCTTAATTTAATGACCTTTGATTTGGGTGATTGTGACAAAATTATTCTATTTGTATTTATTAATTAATTGTGGACTGCCCAACCAATTGTGGCAAAACTTAATCATAATTTATTTGATGATAGTGATTATCATGCAAAGTGTTTAAGTGTCTAAGTTGTGCAAGAAAATGAGGATTACATTATTGGACCCTCAGAGAATTACAAAAAGCTTGAGATTCAATTAAATCAATTATTAATTCAAAAATCATGATTGAAATTTTATTTTATTATTTGGGAACTTTTATTCATCATTGTTGGCACAATATGAACATTATAGTATGAAGATTATGGACATTGATTGAACCTAGAATGTTTTTTCAAGTATCATCACACATGTAGATTGATTAACGTCACTATTTAGCCAGATAATCACTTTTGTTTTTGCACTAATTGTCATCTAGCTTTTAGCTGTAGTTAATTTACCAATAGTAAAGGATTTATAGGAAATTAATTACAGCTAAAGTCAACAATAAGCTAAAAACATGCATGTAGGTATAAGATGTTTAATTCAAGTATTGAGTCAACAATAAGCTAAGGACATGCATAGGTAATTCAATTATTCACGCTCAAGTTTGAGAAGGATTGAGAGTGGAAAATAAAAACATTTTTTCAAAGAAATTAAATAATTAAATAAATCATGGAAAACATACATTGACTAACAAACCTCTTTTAATTAAGGTAGTCTCTGATTAGGGGTATCAATTCAACAAGCCAAGTATTAGGCTATTTGAGCTAGGTTTGATATAAAACACATGAACTCGAGCTCAAACAAGTGCAATTGAGCTTTAATTTTGTTGGTTTGAGCTTAGCTCGCTCGTTTGGAAATTTTAATGCTCGAGTTTAGTTCACAAATAGCTCTTTTAGTTGAACTCAAGCTTCAGTCGAGCTACAATGATATATGATTCTAAGGTGTGGTGTAATGTCACTACTCCACAACCTCTACATCATTAGTTTGACCGCGATGTTAAATGACATTTATTTTCATGCATAATGCTAATTTTAATAATGTGCGTATTTTAAATGCGAGTACGAGATTATTGAGGGAAGTTAAAGAGGAAAGAGCACGTAAGTCGACACTATCATAATCTCCAACTATTGCTCAATTAACTTTCACGATCATGATGATTGTTACAATAATTCCATCTCGTGAACCAAATTCAGGTAAGAATTATGAATACTCAATTTCCTGTTTGTCATCATGTGGAAAAGAGCAAAGGGGTTTAATTTAAAAAGATTCTCAAAAGAAAAACAATTAGTGAAAAGGCAAAAGCCAAACAAAAGCATAATCTTCCGAATCCTCCCCTTTCTTTCTTATCCTGACACTTTTTTGGACAACTTGAATTTACATAACTATGTTAAGTTAAGTTGATGTCATTATTCTAATTACTATATTAATAAATCAAATGTCACCCTTTAAAAATAAATAAACAAGGGTTTTCCTACAATTAAAGGTAACCGTTACTTTGTAATTTTCACTAAAAATAAATAACTAAAAAGAATCTGTTATAATAATTTTGATTGAACATTAAAACTATAGAGATCCAATATTTTCTATTCTTTCTAGGAGGGAGTGACGGGCATAGATTTGCTCAATTAATGTTTACTTGATAATGGTGAGATCAATGTAAACTTATGCTCTTTGATTTGCATGTAAAATAAGTAAATTTTACTAATAAATGTAAGGGAAACATATTAAGGAGTAACAATTGTTATACATTTAATTGAATCAACCATGCCACATTACTATAATCTCTATGTGTGCGTTGTCTTCACCTTATAATAACTTCTTCTGGTGTTATTATAAGGTAAAATCAGGAATAATCAAGTTCAATTAAGTTTAATAAGTTTAGATAAAGTAAAAATAAGTATATTTTTTTATTTTTTTGACGGGAAAGTAAAACTAAGTATATTGTGATATAGTAAAAATAAGTATATTATGATGTAGTAGTTGGCAGTAAATTAGTATTGCAATTAAAAGACAAATCAAAAATTGTTTTTACAACATAGTAAGTACTTGTACTTCTTACAAAAATGTTAGTTTCTTACAAAATTAGTAATATAGTATAAATTAATAATAATAAGAACAAATTTACTCATTATTTTAAAACATTACTCCAAATAAAAATAATTTATTTTATTTATTGATTTGCTCAAAATATATTAAAAAGTAATTAATGAATCCCTATCATACGTGTGCAAAATTTTAAAAAAGCTAAGAAATTGAGACAAGTAGAGTAGTTCATGCTTAATGCATGGTACTTACTACAATGGTACTATATGACGGTGCAATTGATAAAATTATTAGAAGGGCTTTGAAAGGAGAGAGAAGGGAAGCAACACAGATGGACTTGTTTAGCAACAGGACAAGCCTACAACGTGGGTGTTGCTGTCACTGCCTAACTAAATGCCCAAATTCGCCCACACTAAACTCCGTGTTGATACGACTTATACTTTACTCGATTGTTTCTTGCTTATAATGTGCATGTTCCCTTCCCCTTTCGCGTCCTCTTGGCTCCTCCGGCCGCCTCCAAACTCGAACCCATACTCGGATGTACTTAAAAGTATGTTCATTTCATATTATGTTTTAGATGTGTTTTTTATAACTTTTAGTACATAGATAATGTCCTTAAATTCCTTTCACCTATTTGAATACAACCCGATATATATATATAATTGGAGATATTAAAAATGACTTGAACCAACCGAATCTACACCTTTAAGTCCACAATGTATAGTCTACTGCATCAACTTTGTATGCCCTCCCAATCGATCTTTATGTTTACTTCAGTCATTTCCTTTTTTAGAGTCAAAGTTCATTAATTTTGATCGCGTGAATTCTCATTAAAATATTATTAGAAATAACCAAAAAAAAAAAAATGGTTATGTCTTATGTTTGTATTAGGTTTGTTTAATCAAAGTTTCATAATATCAAGTGTTTTTTGTTGTAATTCCTCCGTTTCATAATAATCGCAACAGTTTGACTAGCTTACGTGTCAATGCACAGCTTTGACCATTAATATTGGTAATTATATATTAGAAAGAAGTTAAAAAGGTTGTATAATGAAGTGTATCTAAAGACTAAATTTTACATGGCAACATATATCTTTTATATGTTGGTGAAAAGTGTAGCCAAAGTAAGCATATGATCGAATAATGCAAAAGCCAAATTATTACGATTATCACAAAACGAAGGTAGTATATATTATCTTTACTTTTACACAATTTCAGATATTAATGATCAAACATACATTTATGAATGAATTATGACTGTAGATAATATACGTACAGGGCACCGGCTTTGTGATTAAGGTTAGAGCTTCACCCACCCTAGCCGTAGTCCTTTAAAGGGATTCATGATAACAGTTGAGGTTAAATCAATTCAATGAGTATGCACCCTCCATTACATGTAAAACGTGCTAACTACTTCTAATTAGTGCATAGAATGGAGTTTTTCAACCCATTGTAGGTAAACATTTTACATTCACGTACGGAGTTGATTGGTCAAAACACCTACATGTTGTACATTAGACCAAAAATAATGCTTGTATTGTACAAAGTACGAGTACTTCAACTTATAAATTTGTTTTTAGTGAATTCCATTAATTACAATCAATCCTCTTCTTATATTAATACTCCTATTTTACAAATTATATTATATAACACTCTAACATGGCTGCTTTACACTTTTAGTTTTAATTCTGTTATGGTGTTTTAGTTGCAATTTTCTTTTGTTTGTCTTAACCTCGTGACATCAAAATCATAATTATCGAACATTACATATTAATACCTCATTCTAACATGTTATTCCGCTTATACTTAGCTAGTGCATGTGCAGTTGTGCCACTTGATCCACGTCTTTCACGATATGAACTGGCCCACCTCAACAAATCGTAGGTCTTTTTTCTAGAGTTAATAAGGAGTAGATTTCTTATCGGACCAAAATGCTACATAAATCAATTTAATCCGATTTAGGCATGTTCTCTTCAACTTAATTTCAGTTCAGATTCAATTAATTCAGTTTTTAATTTTCTTCTCTTATAAATAATTTATTCATATCTTTTCAATTCAGTTTAACTTTAATCAGTTCAGCTTAGTTCAGTAGGAGATGGAATTGTATGTCATGTTTCATGGAAACTCGATCCTCCTATTGAAAAAACAAGTACGAAAAGAGAGTGAATAAAAGCTGCAAAGTTGAAGTTTACAAGGAGTATTTTAGAAAATGGGCCCTAAAGATGAGAGAGGCTTTTGGTAACTTAGGATACCTCCAAAAGCCCGTATAAATTGTTGCGGTGCATGTAATGTGTGGTCCAAAATGCAATTCCAACTTTTAATGCAGACTCTTCTTATTATTCAGTCTTCCTTCATGCAAATTAATTTTTATTTTTTTAATTTAAGCTTTGATGCTGAGTTCTGACCTTGGAAAAAGGATGATTTGCTTTGTGTTATGTCATTTTCTCTCTCATCAATTCTTTGCTGGCCAAGTCTCATCAATTCCTAAAGTAGGATCGATTATATATTCTCCATTCCGTACCTTGTTTTCTTGGTTTGGCATGGAAAATTTCTACTTTGAGTTGCCAATTTGGGTATTCAAGTCGGGTTCGGATCGGGTTAAATTAGATTTCGGGTTGAATTAGGATTAGGTTATGTCGGGTCAATCTAGCCTTAGATCAGGTTCAGGTTCCGGTCGGGTCAATTTCGATTTAGATTATTCCGGGTCGTTTACCTTTTCGGGTATAGGTCGGGTTTGATTCGAGTCAAATTCAGATCGGCTTCAATTTCAAGTTTGGGTTGTGTTGAGTCGGGTTTGGGCGGGTTAATAGATGGTACATTCGGGTTCGGGTTAGGGTTGGGCTAAATAATTATTTGGTCGGATAATCTTAAAGTTAGATCATTCTTGGTTTTGGTTCAAGTTCAATTCGAATAAATATTGATGTGGTGAAGCTGAACCTATATAATTACATCTTTTATAATTTGATCAAACATTATCAAGATTTTATTAAGCCTATATGCGAAGTAATAGAGAACAAAAGGTATATAAGCTGAACAAATTGTACCAATATTTTGTTAAGGATTGAGGGTTTACCAAAACGAAAGGTGTGTAAAATTTTATTAAACCTTTCATGACTCGGGTCAATAACAGGTTGTGTTGGGTTAAAATCGTTTTCAGGTTCTAATCAGGTCGGGTACTAATTCGGGTTTGGATTGTTATCGGGTCGGATTAAATCGGTTGACGGTTAGTATCAGATCAGGTGCAAGTTTGGGTTTAGGTCATAAAGTATTGGATCAAATTGGTTTTCGGTTAACATCCAGTCGATTCAGGTCGGGTTACAGGTCACTAGTTTCACCCCATTGTTCGGGTACAGATCAGGTTCAGATCATTGCCGGTTCAGGTCGGGTTCTCGAATCGGGTCAGTTTTTGACACCTCTAAATTCTACTCCACTTGTTAAAAAGAAAATACAAGTATAAAAATAAAAATAAACATTAAACAGTACTGGTACTAGACTAATTAGAAAAAAAAAAAAAAAAAATACTCCCTCCGTATTTTAATAAGTATTACACTTAACAAATCCGGCCGTATTTTAATAAATGTTACACTTTCATTTTTGCCAAAAAGCTACATTTAGATACGAGTATTTTTTTTCTCTCCTCTCATGGTACTTACTCAAACTCACTACTACTTTTTCTAATATATACTTCCTCTCGCATTCATTACTTTTCAATAAATTATTAACCCCACTATCCTTATTTTACAATTTTTTAATACTCTAACTCCCCGACTTATCTCTTATTTTATTTAAGTCAATTAAATTGCCTAAAACTATATGCCGGTCAAATTGTAACACTTATTAAAACACGGAGGAAGTACTACCTCTATTAAAAATTAGTTGTAACCTTGGGGTATTATTTGTAAGATATAAAATATTTCAAAGTTGCAACTAAGTTAACAAAAGTAGTATATATATGGGGCTAAAATATGAAAATGGTGGGTTGTAATGAGCTAAAAGTATAATTACATTTTTTATTTTTTTTATTTTTGTAAAAAAAGTTACAAGGACAATGATATAGACGGAATTTGATCTCAGGTCTAGAATACCTTCAATTAAGACTTTAACTAAGAACTAATTAATCTTCCACAAATTAAACTTACTTATGAGGATATCCATCTCCTTGTTAATAGTACTAGTTAGTACTAGCAATGGTTATTACACTCTTGAAACTAATAAGAATAATAAGTGGCAACTAATTATTTTAATTGGTGAAGTTTTATAATCAGTAAATTATATCTACGTATTTAATAAATTGTCTTATGATTAACAAGTACGGAGTAACAAAGCATTTTAATTTCACCTACAAATTCTAGGTGGAGGTTTTTTTCTTAGAAAGTTACTCCTCTCGTCCCTTAATGTTTGTCTCATATTTCATTTAAGCTTGTTCTTAAGAGAATGCCTTATTTTTATTTTTGATCATGGAGGCCACAACTTTTTATCTCACATAATATATAATTGACTCTACCACTTTTATCCTTTATCAATTTCACTAAACAAAAAACTAACAAGATGCAAAATAACAATGGGGCAAATAATTGGGGACGTAGAGAGTCAATATTAAGGAGAATGTAGCTATCTTAGTTGGTAGAGTATGTATGAGGTAGAATTATGTTATCCTAAATATGAAGTATGTGATTAAACTTATGAGACTTAAATACTTGCGATGAGTAGGTCATGAATTATTAATTGAAATTGACATCTAACAAACATAACACAAAACACGAAAGTATATTTACTTCATATTCCAATATTAAAAACATCTTGTGAGACCCATACTTAACTTATAGGACCTAAATATCATAACTCCAATGATAATGCTTATGTTCTGCCATTGAGTATATTTAATTAATCTGATAAATATGGAGTACTACTTGTACATCTTTTCCTTAGGATGACAAGTCAATGGTTTACACATTCAACTATTTTATGGTAAAAGAAGAAAGGAACAACAACAACAACAACAACAACAACAACAACAACAACAACAACAACAACAACAACAAAAAAAAAAGGAGAGACAAATTGTATGTTAATTATGGTAAAAAGAAACTCAATGTTGTCAAGTTCAACTTCTAAATGGTGCTATCTTTTGGAAGTAGGAGACAAAAGTAAAAACTGAGAAAGCTCTTCACTAACCCTATATTTGAGTTAAACCCCGTTCTTTAGAGTTGCTCTGCTCTGCTCAAAAGAAATATGCTCTGCTCTATTTTCAAATAATAATTAATAATAACAATAATAATAATTAATATTGTATTGATGATAATAATAATTAATTATTTTGAATAATTATAATAATTATTAATATTAAAAATAAATTTAATAATTATTAATATTAATAATAATTATCAATAATAATTATCAATAATAATATTTAATAATTCAAATTATTAAGAATTAATATTTAATAATATTATTAATTAATAATTTCTAATAATTATAACAATTCTTTCAAAAAAGTAAATAATAATAATAACAATTAATAACGATTTCTTTTTATAAACATTTGACATTAGAATCACAATGTGTAGAACCATTTTATGTGGGTATTGATTGTTATCTCATTGAATTGAATTATTTTTCAAATCTTTTCATACAATTTAAGAATTAAAAAAAAGAGGTTGTTTTCGAGTAGTACTTTGTATATCATTATTATTTTGAGGGTTAAAAATATATGATTAAGACAAATTTATGAGTAGAATCATTATTACTCATTAAATCATTTTATTTTAAAATTTTTGTGAAATACATATAAGTAAACCGTTGTCTTTTATCTTTCTATTATTAACATATGTTAAATATGATACACATTTATTTATGTTTTCATTCACCTAAATCAATGGTATATGCACTTAATAATAATAATAATAACAACAACAACAACAACAACAACAACAACCACAACATTAATAATAATAACATTAATAATAGTATTAATAATAATGTTGAAATCTGCTCTGCTCGACGCGGCTCTGTTTGGCTCTGTTAGGCTCTGTTATCCTGAAATCTGCTCTGCTCTGCCCAAAAGTTCAAAAGAACAGGACCTTACATTCTAAGGAAGCATTAGAGATTTTTTTAACTACTTCAACTTATATACACACCCATTGGAGTAAGAAAAACTGTGGTAGTTGGTACCAAATTGTCTAGTAACTTTATCCGATCATTTTCTAATTCCGTAAAGTATGTTAATCAAAGCATTGATAGTTAAAATTGACAAATAGTCATGCTCTAATACTTTGAAGAAACTAAATTCCTTTAAACTATTATTTGAAAGGTTACTCGAGTTTTTACAAGGTACTCTCTCCATTTTTTTATATTTGCATCACTTTTCTTTTATGGATTTTTTTTTAAATGCACCACTTTTATATTTGGTAACTTTATACCATATTTTATAATTTCTCTCTCTTACTTTAAACCCCACTCAGATTATTTCATTTCTCTCTCTTTCATGGTCCCCACTTAAACAATAAAAATATCTATTCTCTCTCATATATCTTCTTTTTTATGGTCCCCTTCTTACTTTTACTACAATAATTTATTCACCCACTCACAATATTATATTACTCTCCTAAAACTCTGTGCAATCCCAAGTGATGCAAATAAAAAAAAAAAAAACGGAGGGAGTACTCCATATATGCCGTATCATTTACCTAGTAAAAGTAAAAATTACATAAATTTCCAACCAACTACGCCGTAGTAGTACCTTTTTATTAATAGTTGATGCTTGAATGGGCACAAAACTGAATGTTCTGGGTTCTGCGAATATCATGAATGTCCAATGTGACTATAGCCCATATGTCCATAGTCCTCCATCGACAGTCATAAATAGGTTCTCTCAATATTACGCTTACTTCGGGTACTTCGCTCACTCAATTAATTTCAGCACACATTACTCTGTTAATTTCATATAATTTATGTATAAGTATAAATTACTCGCATAAATGACCAACAATTAATTATTTGCCTTGTACGTTAATACCTGATCATGTAGGTATTCCTAAGATCAATTTGAGAATAGAGAATACAACAGTAAGAGAATATGATCAGATATATTGGGAAGAGAAACGACCATAGTTCCTCAGTCTTATTCTTACAGTTTTAACAGAACCAAAATCGGCTAAAGAAAGTTGAAGCATGCCCTGAATGCAGTAACATGGCGCCAGAAAATCCAAAAAACACAATTGGCCATTCTGAACATGCAGAGAAGTACGGTCAAAATCGTCCAAGAGTAAATATAAAAAAGAATAATCTACTTATGTCGGAAGCTTATTTCTTCCCTGGCAACCAAAATATGACTCCTCAAGCTACACGATTGGAACATTCAATCATGGCAGTCACAATAACACCCGGTAAATAATTATTTTTTTTCCATCGGAATTGTCCCATATCCAATACATGGAAAAGAACACCGATCTCTAATTAATAACATCAAGGACCAGCTTACGAGACTTGATGACAGACCACTTCAAACGGCGGTAGTATGCTGCCTGAAGTAATGCCAGTGATAGTACAAATATCCACTTGAATCCCATCTGCAAAAAAAGGTTCCAGATGAGGAGGATAGTAGCTAAAGTATAAACCTATCGTCAAAAGCAACTTGAAATATAGCATACCAGTTTGCGCTCTTCCATCTCAGGCTCTGCAGCCCATGACAAGAATGTCACAACATCTTTGCCCATCTGCAATAAAAATATCAAACAATAAGTGCAATCGAGCAAGGATTGACCAATATACTAGGCTCACTTGTCTATAGCAAACAAATTTCTGGGAATGGGAAAAACTGAACCTGAGCTTCTGTTGCAGAAATTCCATCCTCATATTCAACAGCACCGTCATTAAGCATCTTGGGCATAGCTATAGCGCCCCCAGGGAAGTATGGATTGTAGTGCAAACCTTCTCGGATCTGCAGCAACCACAACAAGGATCAATAACCAATCGTAAGAAGTAATCAGAACACTTGGAATAACACAACAATGACACCACATTATCTGTCTGAAATATGGGCCTCAAGAAGCACAGAAGCAATCATATATTGTATGAGATTAAACACAGTATGATAACAGAACCCTGGAGTTCTTATGCTTAAACACCTTTAACCCATAAGTGGAGTTCTCTAAAAAAAAAAAAAAAGATAGATAATGCACATCTATACCACAATGAGCAGTAAGAATGATAGCAATTCCATTTGTTGAGTATCACAGAATACTGTCAACTGAGTGTAAGCTTTTTACCAATAAAAAACATTTTACTGAACAAAGGAAAAGCCTACAGCAAATTCTTCACAAGTCTTCTTTGTAGTTGCTTAAATATCTCTCAGATAGAGTCTTTAATGATTCCCACAGAATATTATCACACTTTAGTCTTCAGTGGGATTCTTTAAAACTAGTGGTTGTCGCAAAGCAAAAAGGGAACCTCAAGTGAAATGTTTCATTGGGTGAAACCAGCACTATCTATTAGAGTAAATCGTGGAGCAAAAGGCATATATATTTCAGTTGTCATTGCAGCCTAGCAAAGCTTCCATCATATTCTCGGATTTTGAGGTGGACCAACCATTTTTAAAGTTATAAGTTATTCAAAATTCAAAAGCCCCTAGTTACCTTATTACCAAATTGCACGCTTTACACTAACCAAAGATTGAAACACTAAGGCTTTTTTATCTCACCTTATTTAAATAAAAATAGGAATTTAAGTTACCCTTCCCTAATTAGTCTCAGCTACCTGTAACTTATTAAACATGTTGCATCATTTTTAAAATGTCTTTAATCTCTCTCTTCTATCTCTGTTTCCTTTCTAAAACCCACTATTGGCAAAGTGGCCACTGTATGTATACTGCCACACCATTAATTCTCAGTATAATCTTTTATTAGTAGTATAATGTAAATATTCTTATGTATATTCTTAAGCTTTGACATTAAATAGAGCCTTAATAATAACCTAAGGACATATAGATCTTACCAAATAAATGATTCACTCACGAATGATTTTTTCATGGCATCATGAGCCTAGTAACAACCTAACCGTGCCAAACCCTAGGTGAGTATTTCTCTTTTATATGTTAAGATATATACATGAGCACAAGGATGACACTAAGTTATTATTTAAGGCTACAATTAAGGAAGTACATAAGAATATTTACATTCAAATAATGCAAGATAATACAAATATTATCAACATAATTTAACATAAGCTCACCACTAAACCCACAATCCAACCACAATAAACTTCTTTCCTACAAATTTGAGAAAGATAAACCACAAGCAGATCAATTGGAAGGATAAATAATTGAACAAGACATGGGAAGTGGAAAATAATGTTCAAGAACACTGGCCAAGGTTGGTGGCATGCAGGATGAGCAGGCAGAGCTCAGATTGAATCACAACTTACAAACTTAAAGCTGTTGCTGCTATAGTGACCTCATGAGACATGACCCCGAGTAAGGGCTCAGCAATTCAGGAAATCTAACAGGCCTCAAACATCTTCCTTTGTCTACAAACAAAGACTACGTTCACTAATCAAGAACTGCTCTACCAGCAAGAATTCAGATCTAGATGGGAATCAGAAAGCTCTAGATTATGAATCATTAAAAAAAAGTAGCAAAGGAAGGATTAGATATTTAAGATATTAGGCTGTATTTGGTCCATCTTACATGAACTTGTTTTGACTTTTCAGATTAAATAAGTTCAACCAAACAGGTTTTGCTTTAGAGAAATTATATACAGATAAAATAAGGGATTTGCTAGGTTCAGACAACATAAGTTGAACCAAACAGAGTGTAAATGGTGAAAAAGCACTAGATCAGCCAGAAGGCTGACCATATCCAACTAAACTGCAGGTGACTACATAAATATAGTTAGTTATTCTCTATCCCTGACAGGGGGGCAATTACCATTTCTGACCCTCTCAATTCACCCTGTTTTCAACACTAACATTATCATCTCCCAAGCCTGTAGACCTACCTCAACATCAGCTAGAAAGCTTTGTGCAGGTTCACACAGGGAAAAAAAATCTAAAGAGATGAGCAACAAAGAATAGCAGATAAAGGGAAAATACACAAGTTTTCAACTCAACTCCAAATCTCAACCATCAGCCAGATCAAGGAACAAAGGAAGGTTCTATTTTGCATGAAGTATCTATAGTGCTAATAAGCCTTATTGAAACCATGACAACAAATCACTTTTGGCACTTGTAAAAAGTAACTATCAATCAACTCAATTTAACACAGTTACTTCATTATGGTTGACCAGACTGAAAAGAGATGGAAGATATTACACACCACAACACCAGCAGGTGGCTCACGGTAACCAGTTAGCAGAGCGAATACATAGTTCTGACCATTGTGACGAGCCTGCGAGAGAATTAAAAGTAAAACATAAGCCAGGCATAACCTATCAAGCAACGTCATATGGTTAAAAAAAATCCAAAGCAAACGAACATACCTTGGTGATAAGACTTAGATCAGGAGGATACGCCCCACCATTAGCAAACCTAGCAGCTGCTTCATTAGGATATGGCTGAGGGAATCGGTCACTGAGTTTCCCAGGACGAGTAAACATTTCCCCCTCATCATTAGGTCCATCTTCCACCTCAATCTCAGCGGCCATTGCTTTTGTCTCCTCCTCAGTGTATGCTACACCGACCAAATCACGATACGAAATCAGGGACATTGAGTGACATGAAGCACAGACCTGCTGGTAAACCTGGTGCCCGCGACGAATCCTAAACAAGGACAAAATACTATCAATCTACCGCCCAAAATACCAAAAAATGCATTCTACAAAATTTGTCAACTCACGAGGCATGATCATATGAACTGAGGATGCCACTGTGAGGCCAAGGATAATTTGGGCTTTCTAAGCCATGCTCAGCCTCGTCAGCAGATGCTACAGTGGCAAAACTCAAAAGCCCTGTCGCACCTGCTCCAAGGAGAGCAAATGCTCGCAAGACTTTGGTGCCAGAAGATCCAATAGTGTCTTGATCTTTCGAGACAGCAGATGATAAAGCTGGAATTGCCTGCAAAACCAAGGACATCAACAACAACATGAAATACAGTACTTTGTTTGGCTGATGAATAAAAAGCACAACTTGGAACCTTTCAGTTAACAAAATGCTATAATGCTTCACATGTTTTGTGCAATCAATGGAAGTCCCCTCTCCAACATAAATAAAAGTATAGAATAAAAAAATGAAAAAAAAGGAAATCCTACACTTCTGACAAGTCTATTTGGTGAAAGAAATTCATTTATTACTTTTCTGAAATTCTAATTTAAAAAGTCTTGCCTTTTTCTTTTCCATTAGAATACTGCTAGGGGCTTGCGTAGTTGCGTACTCTCAAGTTATTTTTTAAAGAAGAGTCCCATCCCTCCCACTGTCACTAGGGGTGTAAATAAGCCGAGCCGAGCCGAGTACTACCTTGTTCATGTTCAAGTTCATTTAACTTAGGCGAGTTCGAGCAAGATCTTGAGCTCTCAAATGAGCTCAAAAATCTGTTCAAGCTCGGCTCATTTAATACACTGTATGTTCGCGAACGGTTCATGAATGACTCGTTTATTAAACGAGTTGATAAACGAGCGTTTCGTGAACAAGCTTTGTAATAAACAAGTTTCTCTAATAATTGTGCTTTGTAGTTCTAACATTTGAAAAATCTTAAAATTAGCATAATAATTAAATCCTAATTATAAATTTAAGGATTAAATCTTAATCATTAAAAAAACTTAAGAACAAAATTAACAATTATGAATAAATAAGTTATTCATGAATATATATAAACGAGTAGTTCGCATACATAAATAAACGAATTGTTCATAAACTTATCTAAACGAGCATACCTATATTCGTGTTCAAGTTCATTTATTAAACGAGCTTATAAATTTGTTCAAACTCGGCTCATTTACTAAATAAACGAATATGAACGAGCTTCAACTGAGTTTGAACCCGAGTAGTTTGTTGATCAACTTGGTTCATTTACACCCCTAACTGTCACCCCAACATAGCTTATTATCAACACCACGATCAACTCACGGCTGGGATGCTGGGTTCAATCTTTTCAAGAGGGAGAATTTCCTCCAGCAAAAGTGGTTGTTCTTCCCAGTGACATTCCTGTAATCTTGCTGCCTGGCTGTCACCGTCTCTAGAATCCCAAACACCACCTCTCATATATAAATACATGAACACCCCCCTCCCTTTCTCTCCAAAATCCTTAGCATTAACAACGATAAAGCAAGCTCTTTTCATTCCATCAGCTCAACTCATTATTTAAAATCCTTAATCCATCTTAACCTCTTAAACATCTCTAACAGTAGTCTATCAAGCGGAAGAGTTCTTGCCATTAACCTCACATTTCACGCAAACAATGTCTCCTTAACTTGCCAAAACCTTAGCTTTATATGGCCCAACAGGTTGATGGTGACAATGGACCCGGAGATCTAAATCATCTAAAGTAGATTTTTGTGATGATGGAGTCTAAGAGGAGGAACCCTATCTCCAAATAAGGATTGATAAAAACGCCATTGTAATAAAGTTATGGTTTACGCTAAAGCTTAAAAGGCTCTTTTGTGAAAATCGAAACATTATGGTCTAGCAATAACAAGGGGATACAACAACCATCAAGCACCAACTGTTCTCGCAACTTTGCAAGTAAAAGAACATATTTAACTTAAATCTGAAAAAGAGAAAATAAGCAAAATAATAGCAACATTCTAACACAAAACCTCCATCATGAAACAAATTCTACAAGATGAGAAGGGATGAGCTAGAGTATAGTACTCCTTTATTATGAGCTTCACAGAAATAAAGATTTCATTTGAATAAAAATATACAAATGAGACAAAAAAATTTCAACAAAACAAAATACCACAGCAAAAACTGTAGAATTTTTAATTAAGATTTATGGTCTGTGTGAAAAAAACTAATATTATAGCTAACCTACAGAAGCAAAATTGATTATAGAAAGAGATGTTATTTTAGGATAATGATATCAACAACATAAATACTCTTACGGTCTCATAAACTAATAAGTTTGACCAATAAGAAGGTTAACCAATTGGCAGGGCCTAAGATAATGAGTTGTTTCACTTTTCTGTCTCTTAAGAATCTACCATACACTCGGTTGCAAAGTTCAAAATAGCGATTTATTTGCTCTTATATGAAAAGCCAATCATATACTCTCGTAGTAAAATAATAAAATTTTGATATTTTGAATATATACTTCATACATGAGGATAATCGAACAACATATTACATATTCACACTTGCTATTGACTAAATTCCTATTATGTTAAACACATACATAAACACCAAACGCTTGACAAGACCAAGCTCGTGTGTAAACTTAGAGACGGTAAATTACACAGAATATAGAACATGCCATAAATGTTGCACAACAGCACCGGTAAAGACAATACCTCCAGCAGAACAAATTACACATTGACACACACATTTCTCATGGTCATAGATCATAGTCAATGATTCCAGATTATCATCCCTAATACTACACTATTAAATTTTCAACAGAATACTAGGCAGAACACAAAAAGACTACTTTTTCCATTCAAAAATAAAATCTAAGCACCGCAACCTAAACTAATTATTGCGAAAATCGCCA
Source organism: Chenopodium album (assembly GCF_948465745.1). Lineage (NCBI taxonomy): Eukaryota > Viridiplantae > Streptophyta > Magnoliopsida > Caryophyllales > Amaranthaceae > Chenopodium > Chenopodium album. The sequence goes on along the minus strand of NC_137844.1, from coordinate 6,090,283 downwards.
TAATTTTTAGCTCATTTCAACTCACAAATCATTTGAATAAATATATCAACAATTTCAAACGATTTAATTTTGATGATAATTAAAGAACAAGAATGATTAATAAGAATGATTACAGTTGAATGAGACTGGAACTTCTTCTTAAGAATCTGCTGAAGTAATCTACCTCCAGCCATAATCGCAGCTAACCTCTCTGCAATCAAAATCAATCCAAAAAAAAAAAAAAAAAATCAATCAAAAAAAAAAAAATTACAATCAAATTAAAAATTTATTTAGCAGAAAAGCATCGATAAATTTGCAGAAATAATTAGGGATCGAAAATCCAGATCGAAGTAGCAAGATTATTTAGATCGGAAATCAAAAGGAAATGCGAGAAAGAGGAAGAGTTACTTGACGGAAAAGAGAGGCGGCGTCGGAAAAAAGGGAAAGTGGTCGTCGGAGAAAAGGACGGTGGAGCCCACGGCGGTGTGGAAGGAGGAGGATGAGATGTGGAGAGAAATAGTCTTGTGAAAAAATGGATTGGTTTTGTGTGATTTTGTTTATTTTTAGGGTTTTCACTGTTAAATAATAATCCCCAAATTTAGTGGAGAGAAAAGTATTGGGGAAATGAAAAAGAAAGTCTAATGTAAAATTAGTGGAGTGAAATTCGAACTCGGGTGAATTGGTTGTGATGTTGACCTTAGGAGTTGAGGGAGTGATTGATGAGGAGGAGCTTTGCGTGGCACGGGCTCCCTCGCTAATCATCTTTATAATGACTTAACCTTTGCATGACACATTGTAGGTTTTTTAGCCTCTTTTTCTAGCTTTAATTCAATTGGTAAACTATGATAATTAGTTATGACATTTCAAGGGACATAATAACAACAACAAAAATAAGTTAGACAATATCTTCGGATTTTTGGGTCTGAATTGGGACTATTCGGTATCACTAATATATTCTTTAAATCTGTTTGTGTCTCAATCTTTGATGAGTTTGTAGTCCCGTCTTAATGACAATCAATTTTGCAGTGCAATGCTAATCCTCCAATCACCTTTTGCTTTCCCTGGCTCTAAAGTCTTCCCTCTTGAAGAAGGAAAAAGAACACATTTTATCTCTACATCATTAAGGCTTTTATTTGATTTTTTCCAAGCTCTACCTGTCTAGATTGTCAAAACCCTTTCATTGCCACTATTTCCTTTTGATCATCAGTTATCTCCAACGCTTATACTTCCCAATCCACCTTTCTTAATTAATAGGGCACCTACTTTGTGTAGGGTGATCTATTTAGCCTTCTTATGGATTATCTTAAGGTTGTCATCAGTCTCATTGGGCATGGATTTGCGTTTTCTTAAATTAGTCCATGTCTCATTATCCAAATACTCTAAGCCCCTATTCTTTTGAGCTTCTGGGCAGAGTAGAGCAAAACAAAGCAAATTTTAGCAGAACAGAGCAAATTAAAGCATAGCAAAGCCGAGCAGAGCATAGCAGAGCAGATTTCATTATTATTTTTTTTTTAACGCAAAAGGGCAATATCATATATTATAGATAAGCAAATCTGATGATGATAATCATCAGATCAAAAGCAGGATGAGTTGAGAGGTGTGTAAACCACTCATAGTTACTGAAGTTTATCCTAATACAAAAGATAAATATAAAAACGATAAAAGCATAAGGTACAGCAGCAACATAAGTAATAGAAGCAGCAGTAAGTTTGATCAAAAAGGCAGAGAGGAGAAATTGCGAGCTGCACTGCATAACTAGGTAGACTGCATCCCAGGAATTTCCATAGCATATGTCTGCTGAACTTCAGGAGGAGGGTAAGAGAAAGGCACCTTCTCTCCAATCTTGAACTTGGCTCTTCCCAACATAGCTAGTCTGTCAGCAACATAATTAACTTCCCTGCTAGCATGAAATACAACAACATCCCAATCTCTAGACAAAAGAGAGGCAACATCACGAATTATATTTCCCAGATCACCATCCTCGAAAGACTTGGGGTCTTTAAGCATTTTGGTTAGGCCATCAACATCTGTCTCAAGCTCCAAGTGTTTAATGTTTCTTTCCCAAGCTGTAAGGAGACCTTCCCTTATAGCCAATAACTCAGCAGAAGCAGCAGAAACTACATTGAACTTCATGGCAAAACCTGTAACCCAAATGCCCTTTTCGCACCTAATAACACCCCCACCTCCAGCATTGTCAATACTAATCCAAGTGCCATCTGTATTCAGCTTATGGTAACCCTTGTGAGGAGGAGCCCAAAGTCTAGAGTTCCGAGAACTGGATGAAGAAGGAGTATCCATAGGAGTAGCCTGTTTTAATCTCAAACAAAACACATAATCAACATAAAACTATTATTATAATTTAATACTACTATTATTATTATTATTAGTAGTAGTAGTAGTAGTAGTACTACTACTACTACTACTTTTATTATTACTATTATTAATACTATTATTATAACTTAATACTACTACTACTATTATTAATAATATTACTACTACTACTACTACTACTACTACTACTACTATTATTATTACTATTATTATCGCATTATTATTATAATCATTAAATATTATTATTAAATATTAATTTTCATAATAATAATAATTATTATTATTATTATTAAATATTATTTAATTATTATTATTATTAAATATTATTTTAATTAAAAATTAATATTTTTATTATTTAAATTAAAAATTAATAATTTGTATTATCTTTTTTTTTCTTTGAAAGGAGTTCTAAAGGACACTAAATTTCATTAATTAAAGCCAAACGACATCTACAATTGACAATTAACGATAATGAAAACGAATTTAACAAAATCAAACAAGAATTAATCAGGGAAAGGCTAAGAATCCAAATGCATAAATATAACAATTCGGCATATTCTCGATTCATTGTTTCATACAACTTTTTGAGTGGATCCATCATCACTTCACAATTTTGTGATAAAGTAAATTCTTGCGCTGATTCCGTAACCCGAATCCAAGCCATAATCAATCGTAGTCCCGCACAATCGGTGACCAAATTAAACACAAATAAAACCTTGTCTTTCGAAGGAGATAAACCCTTTCTTTCGAGGGAGACATTATTATAACCTAAAAATCAAAAAGCTTAAAAGAAAATAAAGATTGGGGCTTTTCACCGGTGAAATTCGATGGAAGCCCCTTCAAAATTGACAGTGGAGGCTAGAGTTTAAGAGAGAAGAGAGAGGAGGCTAGTAGTATTATCTTTAAATATTAGTTATTATCTTTAAATATTAATTTTTATTATAAAAAATCAATAACTATTATTATTATTAATATTATTAATATTATTAATAATAAGTATTATTATTACTATTATTATCATTATTATTATTACTATCATTATTAATATTATAATTATTAAATATTAATTATTATTATTACAATTCAATATTAATTATTATTATAATTATTAAATATTAATTTTTAATAATATTATTATTATTATTAAATATTAATTTTTAATAATAATATTATTATTAAATATTAATTATTTATTATTATTATTATTATTATTATTCTAATAATAATTCAATATTAAGTATTATTTTTAAGCAGGGCAGAGCAGAGCAGATTTCAGCACAGCAGAGCAGAGTAGCTCTAAAGAATGGGGCCTAAATTATGGCTAGGATAATATCTAATGCTTGCAACTGTGTTGCTTGATCTTCCATTGTATGGTTAATAATATCTCTTAACCATCTCCGGTAAGCAAAGCTTGGGTCACATGGTGTAAGTCCCAAAGGGCCACCTGCCCAAATTCTTTGTACCAATCAACAATCTCTAAACAAATGTGCAAGGGACTCTTCGTTTGGTTGGCGCAGGGCACATGCATGTTGTATCTACATGGATTTTTCTCCTCTGCGGTTAAAATTTACAGCTAATCGCATTGTTTAAAATTTTCAACCTAACTAGAGCCAGGAAAGAGGAACTTTATTGAAATTTTTGTGGTAGAGGCATATGTACAAATCTTGGTACATCTAGCCTTTTATTTTATTTTTTACTTTTTTGAAAAAGCGGAAAAAACATATAACTGTTTGTAAGGAATATATAGCATGTTTTGTAAATAACATCTGGCTTTATTCTTTTTGTATATTTAAAGAAAAACCGTACTATTAATAAAAAAGAAAAACATGGTTATATTATGTAATGAACATTACTTATATTTACCCACCATAATCTAAAGACAAAATTCAAAGAAAAATTCACAATAAGCAATGAATATTATGTCACAAATAAAAGTACATTACATTGAAAATCAAAGAACATGGACATTAACAATAGTTTATCAATATATTTAATAAAGATTATTATATGATATAATAATGAACATATGAAAAGAATACAGTATTAATCGTTAAATGTACATTATAAACAAATATAAAGTACATTATGTTTATTTTTTTATAAAGAACATTATTTAACAGTATGTTATTTTTCATTCTAAATATATGTTTATTGAATCTAAATAGTATGTTCTTTTCATTATAGCTATATGTCATATGTTCATAACATTTCTATAATATGTTCTTTCTATTTTTTCTTTTTTATTGAAACGTATGCGCATGGTACATAATACATATGCCTCTACGAACTAGGGATTAACTTTGAAATTCTCCAAATCAGCTTCTAAAATTTTTTCATTGTTGGAGGATTGCATTCTCTTTGTAACAACCACAAGTCCTCCACATGTAGCCAAATTTTAATGTGTAATGGCCAATATAAGTGTGATCCTATAGAATCACATCCTCATCAGTTGTACTCCTAATCGTGGTTGTAATAATTTTATTTGCATCTTCAATATTGAATAACCTCATGACAAGCCTAATATTCTATTCTCTTTGGTCATTAATGAGCTTGTTATAATGCTCTTTGTCTACATCACTTACCTCATTTTCATATCAATAATTACATTCCTGCTGATCTAATGACCTTGTTCCACATTGAAAAATCTCCATACCCAATTCTGTATCCTGCCACTAGGTTCATTTGGGAAGCTAACTTGTGCATAATTTTAAAATTTAAAGGTATATGAGCATCCTTAGGGTGCCTTATCATACAATTTTTCCCACTGAAATTTTTTTGTATTTTCCAAAAACTACTCTACTACTATATGTTTTTACACTAAGGTTGAATTAAAGGTAAAGAAGTTTGACACTTAATTTTTTTCCAAAACTTGACACTTGGAATAAAAATTTTCTTAGAGATTTTTGCTCATAATATTGATGTTGTTTTAATGAATACTACAAGAAAGGGGATTGAATTGTAGTATGATTAATTTGTCAAATTTTTTGCGGAAATAAACACAAGTAACCTAAAGGAACTGAAAGTGCAAGAATTTACGTGGAAAACTCATTGGCCCTAAACAAGGAGAAAAACCACGATCACTTGGGATTTTAGGAAAAGAATCTTCACTAGAATAGGGCAATGGACCTATTACAAACTAAAGACTCTAACTTTGAGTTCCTCAATGAACCCAAAGTCCTGAGGAACAAGTCACTCAACTTGTTGCTCTTCTCTTCTCTTTCTCTTTTCTCACTTCTCTTTCTCACAAACAGAAGTTCACTCAAACTTCCCAATTTTCCAAAATACAACTCGAAAAGATTAACTCTAGTATAAGGACATTAGAACACTCTATTTCACTAGTGTAGAATTGGACTCTTGACTCGATTTAAAAAAATAAAGATTGAAATCTATTTGAGCAAAGGTGAGTTTTTCCAACTGAAATCAGTTACCTATTTATAGACCAAAATTCACCTTGGAAAAATCTCTTTGTGCAGCAAATCCATGACGCCACTACTCCAACCCACTAAGAAGAACATGTCCTAAATTTAAGGGTCATGAACTCCTCAATGTGTCAAACCATGACTTAAGAAAGATCATGGGGAGTATGCCACAAGTTTTGGAAAACAAAACAGATTTTATTTGTTGAATTCATTTTCGAAAAATAAATAAAATAAAATCCTTTTTATAAAATAAAGAGATAAAATTTAAACTTAATTGTTTTCCTAAAACTAAGCATGCACAAACTTAATCTTTTTAGACCGATTCCACACAACTATTTTCAAGTGTAATTTTATCCTTAAGCTTACATAAATCCTAAAATATAAAAATATCTTAGTCTTCATGATTCTCTGATGAAGCTTCTACTCCGAGGCTTCTGTTCTTTAGAAGGAACTTCTCTTCTCTGGTAAAGCTTCTACTTAGAAGCTTCTGTTCCCTAAGGGGAAGCTTCTCTTCTCAAGTCTTCATTTCTGAAGCACTAGTTCCTGTGAGGGAACTTTTCTCTTTTTGGATTGCTCTGTTCTTGGCTTTCTTGTTCCTTATGGTATCTTCGCAAGACCCTCAATTCTCCTAGTCATTGCAACTGATCATACGCTCAAACAATCAAGCTCTTATTAGTTTGTAAATAAGTTAGGTTGTGTCATCATCAAAATCATTAAGTCCAACAATTGATTTTTTTGCGGCAAGGTGAAACTTTAGTCTTTCACTTCTTCAATATTTTTTTTTTTTTTTAATTTTTGACAAATTCGCTTATTCAATATATAAATAAGCAAAGTGTGTTTTAAATTACACGATACTTTATTTACCATGTAAATAATATATTTGCACAACTTCACTTTTCTTGGCCTCCACACAATTCAACTATACATGAAATATGGTTTTTATTTTTTATTTTTTTAATTTTTAAAAAGTATGTACACTTTAGAATAAACCATTAGAATATTTTGTTGGTTGCTAATCAATTGATCCTTGATACTACTATTGAAACATAAAATTTATTTTTGTTTAACTTAAACATGTAACTTTCACAACCTTACTTTTTTCAACTACTCTCTCCATTTCTAAAAGGTGTATCATTATAGAATGTCTTTTTCAGCTCAGCTCAAAGTTTGATCACAAATTCCTCTATGGAATGAAATTAAAGTTATAGACAGTTAAAGAGACACAGGACGTGACCATGTAAATGTAACAAAAGAAAGCAAAGATGTATATAAAAAAAATGAATTCCTTGAAATTTTTTTTTAGGCCTGGAGTTCAAACTTTTCCTAATTATAGAGGCAACAATTACAATTAGCTTTCAAAAGCAAACATACCATATAACAAGAAGGCCACCAATATTAGCATTTTATGGCATAGGCCTTGAAAATTAAATTCATTACCAGTGATAAGTTCACAATAAATTAAACAACCAAAGTATTTTAATTACTCACCCCCAAGTATTTGTAACTAGTACTTGGCCCAGTGGTATATATTTCTTGATCGACTCAGGGTTCAAATCTTTATTTTTTTAAATTGATGTATATATATAGTCCTTATTGGATGGCACGACATCCTCTCCATGTAAGATTGAGGGTCACACATGACATGTACACTTGAGGAGAAGGACCCTAATAATACTTTAACCCTCACGGTTTTTTGGTCTGGTATTTGTGAGTCATATATATGCTTTAAGAGTAAGGGGGTAAGGGTAAAGAATCCATAACTTCAAAGTGTCTCTAATGGAGATTGAACCCACAACTTTAAGGTTTGAAAGTGCAATATTTCCTACTAGACCAAACTTGGCTTGGTAAAATAGATTATATAGGTTTTTTATTTTTTAGAAAAAAAATAGGTTATATAGTAGTTGGTCTCGTTTTTGTTGTTTTTCAGATACATTGGACGTATTTTGAAGCTAATAACACTAAATGACGGACTACAAAAAGAAAGTTACCAAAAGCAATGTACCACACTTGTATTTTCATTGTCAAATTATATGAGATCCAAAAGATGTAATGCAAGAATAGCTATTTAATAAAAAATAAAAACAATGCCAGAATAGTAAACAATAATTGAGATGACATCAAACAACACAACGTGTATTTTTATTAATTTATTTTTAACAAATAAACACAACGTAAAAATAGTCATGAATAGAAATGTGAACAGATATTGTCGAACAAAAGCACTAAAAAAAATTCTCCAACACACCCTCAAATGTCTCCAAATAGATGAAAGCAAATTTCCATTATTGTCAAGAATTGCCTTTCGTCAATCAATCAAAAAATTAAGATAATAGACAATGAAAGATTGTTGAGCACAAACAACCCAAGCTCCTTTAGAAAGTGACTAGTGTGTATTATTTGTCCTTGAATAGGAAGGTATATTATTGCCAATTGCCAATAGTTTGGTTATGTGGGAGATGTGGGACAATGAAAGTTGCAATAAAATCAAACTTCTCTTTGAAAATGACATCACCGAAATATAAATTTCTTGCAAAGTTTTGTTCCTTTCTTTCTTCTGTTTTTATGAAGTGACTTCTCAGCCTTTCATCATCACACATGCATTTCACAATCTACTAGACTTCTCCTTTAATTTCAAATTTTTTTTAATACATTCGGGTTCTAATCTTACACAAGTCAAAAATTGATTGACCGAGTTCAGAATGAATAATAAATTTACACCCGAATGTATAATATATAGTCGATCAGTTAACTTCTTTGTGACTGTTTGTTTCAAGTGCAACACTACTACTGTACTTGATTAGCAAGATGAGTTGTTGGAAGAGTTCAAGACAACCTTAATTCCTTCTCTCTCACATGTGTAAAAAGCAAAACAAAAAAACACCACATCATAGAATAAGAACTTATACTTCATCACTTCATATAGAAGAGTATACTATAATCAAATAAACAAACATATTTGAGAGGGTTTATATAAGAAGATGGTAGGTCCATTTAACTGAAATGACATTTTTACCCTTGTTCATCATGTAGGTCCCACCTCCCTTATTTGAGTAGGATGGTGTAACCCCATAACCCCACTTCCCATATTTGTACACCTGCAGAATGGAACAAAATTGATTTGGTTTCACTGACCCTAATTTATGGACTTTCTTTTTACATTTGCACCTTCAATATTTAAATTAAAAATAATACTATATTTTTTTAAATTTTTATTTATAAAATTAATTTTTTTTTTTTTTTTGAAGAGGGGGAAAGTCTCAGTCAACTGGGCAGAGGACAAGAAGAAGTCACATTCTGTTTTGTCTGTGACGGAGGAAGTTACGTACAACCCCCGGTGAGATTAGCACTGCCCGTATAAAAAAACTGCCCGAACTGCCCGACCAAGTTTACGCCTTTCCTTTTGCCGCCTGGCGGGTCCGCTTTCACCACTTCATTTTTTTTTCTCCACCTTTTAATTTTTATTTTATTATTTATTTAATTTATTTATACTACGTATTTTTATTTATATTTATAATTACCTCGAAAAAACTGGGTTTTTATTTGATTTTCTCTCTCCTCGAATTTGATTTTCTCTCTCCTCAATTTCTGGGTAAATCGGCGATATTCTCTCCCATCGATTTTCTCTCTCTACTTTCGGATTTTTCTCTCTATTTCTCTCTCTTCTTATCTGTATCTCTCTCTAGTTTTTGGATCTGGAGATTTTCAGCTTCAATCGGATCGATTAATTAGGGTTTTTGCTATTTTTATATAATATTATAAATTTCCAAGTATCAAACCCTAGTTCGGTGATTAATTTAGGGGAGAAGGAGAAGGAGGTTAGGGTTGATTTATTTGGGGAAAAGATAAGATCGAGTTTTGGAATCTGGAGGTGGTATTGAGAAATTTGTGGGTATCGAATTTGTTTTTAGGAATTAGGGTTTGAATTGATGTTGATCGAAGAAGGGAAAATTGGGGAAAATGCTAGGATATGCTTGGGTGGGAGGCCGGCGGCGGGAGTAGGAAAAGGATTCGGCACATGCGGCCAGTTTTAACATCAACCGGTGGTGTAGCTGCTGCTGTTGATGATTCTGGTGCGGTTGTTGTTGGTGGTTCGTCTTCAACCAGTTCCTTTGTCAAGGTATGCCAAAACCCTTTTTTTTTTTTAATTGATTGTGTGATTGGTTTTTTGTTCGATGATTGTTTTCAGGACTTTTCGGTTTCGTTTGTTCGTAGCTTGATGTGTTTTCGTGATACGGCGATCCGGGGTTTTGTGTTATTGAATGATGGTGATGTTTTTGTTGTTAGAGCGCTTAGAGATCGATAGGATAAGGAGGGGTTGGATTGGATTGATAAGAGATTATGGTTGAAACCGGGTGGGGGTATTGATATATGTCGCAACCTTTCTGAAGGGTAGATGTTTGGAGAATGGATTGAAATATTGAATTGGTAAAATGCTTGTTGTTGATTTCGAAGTGCTAGTAAGTTGTGGTTGCTGCCCTTGCTGGGTAGCAAGTGCTTCGAAAACGGGTTCATGAAATGTAGGTGCAATTTGTTGGAATTGTTAGAGTGTTGGTTGTATTAGGCGGAGAATGGTCGAAGAGCATGGATTAAGTCAATTGATATATTGTGCCTGGAATGTAACAAAACAATGTGCAGCTTGAAATCAGTTTATAGATGTTATTTTGAGGAGAAAGGAGGTGTCTTTGGTTGTGTTTTCACTGGATCATCAGCTGAAGCTTTATTTTCATTCAGCTTATGCTGAGCATTGTGTTAGGCAGCTTAGGCTATTCATATTTCTCCTGTTTCCTGTTCAATGTAGGACCCTCTATTGCTTTCACTGATGTCATGTTTGGGTATGGAAGGGGGAGCTTGTTCTCGCCTCCTTCTGACACACTAATTTGGAAATTTGGGACAAAGAGGCGAAAGAATTTATAGTCCACTTTTTCCTTCCTCTATTACTTGAGCAAAAGTTTAATTCTTGATGTACATCAAATTATTTTCTATTCTCATGGATTGAGTTTCATTGGTTTCATTGGCTTCATTGGGGAAATTACAGCACGTTCTGTAAAACATGTCATTTTCTATATTGTAAGTTTGTTTCTATAGGTTCTTGATTTCATTTGGCTGAGAAAAAGCTCTTGTAAGTCTTAGATTCTCGGTATCTAAGGTGAAATACAATGTTCTGGTCCAATTTGAAAGAATGGAATTGTTTCTGACCATATTAGATTCCTTTCTGAGAAAATATAAATCTATTGTGAATGCTGGACATTTAGATTATTGCCCCGTTTGGCCTGGCCAGTAATTTTAGTACTTATTTATTCTATAACAGATAGCTTGTTAAGTATTGAATCTAGAAGTAGGTGCTAACATCAGGATCAGATGACCAATTGGGTTGTTCAGGATAGTGCAGCCACGACTTATTTACCTCATTACAGACTACTTTTGTGAGGTATCTCAGCTGTATGAGCAAAAAAAGGAAGAGTAGGATATCCACATCAGCTGTGTTTTCTTTCATATTTTCTGCTGCCTATACTAGCTATTAGTTCTGTCATCTTGTTAGCACACTTTGTACCGATTTTGTGCTTTCCAAACAAGCAGCCAGTTCTTTCATCTTACTAGTCTTCATTGTGAAGTTTCCAATGTATTTTAGCAATTTACCTTGGTTTGTTGAGAGTGTTTTTGGAGGTAAGAGAAACGTAATGACAGTATGCATGATTACAAATATCTAGTTGTTGCTCTCATTGGGCTAAGTTTTAGAAGGCTTGTTCCTTACTATCCCAGGCAAATAGTAATTGGGGAAGAAGATTGTTGCAATGTTGTGCTAAAAGCTTGTGACTCTTGAACCAGGAGGGATTGTGCTGCATTGATGGGTGTGCTGTGAGGTCGAAGTTTTGCAAGAATTTGGACATTTTAAAGGAGACTGTAACCACTACCTTTGAAGGGGTTGTCCAATGCATAGTTTGGATGATGTAAGGAAGAGTATCTAAGGCATATACTTATATAGTTTTTTTCCCTCTTGTTTGAGCCTGTCCGTCCTCTTAATGTAAATGCTGCATTGCCTTCCCTTTATTCTATTTTATTTAGTTTTAACTGTTGCATCTCATACTCATTGTAAGCAGCAATGTGGCCTTTTGCTTTTTGAAGAGATGGTGTTGTATTAATTGTTTATCTTTGAGGTAAAATTATATTGGCTGAATTCTTCTTCCTTCAGTGACGAATCTTATGCTGTGTTTTATCTTATGTCATTCTGGAATCCTTATTTTTTGCAGTGTTATTAGCCATTGTCCTTGCCAATTTTATTTTATTATTTTTTTTTTTTTTCTTTCAGAGTTCTTGCTACTTTCATAATATGTAGTGTAATCTATTTCATTGTATAACAATAGCTTCTAATGTTTTGCAGGATGTTCGCAAGATAAACGTTGGTGATTGTGCTCTCTTTAAACCACAACAAGACTCCCCACCTTTCATAGGAATTATTCGTTCATTAGGGTCTGACAAAGAGAATAACTTGCAGCTTGGTGTAAATTGGCTTTATCGACCTGCAGATGTCAAGCTTCTGAAAGGCCTTGCACCAGAAGCTGCGCCTAACGAAGTTTTTTACTCGTTTCATAGGGATGAGACTCCTGCTGCATCCCTATTACATCCGTGTAAAGTCGCATTCTTGCCAAGAGGAGTTGAACTTCCTTCAGGGATATCTTCATTTGTGTGCCGACGAGTTTACGACACTGCAAACAAGCGTTTGTGGTGGTTGACAGATCAGGATTATATTGATGTACGTGTCAATGTAATTTTTTGGCTACTGAAGTGCTGAAATTTTGCCCCTTGATGTGTCTGTTTCCTTTCTTTCCATAGCTCATTTTTTTTTTTGTTTTGTTTTTTCAGGGTCGGCAAGAAGAAGTAGATCAACTATTACGTAAAACTCAATTAGAAATGCATACAACGGTTCAACAACAAGGTGGTCGCTCTCCAAAACCAGTGAATAGTCCGATGTCAACATCACAGTTAAAACACAGTCCTGATAGTGTGCAGAATAGTACTACTGTTTACCCTTCTCAATCTAAGGGAAAGAAAAGGGAGAGAAGTGATCAATCGTCAGAGCCTGTGAAGCGTGAGCGCTCCTCAAAAGCAGATGATGTAGATTTCAGTTTACCGAGAACAGAAGGCATGTTGAAGTTTGAAATTGATAAAATAACCGAGAAAGGGGGGCTTGTAAATTCTGAAGGGGTCGAGAGATTAGTTCATCTTATGCAGCCTGACAAATCTGAGAAGAAAATGGAGTTAAGTTGTCGGTCCTTGCTGGCGGGTGTGATAGCTGCAACAGACAAGGTTGATTGCCTACACCAGTTTGTGCAACTTAGAGGCTTGCGAGTCTTGGATGAATGGCTCCAGGAGGCCCACAAGGGTAAAATCGGTGATTCCAGTAGCCCCAGAGATCAGGATAGATCGGTTGAGGACTTAATTTTGGTTTTACTTCGAGCGTTGGATAGACTCCCAGTAAATCTTAATGCATTGCAGATGTGTAACATTGGCAAGTCTGTGAATCATCTGCGGTCACATAGAAATTCAGAAATTCAGAAGAAGGCACGGAGTCTAGTGGATACATGGAAAAAACGTGTGGAGGCTGAGATGAACATTAATGATTCAAAGTCTGGTACCAGTCATGCTGTTTCTTGGCCAGCTAGAACACGTAATGAAGCTTCTCAGGTTGGGAATCGGCATCCCAGTGGCTCCTCAGATGCTACCATGAAGAATTCTATATCACAACTCTCTTCATCAAAATCTGCTCCAGTTAAGCTGGTTCAGGGAGATGCTATTGCTAAATCACCATCTGCATCAGCATCTCCAGGAGCCGTGAAATTAGCCTCATCGCCTGCATCTACAAGTGCTAGCCTTAGGGATGGACATCTCAGAACGTCTTTTGTTAGTGGCAGCTCTGAACTTCCTCAGTCAGCAGCAAGAGATGAGAAAAGCAGTGGTTCTAGTCAGTCTCATACCAACAGCCAGTGTTCGAGTGACCATGCCAAAAACACTGGGCCTTCTGTTAAAGAAGATTCAAGGAGCTCCAATTCGGGATCAACTAGTTTGAATAAGAGTTCAGGAAGTGCTTCCAGGCACCGAAAATCTGCTAATGGGTTGCAGGGTCTGGCTGTTTCTGCTGTCCAGAAGGATGGTGGATCTAGCAGAAACTCTTCTGTGACGAGGGTCTCTGTATCAGAAAAGTTACCGCAGCAGCCAGTTACATGTGAAAAGGCCATGGATGTTCCCCTTTCTGACAGCACCAACCATAAGCTAATTGTTAAAATCAGCAATCGGGGCCGCAGTCCTGCACAAAGTAATGGAGGATCTGTTGAGGATCCTACTTCCACTAATAGTAGAGCTTCATCTCCTGTGCTTCCTGAGAAGCATGGACAGTTGGATCACAGTTCAAAAGAAAAATCTGATGGTTTTCGAAATAATGCCCCATCAGATGTGAACACTGAGTCTTGGCAAAGCAATGATCTTAAAGATGGGATGACTGGGTGTGAGGAAGGGGATGGATCTCCAGCTACGGGTCCAGATTCTGGACGTCCAACTACTGATGAAGCTGGAAAACCAACTGATGTTACGAAAATTATGTCATCAATCAAAAGTGAGATCAAAACAAGAAAGTCACTTGATTCTTCGTTAAGCTCTATCAATGCTTTAATTGAAAGCTGTGCCAAGTGCTCTGAAGATAACACACCCATTTCTGTTGGAGATGATGGCATGAATCTGCTTGCTAGTGTTGCTGCAGGGGAAATTTCGAAGTCAGGTGTGGTATCACCCGCACAATCTCCTCAAAGGAGCACTTCTTTGGCTGATGAATCATGCAGGGACTACAGTAATAGATCAAAGCCTAACGGTGATGTATATGCTTCGATAGGGGACAAAAACCGCCCCAGTGCTGCTGTTGCTGAAACTCAGAAACAGAATGTCACTCCAGGTGTTTCATCAGTCCATCACGAGGATTCAGGTGACCGGTCGAGGATATCTGGCAAGGATATGCTAAACAACGTGGAAGCTTGTTCAAAATCTGACAAAAAAACTGATGAAGGCGGGGCTACCATTTCTGCCTCTCTGTTAGCTACTTGTGCAGTCAGTAATGAAGGTGCTGAACAAGCTCTTGAATCCAAGACAGATGTCAAGGATAACAGTAATGTGCGTACACCCAACAGAAGAGAGGGTGTAAGTAGCTGCTCAGCGACTGAAGACAAAGTTAACGACGTCTCTCTGAAGGAGCGTATCCGTATTAGGCCTGCTGAAACAGCACCAGCCCCTTCAGCAGATGTTGATGAGAAGGCTGACGTGAAAAGTTGTCCAAAAGGTGCAACAGTTTCTCCACCTGCGTCTGTTGCATCCACAACTGGAAGAATTATGGGTGACCTTGGTGCTGAAACTATGAACGGTAAAATCGTGGCTGCCAAAGAAGAGAGTCAGAATGAGCAACCAGTTGCAAGTCAGGGACATGGTGTTGGCCTGGAAGTTAAGGATAAGGTTAAGGGTTCATCTTTGAATGTCGAGTTTGAGAAAAAAGCTCACGAAGATGCTGCATTATGCCCTCCTAATGATGATGACAAAAAGCAGGTCAGTCAAGGGCTTCGAAGCAACATTGTATTGGAGCAAAAATCACATGCTGTAGCAGTAAAAGTGGATTCAGCAATTACCAATGAGAAGCCAGTGGTGGTGTCAAATGAAGTTAAATCTGAAAAGGCTGAGGGTGTTGCTGTCTGTGGTCTTGCCAGTCAGTCAGGGAAAAGGATTCTAGACAAAGAGAGTGATTCTTCTGTACCTGAGAAAGAAGGTGAACATGAATTGTGTGGTGCTGATGTAGATCTGGGCAGAAGCTGCAAGGATCAAAATTCAGAAAACAAAGATGCTACTGCACAGCATTGTGACATTTCAGGTGCACAAGTAAGCTGTACTGCAGTTGTTTTATCAGAAGCAGAATTACATTCTAATGCAGAAAGAGCTAAATTGACTAAAATGGATGAAGAGATTAAAGAGAATAGTGTATCAGCCAAAGATAATGTTTCCTTGCCACCTGCTTCACGAGGTCCAGATGTGGATACAAAGCTTGGATTTGATTTGAACGAAGGCTTTAATGTTGATGAAGGGAGGAATGGTGAGCCTGTTAATTTGGGTTCTGGTCCTTGCCCAGATATTGTTTGTTCAGTCAGTCCCTTGCAAATCCCTGTTTGCTCTGCATCATGTGGTCTACCAGCTTCAATTACTGTTGCTGCAGCTGCTAAGGGACCCTTTGTTCCTCCTGATGACTTGTTGTGGAATAAACGGGAACTTGGATGGAAAGGTTCAGCAGCCACTAGTGCATTTCGTCCAGCTGAGCCCAGAAAATCCCTTCTTCCTGATTCTCCAGCTCCCAGACCAGCTCGGGTTCCTTTGGATATTGACCTTAATGTGGCAGATGAAAGTGGTGGCCAGGAGTTCAATGTTAGAAATAATCCTGTATGTGAGCTTATGACTACTGCATCTTTGCGTAGCTCTGGAGGTCTTGATCTTGATCTTAATAAAGTTGATGAGACTTCAGACATGACCCATGTGGGACGGCACATGACTAGCAACACTCAGAGATTTGAAGTCTCAACTCAGCATGTAAAAGCATCAACTTCCAATGTTTATTCTAATGGTGGAGGAAGTGGTAAGAGGGACTTTGATTTGAATGATGGGCCAGCAGCTGAGGAATTACCTGTTGAGCCAATTCCATCGCGTCAACTTAATAGTGGGAACATTCCTCTCCAGTCACCTTTTGGGCCCAGAATTAATAGCTCTGATACAGGGAACTGCTTTTCTTGGTATCCTCCTGGAACCAGCTACTCAGTATGTATGACTCCATCAGCTTTACCTGATAGAGAAGCTTTTTCACTTGTTGGGATTGGTGGAGGTCCTCAGCGTGTTGTCGGCGGTCCTACCACAGCTTTATCATTTAATCCCGATGCCTATAATGGATCAGTTTTATCATCATCTCCTGCTTTGCCTTTCCACCCTGCCCCTTTTCAATATCCAGTCTTGCCGTTTGGGACCAGTTTTCCGCTGCCTACGTCTGCTTTAGCTGGTGGGTCTTCTGGATATATGGACCCAACTGCTGGTGGGCGGATTTCTGCTATCCCTTCTCAATTGGTTGGAAATGCAGCAGCAGTGTCCTTTCAGTATCCTCATGCATATGTTGTTTCTCGGCCTATTCCAGACACCGGTAATAACTCTGTTATTGGGGGCAATCATATATGGGGAAAACAAGGTCTAGATCTTAATTCTGGCCCAGGAGTTTTGGACGTTGAAGGGAGAGATGAGTCACTGCCAATTGTATCAAGGCAGGTCTCCACCATCAGTTCTCAGTCCCTTGCAGACGAGCAAGCTAGGATGTATAGCATGGGAGGCGGCCATATGAAAAGGAAGGAACCTGAGGGAGGATGGAATATAGATAAGCTTAACTTCAAGCAATCGTCATGGCGATAGAATCACATGATGTTACCATATAGTGACCCCTTGTATAGTGACCCTTGAAAAACGGATGTTGGTTTAGCTATGTAAGTCTCCCTTCTGATTTTATGTTCAATTTTTTGAGCTTGATCAGTGTAATAAGTTATCTTCTGGCTAACTTTCTTTTACCCATTTTGTTCATTATATACATTTTTTTCCCCTTGTGAAGTAGTGATGTTTGCATAATTGCCATGATACAGTTTCTGGTTTTCCGCACAAAAGGATTATTTTTTAGTTAATGGACTGCTTGTATGTGGATAAGTATAATTTGTTTGATGTAGGGAAAAGTATCTTATATGATATTTTGAACATAATGTATATTGTTTTTCCATTGTACAGATCGTTTGTTGTTTGCTGGAACCTGCCTCATCTAATTTTTTTTCTCTTTCAATTTTTTTTTGGGGTTTGTTCCAGTTTGTAGAAGATGGACCCAGGCTAACTACCAAGAAGTCATCATCTAACTCTTGTCATGAAAAGGATGGGTGGTAAGTGAGTATACTGCTGTGTTCATAACAATCATAAGTCTCCGACCTCTCCCATCTCCTGCTGTACCAATTCAGTTTATTTGAAAAAAAGAAGAAAAAAAAAAGTTTGGGGTTCTGCTATTCAGTCTGTGAATCTATCCTCAGGTGGCTATTGGTCAGTTTTTCTTCTGTAGATAGTTGAAACTATTGAGAAAAATGCCTGTTATACAAAGCTTCAATAGCTTTGATACCATTCGTTTCTTTTTCAACCTCCCAGTGGAGGGAAGTTGAATTTGAATTTGTTTACTGCTCTAAGCAGAAGTGTTTGTATGTGCATTTTTCTTAATTTATCCATTCTTTCCCTAGTATCTCTCATTTTACTACATGTAACTTGTTTTTCTTGCTCCAAAATAGCTGTCCATCTTACTATTGGTATTACAGGATTTCATAAATAGTGTGCCTCTTCTTTATAAGTATTTCCTCCAGACTCAGCCACCTGAGAGTGAAGTGAATTATCGTAAATCACTGTGGTGGGTGTTTTTTGGTCAATTTCTGCATTTGTTTCTCACTGATTGTGTAGTTGTGCCCTGCATACCTGGAGCTTTGGTTTTGTTTTTCCCTCCTTTAAAACTGAAACATATCCTTCGGCAGATCTGCTGCTCTGTTGAGAGTAGTTGATTTCAGTTGCGGAAAGCCTGTCAAGTAACCAGTGCTATGGTTTGCTGCTTTATAATCTGAAAACTTCCTGCACATGGGATGGAGGTGCAAGTTTGATAATTGTGCCTTCATTTTTTTTTGAAAGGAAAGGTACCCATAGCGTAAGGGCCCCCCTGTTGATATCTGCACCATGCCAGCACCTTGTAGGCTAGGGCTTTTTGACTTCTCCTGCTCAAAGACTTAAAGACCTCCATATATATTTAATGAGCAATATGCTCATTTGTGTTTCCGGGTGGGTTTACCTGTGAGAGATTTAGACGTTCCGGACTGGTAGGCAACTTTGTCTTACCTGCCAAAATTTTGGGTATGTGATTGTAATACCGTTAATAGGTTCATTTTTGCTGTGTGTCTGCAAGCCCTTTGGTGTTGTAATATTAGTGGCCACAGGTGCAAGATGTTACTTAGGTGGTCAGCCGTTTCCTTCTCTAATTGGACAGGAGATTTTTTTTTTCTGATATTGGTACATAGGTCCTTGTGTTAAAAGAAGTTTATTACGTTAAAGTAAGTCATTGTGTTATATTATTGGCCACAAAATATTAATGCACTGTATGACTGTTAATATGCCGGTCATATGAATAATAAATGTCAATATGTTTATATTCGTAAATTATACCCAGGGCATATGGGCAATTCTCTGCTTTGTACACTATTTCCGATCTATTCATTAGTATTAATGGAGTAAAATTGTTTTGGAAAAGTCTTAATGGTACTTGTACTTTCGACTTTTATTCGTTTGACTTGGTCATATACTCATATCCATGATCTTTTGTGAACCAAACGTTAAATTTGCTTTCTTTAACAAAAGAAAGTTGGTCTATTAGAACTAGATACAAACTTCTCTTACTCTGCTAGTCTTCTATAAGTCTATGACGATATGCCTTCTCCTGTCTTCTCTCTGATGGTAAAAGTCATTAACACCGGCCAATAGGGCTGTCATTGGTGCAGCTTTTGACCAGCCACCACTCTACAACTCATTGCCTCCATGACCATTCAATCATCTTTCCCTAATCTGCCATCATCGGCATTTTTTTTGACCATTTACACAATCATTTGCAACTCACTTGAGCCAAACCAGTCAAAAATTCAATCCGGACTTCAAATGTATGGTCCATCATTTGCAACTCACTTGAGCCAAATCAGTCAATATTCAATCCGGACTTGCAACTCACTTGAGCCAAATCAGTCAATATTCAATCTGGACTTCAAATATACGGTGTTAGACTTGGTGCTTGGTAAGGTAGCAGGTTACGTCAGGACTACAACAGCTTACTGGTGACTATGACTCAATGATTCAATGGCAAGAGTAGCGTAGATAAAGTGGATTGTTTTTTTTCATTTTTTTAATACGTAGTATATATATGTTACTCAAAAAGTTTCTATAATTGCAACTATGCCGGATATTATAAATTCGCTCTTTTGTGTGTGTGGGAGTGAGGAACAAAATAAACTTTTGTTCATTGTCCAAACCCCTTGAAAATTATTGTAAGTTATAATTCACAAGGACAATACATTTAAGTTTGATTGTAATACATTTGTTCATTAACAGAAGTTGTTATCCAGAGCTCTTAAAATGTTTTATTACAATTATAGTGTTCAGTGAAGCATTACAAGAGCCAAATTAACCGCTTCGTGACAATAACAATATCAACTTCGTTAAAGCAATATTAAAAAGTTGTGTTTAATTATTTGTAAATCTATAATAAAGTACAAGAACAAAAATACTATGGAGTATACGGTAAGGTTAAAGCGTGATTTCTTATCAAACTTGAAAGGATAAGGTTCAAAGGACCGGCACAAGACAAACCTTGCCGTGGACCTGGACTGGCAGTCCACTTGGTGTTGCATGTGGCTTGACCTGCAGGCCGATCTTAGTCGACATGGTGTTGCATGTGGCTTGACCTGCTTTGGCCGATATTCCTAGATTAATACAAGTCCTGGATGAACAACGTAAATGCAAAGGAAGTGATCATAATATCAAATATTTCGTATTAAATTTCCAGTTACTATGGAGTACAAGCTAAGAAATCATACCATCTTTAAAGAACACTGTAAAATGCAAAACTTTCACTAGAAAACAGGTAGGAGATGTTGAACATCATTTGTTTAATTTTGTTGGGGAGGGGGGGGGGGGGGGGGGGGGGGGGGGGGCGCTAATAATTAGTATTGATTTTCCTAGAGATAACAGCTATGATCATCTAAAACCAATTGATTAGGATTTAAATATCACAGAGTGCATATACAGGGAGTAACATGTTGCAAGACTACACTACTATCGACAGCATCTACATATGACAAAAGTCCTGGGACGTGGGAAGTGGTGAAGATGTCAGCGATGGCCTGTTGGCTGAACGTCTGAATATCTGCGTCAACTGGTGAGAAAGCCATACTTGTCAAGCAACAAATTCATTTGAAACACATGAAGCTCCTTCGACCACAGATATTCCTGCAGACATGGATTAATTTGTTAAATGTTTTCCAATTCCATATTCCCATATATCCTAAGCTACATAAGTCTATATACTTGTATATAGACTATAGTGATTAAAAACTCTATTGGCTCTATTGCCTATTTGCCGATCACTACTAAATCAAAGTCTTGAGTTTTTAATTTTTAATGCCATTTGAATCAGAGTATATATTGACAATAATACAAAAAAGCCGCACTTCTTTTACCAAAAAAAGCTAACACATAATGCAGCCAAACTTACCAAGCAAGGATGCCTTTTGGTAAACACAAGATTGATTATGCATGCGCAAATTTTTGTTCAGGATATTATGCACAAGCACATACTAACTACTCTGGATCGCGGGAATTACAATTCAGTTAATCCGTGACTCAATCATAGTACATATATGGACTATAAAGTTGTAATAACATAATACAAGAGAGTGGGGCACTCACATTGCAAACCCTCGTCTTGGCTTCTTTTTCTTCTCCTTTTGTTTCTGAGGCGGCTTGATGACTACTTTGATTGCAGAATCAAAAACCGCTTTCACATTCTGTAAAATGTACAATGAACAAAGAATTCGATGAAGGTTAAAATCAACACAAGCAGAAAGTCACACTGATGAAGAGGCCTTGCTCAACGGGAATGTTAGACTACAGAAGATCTGACCAGGTGACCACAAAGCATAAGCCATGCATCATGTCTGATGCATGACGAGAGTGCTCAATCTAAAGAAAAAACAAAGGCAATTCAAATAGCTTATCCATAGAGCATCAATTTTGTCCATTAGTAACCCTTAAGTTAAGCTGATCAAGCATGAAACTTATGAGTCCTGAAATCTTTTACCTGGGTTTTCTACAAGTTAGTAATTCATAAATCATGTTCCTGAGATTAGGGCTTTCCACATAAAATATGGTCTATTATGCTAACTGATTAAGATCCAGCAGAACATATACAGGCAGAGAGACTTTGTTCTATGAGAGAAAAAAAAGGTGTTGAGTGATGGTTAAGATGTGTTGAGGGGTTGTGTGGTAGGTGGGAATACTTTTGATTGGGAATTACTTTGTACGAATTACCAATTGATAATTTGTCCTGAAGATAATTCTACGGTTGTTCCCACTATTGTCAATTATTTGTAATTGTGGTTGCCACCTTGCCATATAGTACTCGTATTGATGGAACTTTCATCCATGACGATCCAAACTCCAACTATTGACAAGATATTTTTTCACATATATAGTTTCGAGATTACTTAAGAGTAATGAACTAATGACACGTCACTAATTCTAAACTCTATGTATGCAAATATATACAGCTCATATTGTCTTCAATAGAAGAATAACAGAAAGAAATGCACATGCATGTATTCATGCAGTGTCATAATTACTAAAAACTAGAAAACAATCACTCAAAGAACAAGTGAAAGTATTCTTTGTTACCTGTTGAGTCTTGGAGCTGCACTCGATGTAGTATAAAGCACCAATCTGTTTACGGAGTTCCTCACCCTAGATGAACAGGATATGCAGATCTTTATTCATACAAATCGAAAAATTCAATGTAAGAGTTGCATACTGATAGATGACAAGAGATTGCACCTCTGTTGTGCTAACTGGAAGTACTCCAGGATGATCAGCCAAGAAATGCTTGTCCCCACGAAGATCTGGGAGCACAATTCGGAAATTGTTCAGTCACAAAGACCAGGAAAAATTAAAGAAGAAGAAGAAGAAGAAGCAGATTAAACACAATTGATATTCATTGGAATATTTTTGTGCAAGGAAGATGGAGTGGACTGACAGGACACAACTCTATTCATGCTTAAATCACTTCCTCTTGTATGTGGTCCAATAGTCTTCCAATACAGAAGTTGCACTAAGACAGATTTGCAACCCGCTCACAACCCTTAACATATAGGGGACTTTTGGAATTGACTCTACATAAAATTGATTTTGTATAATTAATCTTATTGATTAATATCTAAATGGTTGCACCGAGTAAGCTATACCACGGTTACACTAGAAAATCTGGGTGTGATCAAACAGAGTTCTGACGCCCAAAAGAGGGAAAAAGCCGGAAAGCAAAGTCGATCAGCAGGCAAAAATAAGAGCTCTGACACCCAAAGGAGGGGAAAGCAAAGCCGATCAGCAGGCAAAAAAATAAAATAATAGAAACAACAACAAATGTTGTACTTGCAGAGGCAAAGAGTAAACCCTTTGCAAAGAAGAACAATTACACTCCCAAAAAACTATGCGCGAGCACACACAAACATACGCATAAAAGAGCCAGCAATTACTAGTGAAAAAATTTTAGTTCCAAAAACATAGATTAACTTAAAAGTACACCAAGTAATGAACCGTGGTAACATATTTCAACATGTAAAGAGACTTTTCAAATATGAGCATTAGAAGAATTTAAGAACACTGCATGTATTAAGGATATCTACCACTATCACTAACTCACAGCTACACCAGCATATACCCTACAGAGTATTCTAAAAACAATCAAAGTTCCAATCTACGAACCACAAAAATAACGAGGAGTAAAATGAAGGTTCATTACTCTGTCGATTCTGTCAAGATACAAAGCAAAGGTTTATGGCACCATACAACAGATCGGATCAGAAATTAACCATTATATATATAATTGTCTTACCCAATTTGGTGCCAACCAACACCAATGGTACTCCAGGAGCATAATGCTGAAGTTCCGGGACCCACTGACCAAGAAATTGTGTTAATATCTACATAACCAATGAAAATAAATACAGCACAACGTCTAACCAAATACCCACTTTACTAACATAACTATAAATCTATAATGCCTTCAATCTACAGTAACCTGGTGAGAATGTACCTTCTTTTGCACATTCTCGTAGCTCGCACGACTGACCAATGAAAAAGCCAAGACAAAGACATCAGCCCCTCTGTAGCTCAAAGGTCTTAATCTGTTGTAATCCTCTTGTCCTATAAAACAATTCAATCGCGAAACATCAAACTCGAGGTTCTTATAATGGTATAACCAAGTCGATCATGATATGATAACTACATTACATTTCTAGTTAAAGTAATCTGAAGAAACTTGTATCAATTGCAACCAGTCTTTAAACACGAAAGATAGTGATCGACGATAAACGGACTCACCAGCAGTATCCCAGAGGCCTAAGTTCACAGTGGTACTTTCCACAACCACATTAGCACTGAAATTGTCAAATACTGTTGGGATGTAATCCTGGTTACACAAAAATCAACTCATAAATCCCTAATTAAATAATATATTCACTGAAAATTAAACAATGAAGCCAATATAACAGGAAATGTGAGAACTCTTAGAAGAAAGAAAGAATGACTGAAATTGAGTCCATTATACACCCGGCATCCCCACATAGGTATGTACACAATACACCTAAAGCTATTTTTCGGCATATTTGCTGCTTCGGAAAGAAAGGTACACATAATCGAGTTGTGCTAAAATTCAGAAAGACAAGAATTTTTTTTTTCTGATATTAACAATGATGGAAACTTTTAGGTCAAGAAACCAAGGTAAAGGCAAACTTAAAAAGCTGCTATACCCAGAAAAAGGCATACTGAATTAACAGGAAATCAATAAAAAAAGAAAAAAGAAAAAAAATGAAAAACTCATAAATTGAAGAACCCAGATAAGAAAATTGACAACTTACAGTAGGGAATTTGTTACTGGTGTAACAAATTAACATACAAGTTTTTCCAACAGCCCCATCTCCAACTGTCACACATTTTATGAATCTTGAAGCACTTGCAGCCATTTTCAGTACTCAAAATTGAAAACTCAGAAATATTTTGCAGAAAATAGATAGACAATCTTCCAATTCAACAAAAAAAATAATTATAATTTTTGAGCAAAGATTTTGATATTTTATGAAAGGGGTATTGTAAAATTAAATATTGGGTATATAATTGAATGAATGAGAGGCAAAGTCACAAGAATCTCACTCAATTCATCACAACAAAAACACTCACACTCATTTTAATTGTTGTGTTTTGCTAGCTGTTTAACAAGCATTTTTTGGGGATTTTTTTTCTTTTGTTTTTTTTTTTGGGGGTGTTGATAATAAAGATTGGCTCACCTGCTCACCAAGAAAACCAAAAAACACAAACCCAACATCCCTAAATTAAAATAAAGATGATTTCTTTCTTTAATTTGCATCAAAAAAATTAAAACTTTAGTTATTTGGCTGTATATAGTGAAGTGTGAACTAGGAAGCTGCCTTTTTTATATACTTATTTCAGCTTATTATTTTGTTGAGGGAGAAAGAAAAAAAAGAGGAGTGTATTTATTGATATGGAATGGGCTGGTGTGATTAACGGTGTTTTGTACTCCGTATTTGGAACCGCCAAGGAAGGAGGACGGTTGATCCGTGATGCCCCAAATTGTAAACTTTGTTTTCTTTCCCAAATGAAGAGGTGTGGCTTTGTAGGCGAGATTTTATTTCAGATCTTTATACGGTGTTTTATAGTATAATGATGACTTTAAATTGATACTCCGTACTGAATACGGTAGCCTGGTAGGTGATGTTAGTATCAAATTGTAAATTTGTGATTACATTATTCAATACTATACATTAATACATACTCTATAGTATTAATGACTTATTGAGATGATTTGTTAATTGGACACTTTTGTACTCTATTTAGACATTGTACGGTCATTTTATAATTTTAATGCATGGACAATGTCTTGCCTCAATAAAGATATTTTGCATACACATAATTTTTTCTAATTCGCATGTGTTAAGTGAGAATTATACATTCCAATTCCAAAGGTTGTAAGTTCAATTTTATTAACACACTGTCTTATTTTTTCTTCTTCTTACCATGTTAATAGAAAAAATAAATTAATGTTTTATGAGGCGTATTTTCTAATATGGAGAATAGATTGACAATTAAAAGATAATGTCATGTGACACATTTATACTCAAAAAACCCTAACATATCAGCAGATCCAACATAGTAGGGTTGCAAAATAAGATTGCTAAAATAGTAAAATTTTCATAAATGCAAGCTTTAAATTTATATCTTTAAAAAAAAAAAGAGAGAGAGAGATTATATCCTGATACTTTTTAGATAATTAAATATGAGTGTACAACTTAGTTGTAAAGTGGACATTTATTTATATAGTTAGGTGGGGAGCTTTATTGCCAAGGTTTCTAAAGTTCTAATGCTTAACATTAAAAGGAACTTAGAATTGTATACAGTATATTGAATTGGTAGTAGTTGATTACTTCATCGATTAATTCTATTTATTATGTTTACTTGTACTTATGGCTAATTAGGCAAAATCGATTTTAGACTAGTAGAAACTCTTAATTGTTATAGTAGACAATGATGCTTGTCAGTAATCACATATTAATTGTTGAAATACTTTGCAAAGTTTTAATGTAGATGTTCGGTACAATCAATTGATGAATTAGTATTTATTTTTTATTTTTTTTTAACAACCTATCTAATACATTGTTGATTTCATTCTTAATGGAGTAAAGCCGTAAAGTAGTTATGAGTATAAATTTTCAACTATTGGAGGGAAAAGCCTCCAAATTTAGTTTTTGATTTGAGTTTGTTAAATTAAAGTTACAAGAATCATGCTTTCTTATCTAGTGACCTTTTTAAGGTACATAGTTACTTTGATTGTGCCAACTAACTACACGTCTACACTAACAAACAACTAGTTTGACAAATAAGGGGCCAACACTTTGTATATATCGACGGTAACGTACCCTAATATGAAGCTCCAACATACCACAATAACAAAAGAGAAAACGCATGTGTTTAACACAATAATGGAAAGAACAAGGACACACACGTAGGGGTGTCCTTAAGCAATATAGGAAAGGGAGATTAATGATGTGTTGATATTAGGTACAAAAGGGACATTAATCGAAAGGCATGCTCATCACTTTGACACTTTTGTAATTGGCAACCTTGGCTCAAAGTTGTGACCTAATAATTAAAGGAACATAACTTCAATCATTTGTAATTTTATAAATGCGGTTGCTAGAATAAGTAAGGATTAAGCAATTGCCTAAGTTCTAAGGGGGGTCGAGTTCATGTTAGAAAAAACAAAGGTAAATATGAAA
Organism: Chenopodium album; assembly: GCF_948465745.1. Classification (NCBI taxonomy): domain Eukaryota; kingdom Viridiplantae; phylum Streptophyta; class Magnoliopsida; order Caryophyllales; family Amaranthaceae; genus Chenopodium; species Chenopodium album. The sequence goes on along the minus strand of NC_137844.1, from coordinate 6,063,327 downwards.
AGCAATTTTTTTTAGCCAAAGTCATCATGATAAATTCTTTATTATAATCCAAAGTAATTGTTGTGACCATAATGTACTAAATGTAGTTGCCAAGTTTGAGTTAAATCTAGTGTTCAAATAATTCTATTTAGTTCAACATACATACAAAGTTTATGTTAACTCAAAATTATAATATTCCTATTAAAAAAAAATGATACGAATCATGTAACTATATATTCATATACAACGTATATGGTTTTTTTTTTTTTTTTTAAATTTTTAATACAAAAGAATTTTATGCGAAATTTTAGATGTTAATTTATAATAGGGTGTTATTTGAAAATTAAATTTAAAGTCATTTGCAATATTACAAAAGTTATGAAGTTGTTATTCACAAGCACATGTTACACTGAATAGAAACATTCGAGCCTCCAATTTTTGAAAAATTTCGATGAGGCATTCTAAGCTATGGACTTTAATTGGGTAGGTGTTGTTAAATAGTGGCGTGGTGGTGGCCTGGCCTAGGGAGAAAGCAAGTAGTGTGAGAAGTGCTAGTTGGTGGTCTTTGGGGGTGGCATAGTTGTGGCAACTATGATATGATGATGTAGTGGTGGTTGTGGGCTCTGCAGCTAATAAGGTGGTGGTGTTGGTGATACAGGGCATAAGGGTTCTTTGTGTATCACATTTTGAAGATTTTTTGCAGCAAATATTAACTCACTATTTTAATCGTATTGTACGTTTCTAAACACATTTAAACGGTTTTCTACTGAATGAGGTACTCTCTTTGGTTATTGAAATTCATCTTGCTTTCTATTTTGAGTCGTTTGAATAGTTGGACTTACTTTTACCTTTTTTTTTTTAAAAAAAAAAAAAAACCCATTTACTATCTTACCGTTATATTATTTAGACCTTTTTACCCTCTATCTCTTATTATATACTGTATGTATTTTTCTTACAAATTCATCCACATTTTTAGCCTATCTTATTTAATTACCTTACTTTTTCTATGTATTATTAGAAACAAAAAGTCTACGGCGAGTTTATCTTTTAAAAGTGGTACGACTAATTGTGGCACTACCTCCATTTCTTATTATTTGCAAAAAGAGCATTATTTATGACGAAGGTAGTATATATATTTGAAGAAAAAGGTAATATATATTTTAAAGAAAAATTTATCAAATAACACCTTTTATAACCCTTTTGTTGTGAAAAAACACCTTATAATTTTTTTTTGTTAAAACACACCTAATACCAGATTTTTTTTTTTGCGAGAACACACCTTACCCCGATTTCAGGCCATTGACTTTGGTTTAACGGCATTGACCCCCTCACGTGAGTGTCACGTGCTTAGAATACCCCGTTTCTCTCTCCTCACAGCCACCACAATCACATCCTAGCCGCCACTAGAACCACCTCTTAGCCGCGGACACCACCACCCATCAACCTAGCGACCATCACCGCCCACGGCCCACCCAAATCACTCTAAACCTACCCAAAAAATCCCCCTCCCTTTCTTCATCCATAACAACCAGGCCATCCTCAGCTCCTCCAACGTCAACGCAACGATCCACGACAAAGAGTGACCACCTTAACCATCAGGAACAAGATTAAAGTCAGTAATTTGTGGTGGATTTGATGTGGGTTTTTGTTGGGGATTTTTGCTCCATTGTTAGATCTAAGGAAAAGTTGCAAAAAATTGAAGATCTTAAGGAGGGAGTGAAAATGGAGGAGAGAGAAAGATAGATGTGATTTTTTGGGTGGATTTTTTGTTATTTGGGTGGGCGGTGATGGTGGCTAGGTTGATTGGTGGTGGTGTCCACGGTTGAGAGGTGGTTCTAGTGGCGGCTAGGCGGTGGTGTCAGTGGCTAGAGTTGTCTAGGCTTGTGGTTGTGGTGGCTTGAGGAGAGAGAAAGGGGGCATTTTGAGAATGTGACGAGTCAATGCCGATAAACCAAAGTCAATGGTCTGAAAACGGGGGAAGGTGTGTGTCACCAAAAAAAAAAAAAAAAAAAAAAAAAAAAAAATCTGATTTTAGGTTTGTTTTAACAAAAAAAATTTATAAAGTGTTTTTTCACAACAAAATGGTTATAAAAGGTGGGAAATTTTCCTATTTTAAAAGAGTAATACAGAGTATTACGTATTTTAAAATAAAAGGAAACATCAATATCTATCTATACTATATACTAAAGTTATTCTTATAGTACGTATGTCGCATCCACAATAAAAAATTTCCCGCCAAAAACTTTTTAATTTTCCTTAAAAAATTAACATAACAAAAAAGTTATTGAATAAAAACTTACCAATTTATAAAAATACTAGATGAAGCCCGTGCGATGCACGGTTTGTTTGATTTTTTTATTTTATTTTTATTTTTTTTATTTATGAGCTAAAATTTGTTATATATTTAGATAAAATTCCTAATAATAAAAGATAATGTTTAATATTTAATTAATTTAAACTTAAAAATCTCATTCGCCAATTTTGCTTACGTGGCATTTGAATTATTTAATTCTAAAATAAATTAATAATCTCTTATTTAATTGGCTACTACTAAGATTTATAATCCTACGTGGCGCGCTGAGAAAATTAGATCCTACGTGGCTCTCTAAAATCTCGGGAAAAAACTCCCATGTGCGATGCACGGTTTGTTTGATTTTATTTTATTTTATTTTATTTTATTTTTTTTTTGTATTTATGAGTTAAAATTTGTTATATATTTAGATAAAATTCCTAATATTAAAAGATAATATTTTATTAATTAAAACTTAAAAATCTCATTTGCCAATTTTGCTTACGTGGCGTTTGAATTATTTAATTTTATATCAAATTAATAATCTCTTATTTAATTGACTACTACTAAGATTTATAATCCTACATGGCACGCTGAGAAAATTAGATCCTACGTGGCTTTCTAAAAACTCGGGAAAAAACTCCCCTTTATATATATATATATATATATATATATATATTAGATTTTAAATTATATGAAAGCTCTAAGGATAAACATTAAATAAATTCAAAAAAAAAAATAATAATAAAAAAATTTATATAAGTAATTTCATTTGAACAAACTTTATTTTAATTGAATTTTTATATTACAAATCTTATAATTATGAATCCGCAAAAATCTAGTGACATTAAGGGCCTGTTCACATTTACTTAATTTCAGTTCAGTTCAGTTCCAATCAGTTCAGTTCAGTTCAGTTCAGTTCCAATCAGTTCAGTTCAGTTCAGTTCAGTTCAGCTCTTAATTTCTCTCTCACATAAAATATTCATTTCAGCTCTTAATTTCTCTCTCACATAAAATATTCATTTCAGCTCAATTCAGTTCAGTTCAGTTCAGTTCCAATCAGTTCAGTTGAGTTCAGTTCCAATCAGTTCAGTTCAGCTCAATTCAGTAAATATGAACAGACCCTAATATTTGATGCACTACGAATAATCTAACCAACTAACCTAACTAACTAAGCTTGTTTTTTTTTATGCAAACTAACTAAGCTAGTGGGCTTACTAAACATAAGACTTTGACACAATTGGGAATGGTGGTGTACTGTTCATGAAGTCTGCTTGAATTAGAGGTGACGCCATTGTTGTTCAACCTCAGCAAAAATGAAGCTATTTGGCTCTTGTCTCATGTCTAAAAACCTGGTATTTCTTCCTAATTATTAACATAATTTTGCTTTGATTGTTGTTTCTATGTAGTTATACTGCAATTTAATTACAAAATGGGTTTACTTTTCTCCACTTTCTGCGTTGTTTCTTTATGTGAAACCCTAATTTGTCTGATTGTGGGAAATTGAGAGGTTCTTTCTCATATCGTTTAAAAATTAATACTTTACTAGATTGAAGTCAAGATGAAGTAAAAGGGAAGTGGGGTTGTTGGTTGAAACCGAGTAATTGATATGAAATTGATCATAAAATTTGGAATTATATGATATCTTCATACTTTTTATTAATATGTTAAGACTAAGACTTCCAATTTCACTGACCCACTTTAACAAATTTCAGTATTTAACTACTCAGCAATGGGTTGCAATCATTAGAAACCAAAGCAATTGTTTCGAAATCCTAGACCCCTTTCGCTCCTTTATTGGAACTGTGATCGACCCTGGTGACATTGATTTCTGTATTGTCTGATGCCGAGCCTATCCGAAGACAATCTGGACATGACCCCGTCATCGATGGAGATGAATGGGAATGGTGGCCAGAAGCTGGCGGCGGCTTCAGAGCGTGTTGTGCCATTGATGGATGCAGTGGTGAAGGTGTTTTGTGTTCATTCAAAGCCGAATTACTCTCTCCCGTGGCAGAGGAAGAGGCAGTGCAGCTCCTCAAGTAGTGGATTTATCATTGCAGGGAGGAGGGTTTTGACAAATGCTCATTCAGTGGCGCACTACACTCAAGTTAAGCTTAAGAAGCGGGGTTCTGATACCAAGTACTTGGCTACTGTACTAGCTGTTGGGACTGAATGTGATATTGGTATGATATTTTTTGTCCTTGATCGAATGATATTTGGATCTGCTTTGACAATATTCTGAAGTTATGAGCTTTATTGGCTTATTTTTAAGTTAATTGATAGCTTTGTTAGGAGCATTATTCCAAATCTTTTGGTAATTGTTTTGTATGCAATGGTCAAAGGAGCAATGACTAGTTGACTATATAATAGTTTAGATGTATCCTTACGTATACGGGCTTTGACAGATCGGATGTATGCATTGGTAGCTCTGACCTGCTAAAGATTGTGAATAAATTAAAAATTATTGACTTGTTGCTATTGAGCTGTATTGACTGTTGTTGACTGCTATGAGTTCAATTCCTTCATATGCTTTCAAAATGCGATTCTGTATAATGGGTTTGAGTTTCAGAAATTTCTAAATAAAATATCATATGCATGTGGTTTTGCAGCTTTGCTTACGGTCAAAGATGATGAATTTTGGGAAGGTGTATCACCAGTGGAGTTTGGTGAATTACCTGCTCTTCAAGATGCTGTGACTGTTGTGGGTTACCCAATAGGAGGGGATACTATATCAGTGACCAGTGGAGTTGTCTCACGCAGGGAGATCCTTTCTTACGTTCATGGGTGGTCTGAGCTACTAGGCTTGCAGGTATGTATACAGGATCTTGTTTTCATATTTTTTGGCCTTGATCTCATTTTATGAAATTCTATTTCAATGATATTGGTGCAGGTGGATGCTGCCATTAACTCTGGAAATTCTGGTGGTCCAGCCTTCAATGACAAAGGCAATTGTGTAGGAATTGCATTTCAGTCAATGAAACAGGAAGATGCTGAAAATATTGGTTATGTTATCCCTACACCTGTCATCAATCACTTTATTCAAGATTATGAAAGGAATGGAGCATATACTGGTAGGGTTCAACTGACAAATTTGGCCTATTTTTTAAATTTCTTATTTTATTTTCTTGCGCTGATCTTTTTAAACACACCTGATAACTGTTGAAGTAACTTCATGTCTTATCTAATACATGGACATGTTTTCTTTTCAGGGTTCCCAATTCTTGGCTTTGAGTGGCAAAAGATGGAGAATCCTGACTTACGTATAGCAATGGGAATGAAATCTGATCAAAAGGGTATACTTGTTACACGAGTTGAAGCTACTGCTCCTGAATCTGAGGTTTTGAAGTCATCAGATGTTATCCTTAGTTTTGATGGGGTCGATATTGGAAATGATGGAACAGGTAATTGATATTCAATGTCATTATGCTCTCCCCTTGACCCTTTTTAGGTTCATGTCAATGTTAAGCTCTTTGTACTGTTGCATACATAATCTGTATGTGCTTGGTTGGTCACCTTGTTCAATGTCCTTGCTTCAAGTATTTGTCTAGATATTGCTTTTGTCCATTTTCTGAAACACACCTATTTTAGTATTTTAGCCTTTTTTGAAGTTGCCTAAGTTCCATAATCTAACATAGCCACCTAGGTAATTAGGTGATATGAAGAGTTGAATTGTCAATGTATTGTTGATGCGTATTCATTCTTACGGCATCTATCCAGTCCTTGTTTTTCTGTACTAACCTGGATTCATCTATGTTGCATGCTGGTTCCATACTTCTATACTCGTACCTCAATGTAATATCGCTTTGATGAATGTTGCACCTATTTTATACGATAACATCATATTGGTTTCTTCAATTTCCTTCCTATTGAGGTTCTATTCATCGTTTTTAGAATATATTTCCTCAAAAGGTATTGACATTGGACATGCCTGCAGTCTGCTTATTCTTTTGTTTAGATCAAAGGAGATTTGCAGCCTGCTTATTCTTTTGTTTAGATCAAAGGAGATTTCAACTATACAAACTGTAATACAACAAAATGTAATGCATTAGTTGTTGTTTAGGTCAGTTTTAAAGGAGATACAATATGTGGACACCATTGCTACTGTGTTAAGTATCTTTCTTAGATATGTTATTCAGCTGCAATTGTTCCCCTCCCTTGAGTAATATGGGAAAATAGAAAGTAAACAAGCAGAATCCAGTGACCTTGTATAGTACCGTGTCGCGTTTCCCTTGTGCTTGGATATTTTTTTATCTTGGAAATATTTGTGGTGCATCACCCCCCCTCTGATCAGCTCCTGTCAGATGGCGACATACTGTTCAAAGTGTTTTTACTGTTTTGTGGTCTTTAAGTTTCACTCATGTGGATACCCTTAAGTAAGAGACTTTCTATATACTTTGGAACACAATAAGCTACAGTGGCAACTAAATGTAGCATGTTGGGGATAACACATAACCAAACGTACTGTATTTTTTATTTTTTGTTTCTATGAGAGTTGAAGTTTGCACAGCTAGTTGCCCCTATAAAACCTAGGTCTTAAGTATTTTATATCTTATATCTTTGATGTTTGATCAGTGTGGAATTTGCAAATTTGTGTGTACAAATTCAAAGTCAGAAACAAATATATCCTTGCCTAAATATTTTTGGTCCTAACTTTGAGTCTTTGACTACAATGCCTACTTTAATCTGCTGCTGACATTTTGATACAGTTAATCTTAACTTGGTGTAATCTGCAAAATTATTTTGCTTTTAAGAACAAATTCTAAATGTTGCATTGAAAACATTGACAAAATAGTTTGAATCGACTTTTATGTTGTTAACATCTTAGTTTAAAATTTTCCTCTAAAGTGAGTGGTTTGTGCAACATTGCATCCAGAATTAACTTTATTTATCTTTCTGTAGTTCCTTTCAGGCGTGGTGAACGTATAGGTTTTAGTTACCTTTTTTCCCAGAAGTATACTGGAGATAATGCTAAAATTAAGGTACTTCGTGATTCGGTGATGCATGAATTCAGCATCAGACTTGATACTTACAAGAAGCTCATTCCAGCTTGTACTGAGGATGGACCGCCATCATATTACATACTCGCAGGATTTGTTTTTACAGTTGTCTCAGTCCCATATCTCCAGTCAGAGGTCTCATTTTGTTCTCTCTCTCCTCTATGTGTATGGGTGCCCGTGACTGCGTGCATACATAAACACCCCCTGTGTCTATATGTGTGTGTGTGTACTCTGCTGCAACTTTTTTTCTTGATGGACTATGTTACTTGGACTTTGGTACTCATGTTGGACACGGTTGCGTGGTCGATCTTGGCTATTTAAAAATGAATGTCCATACTATTGTCGTGGTTGCCTGGTCGGACTGTCAAGGATCCAACATGGGTACTTAAGATGAGAAAATTTTCAAGATTAATCCAAGTATTACTTGGGGAGAGGAGATTAATTTGGGGGAAAAACTAGGATCCTTAGAGAGATGGGGATTGAGAAGTACGATTTCATTTGGTATTATCTCTCCCCAATTGTGAAAGATAGGGGTTTCATAATACTTATATTCTTTCATCTTGCTGCTTTGGGACTCTTAGTTTTGTCAGGTAGTATATGTAATAGGTTAACATGTAAATATGGTCACATAGCGACTAGCTAATGGTTGATACAATAGATAAATGCTTAACAAAAATGGATATGGTGATTATGCAGTGCTTGTTTATAGGCTGACATGAAAATGTGATGTGAATGATATTAGGGTAGAGTGGTGTTAAAGGGAGTAGAATTATAATAAATAGTGCTAATTAGAGAGATAATCATGTTGAATATTGTGATGAGTGATTGACAAGGCTGTAAGTGGTGATTAGTCACCTTGGTTAGCATTAATTCAGTCATATCTTAACTTGTTCTTCATCTCTCTTCTTCCTCCTGTAATGAACTAACTTATGGGAGGGGTATTATGGGCAGTTTAGTATGTTAGTAGTATCAAATGTAGTCTGGGCAATATGGGAATTCTAGAATTATTAGGTTAAGTAGTTGTAGCCTTAGTATAAATAGAAAGAAGGAAGAAGGTAGGCAAAAATTGGATGAAACTTGTTGAGAGTTGTGACCTCAAGTCACTCCTTGGAGAGTTGTGAGCTCAACTCACTATTGAGAGTAATAGCCTTAAGCTATTAACTTATCCTTTGTAAACCTTCCACCATTATCAATCAATAGTCAAGTTTTCCATCTTACTTATTTCTTCTTTATAAATTGATTTACCAAAGATCAGATTATTTAGTTAACCAAAGAGCCAATCTTCTCTCTATAATTTGCGGTTGTTATTGTGAGTTATATCAGTCCATTACACCTCCCTTAATCTTTCTTTTTTAGTCCTTAATATCTTTGTTTTGTTCACTAATCTGAGCAAAATCATTGTAAAAGGTTCATGTAGTCTCATTCAAATCATGTAACTTGTTGATGGTATAGTAGTTGTGGAACTTAATGTCTTATGCTCCATGGATTCTGTAGAGTCCTGTTTTTGACCAAAAAAAATAAGCTTACTTTTGATATCTGAACTATGTTGGCAATAAGTATCTTGTGTCCAGGCTCGATATTTTATTATTCTGTCTTAAGAATAGCTGCTGCTGCTGCGCTAATTAGGATGTTACTGTATCTGTATCTTTATGAAATTTCTTTTGTTTTAGGGTGTTCTGGAAGTCCTGAAGATAACCCCCTTTTGAATTTCATTCTTAAGTGATATTTAAGCAATTTCTAGCTTTAAGGTGCAGTCAATCTATCCTGGTCTGAAACTTTGTGGTTTCTTATAAGTTACTTCTGCTAATTGAGCTGAATTCGATGCCTGCGAAGTTTTTGATACAGTTCTTGCTGGAGATGTGCTCAAATTATATTGTTCAACTAGATAATTGTGTGACATTTAATAAACTTATTTGTTAGTTTGTTGATTAGCCAAGTTAAGCTACTGCATGTAAGTTTCTTTTTTTTATTTTTTATTTTTTATTTTATACTGCTTCCTCTTTACATCCCCGCTGTTTGTGGATACTGCATTTGATTTAAGCCATTTCTGTTCTCTGATCAATTTTTTGCTTATGATCTAATGACAGTATTCAAATGAATCTGATGTTCCTGTTGAGCTTGTGCACAAACTTCACTATTCAATGGCACAATCTGAAGATGAAGAACTTCTTGTTATATCTCAGGTATCTATCATCCTGGACACCAACCTAAAGAGTTATTTAAAATTAAACACATGACTGCATGAGTATGTATATATTGTTTATGATACGCACAATATGACTTGAAATGCTTAAATTATGACTTGCATAGATGCAATAGGTGGTGTTTAGAAGTTTCAAGCTGTCACTACTCACTAGTTAATTTTAATTTGATTTGCACGATATTAGGTAATAGAATAGCCTAGGGGAAGGAATATCATTGGTGTTGCAAATCTGTGGACTATCATTTTTCAGATTTCATCTTCTCCTTCATCCCAAAATTGGTGGAACATTTGGTTTTGGTACATTTATGCTGGTTAGTAAAATAGTAGAGATAAAAATATAGGTTAGTAAATGCGGGGTCCAATTTTAGAGGGAAAAATAAAAACTTGATCTAAGATGGTTCATTGTTATTAATTTGGGACACCCCAACAAGGAAAATATAGCAACTAATTTGGACTAAAGGAGTATGACAGTATACCAACTAGAAATAGAGTATTGAGGATGATGAGAATGTGAGGAAATTGGATGATTGCTTTTCTTTGAGATGCAATTAAACATTAGATTGGGCAAACAATTTGCAAACCTTCTAGTGGCTGGACACTCCCAACAACAAGCTAAAGCCAAAAAGTTCACTAAAACAACTTTCTAATTCTTTTCACCCTCACTATTCTCCTCTATATATAGATATAACTGCTTCCTTTCGTCCCTATCTACTCTAATTACTTCTCATTTCTCAACTTAATCCCCAAGCTACTAATCTGTTGCAATAACAATAATGCTCTTTTCCCTAGGCTAGTTTATATCAAATGTGCTGACTGAGGCAGCCAGGGTTGTTGAGATATGCTCACAACCAGCCCCTGCATATGCTGTCCAACAATTGATGCCATCTAAAGTCCCAGGTTATTTTGTTTGACCCATGTCAGCTTCTAAGTAGCATTGGTTTTATAACAATAGACGAGAGGTGTGCCAATTTCCAAACATGTAATGATAATGTAATGAGTTGTTTTCTATTCAATTGAATTTCTTTATATATTATTAATTAGTTTATCACATGCAAGTATGCAACATACTGTTTATGGTCCATTTGCTTGTAAGTTGAGATCATAGAATTTGCAAGTGAGAAGTTAGAGAGATGCAGAATTGAGGAAGCAGTGATTTACAATAATTTCCATCTTATCATTTCACATCAATAGGCCTGTTGATTTTCTCTCTCTCTCTCTCTCTTTTTTTTTTAATTATTGCATACATGAAGTACATAAGTTGCAACATTTGTCTCATGACAAACTGCCTCTAGTTGCGGATTGCTAATTTTTCTCCTTATTTATAGGTTCTTGTGGCTGACATTAACATCGGATATGAAGATCTTGCTAATGTTCAGGTATGTATTAATTTTCCACTGTAACATGGTACTAAAAAGTATCTTGTGTTTCTCGGGTGGTGAGTACATAATGTTCATTTTGAAGTTCCTCCTTTACCCACTTCATCAGCTGTGAGCCTGTGCCAGTCTCATTCCGCTCAGAAAGGTGGGTTATGTATGCAACCTTATTCATTTTGCTGCTTTTCTGTCAGGTCCTTGCTGTCAACGGTAAACCTGTGAAGAACTTAAAAAGCTTGGCGAGTATGGTAGACTCCTGCAATGATGAGTTTTTGAAGTTCGATCTGGAGTTCAATAAGGTCTCTTTTTCGCTCCTCTTTTAAGCTCTCTTCAGAATCACATAATTTAGTATAGATATTGGCATGAACACATGGGAGGCTTTTCAGCTGTATGCAGTTTATAATTGATTATTGTGTTTCTTATGGCAGGTAGTCATTCTTCGGACAGAGACTGCTAAAGCTGCTACTGTTGATATTCTGGCGACACACTGCATACCTTCTGCAATGTCTGATGATCTTAAAACCTAAGCTGAAGTTTGAAGCTCGTCTTTTTTACCTGTTCATACCCCATCCTTGTCCAGTAGGCCCACGATCCCCCCTTACACCCTCGTACATGCCTATCAGTCTATCACACAACATATGTATCATCGACATCAGTTCACCACAAATGCTAGGTCCATTGTTACTACTAATTTATGTGTAGCCAAATTAACATTTAATTGGTATTTGATGAAGTTTTGTATAGAAGTTGTAATTTACCAGGATCAATCATTTTTTTAGGAAAAAAAAATATTCTTATCTCTTAAATCACTCCAAATTTACAATATGTACAAATACTCTTACATTTCTTATTTTCTAGTTTGGGATTAAGGCTTTGATTGATTGATTGATTGATAGTTTGTATAATTGTATGCGTTCTATCTCGAATTATGGTAAGATTCCTTCTTTCCCATAGAAAGGTTGTAAGATCAGGTATGTATGCATTTTTTTGAAGTATGTATGTAAGCTGGTAGCTCTTAAATCTTAATTGTTGTATAAGGTTTTTTTTTTTTTTTTTTTTTTTTTTTTTTTTTTTTTTTTTTTTTGTGGGTGTGTTTAGAGAGCCACAAAGGGTCGGGGTGAGAATCGATTCCAGGATCTCCTGGAACCGGGGGAGAAGCTCTAACCACTTTAGCTATTCCTCACTCTCATTGTTGTAAACTTTGTGGTTGTTAAATTTTAATTGTCAAAATATTCAATTGGGGTCTTTCATCTTTTGAAGTTCATTTTAATCTTTTGAGTATTTAATTTCATGTTACATGTAAATTATTGACTAAAGTACACAAATATTCATTGAAAGTTGTGTAAAACTCAAATGCAAAAGATTAACAAGAGTGAAGGCAATATGAATTTATTAATGCTAAACTATTCTTATTTAGACTTCTAGACTTGGAAAAAGTGAAAATGAGGTTGGGGTATATTTGATTCAATGGAATATCGGATACCTAAAAGTTTTTTCTTAGGTAAAATTCAATTAAAAAAAAATAATTAAAAGTTTAAAAATCAATTATTTGGGCTTTTTTATAGGGATATAAAAAAGTTTTAAATGAGTGTCGTAGATTTTACTTTCATTGACAGTTGAACAAATTAGAATATTCAAAATTTATAAATGTTAATCCAAAAAAATCTAGAACCTAAGCGCCGGCGACACATGCATGGTTGTGCAAAGTTTGATTTAGTTATCCCGTTAGGAATTTAATTTGGGTAACTTTACTTTTAGGTTGCACTTTTGGCCCTTGCTTACTTGCTTTAGCATCAAACAAAATGGTGTAGCATAAGTAAAACAAGCAATATGAGTTATCAATTATTGGGTAAAATGAAAGATGTTAAATGTGATATTGGAAATTACAAATATGGAAAATTTTCAATTTGGGAGGGCTTAACAAAATCTGATAGCTCACATGTAATGTAATACTCGTATTCGATTTGTTTGATTAACCCGATGTTCGTTTCCAGTTCCTTTAACCAGATTATTATTTTGCATCAACAGAGCATTAATTATGAGACATAAAATATCCATTTATCACAAATAATAAGAAACAGAAATAGTATTTCGGTTTGATTACCCGAATTTTTATTTCATAATTTTTTTTGGGTTCGGATTCGGATCCAGATTCGAGAACAGTTTTGGTTTCTTGAATTTTATTGTCCAACCCTATCCACCACTCCACATTGGGTCCATTGGGGTTAATTTTAAAAATGTCCCGGGAAGTTTTTCTGGGGAAGTTTCTGAATTCCTGAATTCCCTTTTAGCTGGCTTACGCATGAAGTCTGCTTGAACTTGAATTGGAGGTGACGCCATTGTTGTTCAACCTCAGCAAAAATGAAGCTTTTCTACTCTTATCTCATTTCCAGAAACATGGTATTTCTTCCTAAATTTAAATACAATTCTGCTGCAACTGTCATTTGTATGTTGTCATACTGCAATTTGATTCCAAAATGCTAGATTTTTTTTTTCCACTTTCGGTATTATTTCTTTTTTAAAACCCTAATTAGTTTGATTGAGTAGTTTATATTATACTTTGGGGTTCTGGGTTTTTCTTAAGAAGTCATTTAATACTCCATTAAAATTAAAATTCAAGTCAAGGTAAAGAATAGGAAAGAGTCGGTTTGGTGGGTTAAACACGTTTCATGTTCATATTTTTTGGTTTAATGTGTGATGTTCAATTGTTCATACATTTTAATGTATATGAAAAGACTAAGACTTATTATATTGATCCAATTTCACCCACCCACTCTGCAAAAATTTCAGTATTTAACTACTCAGAAATGGGTGGCTACTATCACAAACCAAAGAAAACTCTTAGAAATCCTAGACGCCTTAAGCGGTTAAGCCTATTATACCGGAACTTTTTATTTGACCCTGGTAACGTGAATTTCTGATGCCGAGCCTGTATGAAAACAATTTGGACAAGACCCCATTCTCTATGGAGATGAATGGCAATGGTGGCCACAATCCGATGGCAGTTTCATCGCGTGTTGTGCCATTGATGGACGCTGTGGTGAAGGTCTTTTGTGTTAGTTCAAAGCCGAATTATTCTCTTCCGCGGCAGAGGAAGAGGCAGTGTAGTTCTTTAAGTAGTGGATTTGTCATTGCTGGGAGGAGGGTTTTGACAAATGCTCATTCTGTGGCACACTACACTCAAGTTAAGCTCAAGAAGCGCGGTTCTGATACCAAGTACTTGGCCACCGTACTTGCTGTTGGGACTGAGTGTGATATTGGTATGATAGTTTATCTTTCAATCAATTGGATATTTAAAACTGCCTTGACATTACTCTGAAGTTATGATCTTTGTTGGGTTATTTTTCATGTTTTTTTCATGGCTTTGTTTGGATTGTTATTCTGAATCTCTGTGGGCTAAAAGAGTCATGACTAGTGCTAAGATAAACTATAATAATTTAGACGGTTCCTTTTGTATGCATTGATAGCTCTAAATTTTTACACTGTGTTTGGATAGAGAAAGGGAAGGAAAAGAATGGGAGGGAGGGGAATGGGTGGGGGGGGGGGGGGGGGGGGGCAGGGAGGGGAGGAAAGGGAAGAATGATGAGTTTTCCTTCCAAATATCTCCATTATTGGAGAGATAAATTTTGTACAATTTATTCCCTCCATTTCTTTCTCCTCCAATTCCCTTCCTTCCTCATTTGATATTCAAATGAAAGATACTCCACCCCTTTAATTCTTTCCTTCAATCCAAACAAAGCATTAATGAGATTGATTTGTGAATGACTTAAATTTCTTGTTGCTATTGAGTAGTGTTGACTATTGTAGCTGACTGCTGTAAGTTCATTTTTTCATACTAAAATTTTCTCTATAAATAAATCAAGTTAAATACTGAAATTATAATTGCAAGAATAATACTAACATTTTTTCATGGATTTTCTGAATTTTTCATTACAATCATTGTAGCCAAAAGTTTACTCAAAAGACATAATCCATCAGCACATGCTCTTACATTTTTACATACAAACTTCACTTAGCTCCAAAAGCCAAAATGGCCAAAATGACTAAAGTGCAAATATACATTATACTTCAAAAAATCAGAAGTTCAGAACATTAGAAGTCAAATAATAATATCAGTTAGGAGTCTGGGAATCGTTGCCTCTTAGATTCAGGTATCTTATTTGCATCATCATCTCCTCCTTCTAGTGAATCAAGTCCTTCCCTCCACCTTGAGTCTTCTAATCTTGTTGCTGAATCATCTAAATAGGTAGTCTCAGGGTTAACATCCCACTTCCTATATGGTCCATCTTTGTAGCTTGCTGTGAAGCGAGAGATAAGTCTGATGTTTGTGTGAATAAACACCAACTTATCAGCCCGCAAATAATTGAGTCTATTTCTCTTGATGTTGTGAATATAAGAGTATGTGCTCCATACTCTTTTTGCTGAGCTACTGGTTATAGGCTTTGATAACACCTTAACAGCAATCTCTGCTAGTTCAGGAGTTTCAGCCCCATAGGTAGACCACCATGAAATTGGACTCATTGTCACAGCATCAACCTTTGCTGAAAGTGTCCTAAAAATTTCCCCCTTAGCTTGGAAGGTAGCTAATTGTTGACGCAACACTCTTCTTTCCTCTTCATCTTCCCCTATTTTATCAAAAGCCTTAATAACACCTTGAACAACTTCTCTATCATAATTTGGAGCTCTCCTAGGCACCCCATCAGGAGCGGGAGATTGTAGGTAGTTTGTATCGTAAAAAAAAGGATTGAGAGCAAATCCTAAGCAATGCATAGGTATATTCAATTTCTCCCACCTAGACAAAAGAATCTCATTCATTTTTTCCTTATCAGCATGATGTTTATTATTCTTCATTACATCATTAATTTCACCAATCATGCAGTCCATTTTTTCATACAATTCCCCCATTTTTTGCCCTTCACCATTAGCAAACTTTATCATCAAATATATTGGCTTGGTAATGGCCAAAATATTGTCAACTTCATCCCAAAATTCATCATCAGTTATAGTTGCTGCCACTTCCTTTCCTAATTCTTTTGTACGCTCATCTCCGGAGTGTACCCAATCCTTCCAAGCCCTTACAACTATAGTAGTAGCTAAGGCTTCTCTACATTCTAATAATCTTTTCAGTAAGATGTAATGTGAAGCAAATCTAGTTTTTGCTACTTTTAACAACTCAAGTCCCGAGTGATTTCTAAAAATAGCATGAGCATGATTATGGTTTAAAAAATACTTCACAATGTTTTTTCCCTTAGTGTAAGTATCATGAATAAAAGGAAATGCAGTAGCAAAGTCTTTGAAAATCAAATTTAAGGTATGTACAGCACATGGGGACCAAAATATATGCTTATGTACCTTTTCGATTTCCTTCCCTGCTAACTTGCAATTTGCTGCATTATCAGTGACCACTTGAAGAACATTTGAGGGGCCTACTTCATCGATCGATGTGAGGAGAAAATCTGCTATTGCTTTTCCTGTTTTCTCCACGCCAGAAAAATCTTCAGCATACAAAAACATCGAACCCCGACTATTGGATGCAATGACATTGATGAGTGGTTTATGTTTAACATTTGTCCACCCATCAGAACCTATAGAAGTCCCTTGAGTCACCCAAGTATCTTTCACAGGAGCACACTCTTTTTCGATTTCTCTCTTGCAATCATCAAGCAAAGAAGTTCTTGCTCTATCCGCCGATCGAGGTTTATAATCTTTTGGAGCATGATTAAGAGCCTTACACATCTCTCCAAATTCTGGACTTCTAAGCACATTAAATGGAATCCCATTAGCACATAAAAAT
Organism: Chenopodium album; assembly: GCF_948465745.1. Lineage (NCBI taxonomy): Eukaryota > Viridiplantae > Streptophyta > Magnoliopsida > Caryophyllales > Amaranthaceae > Chenopodium > Chenopodium album. The sequence goes on along the minus strand of NC_137844.1, from coordinate 6,046,691 downwards.
CGAACAATTTTAATGTCAACTTGATGCCTTTCCATGGTAGCAAAAGACTTTGCTATGGGACTGCTCGTAGCAGCTGTGGTTTTGATGTTGACAGTAGATCGTGTTAAGGATGGTGAGACACCATCATGCTCTGCGTCTTCCACTTTCTTCCTTAGCTGTTGAAGGAGAACCCTATTTGACAACATTGTTGTACAACGCCCAATCTCGGATTTAATTCCAGGGGGTGGACCAAAAAAATATTGATGTATCCGTGTGTACGAGCTGCTTGCTACTTTGCCACAATGGTTGCATTTCCATTTTTTTGTTCCTCCTACATTCTTCTTTTTCAATCCTTCTTCCACCATTGTAACTTCATCTAACAATGGCTTTTTATTTTTTTGTGAAGGATTTTGCTCAATTGTAGTTGTATTTTCTGGTTGAATTTCATCTTCCACAATAATAAAATCATCATTTGACTTATTCTGAGGTTGCTCACAATTTGTAGGTTGTGGTCTTTGTCTTTGATTGGCTCCTTTTTTCCCAAACGCCATTACTGAATGTTTATCTTGGTTTTTTAAAAAAAAAAATTTACTTTTTTTTTTGGGTTTTATGGTTGTAGAAGGAAGTTGAAAGTCTTGATCTCTAGATATATAGTCTGTTCAAGGAGGGAAATATGGCTGGCTTTTCATCTACTATTTCTCTTTTAGAGTGTAGGATATGATTGATCATTGGAACATGTGACTAATGGGTTTTTAGTCAAAGAGTTAAGGGAATAATGGGAACGTTGTTACAACGTCCCACTTTCTTTCCTTTTTTTTTCATTATTTTTTTATTTAAGAATTTAAATATAATTTTAAATAAGTTATAATTTTATTTGTAATTTTGTATCAATCAAATATAAATCTTAGTTTTATCAAATTAAAAAAATCATTATAATTATTCTTAGGGATATTCATATTTATTAATTACCTTAGTATGATATTAAGGGTTTAGGGTTTAGGGTTTATTGATCAATCAATCATATTGTATGTTATTAAGTTCTAAATTATGATATTTGATTGATTAGTCGATAATATACTTATTCACCATCATTATACTTTACTTATCAGCTTATTAATAATCCACGATACTTTATACAAGTATGTCATTATAGTTTCACAATATAAACTAAGTATTCCTTTTCTGATCATCGATCAATAACATATGTATGTTATTAAGCTATCATATTTGATTGATAATTAATCGATAATATACTTATTCACCATCATTATACTTTACTTATCAGCTTATCAATAATCCACGATACTTTATATAAGTATATAATATAGTTTCACAGTATAGACTAAGTATTCCTTTTCTGATCATCGATCAATAACATATGTATGTTATTAAGCTATCATATTAGATTGATAATTAATCGATAATATACTTATTCACCATCATTATACTTTACTTATCAGCTTATCAATAATCCACAATACTTTATATAAGTATATATACTAAGTATTCCTTTTTCTATCATCAACCAATAATATAGGTATGCTATTAAGTTATCATATTTGAGTGATAATCAACCAATAATATACTTAATCACCATCATTATACTTTACTTATCAACTTATCAAAAATCCACGATACTTTATACAAGTATGTAATTATAGTTTCACAATATAGACTAAGTATTCATTTTCCTATCATAGATCAATAATATAGGTATGTTATTAAGTTATCATATTTGATTGATAATTAACTAAAAATATACATATTCACCATCATTATACTTTACTTATCAGCTTATCAAAAATTCACGATACTTTATATAAGTATGTAATTATAGTTTAATATACACCAAGTGTATTAACGTATATTATAATTCTTTAATTAGAGATCTATCACATACCTATTTTTCACAATACCCTATAAAAATGTATAGTTATATACTTTGTCCATTGCTCCATTTCTTATTCACATATTATCGACAATCTTCAATTCATAACTTTTTATCAATTTACTATTTTAAAACTTCTTTGATATATGGGTGTTATTCAAAATAAATTTTTTGATTTAATAAAATATCATAATTCGTAATTATTAATTATCATAATTTTTTTGTATATCTTATAGGTACATAATATATTGTAATAAAATTTGTTAATCAATTTATCTTTTTCTTAAATAATAAAAATTATATCTCCTTAGTTTTAGATCTTAACTTTGAATTTTATATACTCTGTAATTTTTTTTTTGGTCGTCTAATTTATATAATATATAACCTTATCTTTTGTAAGTGTTTTTTTTTTTTTTTTTTTTTTTTTTTTTTTTTTTTTTTTAAATTTTACCCTAATAATTGCCATTTTTTAATCTAAGTATTTATACCACGTAGATCGAGCATGACTTGGATATATATCAAATAATTTTTTTTTGAGGGGTCATATCAATTAATATAACCATCCTTATCAAACAAAAATATAGAAATTTGCTAATAACTTTTTTTACTATGTTAATTTTCATTAATACTACATTAAATGAGTAAATGTAACAGTTTCCCTTTTCAATTTTTTTTGTTATTAATTTTTAGATTATATTATTAGATGAATAAATACATATATATATTCAGAATGTATGTTGTATATAGTTTTTTTTTTTTTTTTTTTTTTTTTTTTTTTGGAACAAGTATGCTGTATATAGTATATATTTTTTATATTTCTTAAAATACTACATATTTTTTTTATTTTTTCTAAAATAATATATAAGATTATTTTTTCTAAAATAACAATAAATTTATACTAACATGAATTTTTTTTTTAAAATAATACATCAGACTATTTTCGACAAATATAAAAATAAAAATAGTTTGATAATATATACATATATATTTTATTTTAAAATCTAATATTGTACTTTTTCAAAAAAATAAAAAAAATCTAATACTGTATTATTTAGTGAAATAACGTACAATCTTCTTTATGTTTAAAAAAAATACAAAAAAGTACATTCTTCATTCTTTATAATGTATGTATAATGTACTAATAGTATACTCTAGCATTATACCTATATATGGCTATATTTACTCTGTATTATTGAAATCACACATAAAAAGGAGTAAAGGGTAAAGATTTACATTATTTTAGAATGAGACAAGACAAGAGTAAAATAAGGATTATCTATTAAAACAAAAAAAAAAAAAAAAAAAAAAAAAAAAAAATCCAAAAGGGACCACTTTACATCCTTTTTTTTTTTTTTTTTTAATCATTTTCATTCTCTGGAATCATCTTCAACCTTCTTCCATCTTCTCTGCTTTCATCCTCCACCATTATCTTCATATTTGAACAATTCTTTAACCTGAAATTGCTTAAAAATTGCTTTAAAATAAAACAAATCCCTTACATTCATAGATCAACCGAAGAAAACTCAAGTAACCAAGCTACGAAATTGGTTCGCAGAGTCCGGCGAACTGAGTCGCGTTTGTACCGTGTTCCGGTACGAACGACTCAGGTCGCGATTCGCAGCAACGTACCGCGAACCTTGTAACGTTGTTCGGGACGCTTGTGGTTTTCTGATATGTTACTTTTATTGCCGTTGAGCTGAAAATGATGTCTGCTAAATTGCTGATACAGTTCTTGCTGGAACTTAACCCGAACTTTTATTGTTTAACTAGATGTCTAGATAACTGATGTTTCTCAAACATATGTTGGTATATTGATTGGCCAATTTAAGTTATTCCATGTCACTCTTCCTCTCTAATTCCCGACTGTAGATGTAGAGATTATATTTGATGGAAATCTTTTATTTGTACCCTGGTATTAATTTTTATGGTTGTGTGAACTGATCGCTGTTTTATTTTTCAGAATGATGTTACTGTCGATATTTTGCACAAATTCAATTTTCGATGGCACAATCAGAAGATGAAGATCTTGTTGTTGTATCTCAGGTTTAGTATCTTCCTCCTGGACACCAATAAACAATTGAACATGACTGCATGAACATATGTGTGTTTTGTTAAATGTTAGAAATAATTGTCTTGAAATCCTTGGATTATGATTTGTATGTATAGTAGCACTTGAAGGTATTTAGAAAGGAAACAGGATATCTATATGTATAGGAGATCAATGAGAATAAAAATATGCAAAAATATAAAATAAAAGGTTTTATTTTAGCTTTTGGTCCGTAGTTGCTTAGCATGTTCAGGGAATCAGGGATTGTATACAACTTTGTTGATGATTTAATTGCATCAACTCTATACTTAACTATCTTTTTTCAGTTTGTTATTTAGAATTTCTATCTTCTACTCTTAGCTTCGTCTTCATTTGTTGCAACATTTGGTTTTGGCACACTTTTTTGTGTAAATAACAAATTATAGAAAAATTTAAGTGTGGGTTCCAACTTTAGAGAGATAGTGGAGAAAAGAACCAGATGTGATATGCAACTTATTTGGGTCACCCCTAGAAGGAAATTGTAGCAACTAATTTGGGATAAAGGTAGTGGTACAGTATATCAACAATAATTAAAAATAAAAAAAGAAATAGAGAATTGAGGAAGAAGAGAATTTGGGGAAATTGGATGATTGACTGTAATTTGATGCCTTTAAATCATGAAATTGGGCTTTAAGTTGCTGTACACTCTCAACAACAATCTGATGCAAGGTAACTTTTTCTTAACAAAATTCTGATTATTTTCACTCTCACCAATCTCCTCTATATATAGACTCCTCTATGTATGGATATCCAACTTCCTTTTTCTCCCCTCTACTCTAACTACTACTCTACTCAACTTATTCCCCGAGCTACTAGTTATGTTGCAATACATCGCTCTCCCTCTAGACTATCTATTACGTTTGTGTTGGCTGAGGCAGGCACTACAAGACTTGCCTGGGCTTTCATCGAGACCCCTGCTTAAACTCTTAGATATCCGAGAATCACACTCCTGACTATCTGCTTCACATGTTTACTAGCTATCTGTGCCATTTAAATTCCCAGATTTATATTGGCTTGAAAGTATCTGTTGTATTGAGTTTTCTTCTTTAAATCAGTGATTTTCTTGATATATTATTAAGTTTATCACATGGAAGATACTATGTATGGCTTTTAAGTTGAAATCAAAGGATTTGCATGTGAGACAAGCTAAAGAAATGCACATCTGTGGAAGCACTGATTTGCAACTTCTCACTTGTCATTTCACTTTGATGGTCCTAGTTATGTTGTCTTTTCTCATTATTGGATATGCTTAAGTTGCAGCATTTCCCTCGTGACAAAATGCGTTGAGTTGCAGATTGCATATATATATACCTATCACCGTTTATGTAGGTTCTTGTGGCTGACATTAACATCGGATATGAAGGTCTTGCTAATGTCCAGGTATGTTTTATCTTCTCATTTAAACTTACTTAGAAGTATCTTTTGTTTCTTGTTGGGGGGGGGGGGGGGGGGAGGGGGGGGGGGTGTATGTAAATTGTTCCTGTGATTTTCCTCACTCTGCCACATTCTTCAGCTGTGAGCTTGTGCTGATTTCATTCCTCTCTGAAAGTTGGCTTATCAATGCAACATTTTTTTTTGCTGCTTTTCTGTTAGGTTCTTGCGGTCAATGGTAACCCTGTGAAGAACTAAAAAGCTTGGTAAATATGGTGGGAGTCCTGCAATGATGAATATCTAAAGTTTGATCTAATTTTCAACGTGGTCTGTTTTCTCTCTTTTATAAGCTCTCTCTAGCATTACATATGTGATTATAAATATAAGCATGGACACATTTGGGAATTGGGAGGCATCACAACTGAACGTAGTTTGCAATTGGTTGTTTTGTTTCTTATGGCAGGTAGTTATTCTTCGGACTGAGGCTGCTAAAGCTGCTACTGCAGATATTCTGGCGACACACGGCATTCCTTCTGTAATGTCTGATGATCTTAAAACATGCGTTGAAGTCTGAAGCTCGCATACCATACATAGTTGTTTTGCAGTTGTATACTTTGTTACCTGTCTGCAAGGATTCGGTTTACATGCCTACATCACGGGTCATCACAAATTCACAATTGTGTGCTTTATTTTTTGGTCAGTAATGTGTGCTTCATTGTAACTACTGTTTTATGTGCAGCCAATTTAAATACAAGGTAGTAGTCAAGTTTGTATTTTATATATGTATTGTACGAAAGCTGATTGATTCACCTTTTTTGAGAGTGAAAATGCTTAGATTTTTCATCCTTTATTTCCTTTTTCTTTCATCTGCACCATTTTTTTGCTAACTCATATTGTTGAGAGAAACGCATATGATTTCCCTAATTGGCGAATGTAGAAGTACTCGATCATCTATTTGGATGTACCCAGGTATGCGTTACAGAGTACAGTATAAAGCTATGGTGAATTGGTGATTGGTTGATGATGATAGTTTAGTATTTCCTATGGTACGAAGGAAAATATAGTACATCTACTTTACTTGTACAAACCAACTAAAGGGTTAAAAACTCAAAATCTCACAAAGTTGCTATGAAATTTCATTGAGGCTTCTTGGTGCACAAGGACAAGGCAGCCTAATCTATGTGCATTCTTTCCAATACCGACCAAGTGTTTCTACACTATCAATTGATGTGAAACGTTGACATAGTAAGGACTGTACTAGTTCTTACACAAGAAGCGAACTGTACCTGTACTTATCGTACTATTTCTTGCTTTCGACCCACTTCTCATGGACCACGGCACAATGCACCAACTACAACTTAATCAGTATATAAGAACCTCAAGGATATGGGTTGTAGTAACAACTTCTACATACAAAACAACAATCCTAACACAATATGCCTGTGACGTTGGAGAAGAACTGTGGTTGTGATAACCGGTTGCTGATGGACGCGGTGGTGAAGGTGTTTTGTATGCATACAAAGCCAAATTTTTCGCTTCCTTGGCAAAGGAAGAGACAGTATAAATCAACAAGCAGTGGGTTTATCATTGAAGGGAGGAGAGTTTTAACGAATGCTCATTCAGTTGACTACAACACTCAAGTTAAGCTTAAGAAACGAGGGTCTGATACCAAGTACTTGGCCACTGTCTTAGCCATTGGAATTGAATGTGAAATAGGTATGTTGTTTAACTTGTTTTGCTAATGTTAAAACTTCAAACTTCAATGATGGCTAGTTTTGTTAAGCTTTTACTTTTGGCATTTACTAGTCTCTTTTGGTTTCGTTTATCAATCAGTCATCCGAATCTATGTAATCAATAGAACTCATTCGACTTTAATGCTCAAAACATACTAATCCATACTTTTTTTGGGACAAGGCATTAGATCTATATCGAAGGAATATAAAATTAGAACTTTAATGTGTATTTATAATTAGTTGTATCAAAACCTACTTTTTGTTTATTTGTCTATTTATGCTTGATTAATGAAAAACAACCTTGAATTTATGTATTCTGTACACCATATTTTTCAGATATGACACGTACATAGATTCGGATGACAATTATGACGTCTACTATATATATCGAGATTTTAGATATTAATCTATTCTCGAGATTTTAGATATTAATCTATTTAACTTTCCTTTTAATATTTATAATGTCTACTATTAATCTATTATCGAGATTTTAGAAATTATCTCGTTTCATTATGATGACCCATATTCAGTACCTAGATACATTTATGTTAATAAAATATTATATCGATTTTTTTTTTTAAAAAAATCACAGTCATTAAATATATCACAAATTTTTAAAAAAGGCCGGTGTACAATATTTAGTGTATGGCGCGCGGCCCAATTTGAGGAATTATTGTCCTCTTCTAATCTTCTCACGTGCTAGGGATTTTTTTTACTTGTACTTTTTTATTTACCTCTTTGATTTTGTCCTCTCCTCCAAAAACACTTTCTGATTTTTTTCTCTCTCCTCTTTTCTTTTCTACATTTTGGTCTTTATATAATTATAATCTCCTTATCCCCTCTCTCTCTCCTCTTCATTGCTTTTTCATCTTACCTCTTCTCCTTGTTTTTGTTCTTTCTAATGTTACAGTAATTTTTTTAAGTAGAATCAACTAAATTGGTGGATAAAAAATCTTTGAAGAAGAAAAAAGTTATAGTGAAGATGTGTCCTATTGAAGATTGTAATGATGTTCAGCGTTTTGTAATGAAGGTTTGATAACTTTTTTTTTTTTGGTTGTATTATAATGGATTAACTTGTGTATGTTTAAGGGTAACTTATGCTTCGTATGTGTTTGTTTAAGGATAACTTTTTTTAGATTGAGGGTGACTTTTGTGAGTTTAAGGGTAACTTTTTGTAAATAAAAAGGTAACTTATATGTGTTTAAGGGTAGTTTATGTGTGTTTAAGGATAACTTTTTTTAGATTGAGGGTGACTTTTGTGAGTTTAAGGGTAACTTTTTGTAAATAAAAGGGTAACTTATATGTATTTAAGGGTAGTTTATGTGTGTTTAAGGATAACTTTTTTTAGATTGAAGATGACTTTTGTGAGTTTAAGGGTAACTTTTTGTAAATAAAAGGGTAACTTGTGTGTGTTTAAGGGTAGTTTATGTATGTTTAAGGATAACTTTTATTAGATAGAGGGTGACTTTTGTGAGTTTAAGGGTAACTTTTTGTATATAAAAGGGTAACTTTTGAGTGTTATTTTGTTTTTATTTTATTTTTTAAATAAAAAATTTAATATAAACAAAAGTTAAATATAAGCAGGAAATTAACAATTTGTTTAAAGCGACGAAAACCTCAGTCAATTGGAGCGAAAATGTGAAAGATGAATGATAATAAACTACTCTTGAATTATAACGTATTGTGATTTGATTTAAATTTGTAACAAATCCACCAGACTTTCGCTAAGATTTGGCTCAATTACTAGTTGAGATAGCAGCTTTGAGGTTGGATTAAATCATAATTTTTGAGAAAATTTCAACAAATTTCTGGTTGGAGATAGAAAGCTAAGGTAAAAAAAATTAATCAAAAAAAAAAAAGTAAATTTGTTTTCTCTTTATTTTGGGCACTGCAGAGCTACAAATGGCACGTGATAATTATTGATGGACAGTATTTTTATTGTGCACCGGGGGTATACAAAAGGAATTGTAAATATATAGATCTCCAATCTATATGTATTATGATATTTATGAGTCGAGGATTAAAGCAATATTAACTAACAAATGAGATGATAAGACTTTTAGAAGTACATGTTTTGTGGTTGTGAATTCAAATATCATGATTGACATGATAAACATTTTATTAATTTGCCTACAAAATTTATTTATTTAAGTATACTCCATAATTTTTGTTTCAAAACAATCTATTTACTCATATTATGAATTTATGATCGTTATTTGTACTCTCCCTCTAGATTCTTTCCCACTCGTATTTTAATTACGATTATAATTAATTTAATAAACCGTGCATGGCTCAAACTTTTCTAGGTTAAGTATAAATAAATACTTACGGGACACTTTTGAAGAACTTGGAAACGAGAAATGAAAATGAAAAATTAAGGGCTTGTTTGGCATCATTTTTGGTTTTCAGTTTCCTGTTTTTTTGAAAACTAAAAACCAAAAACAGGAAACAAGAAAAAGGTGTTTTCACTTTTTTGTTGCCAGTTTTCAAAATTATCATGATTTTAATAAGTCTAAATATTTTTTAATCCATTATGTGACATATGTAATATACTTTTAAAAAACAAAAAACCAAAAAACAGAAAACCACAGCGATGCCAAACGAACCCTAAATAATCACCCCTCTTCCTTCTCCTCTCTCTATTCACCGGCTAACCCTGTCGTAAAAACTAACTATAAAACCACCTTCCTCCCTCGCTCTTTTCTCCGCCATTAACAGACCTTCAAAAAACCTCCATTTTTCCACCTTAATTATGGGCGACAACAATCGAAAGAGAAAGCGCAGTCGCAAACACCAATCCTCCGAAACCCTAGAAACTTCTCCTCCGGCAACCACCACTTCCGCCGCCTCTTTCGACCAATCCGACGTCGTTTTCTCCGCCGAACACTCCGACCAACCAACTTCTTCTCGCCGCCGCCATCGCCGCGGCGGTCGTTCCCGGAAATCCCCAGATAGTTCCGATGAGCAGCAGCAACCTCGGCGGTCCGACGGCGCCGCCATTAATGGCGCGGCGGCGTGGGAGTTAGTTGCTAATGCGGTATCGGCCCGTGTTATGCCGGCAATGGATGCGGTTGTTAAGGTGTTTTGTGTTCATACCGAGCCGAATTTCTCGCTCCCATGGCAGAGAAAACGGCAGTATAGTTCGTCGAGTAGTGGGTTTGTGATTGGTGGAAGAAGGGTTTTGACGAATGCTCATTCTGTGGAGCATTATACTCAGGTTAAGCTCAAGAAACGTGGTTCTGATACTAAGTACTTAGCTACTGTTCTTGCTATTGGTACTGAGTGTGATATAGGTATTCAATTTTGAACTTTTTATGTTGTTTTGTTTGATGAATTTGTTGAATTATCATGTTGTTCTTGCAATGGTTTGATGTTAAAAGTTCAAAACTTTAGTGGGGTTTATTTGGTTTTCTCAATGTTGTATTATTAATAGTTGGCTCCTGAGAAAATTAAGAGGGAGATGGTGTAAGACTGGTGTGTGTGTGATTATGAATGTAGTGAATTTTGTGTTTTGGGATGTTAGCTTGTTGATGTTATTGGGAATGTGAAGGATGAGCTCCTTCGGATTTTATAATTGTGTTGCTGATTTCAATCAATTGCCAGTCTGCACTCTTGCATGAGTTAGCCAGTTACTTTTTTAGGGTAATAATAGCAATTTTTTTCCCAAAAATGACCAAGTTGCACAATTGAATGAGCATTTATATTGGATACTTGTGGAGGACAGGAGGAGAAACATAGCTTATGAAGCAGGAATGTAGGTTGCAGAAGCTTAATTTAGAAAAAGCCACATTAGGTCGTAAAGAATGGTGTACTACAATGTACGGAGTACAGAATCATTGGTTTGATAATTATTAGTGGTGTTGATTATGATGTTCTTGGTTAAAGAGTGTACAGATTGAATATTTGATACCCTTGATCATAAGTTTTGGTGGTGTTAATGTGTTGGGGATTTTCTTTGTTTAATTCCATAAAATGTTTTGTTGTTAATGGTGTCTCTTTGCAATTAATGTTTAATACTGAGATTTCTTTGGAACTTAGCAAAGATTTCTTTTATATTTGATTGGTGAGGGTGATGATAACTTTTGAGGTTAAAAGCGAATTAGCTTGCAAAATATCTTTGTCTAGTATTCGATAAATTCTTGTGCTTTCTATTATTGAAGTAATGGGTCACAGTTGGAAGACTTCTAAGGCTTTTTAATAAGCAAGTTGAAATTTGTAAGTTGGTGCTCCCTTTTTTATGTGCATAGATGCCTGATAGTTAAGCTTGTTTACTAGAAGCTTGTAGAAACACATTTGTTTTTGGACTGTGCATATTGAGAACCCAAAATAAGTACTAAAGGGGTAACTACACTTTCTCGTTAACATTCCTTTTTGGCATGGTATATCTCCTAACCATTAAGCTCGTAAGCCATCGAGAAGTGCTTTTTTAGATCCTCTAAAGATTTAGTGTTGTCTTTCTTCGGGGAACCAAATATGCATGTTTAAATTGCTTTCTTGACTGAGCTATATTTGGAATTTAGCTTGCTTAAATAAAAATGATTTTGGCAAGAACGCATTGGGCTTGTCTTGTTTAATTTTTTGTCAGGGTTATCAGTGATCATAGTAATCCCAAATGCTCTTTTTTATCCTCTATTTTCCATTTTGGATGTCTAAAAATGATCAAAACTGGAATTGATTTGTACATTACAATATCCAAATATTCCCAAATTATGAATTTCATTTATTACAGAATACAGATAAAGCATTAGTCAGTAGTCATATGAGAGTATATATGGTGACCGCAGAAGATTATATCTTTTTCTTTGCATAGCTGTTTTTTTTGTCCATAGTAAAATGCCCAAACAGAGTGGATAGGGAGAGTAGCTTAAATATCACTTTAATCATTTTGTGTTGTTTCTGTTTCTTTATTTTGCCTTTTTTGGGGGAGGCCGGGAGGGAGGGGGTACACGAGGCAGTTTCCTGTTCCTTCATTTCTATTTATCCTCTATATTTTTCCATGTGGCTGATGCTTTTGCTTCTGGTAGCTTCTAATGTGCAACTTACTTCCTTTTACTATTACGTGCCTCCAAAAATCACTTCCTTTAATATTAGTACGAATATGTTGATTTGAGTTAGGCACCATGCATGGAATTAGTTTACTTAGGTTTAAGGTTTACATTTATATGGATACAACAGACCTTGACATGACCTTGTTTTGCTCTATTGTCATCTCAATTTCATGATGTTCTTGAGAATGTTTTCTGACCTAATCTCGACTGCTAGGCATAGTAATCTTACATTTAGAGCTTCGTAGTTTATATTTGGATCAATAATGAGTGGATGTTAATGTTGTTATTGACCCAATGTTGCAGGTTACTGCATTAGGAATTATTAGGAGGCCAATATTCTTGAAGTAAATAGGTCACCTCTTCGCTGCTCAAGCAGAAAAACTTCAAAAGCACTTGTTCTTGTATTTTTAGGTGAATATAACGATTGTGTGAGTGATGGATGCATTTGTTAACTAGAGGAACCATTTTTGATGTATTTTCAGAAAATGCTGACCTAAATTTAATTTTTCCTTTTGGAGCTTTGTGGAAGAGCATCGAACTATACTTTTGGATGCTCATATCTAGGATATTGTTGCCGTGTTGGTGCTTTGTCGCCAGTTCAGTAATAAATCTGTAATTGATGCGTGGATTGTCCGGTGGATAGAGATATGAAAGGCTAACATATTTAAAACTTTGCCTCTTGGAGTTAGGAAATAAAATTGAGCTTCTGCGCAAACTATATGACCTGGATTAGATTTTTATTACAAGTTATAATTATCTTTCTTATTTCTTCTCTATTCGGATTTCCAGTCATTTTCTAGCTTGCTAGTTGCTACCATTGGATTTCACCCATTCTTCATATTACTTTAATGATCCATTTGGTTACTTCTTTTGTCCCAAAATAACTAACACAGCCAAACTTTGTACACATGTGAATGCACCAGTTTGACCTTATTTTTATATATTTAAATATTAATGAAAATTATAAAAAAGTTATATTATGAAACTTTATATTAATACTAATCTAACAATATTTGTGATGAAATATGTTTTTTTTTTATTTTTTTTTATTTTTTTTATTATATTAGTAAAAAATTATAGTTAAAGTTAATATATACGAATGGTGAAAAAATGTCCAACGTCTTAGTTAGTCTGAGACGGAGGGAGTGTTAGGTAATGGAAGCATCAGGAATAGTGATTAAAGTTTGTCCTCATATTGGGTAGCCTTGTCTAGTGAACTCTTAACTTCTAAAATTGCATCTATTAATGAAATGATCTGACCCTGTTGTGAGAATGGATGTAGTAAAACAGTGGCTTAAGTGCCTTAATGGGGTTAAAGATGCATCCAAAACAGGTTCAATTGTTGTTCATGTCTGTTTGAGTATCTGTGGGAAACAGTTTTCTGTAACGTAGTGTTATTTTGCCTCCCAGCACTGAGGTTATGTTTCTAAGAAAACAAGCAGATTAAGCCCTTGTATAATATTTATATTCCTTGGAGAACTGGTGTAGTAGGACCTTTAATTGTTGTATGTCTTGAATGCTTTCCTTAACAAGGCTTACCCCTTTAAAATCACGTCAATTCCTCTCCTATCTACCTCACCTAATTTTCTAAGGAATTAGTTTCCTCATTTTTGCAATCCACATGTCCTTGTACTTGATCCTACATCCTACAAGTCACAAGTATATCTTTCATTGTACTGGGTTGAACTTGAACCTCAACTACTCAAGTGTTACAAGGAAAGCACCCAAGAGCAGGAGTAGGAGGTGAACTAGATCTTTTCACCATATTAATATATTGTATTTCCTGCTAGACTGAAGTTCCTGCATTTAGTTTCATCCTTGCTGGAACATCACTTTGTAGCTGCCAGGCATTTATACGTGCTTTAATAGGAACCTCTGAACTTGAATATGGTCTAGGAAGGTAAGAAATCGTGAGAAGCTCCTACAAGTATACTGCAAATTTTTTCACTGAAAGAGTCCTCCACTATGCCATCATACCAAAGAATAATTATTGGTAGGTTCAATAACTAGCATAGACATCAAATTGGCTGTTTATATTGTTTCCTCTTCCGAATCATTAAGAAGTTTAGAGAAGAACAAATCCTGTTGCATTGCACCACCTTATCTGATATTGCTTCTTTAAGGGAGGCCATTGGTGAAGAGTTAGGAATTGAGCTTTCAAGTTAAGGGTCTTTGTTGTACCAATCATCAAAATTCATAAGCTTCTTATAACTGAGCTGCTTTCTTAATGGAGAATGTCTGAAGCCATTCCATTTCGGGTAGCTTATTTTATAAGGTCTTCCCTTTCAAGCGACAGGCCTTGCTTATTTAGGCCCACGAAAGCTCTTATGACTTTTATTGTTAGGCTGTTGGCCTCCCCCCCCCCCCCCCCCCCCCCCCCCCCCCCCCAAAAAAAAAAAAAAAAAGCCTTTTTAATAATGCCAATGACAAGTGAAAAAAATGCTCCTTATGTAGGTGTTGGAACTTGGAGCTGGACAAATGGATAGAAATTTACGTTGGAAAACCTTATCCTTGGTTCCAACAATCTTATCACCAATATTCTTTGTATCCATTAATGCATTGCAATTTGGAATTATTGATGTTTGTTGGTGGTTTATTTGGCTTTACCCTTCAGAGCTCTGATGTGGTTTTTAATTATGCGATTGTGTATACTTTTTAGTTTGGTTTAAGAGTTTTTGATGGACAATTAACACACATGTTGGTTTTGCAGCTTTGCTTACAGTCAGTGATGATGAGTTCTGGGAAGGGGTTTCACCTGTGGAGTTCGGAAAGTTACCTGCTCTTCAAGATGCTGTGACTGTTGTAGGATATCCAATAGGAGGGGATACAATCTCTGTTACCAGTGGAGTTGTCTCTCGCATTGAGATATTGTCTTATGTTCATGGGTCCACTGAATTGTTGGGGTTGCAGGTATGTATACGGAATTCTTGATTTTATTTTTGTTTTTTTTTGCCGCTTTGCTCCCGTATAATTAATTTTTTCAGCATTGATGTTGTAGATTGATGCTGCCATAAACTCTGGAAATTCTGGTGGTCCAGCCTTTAATGACAAAGGCAGTTGTGTGGGCATTGCATTTCAGTCCCTAAAACATGACGATGCAGAGAATATTGGTTATGTTATACCTACACCTGTCATCACACACTTTATTCAGGATTATGAGAAGAATGGAGCTTATACTGGTAGGTTGGGCAATTGTGGCTTTTTTGTTGCAGAGTTGCAGATGCACCTTTTAATTGTTGGAATTTTATACTTCAAACTTTCTGATATATCTATCACTCATGATCGCTATTCCCCGTTCAGGGTTCCCGATTCTTGGTGTCGAGTGGCAGAAGATGGAGAATCCAGACTTACGCCTTGCAATGGGAATGAAATCTGATCAGAAAGGTGTACGTGTTCGTCGTGTTGACCCTACTGCTCCTGAGTCCAAGGTATTGAAGCCATCTGATGTTATACTCAGCTTTGATGGGGTTGATATTGCAAATGATGGGACAGGTAATGACTCTAACTGCTTCCCCTTGGGAACATTATATTATCCATACACATATGTCTGTGCTATAATGGAAAAGTTAGCTAGCTAGCTTCGGAAATTAAAGTACCTCAGCTAATGGCTATCTTAGAATTTCGTATGCTGTAATATCTTGTTTGGTTTAGATGCTCACCTATCTACTTGGACTTGTTCACAATTAGTGAGCATTTAGTTATTGAGGTGTTGAACTTGGCTTTCTCCGAAAGTTAAATAGTTTTTCTGTGATATGACATGTCTGAATTTTCCATATCCCTGGCAGTCAAATTTCCAACCTGACTATGTATGTAAAACAAGAGTTTGTATATTGTGGATGTTGCAACTGTATTTTATTATACCTTGATTTCTAAAAATTGCAGGTTTAATGAATGTTGGCAATGCTATTCTTGTGAAGGTTTCTGATTTTTGTTAGATTGGAATCAAGTAACTCTCAATAATATTTTTCTTTCTCTGGAATTAGTTGAACTGTTGAACTTTCAATAACCCTGCTATTTTGTTTTTAAACTCATTGAGATCAGGTATTTGACAGTCATTGTTACATGTCGGCTCAATCTTCGATAGGAATATGTAAAGTATGAATGTCGTTGTGGTTCTCCTATTGTTTTTTTTTTTTTTTTTTGAGGAAAGATTTTACTTTGGTTGCAATGTATGGCCTCTTTTATGTTGAGTAATTAAGGAGATTTTTAAAGACAAGGGAAGTAAGGAATCCATTGTCTTTCCCTTTTCTTGAAGTTCTTGGTCCTGAAAAATTGTGTGTTTTTTTTTTTTTTTTTTTTTTTTTTTTTTTATGTGTAATATTTTATTCTTCTTCCGCCCACCCCCTTTTAGCATTTGAGTTGCTGATCAGTTACTGTCTGATTAAAATTTAATGTGTTCTTACTCGCTTAGAGTCTAGTCTTTAAGAAGATTTTTGGTCTTAAATTGATTCTAGTCTGTAGCTGGCTCAACTGGGAAATGGAGTTTGGTTTATTTGCTACTTATGTTATCAATTATCATTGCTGATTTGAGGAAGGTCCCTTGATAGGCTTTGATTACTCTACATTGTTTTGTGGTCAGAGGATGCAAAGTAGGATATTGGTCAACATTGAATTATGCATTTCTAGTGCACTATACTGCCTTTTCTGCTCTGTGCTGCTACATGTCAACTGAAATTATAGATTGATTGAACCAAATTTTACTTTTGCTGATAATGTCTAATGTGGCCCTTGCAAGTGTGAAAAAGTATCAACATTAAACTAACTTTTATTGTTTTGACAGTTCCTTTCAGGCATGGAGAGCGTATGGGTTTCAGTTATCTTATATCCCAGAAATATACTGGAGATAAGGCTGAAATCAAGGTACTGCGTGATTCGGCAGTGCACACATTCAATATTAAACTTGGTACTCACAGAAGGCTCATTCCTGCACATAGCAAGGGTAGACCTCCTTCGTATTATATAGTTGCAGGATTTGTATTTACGGCTGTCTCGGTTCCATATCTCCGTTCTGAGGTTTGACTTTGAACTTCTTTCTACCTCCCCTGCTCCCCATCAATATAATGCCTCTGTATCTTTCTGGTTACAGAAGTAATATTTACTTTGATGTATCTTTCTGATTATTTGAAAAAGACCATTAAAATATGGATAGCAGTCATAGTACAAGTACTGAAATGGTCTTCTTTCAGTACTCCTTACATATGGATAGCAGTCATAGTACAAGTCGAATGAGATGGTCCATCTCATTCGACTTGCAGAACTCCTTACATATGATGTGTGATATATGTGAAGCCTGGGGTGTTGCTATGACACTAGACTACAATAAATTTGCTGCATTTTTTAGTCCACCCCTCCATATATATATATTATTGAGTTGCTTTAAACTGAGCTGTTTTCTGTATTTAATTTTCTTTGATATTATGACAGTATGGAAAAGAGTACGAGTATGAGGCCCCAGTCAAGCTTCTGGACAAGCTTTTGCATTCAATGCCACAATCAAAAGACGAAGAGCTTGTTGTTGTATCTCAGGTATTTTCAGTCCTCTCAGGTATAAAAACTTTGAGATCAAAGTTGAAGCATGTGTAGACCTTGCTCATTTTTTTTTTTTTTCCTTTGCTATTAGGTTCTTGTGGCTGACATTAATATTGGGTATGAAGAAATCGTAAACACTCAGGTATATATTTAAGCTGTTCTGTTGGAGATTTTTGTTTCTAGAGTGGTCTATAGCTTTTCGTGTGATTTATTTCTGTTGCTGTTGCTGTTTGCCTGCAGGTCCTTGCCTTTAATGGTAATCCTGTGAGAAACTTGAAGAGCTTGGCAAGCATGGCAGACTCCTGCAAGGAAGAATTTATGAAGTTTGATTTAGATTATGATCAGGTCTCTTTCTTTGCTTCTCTTTAATCTGTCTTCTAGGCCCATTTAATAACATACACCTGGGTGTACCTCAAAAGGTGCACGCACGGGAGCACCATTCTGGGTACTATCGGGCTTATTATCTATGTAGCACATGCAGCTGTTTACATTCCACCTCTACATGACAACAACGTTCAAAGTGGCTCATTTGCCATCTTTTTCTGTCTGCAGATAGTTGTTCTTCGAACAGAAACTGCAAAAGCTGCTACTGTAGATATTCTTACAACACATTGTATACCTTCGGCAATATCTGATGATCTTAAAACCTAAGCCGAAGAAATACTCTTTTAGTTACCAGATGATGCTCGCGATAACAGGCATCAAAGGGAAAGCTGCAGCGCAGGTTGAGTGCATGTACTCTCAATGGAAAAAAAAAAAGGTATGAACTCATCACGAGGCAGATCTTGTTGCACTCCTGCCTGAATTCCCGCCATTTTGAATATTATTAGGTCCTCATTTTCTTGAGGATTGTATTCTTTATATGGAGAATTTTTTTTTTATTTAATTTTTTGGAGAGACCGATATTAAGTTGGACCTTGAAAGAAATAGAGATAGATAGTCACAGTTATTAGTTACAGGCGCGCAGGCCAACTTTTATGTTTAAGCATGACTCGACTAGTCAATATGCTTTGTAATTGCTAGACTGTAACCTTATAAGACGCCATGTTTTTGAATTCAGGTTTATACAATATATTATGTGCTCCTGTGTTTTGCTTGGGATTTACAATCATCCTCATCATTAACTATGAAATTAGGAAAAACTAAAAGTGATTTGTTTCAATGGACTATGCTAAGGAGATTATTGTAGTTAAGTACAAAAAATTTCTAGCGTGATTTGCATAAAAAAATGATTTCCAATATTTTTTTTCTTTTTTTTATTTATCTTTGCCATTTAGTTTAGATTACAGTGTGACTTTAGAACCTAAGTTTCTCCGGGGTGTCAAATAAAGTAAATAAGACAAATCTTTTGAGGAATTAATATTTGATTTTATTTTTCTAGGCAATATTTTTTAATTTCATTTATTTTCGGTATTTATTCCAATAATATTACGAATATGTGATTTACTGCCCTTCTTACCTCCATAAACTTGCAAATTATCTACATATTAGTAGAATCTGTTATCCCAAATAATAATTATTTACATCCGATTTTTTAAAAAAGTTTGTCATTAATTTTTGACCATTATATCTATGAGAGCTTGTTATATACACCCATGTGTATTATGTTTTCATTATGATGATTGTTTTTTATTTAAACATCAAATGAAAAGCAAACACTAACCTTGTGTTACTTGGGTGTACGGTATACTCGGGTGTATATAACAAATTTTATATACCTAAAACTTTGTTATAATGTGTAAGAGACCTAATTCAACTATGATTAGGATTCTAACAACTATACGGATAAATAAATTACTAATTTAACATAAAACTACTCTTAAACTTTTTTTTTTTTTTTTTGAAAAATAAAACTACATAGGGATTAGCCAAGCAGAGTCACTACGTTTTTTTTGTTAGCTTCAATTGAATTTGAATACAATGGCGGAACCAAGCAGTAGCAAGAAGACAACTTTCGACGATAAATTGCCATATTTACCGCCGGAATTATGGACGGAGATCATAGCCAGGTTGCCGGCAAAATCTGTAATGAGATTTAGGTGTTTGTAAAACATGGTGTTCTTCATTTGATTCCTCTGATTTCATTTTTATGCATTTCAAAAGTTACAACAACAATCGCAATCAAACTTATTCGTTAGCCTCGGAGTGGGATGAATCTACCATTCATTGTATTAATACATTCAGAAAAACTGATGTATTTTTATAAAAGTACTGGGAACTGCACTGTAACAGGGAGTTGTGATGGATTGATTTTGATGGAATGGTATAGAAATTAAGTATTGCATAATCCTTTTATTCGAAAATCCTTGGTGATTCCCCCTTGTCCTTTAATTTCCAAGGGATGTTATGGCATACGTTATTGGCCTGGTCTCGCTCCGTCTAGTAATGATTATAAGCTGGTTGCCTACGGGTATGATGAGCATCACAAGTTTGCGATTGTTTATTCATTAAATGATCATATATGGAGGGTTAAAGATAGGTTGGATCCCCACATTCGAGGGCTTCTAAGTTACAATGAAGTAGGTGGACATTATTTATATTTAAAAGGCGCTATGTATTGGTTAGGATATGATGAGGACAAATCTGTTTCACCTGGTTCTGGTACTATGTATTATTATGAATTACAGACTCATCTTGTATCGTTTGATTTTGATTCCGAGGAATTCGACTTTGTGGATTTGCCTCAAGCTGCAATAAAAAGTAGCCTTAAACACAGTTTTGTCTTAGGTGAGTCAATTGGAGTTTTCGGTATGTCTTCTGAGCGTATCTGCATATGGGTTTTGGTGAAAGATGGTGGAGAGAAATCGTGGAATTTGTGGTATACTGGAGATTCAAATTTATATGCTCTTGAGTTTCTTAGATTAGTACTTTTACCAACATTTTTAATGTTGAGAAAAATACATTTTTGATACTGAGTTATGGCGGACTGTATTCTTATGATATTATAAGTCATAAGATGCAATATTTTTTATGATTATAGTGATGGCTATAAATCTTTTCAGCCTTATGTGGAGAGCTTAGTATTGCACAAACGAAACCAAGGGGAGATTTTGAATTTTGACATCTATCATTACTTCGAAGAGCCGAAGAAGATCGATTGATTTCAGAAGCATAATCTCTCAGATAGTTGTTATTATCTCCTTGTGTTAGATTCTCTGTTTCAGATATCCAACTTTCATCTAGTTCGTATTTTTTTACAAGACTGTTGTTGTAAAGATTAAAAAAGTAGTTAACGATTTCTGGTTTCAACTAATTACATTCAAAAGCTTTTACATTTATATAAATGTTTAGTTGTTTTGGTATCTTTGTTTTGGTTAGCCACGGCTTACAATGTTGACTTAGCAAACTGAATTATAAAATACTAGCTTAGGCCCCTACCATGCACGGTAAGTTTATTTTTTTTTTTTTTATAAAAAATTAAAATAATTATATCTAACAAATAAAAGTGATGCTTTAAAGTAATAATTTTTTTTAATATCAATAATATAAATAAATTTTATTAAAACTACTTCTTTTGGCAAAATCTAATATTACTTCGTTTATCAAATAATATTTTAGGTAAATGTTTATGGAAGAATAATAAACACCAAATAAAACAGAATATATTTGTCATAAGATAATATAAAAGATTTGAAATGATATTATTATAATTGTATCAAATATTCACAAAGAAAAAAGTTAAAAAAGGAAATAAGGGTTTTGGAGGGAAAAAACAACACCAGGATGTGACATGTGTCACTCTCGATGTCTGTTTTAGTTTTAGGTTATTATTGATTGTCTTTGATCTTTTCTTTATATTCATAGTTATTATTACTCCGTATTATTTTTTATTTTTTTTTGGTGTTTTATCCAGTTCACCCTTTACGCTAATTCAAATTTAGGGTTCAATTTTAAGTGGTTAGGTTCCAATCCCCTTCAATTGTTGTTGGAGGGACCCTATCAAGTGCAGCCCCAATTACCGGTTACCACTACACTAATAACCAATTAGTTCTCATTCTAATCTATGATTAGATTTTCTTTATGTTATCAGGTATTAAGGGAATTTCCTATTGAATTGCATGCTATGAGCCTATGATGCTATTAATACCAATCTAATGTTAATATGAAATAAGGGACTTATCTTTTATCCATAGACCACGATGCCAAGAAACAAGGTGATCTGAAACATTTTAGGCCCCTATTCTAACCTATGAAAACGTCCTAATCTAAAATACTTGGTAAATTTTTTTACTTCCTCTATTTATTTTCGCAAGTACTAAATACAGTACAAAATAACCTAAATGCAGAAATTAATTAATAATACGAAAATAATAAAAAGATTGAAATACCCTTTTCAAAAAAAAAAAAAAAACAAAACTTATTTGCCATTTCACTAGGCTTTCAGATTTTACATTTTTTAATTTTGCAATTCATTTCACTCGCCAATTTTTTTCCTTCAATCACCTTTTTTTATTAATTCATTTCATTTCACCTTTTCCCTCAAAAATCTTCAATATGAGCCTTACAAAAGAACAAGTCGTTCACCGCTCATAAACCATCTGGTCTAAGGTTTTTTTTGCTGAATTATTTTTGTTAAATTGTTGTAATTTTCATTATAAGTACCCCGTCTATGTTTTTCGTGGGATACTGTTTACCCTTCAAAATCTTATCCGGGGGTACTAAAGACCCCCGAAAATCTTATCCGGGGGGTATTGGAGACCCCCGAAAATCTTAGCCGGGGGGTACTAGAGACCCTAGGAAATCTCATACGGGGGTGCTGGAGACCTTCGAAAATCTTAGCCGTACAAGATGGAAATTTTTGTTTTGTTTGATTGTTCATTTAGTACAACACATAATTTTCATACCTCAAAAAAATCGTTGTAGTGCACTTTATTATTGTCTATGAATTTGTATAGTATTGAATATTAAATAGGATACAAGATTGAATACGTTAGAATTTGGTTGTAAATTAAACGATAGGGATGATTATATAGTTTTTAATCATTTAAAAAAAGTGTAAAGGATTAAGTTAAAATAAGGACAAAATTGGAATATAATCTTTTTTAAAAAAATAACTTATTCTGTATTTAGGTAAAATTGTCCCTGCATTTAGTACTCCCCTTTATTTTAGTTGCTACACTTTTTATTTTTTCATGGTTTCACAAATTTTTAAGGGGAGAGAGAAAGAGAGAAAAATAAAAGGGACCAACGTGAGTAGGAGAGAGATAGAAAGAAAGAAATGTCAAAAATGGAAAGTATTGCAACTAAGTAAGAATTTCTAAAATAGAAAGGTGTAGCAACTAAAAAGAAACGGAGTAAGTACTAGAAATTATTTTAATTTTTTTTCGCAAAATTCATAATCCAATAAGCTTAACGCAAACCTAATTCAACCATGCTTAGGATTCTAACAAAAATACGAATAATTTACTAAATTAACATAAAACTGCTCTTAATTTTTTTGTTTAAAAATAAAATCTCTTTATAGATTTGCCACATAGCAGAGTATCTCAACCTCAATTTTTGACGTTCAATGCTTCAATTGAGTACAATGGCGGAACCAAGCAGTAGCAAGAAGACAACTTACGACGATAAATTGCCGTATTTACCGCCGGAATTATGGACGGAGATCATAGCCAGGTTGCCAGCGAAGTCCCTAATGAGATTCAAGTGTGTTTGTAAAACATGGTGTTCATTAATTGATTCCTCTGATTTCATTCTTATGCATCTTAAAACTTACAACAACAATCGCAATAAATCTTACTTGTTAGCCTCAAAGTGTAGTGAAACCACCATTCATAGTATTGACACATTCAGGAAAATTGATGTATTTTTCGAAACTCCTGAGAATTGCATTGTATTAAGAAGTTGTTATGGATTGTATTTAATGGATCGTTATAACTATTGTTTAAGTGAAAATATTGTATTGCATAATCCTTGTATTCGAAAATCGTTGGTGGTTCCCCCTTGTCCTTTTATTGAAATTGGACGAGATCGTTCCATAGGTTATTGGCTTGGTTTCGCTCCGTCTAGTAAATGATTATAAGCTGGTTGCCTTCGAGTATGTTAATTTTCCGAAGTTTTCGATTGCGGTTTATTCATTAAATGATCATGTTTGGAGGGTTAAAGATAGGTTGGATGTCCACATTCGAGGGTTTTTAAGTTACAATGAAGTAGATGGGCATGTTGTGTATTTAAAAGGCGCTATGTATTGGTTAGGATTTGATGAGGACAAATCTGGACCGCCTGGTACTGTGTGTGAATTACAGACTCATCTTGTATCGTTTGATTTTGATTCCGAGGAATTCGTCTTTGTGGATTTGCCTCAAGCTGCAATACAAAGTACCATTAAATTCAATTTCATTTTAGGTGACTCAATTGCAGTTTTTAGTATGTCTTCTAAGCATACCTGCATATGGGTTCTGGTGAAAGATGGAGGAAAGAAATCGTGGCATTTGTGGTATACTGGAGATTCAAATTTATATGCTCTTGAGTTTCTTGAAAGCAGTACTTTTACAAAGATTTTCAATGTTGGGAAAAATACAATTTTCGTACAGAATAATGGTGGATTGTATTCTTATGATTTTAGAAGTCATCAAATGCAATGTTTGAATCATTATACTGATGGTCATAAATCTTTTGAGACTTATGCGGAGAGCTTAGTATTGCACAAACGAAACCAAGGAGAGATTGTGACAACCTGCCCGCGATACTGATGAATGTAGAAGATTATATTGGTTGAAATCAGACGATTTATAGGCATATGCATAATTTCTTAGATAGTTAGCTATATAGCATAATTCTTGAGATAATTTATACACCATCTTTTTTGCCTTGTGCTACATATACTCTGTCTCAGTTTTCTATTTGTTTTGTTTCTCATGTGTTATTGGGTTTATTATGTATGAGAATGTTGTTACTTTGCACCAGGTAATAATGATAAAAAGTGGTTCACGATTTCGATCTGGTTGTGAATTACTTACATAGTTACAATCAAAAGCTTTTATATGTAGTAATTTTCGTATCTCTGTTTTGGTTAGCCACGGCTTATAATGTTAACTTAGTGCAAATCGAATTATAAATACTGTCCTTAATTCTCTTTATAGTTTATAGGAAGATTCTTCATGTTATGATGCTACCAATCTGACGGTAATCGATCTAAAATAAGGGACTATCTAGAGATCCTACAAGTTGCTTCCAAATATTCTCTCCATACATTTTTTTGTCAAGTAATTTTTTATTTTTCACTTGAGGCAAGTTTAGTTTTGAATAATTAGAAGGAAGATATTTATGTTTAGAATTATTCATGGTAAGATAGTATTTAGTAAATATATTTTTAGGTTTAGATTTTTTCCTATCATATGTTATCTTAGTTTTTTTTTTTTTTTTTTTTTTTTTTTTTTTTTTTTTTTTTGTGATTCAAGAGAGGCAGAGCCAAGTACAAAGAAAATAAAACAAAAACAAAAATAAATAAACACAAAATCAAGGAGGAACTAGGTGTGGGAAAGCCACACCTCGAACATCCTCTTCTAAAATACGACTAAAACCAACGGGAATAAAATCAAGAATGTCTAAATTCGTGTCTTGAGAGACTCCGCAGTCGGCCAACCAATCCGCCGGGCGATTTCCTTCACGAAAGATATGTGTAACCTTTACTTCCCAACTGTCATCATTAATCATGTTGATGCATCTAGTGATTTCATGAACACTCTCACCACTAGGAGTCTTTCCCTGCCTTAAAATTTGCACACACGCTAAATTGTCTAATTGAACCTCAAGGTGGGTAATCTGGAGGTTTTTGGCCAGCTCAAGACCACGAGTTAGAGCTAGTACTTCAGCTCGAAAAGATGTTATCTTAGTTGGTTGCATGAGTTAATGTTGGAGATAAACATTCACATTCTATTAAATTTGTTCTGTGCTACTTTATTTATAAAAGAAAAACGTTTAATTCTAATTGATCTGAGTAGCAGGGAGAAGAAATTCTATACCCAAAGTAGCAACTCATTGTCATAGTGTTTTAACTAGTGTCTAATTTCATTTCTTTGCATCTTAAGCTTTACAACAACAATTCCCTTAAATTATTAGCTCATCATCTGATAGCAATTGAACGCTTTGTTCTCGGTGGAATTATATTCACCATTCGTCTTACTGACACATTTAAAAAGATTGCAAATCTTGTTGAATCACCTAATTTATACAAAATTTATGGAAGCTGTAATGGGTTGGTTTTGTTGGAACATGATTGGGATGGGATAATATTATTGTGGAACCCTTCTATTAGAAGGGCATTGCTTCTTCCCTTTTGTCCTATTTTGGGTCCTAAGATAGAATTTGTTACTAGTCAAATTTATGTTGTAGGATTTTCCCCTCGTCCTAAGATAGAATTTGTCCTATTTTGCTTCTCTGTTGATTTTTGAATTTTCATCAACTTTAACTCATGTAGTTTGGTAAAAGTAACAGGGTTTTCTTGTGATTTTTGAGGCACAAATACGCTATATGGTCCTCTTTATGGTTTCGTTTGTGTAGTATAGTGATGCATGCCTTAGCTCATGTGAGAATTTGAGATTAATTAGATTCATATTTTAGTGGATGTATGGCCTGAAGCCCTGAATCATATTGGTCCCAAGTGCAACACTGTTAAGTAGTATGTACGAAATATATGTCTACAATGCATTTGTGTTAATGTTTACTCCCTTTGTTTTAATTTGAGTGCTGTATCTTTTACTTTATCACCATTTACATGCATTACTTTGACCTATGTTTGCACTTATGCTCCCCCTGTCCTATAATAATTGATACAGTCAAATTTGACATACATGTTAATACACTAATTTGAAATATTATATGACTATCATATTATTTTAATGATAAAAAAAATGAGATCGGTTCAAATTTTCACAAGGGCACAATTAACCATCTAATATCTACAATGCAAATATAATTTTTGAAAATTTTAATCCAACATAAAATAAATATTTACTGAGAAACTATAATTTAAATAATAATTATATAAATAAAACTAAAAATTTGATAACTAAAAAAATGGTAATTATACTATTTTATGCCGCCAAAAATAAAGTAATCATTAAAACATAAATATAATCAATTTTTCAACGAGAAATATAATCAACATAATCAATTAAAACATGAAAATATAATAATATGACCATGATAAACATGAAATATAATGATCAATATAATTAATTTTGAGAAAATTATGTCAATTTTGAGAGTTAACTATACAAATAGGCCCTCAATTGTTACATTTTTCACCCTTTGGGTACTCAATTTTTTTTTTCACTCTTTGGGTACTCAAACCCAAAATCCGGCCACTTAACTATCATCTAAATCACCGTTAACCACATGTAATTAAATATTAATCAAAATTAATAAAAAAACTACATTAAATCAAGTAATCAATTTCCAAAAAAAAACTAGCCATTGAAGGCTATTAAATAAAGATGGGCACGGGTCGTGCTGGCACGCGGGCGGCACGGGCCCGGCACAGGTGAGCCGTGCCGTGAACAAAAATCTGGGAATCGGCACGGGCACGACACGAGGCATGGCGGGCGGCACGGTGGCCGGCTCGTGGGTCGGCACGACACTCATAATTTTTTTTTATTATATATATTGTTGTTTTTTTGCTAAATTAATAGAATTATTTATATAAACTTAAACGTAATTAGATAAATAATTTATATAACCTTAATTAAAATAAAGTTGTTCAAAACAAAATATATTAACATTAACATAAACATAAATTAATAACATTATTTATATAAAATTAAGTTGTACTAATATATATATATATATATATATATATATATATATATATATATATATATATATCGTTTTTTATTTACATTTTTTATAAAAAAAAAAAAGTGGCACGGTCTGGCCCGCGGCCCGGCACGGCACGACCCGCCAGGCATGTGGGTCGTGCCGTGCCGTGGGCTGGGGTGCCAACGGCACGGCACGACCCGCCGCGGAGTCGGCACGGCACGCCCACCACCGCGGCACGACCAGGCACGGCCCGCGGCGGCACGGCCCCATCTTTACTATTAAAATACGTACATAGTAGCAAAAAAAAAGGCAAAAAGAAAAAAAAAATTAATCCTTTGCAATCCAAAAAAAAAAAAACATAACAGTTAGCCAAACTTCAAAGCAAAAATTAGTCGAGCTTGCTCTGCAAGAACAAAAATCAGTCAACCAAATTTGCAACACTAAACCACAAAATTTTTGAGGAACCCTTCCCCTGTTTTGCTACCCAAAACTTCATTCTTGATTAAATCTTAGCGCAAATTTTTCAACAAAAACCCACAATTTAGCAACATCAATCACACACAAGTAAAAGAATACTACATTATATGCACAAAATCTAGGCAAAATCAACAAAAAAATCACCATGCCCCTGTCGTTTTCATCCCAAAAAAAAAAAAAAAAAAAAACTCTAACTCGTAATTTCTAATGCTCATCAATAATTCGATTAAAAGCAGACGATGGAGGATGATGAATCGAAAGCCGAGAAATGGAATCCAGGACTTGTAAACGACGGTGAAGGATGATGAATCGAAAGCCGATAAATGAAGGATGTCGTGGAGCTTAATTAGGAGAACCCTAAATTTGTGTGTAATGTGAATAAAATTTAGGATAATACCCTAAATTGAGAAATTGAAACTAGATGATGAAAAAAAGAGTTAAAATTTTACCTCAGAAACTGCTTTAATGGAGCATGTTGAGTGGCGCTTCAATGGAGAATGTTGGGTGCGCTTCAATGGAAATTGAGAAATATTTGGGTTTGATTCAGAAAAGGGGAGGAAGAAGAAACAATTTTGGGTGGGCCCCACATCTTAACCCAAGGGTACTCAATATTTAACCAAGGGTACTCAATTGTTTGGGCTGATTTAATTTTTTTTGCCGGAAAATGAATCTGAGTACCCAAACGATGAAGAAAAAAAATTCAGTACCCAAACGGTGAAAAATTGTAGAATTGAGGGCCCAAATTTGATCTTAACTCCAATTTTGAACTACATAGTCATATTTCAAATGATAGTCATATTTCAAACGACCATGATAAAATTTTCAAGAGTGTAAGGGCCTGTTCACATTTGAACTGATTGGAGCTGAACTGAACCGAGTTGAGCTGAAATGAATATTTTATAAGAGAAAGAAATTAGGAGCTGAATTGAACTGATTGGAGCTGAACTGAACTGAAAATAAGTAAGTGTGGACAGGCCCTAAATATATTGATATTAATTATATGGAGATTTTTATATGTAGGGATAATCTATGATAAGATATTGTTTAGTGAAAATATATCTTTTTGTTTCCTATCTTATTTTAGAAAATAAGGATTTGCTTAGAAACTTGGTTAGCAAGGCTGCAAGGATATGGAAGTTGTATCATAAATATCTTTGATATTCATCAAATAAAAGCGGTTGGCATATTGAGTTTAACTTGTTTCAGAAAGAGATTTTCATTGATTTAATTTGCAGAGATTGCATGATTTTATATTGGTTATTAAGCCTTAGTGTTTTAGTGTCCAAAATGAGTAACCTAAAGAAGAAATTCTCCTCGCCGGAGGACAGCTATTTGCCGGAAGAATTGTTGATGGAGATATTGGTAAGGCTACCGTCGAAAACCCTAATGAAATTCAGGTCTGTGAGTAAAGCCTGGTGTAC
Source organism: Chenopodium album (assembly GCF_948465745.1). Classification (NCBI taxonomy): domain Eukaryota; kingdom Viridiplantae; phylum Streptophyta; class Magnoliopsida; order Caryophyllales; family Amaranthaceae; genus Chenopodium; species Chenopodium album. Next base: position 6,017,400 of record NC_137844.1, on the reverse strand, counting down.
TTTGATTGATTCCTCGAATTTCATTAAACATTACAACAACACTTCAAAAATTTATCATCTGATTAAATATAAAAATATGAGAAACAGGGGATGTACATTTAATGACATTATAGTTTTACGTGGTAACACATTAGTTAATATTTCAAACTGTGTTCAGTTGCGTGATTTGTACGTAATTTCTGCTGGAAGCTGTAATGGGTTGATTCTGTTGAGAAATTGTCTGGAGGTTAGATTGTGGAACCCTAGTATCAGGAGGGCAGTACTTCTTCCCTCTTGTCCTTATGTCAAAGTCGAAAATATGAACGTGACTTCCTTTTTTTTCCTAGTATTTTGCCCTTCTACTAATGATTATAAGGTGCTTGCGTTTGATATACTCATAAGTTGTGACGTCCCAATTGCTGTATATTCACTCGCTGATCACCTTTGGAGAGTTGTTCCTAATTGGCCAACGAGTAAGTCCAATAATAGGCGTTTAAAGGGGTTTATAGGATTTTTTGAAGGAAAGTTGGTTTGTTGTCAAGGGGTTGTGTATTGGATTAATAGTGATACAACTGATTTCAAAAGAAAACTCGAAATTAGTGGGGAACTCTACTTGTATGACTTTGATGTCGAAAAATCTAGTGTTATGCAACTGCCTGATGCTGTGAAAGAAAGCATTGTTATGTTCATTTTTGTACATGGTGAGTCCTTAGCAGTTTTTAGTATGTCCTCTGAGAGAACCCTCATATGGGTTTTGGAAAAGGATGGTCCATGGAGGCTATGGTTTTCGGGAGATCCGAATGTAGACGTTTCCAACTTGTTTGAACGGGAAATAATTTTGAAGATTGTCTATGTTCAACAGAGTAAAAAAAATTTGTTTATGACCTCTCAAATTGTGATGGTTTATAAAATTGCAAGCAACCAAATAATAACAGAAAGAAGGGGTCAAAATTCTTTAGCGATTTTTAATTCTTACGCGACTTATGTAGAAAGCTTGGCGTTGCACAAAGGTTTTGGAGATAACACTTTCACATCTTTCCTATGAATCCAGATCCACAAAGGTAATTAATATCAATTACGTGCTCTTATTAGTGACTTTAATTATACATCATGCTATATTAGTGACTTTAATTATACCTGTGATATGAATTTGAGTTTGCTATTTGTTTCTTGAGAATTTTAGGCACAAATAGGCTATATGCTTCAATTTTTGGTTTCATTTGTTTAAAATTTTCGATATAGTTATGATTTGCTCTGATTTATCTTTGTGACAGCTGATCGTTAGTGAGATGCATACTTGGCTACTGGTAGCGCTGTTGCAATCTGGGGTAGCTAAATGCTCCGTTTTAGTTTTGTTTTGCTACTGCCACTCAATTATGGTGTGATAGTGGTGCATGTCTTAGCTCACTTGTGAGAGTTTGAGATCAACTAGATTCGTATGCAACATTGCTAAGTAGTACGTACAATTTATATGTCGACAATGCATTTGTGTTAATATTTACTCCCTATGTTTTTATTTAAGTGCCCCATTTTCTTTGTACAAACTATTGGGTCAGTCAAGTCTGACCAAATAGTTTGTGCGGCGGAGGAGAGACGATGACGATAAAGACAACGATGACGATGATGACAACCATGGTGGACCTCCTTCTCCCCCTGTAGGTGACGATGACGACACCAATGGCGAAGGTCATCTATTTGCTATATGATATCATTTATGATTGTGTCTATGATATCCTTTATTGGCTAGATGATATCATAGAGGGTATCATTTAGCTAGTAGAAATATCATTTAGCCAATAAATGATATCATATAGTCAATATAGGATATCATCCAACCAATAAAGAATATCATTATAACAATTAACAAATTCGAGTATCCCAAATCCGAATTATCCCAAAGGGTGAATCGGGTGGACACCAGAAAAAAAAAAAAATAACAAATTTGAGTCAACAATGGCAAAATCAAACTCAAGCATGAGTGACAAGACAACTTCCAACGCCATATTGCCTGATTTACCGACGGAATTGTGGAGGGAGATCTTAGCCAGGCTGTCGGCGAAAACCCTAATGAGATTCAGGTGTGTTTGTAAAACATGGTGTTCTTTCATTGATTCCTCTAATTTCATTCGTTTGCATCTTCAAATTTCCAACAACAATCGCAATAAATCGTACTTGTTAGCTGCAGAACGGTTCTAACTTTAGCATTCATAGTTTTGACACGTTCAGAAAAATCGATGTTCTTTTCGAATTCCCCAAAAAAATGCGAGGTATTAGGGTGTTGCTACGGGTTGATTTTGATCAAGTTTCATGACGACATTGGTTTGTATAATCTTTTATTCGTAAGTCCTTGTTGATTCCTCCTTGTCCTTTGATTTCTATGGGATACTATTCCATAACATATTGGGCAGGTATCACTCCGTCTAGTAATGATTATAAAGTGCTTGCTTTCGGGTTTGATAAATACCCCGACTATATGATTGCAGTTTATTCCCTTAATGATAATCGTTGGCGGGTTAAAGACTGGTTCGATGTCCACCCTCCAGAGTTTTTAAGTTTATACGATGCAACAGGGTGTGTTTATTATTTTTAGGGTGTTATATACTGGTTAGGATGTGCTGAGTATACATCTCTTACCGTGTGGGAAAGTCGACAATTGACTCATCTTGTATCGTTTGATTTTGATTCTGAGGAATTGGACTTTGTTGATTTGCCTGATGCTGCTAAAGCAAAACCAAGTCACGTTTAAATTTAATTTCGTTCTTGGTGAGTCAATGGCAGAATTCAGTATGTCTGAGCGTACTCGGATATGGGTTTTAGTCAATAAAGGTGGAGAGAAATCATGGCGGTTGGCGGATGTGGTATACTGGAGATATTAGTTTTACAGCTATTGATTTTCTTGAAAAAAACTCTTACAAAGGTTTTCAATGCTGAGAAGAATGCATTTTTGATACAGGATTCTTCTGGACTGTATTCTTATAACTTTAGAAATCATAAAATATTACAATGTTTGGAAAATTATAAGCAAGGACATATATTTTTTGAGACTTATGTGGAGAGCTTATTATTGCACAAAGAAAACGAGGGACGAATCTTTTCCCTGAAAATGATGAATATGAAACTGATGAGTATGCTCTTAATTTCGGCCATTTTTGCTACAATTTGTTTAGAAGGTGTATGGGCTAATAAATCTATTAACTTTACTCTTTGAAAAACATGTGAATTGCTATTTGAGTGGTTATTCATGATTATTAACCTTATTTTGTATTTGTTTGATTTATTTCTTAATAAATCATGAATGAATGAACTGAAGTGGTACCTATTAATGTTAATGGGAGGTGTGTTTCAATAGTAGTAGCTTAGACGACTCTGCATCATTTTACTATGTATTTTTAATTTTCAGTTATAAGTCTTTAGAATAGGCTGTATTATAGTGTCCAAGTTGTGTGTTTTTATGCAAACTAGAGGTGATAATTTGGTTAGTCCATTCATTCTACATACAAATTCCTTCCTCCAAATTAAAGATTATTACAGAGTTAAATTTTAGCCTTTTTTTATTACAGAGTAGCATAAGATCAATGTGAAAAATCAATCAAAATAATATTGTATGTAAAATCAATCAGAGTTACATGAATGAAGAATGTAATGTACTATGTATAATGTATGTAGTCCTATAGACCTATAGTCTGAAGGTTACATGAGCAGGCAAAGTGCTAATAGCAATTAGCTAGATAAGTGTTAAGTAAAGCATCAACATCAGATTGGAGTGTTAAGTATTATTAAACAAGTTCAGTATTCTATAAAAATTTTAAAATCGAGTTGATATAGCTTATATAAGCACCATTAGACATTTAGAAGTTCTTAGATCATCAAGCAGACGATTTTTCAGATCATAGGACATTGTTTTTCTCTCTCTCAACATGAAAAACTTGTCAATTTTCTCAACATAGCACATATGACTAATTTTGCAGCCATGATGTTGGAAAATTTCGTACAAACCATGAGATGAATATGTTGAAAACCATTTACTCAACGACGACTTGTGGGCATCTTCCTCGTTATCCATCATCCATATGCTGTTTTTGCCAAGGCGTAATATCAAAGAGAGTTACTGATCCTGATCTAACCGCCTTTTTCTTCTCTCCATATTCATCCTTTGGCACATTGAAACCCTTAGCCTCCCTACTGAGTTAGTGACTCAAATGAGTCAACTTCATATACTCTATCGGAAGCTACTAGTAAGTATAATAACACATACACTCCAAAGTAATGAGCCAAAATTGTTACACCACTCAGCCACGTCCTCTAGTTACTACGGAAACTTGACTACTAGTAGGTATTACCCACATTTCATTTAATACTCGGACATTTTTCTCTTATGGGTTAGCCTACCTATAAAGTCAAAGTTTAGTCAAATCAAGTCAACAATGTGATTTAACTACCTATAAGTAACTTTTACAATGATTAGTCAACGTTGTGACCAACCGTATATAAGACTTTGTGCAGGACCGCTAGAATCAAAAAAATATATATATATATTTTTGTTTTGAGGGGACAAAAAATAAAATAAAATAAAATATATTGATCAATATATATATTGATCTTATTTTATAGTAAAAAATTCAATGATATAGCAGCAAATAAAATTGTAATTTTATCATACAAATATATATATAAATGTTTAATTTTTAAAAACATACTAATAAAAAAAAATTTGTGCACCAATTATATAACTCCACTTAAATATAACTTTTTATACTCTGTACTTAATTATTTTATTAACTTTCCATTTTTTGAAAAAAAAAAAAAACGCTTGTCAAATTATCTTGGGTAATTTTTGATATCTAAAATTTAACCCAACAAAACGTTTCTATATAATCATCCGTATTTTTGTGTCAAAACTAACATTCAATCAAATCAAAGAAACCCGAAATTAATTTATCTCCTTCCTTCCAATTCCCTCAATTAACCGCCTTCTTCAATTGAATCGATCAATCAAACAAATCCATCAATGGCAAATACTCGATCGAAAAGCAGGATGAAGAAGATCAAAAAGACGATAAATAATCCGTTGGATAAATTACCAATTGAATTATTCACGAATATTTTCATCAAACTCCCTGTAAAACACTTGTTAAAAGCAAGGTCAGTTTGCAAAGAATGGAACTCCATTATTACCCATCAAGATTTCACCTCACTTCATCTCCAACTTCAACCGAGAAACCACTTCTTAAGCCGTCAAAGAGAGCATGGAGCGTTAGCCATTCGTCGAACCGATTCCTTCACTCAAATTGATCAACTCATCACACCAGAAATCTTCCAAGATACTGTTGTTAACCGTGTTGCGAGCTATGTTAATGGGGTGTTACTAATGCACAATAATGTCGCCAAAAACGACCACTCGGATATCATACTGTGGAATCCGTCTATTCGAAAGTCTTTACAAATCCCATGTTTTCTACCGGGAGGGTGGAATTATATGATCAAGTTCAGGTTCGGGTTCGATTCCGTGAGTAGTACTTACAAGGTAGTATCCGTATGTTCGGCAAGATTCCGAGCAGCAACCAAGGTTTATAGCTTACGGAATCGTTTGTGGTTAAACCCGAAACAGAGTATTCCTGCAGAACCTGCAGTATACTTTAATGTATTCACAATGCCTATGAATTTTGACAACGAGATTTATTAGCTTGGAAGTGTTAAAAGTAACAATACAACTAAATTGACGCATTTTCTGTGTTTCGATCTTGATAAAGAGTCATTTACTAGCATTAAAGGTCCTGATATCGAGGTCGAGGCGGAGGAACGGTATCTCAAGAGATGCTCGACAGTATTGGATAATTCTTTGGCAGTTTTGGACTGCTATGATGGACCTAATAAAGTACATGGTAGTGTATAGAAGGGAGTTAAGTTTGGTTCCGGTTCGGGTTTTAGTTGGACTAAACAACATAAATTGGATGTTACAAATAATGTTCCCCGGCCCAGCAGTTTTTCGCGTCATAAGGTTGAGATGTGGTTTTGTAACTTACCTAAGGGATCGATTTCGGATGACGATGTCGAAAATCATGAGCATGAATTGAGGGCGCTCTTTGGTGCTAATTGGCTGAGGATAAAGTTTCTTGATAGGTATGTGGAAAGCTTAGTACTCTTGCTTGAAGGAAATAATATTGAGTGATCAAGCAATTAAGTAAGTGGTTACAACTTACAAATTGGTCTTTGAATGGTTCGAGTCTAAGCTACATTTCATGTTTCGTTCATAATGCTGTTTTCTTCTTTATTGGGAGCTTATTAGTGCTAATATTCTTTGCTTTCAATTGATTTTTAGACAATTTTTTTCCCCTCTTTTAGTAGTAGAGTAGTAGTAATCGTTACCGTTATTTATTAGCAATTTATGTTTTGTAAAGATAGCACAAAATAAACAAGTTCTAAGTAGATGGGTCACTTAGCTTCCAATCATCAATGTATGGTTGAGTTAGTTGTTTGTAATTTTTTTCATGAATATTGATTACATACTCTGTCTTTTTAATTTTTTATCTACTGAATTTGATTTAATATTTCTAGAAAAATATGCGTGTATGTCATGTACTTGGAATTTTAAGTGTAGTTCGACCTTAAATGTTAAGGTAAAATGAAAGTTAGATGTGAACATATTAGGCAATGTGAAGCAAGGCATCCGAAGTTCAGAACAGTTATGAAGTATCTGAACATTTCCTTTGCTGTTAAATGCTTAGGCCAAATGACGGGTTAAATTGGTTGTAAAAATTCGGGCCAATTTCATTGGGTATCGGGCTGAGTTCAGAACAAGTCAAATTTGGATTCAAGTTGAGTTCAAGTTGGTTATAGACCCGGTACAAATAAAGTCGAGTTAACTTCAAGTTGTTTATAAGCTAAGTTGGATTAAATGGGTGTTGGTAAAATAACTGTTGAAATTAATAACAAACAAAAAGATTAGAACTTTCCTGCATTGAAGATCCCAAACTCACAGTCGCGCCGTGGAACAATAATCCACTGCCTTAGAAGCGAAATACGCCACCACCGGTACAAGTTTCCTAGTGACGCACGCCCCCCAAGTTTAACGCAACTCTCTCCGTAATCCGTGCACCCGAACCCGAAGAGTGGAATTGCTCAAGAACTGTTCAGATCTCAAAGGGTAGGTTTGTGTTTTTGGTTTTTGAAAGTGAATGAATGAAGATAGAGAGGCAATGCTCATATTTATATGAGTCCCGAAAATCGGAGACAAATAAAATAAACCGACCTAGGAAAAAAGGTGGGCCCGATTGAGCAAGCAGCCGCCCGATCAGGCGCGAGATGAAGTTCTCCAGACTTGGTGTCGCGCCCGGTCGGGCGAACCACCGCCCGGTCGGGCGATCTAGAAAACTCACCTCGGGCGAGCAATCGGGCGAGAGCCGCCCGATCGGGCTCGTCAAAACTCGACTCCGTCGCCCGGTCGGGCGAGAGCCGCCCGATCGGGCGCGAGAGCCCTTCTTTTTCCTTAGCCAACTCCGCCCGATCGGGCGCGAGAATCCGTTTGCATTACCATTTCCAACAATCCCCCACTAATGCGAGCGGATCATCGTCATGAAATCTGAACAGTAAATGAAAGTCTTAGTACTTAAATGCTAGTATCCAAAGGTTTGAACTAACACATTAGTGCACAAGGTTTTCAACACTTTCCTAGTGAGTATCCTAAGATTTGAACTACTAGGAGCGAGGAAGGGACCTTGTATATACATACCTTGACTTTAGAGCTTAAGCAACTCCGCCAATCTTGGCCAACACTTGGGCTCTCATGAGTACTTCAGGAAAACTATACTCCAGTCTTCCCTTGAAGGAGGCCACCCCTCGTACTCACGTAGGTGTTCAACCTATGTGTTATACACACACATTCCCAGCAAATTCAAAGGTCTTTCCCTGCAGGCTTAAACACGTTTAAGCACCTTACAAACCAGAGAATTACATGCAATGGAATTAGAACATTAAGAACAAAAGTTCAACCCTCAACTTTCGGTGTCATTTTCAATCCTGTTTCAAGAGCCACTGGGATAAAGGTCTTAACTCACTTAAGAACCTCCATCAATCCCTGCTCAGAAAACAACTAGATTAATGACATTAAGAGACAAGCTCATCCTAGCAAAATCTAACTGGTAAAACTTACCACTCTTAAAGAGTAATAGATTCAAACACATGATACTTAACTAACAAATCCACATGATTCACGACAATGAAACAAATAAACCAAAACAGGTATCAGATTTATTAAAACCAAAGTATCATGTCACATAGCTTGTATAGCTACAACTTCAAGTCATTACAACATAGGTCCTAGACCCATACCAGTTGATGACTCCACCACCAGTCTACGACTTAATCCCTTAGTAAAGGGATCTGCCAGGTTCTTCTCTGTTCGTACATAGTCCAACGAAATAACCCCATTCACAATAAACTGCCTCACAGACTCGTGTCTGACTCTTATGTGCCTTTTCTTACCATTGTAAACGTTGTTCTTAGCAACACATATAGCAGCTTGTGAATCACAACGCAGTGACACAAGTGGTGTCGGCTTCCCCCACAAGGGAATATCAATAAGCAAATTCCTTAACCAATCTGCCTCTTGAGTAGCAAGATCCAATGCGGTGAACTCAGCTTCCATTGTCGATCGAGCTATACACGTCTGCTTTCCAGACTTCCATGAAACTGCACCTCCACTAAGGGTAAAAACATAGCCACTTGTAGAACTTGTTTCATCGTTGTCCGTTACCCAATTTGCATCACAATACCCTTCAAGAACCAAGGGATGACCAGCAAAATTTAATCCCCAAGTCATGGTTCCACATAGATATCTAAGCACGCGCCTCAAAGCAACCCAATGTTGCTCACTAAGACAATGAGTATAGAGACTAAGTCTACTAACTGCGAAAGCAATATCAGGGCGAGTGCAGTTCATTAAAAACATCAGACTACCAAGCACCTTAGCATATTCAGTTTGAGACATACTGTCTCCCACATTTTTCACCAAAGTTTCAAAAGGATCAAAGGGCGTTCTCAATGGAGGCAAATCAAAACAATTAAAGTTCTTCATAACACATAATGAGACTGAGACAGAAAATACCCTTTCTTGGTTTTAGTAACTTTAACACCGAGGATCACATCTACCTCTCCCAAATCCTTCATCTCGAACTTTGAATTCAAATATTTCTTAGTTTCATTTATGACATACATATTTGTGCCAAACAGGAGCATGTCGTCAACATATAGGCATAATATCACACATTGGGCACCAAACATCTTAGAGTACACACATGCATCACTACCATTGACGACAAAACCAAAACTAAGAACAGTTTTATGAAATTTTTCATACCATTGCTTCGGAGCTTGTTGCAGGAGATTATAGGTACTAATTGCGGAATAAACATGAATCATATTCATATAGCACCTAATCCCAAGATCTAATGCATAACACATAAAGAACATATAATTGTACCTTTGAAGCGTGATTCCATGTGCGATCGAGCAAGAACAATGGGAGATAAAGAACCCCAAGCGTAATTCCTCTACTTGGTCCACGGGCACAGATTAAGACCTCCACTAATGCTAGTTAGTTGTAATTGAACCCTTCAATTCACCTTCTATGGAGAAGAGAGAGCAACGAACCAACCATGAACCACCACGAACCACCACACGCGCCACCAAGGTGGCCGGCCGTACGGACGAGGGGAGGAGAGAGAAAGTCGTGAGTTAGAGAGAGGAATTAGGGTTTTGGGATTGGTTTCCTTGGTGTCAAAATACACTGTGTGTGAATTGTGACTTCTTTATGCAACCCTAGGCATGGATCTTATTTATAGATCCCATATCTAAATAAGAGCCCATGTCAAAGGCCTAAAACCTAATTCTCATCTAACGATGCTAGCCCAATCCATTTCATGATTAGTTAAATGCTCATGAGGCCCATTAATGGGCCTCTAACTTGCTTAACCCAATACCCTTGTGTGTGACCTCATAGGATCCATTCTAGCGGGCTTTGGACTATTTGACTAGTCCAAAGATCATCTCTCATAGTCTAGCAACAGATGATGACGCCCCAAGAGAACGAACTTATTATCTCCATAATAGTGATCCTTGATATATCTAGTAATTGCACTTATCGAAGACACAACTCCTTCACTTGTTTCAACCCATACAAGGATTTCTTTAGTCTGCACACCTTATTCTCCATGCCAGGAACTACAAAACCCGGAGGTTGCTCCATGTAGATCTCCTCCTCCAAATCGCCATTCAGAAAAGCTGTCTTAACATCCATCTGATGCACAATTAATTTGTAAGATGAAGCTAAGGCAAACAAAACACGAATAGTTGCAATTTTATTCACAGAAGAATAAGTATAAAAATAATCAAGGCCAAATTTTTGAGTGAATCCTCTGATCACCAATCTAGCTTTGAATCTTTCCACGGTGCCGTCGGTTCTCATTTTTCTCTTGAAAATCCACTTGCACCCAATAGCTCTACTCCCTTTTGGCAAGTCCACAAGCTCCCAGGTCCCATTAGACATGATTGAATCAAGCTCACTGTTCATAGCTTCCTTCCAGAAGGTTGCATCTACTGAACTCATAGCTTCTTCGAACGATTTCGGATCTTCATCCACAACCTGTAGACACAGCATGATCTCATCTAGATCATCCTCGAATTCACCCAGATTTCCACACTCTGCTATAAAGGCTGTTAGGAAATCCGGCCCAAAGCTTGTCTCCACTCTCTACCTTTTACTTCTCCTAGGTTGAATTTCACTTTCAATCCTAGGGGAAGCATCTTCTGGCTCTGCGGATGAAGAAACTGAAGAAACATCGTTAGTAACTAAGTTTTTCTTCAACGGAAATACCTGTTCAAAGAACTCTGCATCTCGGGATTCAGATATAGAGCGATCTTCCAGGCTCATAAACTTGTATGCGGCACTATTCTCAGCATAACCAATGAACACTGTATCATATGTCCTAGAACCTATAGTAGAGCGCTTGAACGATGGATACCCCACCTTAGCTAGACACCCCCACACTTTCATGTGATTTAAGTTTGGAGCATAACCCTTCCATATTTCATATGGAGTCTTTTCTAACTTCTTGTGAGTTACTCTGTTCTATACATAATTTGCTGATAGAACCGCTTCACCCCACAAATTGTTTGGCAACCCGGAACACAGGAGCATTGCATTCATCATTTCCTTCAAGGTCCTATTTTTCCTTTTATGCCACACTATTTTTGCTGTGGAGTATACGGGGCAGATACTTCATGAATGATTCCCTCACTTTCACATAAATCTTTGAGGAAATCGGAGCCATACTCTCCACCCCTATCTGAGCGAACTCTCTTTATTTTCCGCTCCAACTGATTTTCTACTTCTGCCTTATACATAAGAAACTTGGACTCAGCTTCATCCTTTGTTCTCAAAAGATACACCTTGCTATATCTCGAACAATCATCAACGAAAGTGATGTAGTAGCGTTTCCCGCCTCTACTTTCCAAATTCTTAAAGTCTGCTAAATCTGAATGAATTAGCTCAAGTAGTGTGGTCTCTCCTTTTGTGACAAATTTATAGGGTTTCTTCACAAATTTAGACTCCGCACACACTTCACATTTTTCAAGTCCATCTAATGACATGTTTGGGAGCAAATTTAAACTCTTCATTTGTTTCAATTTTGTTGCACCAACATGACCCAATCTACTATGCCATAATTCAAAGGACTAGACAATATAAGCAGAAGTAGAAATCTTATTCATTGAAGAAACAGTTACAATCTCAAGAACAAATAGGCCCCCATTAAGGTAACCTTTTCCAACATACTCCCCATTACGGGTTAACACAAGTTTATTAGCATCAAAAACTAACTTAACTCCTACTTTGTTCAACAAAGCACCAGAAATTAAATTTCTACGAAGAGAAGGAACATACAACACATTGTGTAGAGCCAAGGTCTTCCCTGAAGTCAGCTTCAGAACCACTTTGCCCTTCCCAAGTACCGAGCTGCTTGAATTTCCCATGTAGACTTGTTCACCTTCCTTTGCCTCTTCCATACTGACAAACAGGTCCTTGTTAGCACAAAAGTGTTTAGATGCACCAGTGTCCACAATCCATTCAGTGTTGTTCTCAACCAAGTTGACTTCAGAGACAACTGTAGCGATGACATCTTCATCCTCATTCTCAGCCAGATTAGCCTAACCCTTGTTTCCTCCACTCAACTTCAGATTTTTCTTCTTCTTGTTTTTGCACAGTGAAGCAAAGTGTCCCACTTCACCGCATGACCAACACTTGACAGTGTTCTTCTTCCCAATCTTGCCCTTAGGTTGGAGATTTCCCTTCTTCTCAGATTTCCCTTTCTTGGCACGATTGTCACCTGATTTCTTGTCAGAGTCAGCACTAGATTCAACAAGGTTAGCTTTGATTTCTAACACATTCTTTGGCTTAGAGGAAACATCCTTAAGCCTATTGGCTTCCTCAATCTTCATGTGGCTCACAAGTTCTTCTAGGGTTAAATCCCTCTTTTTATGCTTGAGGTGATTTCGATAATCAGACCAGGAATCTGGTAATTTCTCAATTAAAACATTGGCCTGAAGGATTTCACACATCTTCATACCTTGAGCAAGAATCTCAACAACAAAATTTTAATACACATGGACCTGGTCCATGATAGGCTTTGTGTTAACCAATTTGAAGTTCAACCAATTTCCAGTCACATACTTCTTTTTCCCAGCATCATCAGCACCATATTTCTTTTCTAAATACTTCCACATCTCCTTAGCAGATTTCATATTAACATACAAATCAAATATGTTGTTTTTCATGCTGTTCAAAAGATGACCTCTAACAAACTTATTATCATGATTAAATTTCCTGATTTCAGATTCATTAACAATGACAGTAGTGGTCCTTTGACTAGTACCACATTCTTTATTCCCAGGAACAGGAGTACTAGGAATTTCAATCATAGCATTGGTTTGTTCAATAGGTTTTGGGGCATCCCTAAACAAAACATAATCAACCTCTACTTGTTCAAAAGCAATCAACATCCTTTGTGACCATCTCTTATAATTAATTCCATCAAGAGACTCAACCTTAGATAGATCTAGGTATAAACGAGTTTGAGAATTGCTAGTCATGATATCAACAGAACAAATAAAAAAAAAATATTTCGCTTCTAAATTGTTGGTAAAATAACTGTTGAAATCAATAACAAACAAAAAGATTAGAACTTTCCTGGATTGAAGATCCCAAACTCACAGTCACGCCGTGGAACAATAATCCACTGCCTTAGAAGCGAAATACGCCACCACCGGTACAAGTTTCCTAGTGACGCACGCCCCCCAAGTTTAACGCAACTCTCTCCGTAATCCGTGCACCCGAACCCAAAGAGTGGAATTGCTCAAGAACTGTTCAGATCTCAAAGGGTAGGTTTGTGTTTTTGGTTTTTAAAAGTGAATGAATGAAGATAGAGAGTCAATGCTCATATTTATATGAGTCCCGAAAATCGGAGACAAATAAAATAAACCGACCTAGGAAAAAGGCGGGCCCAATCAGGCAAGCAGCCGCCCGATCGGGCGCGAGATGAAGTTTTCCAGACTTGTTGTCGCGCCCGGTCGGGCGATCTAGAAAACCCACCTCGGGCGAGCAATCGGGCGAGAGCCGCCCGATCGGGCTCGTTAGAACTCGACTCCGTCACCCGGTCGGGCAAAAGCCGCCCGATCGGGCGCGAGAGCCCTTCTTTTTCCTTAGCCAACTCCGCCCGGTCGGGCGAACCACCGCCCGATCGAGCGCGAGAATCTGTTTGCATTACCATTTCCAACAATGGGTGTCGAGTTGTGTTCAAATTAGGTGAATTTGAAGCTATCGATTGAACCCAAAAATTAGTAATAGTACAAATAGAAGTGTTGGTTTAGGTTGATTATAAACAATATTAATTATTCGAATGTGGGAACAGAAAGAGTACTTAACAATTTAACAACGGTTTTTTTTTACGTTTTTGGTCGATCAAATAAATTTAGCTAAGTTTTATAGTCGTATTTAATTGTTTTATAAACTTTTAAAAAAAATAATATAAATAAATAAAGAGCATAGAGATGTTGGGCCTAAATCACCGACCTTGACGGGTTGTACGCACACTCCACTTAACATGAGTATGATATTGTCCGCTTTAGGCCTTCCCAAAAAAGCCTCATACTAATAGAGCGTGCTGTCACGGGTCATCTCCCACACCAAGGATGGGCGTCAAGAGGGTCACTAGGCAGCAAGGCAACAATCGGGGCTAGGGGGCCTACCTTGGTGCTCAGCTAAGCACTTCCCCCTAAAGAGCTTTATTTTGATATGGCCTTGTAATAATTCTAGTGAACACCCACTTGACATTAACACAATAATGGGCCATTTGGACGGGCTAATGGGCTTCAAATGGGCTCAAATTTTGGGGTCCACCATATTTTGGGCCAAGGAAGACCATGGTGGTGTCGGTTTTCCAGACGGATGTCCCGAAGTATGACTTTGAATAGCGGGCAGTCCGGAAAACGTGAGATGCTTCTAGAAGGTTCCGAACTTCTCTAAAGGTTTCTTTTAAGAGAGTATTCTAGAGGGGATGTCTCTAGAATATTCAAGGGTCATCTTGTACATAGTAGAAGTGTCTAGGGTCTTCTATGTATGTACATAAGAGTAGGGTGTTCTGGAATGTTCTAGGGTAGTCTTGGACATTCTAGGTACGAAGTGTGTAGAATCTCCTTGTATGTATGTATGTTCCTTTGGAGGTGGGAACATTCTAGAGAATAGTTGAGTCTAATATTCTAGAACCCTCCATTTGAGGAGGTTAGGAATTCTCTAGAAACTTAGGGTAGAGCTTGGATGCCTATAAATAGATCATCCCATTCATTTGTACATTTCAGCCAACACTTAGCAACAATTGTAAAGTTCTCTCAAGTAATCAAAGTTTTCCTTTGAAATCTCTTGTGAGCATCTTACTTCTCTTACTTAGCCAAATTCGTAGCACACTTAGCCTAGCAAAACAAGGGGAGTCCTGACTAGGAGACTAACGGATGCTGCCGACTAGTGGACCGCGTGCAAGGGGACTTAGGCAAATAAGTCAGCACGTGACAGTGCACTCACTTAATCCTTCCATGTAGGACTTGAGATGAATAACCCCAATAAGAGTCGCATTATTATAAGCATGCTTGTTTTAAAAATTAAAAAAAATAATAAAAAATAACTTTTTTTTGAGAAAAAAAAATAGGAAATTTTGACTTTTACCACCAAAAAATTTGGACAAATTGTTTTTTACCACCTACTATTTTAAAATTTTTATTTTACCACCAAATAAAAAAATTAAAGTTGTTTTTTTACCACCAAATTACAACTCTGGTGACTGAAAAATGCAGTGGGTCCCACTTTGTTAAAATACAATTTGTCCAAATTTTTTGGTGGTAAAAGCCAAACTTTGTTAAATTATGTTGGGTAATTTTGGATATCTATGATCAAATCACATCGTCAGCCGTTAATCTTGTTAAAATTTTCTTCCAAAAAAAAATGTTAAAATTTAACCCTTCTTAAAATTACTATGGTAATCCCTAACCAAACAAAACCTATGTATATAACATCCGTATATTTGTGTCACCATAACTAAACATTCAATCAAATTAAAGAAACCAGAAATTAATCTTTCTCCTTCCTTCCAATAATTCCCTCAATCACCCATCTTTTTCAATTGAATCAATCAAACAAATCCATCAATGACGAATACTTAATCGGAAAGCAGGATGAAGGAGACGACGATTAATTCGTTCCATAACTTACCAAGTGAATTAATCACAAATATTTTTACAAAACTCTCTGTAAAAAGCTTGTTAAAAGCAAGGTCCATTTGCAAAGAATGGAACTCCGTTATAACCCATCAAGATTTCACATCACATCATCTCCAACTTTAACCTCGAAACCACTTATTAAGCCGTCATGTAGAGCAAGGAGCGTTACTCATTCGTCGAACTGATTCTTTCACTCAAGATGATCAGCTCATTACACCACAAATCCTCACTACTAGAAATAGGGCTATTTCCGACGGATTGGTTCTGACGGACACGTAAATCCGTCGGAAAACCTTGAAACTCCGACAGATTTTTATTCCGTTGGGGATTTTCGACGGATTTTAACAATCCGTCGGTAATTTACGACGGAATATATGGGCTTATTCCGTCGGAAAATTAATTTTCCAACAGAATTAAAATCCGTCGAAAATTTCCGTCGAAATATATTTAAAAAAAAAATTTAACCGAAACCCTAAACCCCCCTTTTATCTCAGCTAGCCGTTACTCCTACCCTTTTTCATTCTCTCTCCTCTTATCTTCTTCAGTTCTTTTCCCTCTCTACTCCTTCTCTTTTTCTCTCATCTCCTCCTCCTTCCTCTGTCTTTCTCGAATTCCTTTCCCTCCTCTTTCTCTTGTCTTCTCCGTCCTCCTCCCTCTCTTCGTCAAGAATCATCAAAATCAAAACGAAATTCGAAGGTTCATGGTCAAATTCTTGGTATATACTGTCAAATTCTTGGTTTTACGGTCAAATTCGACCTTGAAATCCCTAGATCTAGAGGTTTCATGGTCGAATTTGGTCGTATTAAACCAAATTCGAGATGAAAGTCGAAGGTTCGGCCGTATTAAGGTATGTCTTGTGTTTAATTTTCTTTTTTTTTTGTTAATTTTTGGGTTTGAGGTTGGTTGTTTTCGACGGCGATGGTGGTTTGAGGTTGGTGGTGGGGTGGTTTGTTTAGGATGGGTAGTTCGGCTGGATTTGTTAGGGGTTTTCGATTTTGTTGTTAATTTTAAGATTTTTGGGCTAATTTTCGTTTTTGGGTGTTAATTTTCGATTTTGGGGGATTTTCGTTTTGTTGGGGTTGATTTTCGTGTTTATGGGTTTAATTTACTGGGTTTGTGGTGGTGGTGTGTGGTGTTTAATTTACTGGGTTTGTGGTGGTGGTGTGTGTCTTTGGTTGTGTGTGGTGGTGGTGTGTGTCGGTGGTGGTGTGTGGTGGTGGGATAAGGGTGGGTTTGTGGTGGGGGTCGGCGTGCAGTGGTTCTCGGGTGGGGGCTGGTGATTCTGGATGGGGGCTGGTGGGTCGGTTAGGGTGGGCTTGACAACGGTATTTTGGGTGGTTAGAGGTGGTGAAACTCCGTGCCGGCGGTGGCGCAATGTTTTTTTTTAATTGGATAAATGAACTTTCCGACGGAAATTCTAACGAAAATTTTCGATCGAATTTACTATTCCGTCGGAAATTTCCGACGGACTGGAGCCTGAAAATATCCAACGACAGAAAATTCTGTCGGAAAAGTGTTTCGTTCCGACGGAATTTCCGACGAAAAAGGTGGTTTTTCCTACGATGCTGTTTCCAACAATCATATCCGACGGAATTCCATCGGAAACACCTTTTCCAACGGATTTCAGGGTGATTTCGACGGAATTTTTCCGTCGGATATGGGCCTATTTCTAGTAGTGCTTCCAAGATACTGTTGTTACCCGTGTTGCGAGCTATGTTCATGGGGTGTTACTAATGCACAATAATGTTGTAGTAGGCGCCGAAAACGACTACTCGGATATTATATTGTGGATTCCGTCAATTCGAAAGTCCTTACGAATCCCATATTTTGTAGCGGGTGGGTGGCATTATAAGATCAAGTTCAGGTTCGATGCTGTGAGTAGTACTTACAAGGTAGTATCCGTATGTTTGGTAAGATTCCAAGCAACAACCAAGGTTTACAGCTTACGGAATCATAGGTGGTTATCCCCGAAACAAAGGGAACCTCCAAATCCGGCAGTGTATTTTAATGTATTCATAATGCCTTTTAATTTCGACAACAAGAGTTATTGGCTTGGAAGTGTTAAAAGTAGCAATACATCAATATTGATGCATTTTCTGTGTTTCGATCTTGATAAAGAGGCTTTTACCAGCATGAAATGTCCTGATGTCGAGGTCGTTGCCGAGGGACGGTATCTCAAGAGATGCTCGGCAGTATTGAATAATTCTTTGACAGCGTTGGACTGCTATGATGGACCTAATAAAGTATATGGTAGTGTATGGAAGGGAGTAAAGTCCATTTCGGGTTTTAGTTGGACTAAGCAACATAAATTAGATGTTACAAATAATGTTGTCTGGGGTTTGTTGCGTCTTAAGGTTGAGATGTGGTTTCGTAACTTACCTAAGGGATCGATTTCGGACGACGACGTCAAAAATCATGAGGTTGAATTGAGGGCGCTCTCTGGTGTTAATAGGCTGAGGATAAAGTTTCTTGATCGGTATGTGGAAAGCTTAGTACTCTTGCTTGAAGGAACAAATATTGAGTGATCAAGCAAGTAAGTGGTTACAAATTGGTGTTTGAAAGGTTACAAATTAAGTTTCTTCTTTATTAGGAGTTCATTTAGGAGCTTATTAGTGCTTATATTCTTCGTTTTCAATTGATTTTTAGACATTTTTTCCAGGTAATTCCCAGTTTCTCTTCTTGATAAACAAGGAGCGTTTCTCATGGGGGTAATTTGGTCCGTTTTTGCTAGAATATGAGGGTATAACTTACATTTTCAATTTTCATTGACAAAAGCCGTTAAGTCTCAATTTTGAGGGAATGTTAAGTGTTTTAACTTTACCCCCTTGTTACCTACTCCATTTCAGAGGTCCATCTTTGTTCGCCAAACTTGGACAACCCAAAGCGGTGCCGTTTGCGGCGGTGATGCAGACTTCGTATGTAGGAGCTTCAATGGAGGAAGGAAAGCTCAGAAGCATCTAACACCTATCCATAAAGGGTTAAACATACCTTTAATTTCAATATTTTCTTTAGGGTTTTTCGTTACATTTCGGCGGCGAAGCAGTCATTCAATGGAGGAATTCGAGCTTTGGCGGCAAAGCTTCAATAGAGGAATTCGAGCTTTAGCGGCGAAGCTTCAATGGAGGACGGTCACCCTTACCCTTTGGGTTGACCATGCCATAAATTTTACCCTTTCTTATAGGGTTTTTAATTTGATTTTGGCAGCGACGACGCCCATGTTCGCCGCCGATGATGGTGGTTGTCGTTGGTGGAGACGATTTTAGACGAAAGAGGAAGAAGATGGTGTTGGTGTTTGTTGTCGGTGGAGGTGAAATACGAAAGAGAAAGGTGATCAATGGTGTTGTCGGTGGAGGTGAAAGAGTGGTTTTCTCCGGTGACATTGAGAAATAACCATGAAATTTCTACTGTGGAGTTTGAATAACTTTGATGAACAAACGCTGTTAATTTTACCGTCTAATGTTGTCTACAATGGTCCACCTCACCAGATCAGTGGAACCCACAGAAAACAAATATTCAGATTATAATACTATTTGTTTACAATTCACGAAGCATTTTTATTATACAATTGCCATTAGAGAAACTCTTCTTGTTTCTCAAGAAGAGAAACTGGGGTGCCCCCATTTTTTCCCCTCTTTTTAGTAGTATAGTAGTAGTAATTGTTGCTGTTATTTAGTACCAATTATATTTTGTAAAGATAGCACAAAATAAACAAGTTCTAAGTAGATGGGCCGCTTTCAATCAATGTATGCTTGAGTTGTTTGTAAGTTTTTTTTTTCATGAATATTGATTACATACTCTGTCTTTTCAACTTTTTATCTACTGAATCTGATATAATCTTTCTAGAATAATATGTGTGTATGTCATATTTGGAATTATAAGTGGAGGATGTAATTGGCGAATTGGTCGGGCATCAAATGTTTAGGCGTAATGAAAGTTAGATGTGGACATTTTAGTCTTTTAGACAATGTGAAGCAAGGCGTCTGAACAGTTTTGAAAATAAGATGTGGACATTTGAGGCAATACGACGGGTCAAATTCAAATCGGCTTTTGGTAGAATTGGGGTTCGATTAATTGGGTGTTGGCCTATCGGGTTGAGTTCAAGTTCATCATAGATCGGGTACAAATTTGAGTTGAAGCATTGCTCAAACCTTGTACAAATGAAACAAAAGTGTTGGTTTAGGTTGGTTACAAACAAAATCAATAGTTGGAATTTGATTGGTATCGCAGAGAGTATTTAACATCCAAAAATTTTTACATTTTTGGTTGATTAAATAAATTTAGCTGACCCTAGTGCACCAGGGCAATAAACCAAAATTTGGGTCAAATAGACTAAGGTCTCAAGTGATGCTTATAAGTTTTAATAAAAAATAAATAAAATTCGCCCTTATATACTAGAAAATCCAAATTATAGTATAACACTACTGGTATGTTTTTTTTTTTTTTTTTTTTTTTTTTTTTTTTTTTTTTGTTTTTTGAACGGACACTATTGGTAATTTGGTATGTTTATCAAACATTACCCATAAACGATTTCCGTCCAATTTAATCACTAACGGTTTTCCACTCCAATAAAATAAAGTGCCAAACTTGGTCAAATAACTATTGACTCCATTAAGTAACAAAGAAAGAGGAAAGTTAAAAAATCAAATTTTCTCTCTCTAGCGAACCCCCACCTTTTTCCCACCGCCTCCACCGCTTTCTCCATTTCAACCCCCTGCTCGCCGGCGACTGGCGCTCTACTCCTAGCCGTCGCCGGCGAGTGTAATCCTTTCCTCTTTGTTTAGTTTTTTTCTTTTATAGGGGTCTCTTGGTGAAGAAAACAGGGGATTTGCAGAGCTGTTTGTTCGTTGTCCTCTTCGGTGGTTCTTCAATTGTGGTGTCTCGTCTAGTGTTCTGCTCAGCGAAACAAGGACCAAAGGCTATTCTTAACGCCGCCGTCGAAAGGAATTTGTTAATCCCGGCGGTAAAGGTAAAGTTAAGGTTAGGGTTTCCTTGCTTTTTCCAATCGGTATAGTGAGGTGGTTCTTGCGTTGGCCGTGACAGTTGGGCTTGGTGTAAGGTTAGTTTCTGCCGGTGAGGTTCAATTTGGTTCTCGTTGCTTTCCCCTTGGTCCACGAATTTCCTGATGTTCGTGTGCTTGTTTTCTTCGCTTTGGTTAGTTGTGATTAGTTTGTTGTTCTTAGTTTGTCTTAGTTCAATTATGTTGTCATTGTGTATTTTGATGCTTTGGTTGTTGTTTTGTAATAATTCTCTTTCTCTGCGTGGTCATGAGTTAGAGTTTCATAGGGTTGTTCTGCGTATGGAGGTTATTGAACTGTGGTCGTGTTTCTTGGAGCCTTGTTGGTCGGTTTTAGGGGTTGTAAGGTTAGGCAATCCCTTGTTAGTTGGAGTGGTGGATCGTGTGGTTGCCTTTTCGGGGTGGGTCTTTGTTCCCCTGGTAGTTACAGTTTCTCGAGAGAAGGGGAGTTCTCAATTAGATGTTGGGGTTTCCTTCTCTAGGTGTTTGAGTGGTTTTCCTAGTTTGATTTTCCCGGGGGTCAAGTTTCATATGCAGTTGGATAAGTTCCCCTGCATTTGGAGATTGCAGGGGAAGAGTGGTGTTGAGAGAAGCGGTTTGTTAGCAGTCCTGGTTGCTTGGTTGTGGGATGATATAGGCATGCATACAATTGCAATCATCCCCTTGTTGTTTGTTTTGGTGATGACAAAGTCAGTCATTGCTGTAAATCAAAATCTTGAAGGAGGCTCCCCATCTTTAGTGTTTGGGGTAAGCAAAGTCCTCCGTTATCTTGGACTCTCTATTGGTAGGGTTGCAAGAAGAGAACCTGCATTGGAATGCATGGTTTCTCATGATAGAGTCGTTCAAATATATGACTCTACTGGGTTTGTTCCAAGACTCCTAGGATGCGGCTTTGCTTTTCGATCCCTAAGAGTGGAATGGTGTCAAGGGTCTTTTTCAAAGCAACAGGGTGCACTCGTTTTCCGATGCCAGTGCTATTTCCGGGTTTCTGCATTAAGGTTATTTGGTGTTTTCTGTCCATCTCGAATGTTATGGTTAATTCGGCATCTCTCGGTCCGCATTGAGGATGTGGTACGATTCTTTTGGTTGGCTAGGCTCTGTAGTATTTGGGGTGCTGTGAATATTTTCTGGTACTCTGATTCTCTTCGTATTTCCTCCTTTAGTCTTGGGCAGGCGCTCTATGATGATAGGTTTAGGTGTGTTGTCTTAGTATCTTTCCACAGGGTAGTTTTTGCAGTTGTTAGTGTTAGGTTGGTTTTTGCAGTTGTTAGTGTTAGGTTGTAATTATGCTTTTATTTATTTAATGAGTTGATCTTTGTCAAAAAAGAAGAAAAAAAAAAAAAAAAAACTATTGACTCCATTACTTTTTTTTGACACAATACTCCATTACTTAAATAGTCAAATGAATGAAATACCTAGTACTCCAAAAAAGAAAAAGAAAGAAAGAAAAAAAAAAAAAAACAAAACAAAACAAAAAAAAACTAGTTCTCCAAGAGTACCAACTCTACAACGCATCATCTCTCTGGCTTAATTATGAGTTGAATGGCCGAATTGAGTAGAATGGAGGGGGAATTCTCACGGGACAACAATTTGCCGGCGGAATTATTGTTGGAGATCTTGACATGGCTACCTTCAAAAACCCTTTTAAAATTCAGGTCTGTTTGTAAAACCTGGTGTTCTTTCATTAATTCCTCCAATTTCATTTCTTTGCATCTAAATTGTTACAACAAAAATCCCCAAAAATTAGGTCATCATTTGATAGCAATTGAAAGATCTGTAGGCGATGGATGTAAATTCACAATTCGTAGTAGTGACACATTGACTACGGTTTCAGATCTTGTTGAATTTCCTGAACCACATTCAATTTCTGGAAACTGTAATGGGTTGATTTTGTTGAGATACAATAGGAATGCCGTTCGATTGTGGAACCCTTGTATAAGAAAATCATTGTTTATTCCCCATTGTCCTTTTGCGACTCCTTGGAGTAGAATTCATCGTTGTTCTGTAGCTTATGCTTTAGGATTTTCCCCTTCTAGTAATGATTATAAGGTGCTTGCGATTAAGACTTTTATTCATAGGTTTAATGATGATGCCTGGATTGCTGTATACTCACTCACTGATCACCTTTGGAGAGAAAAACTGAATCCGGTGAGTAAGTCGGGTTGGGCTATATCGGGGTTTAGGAGTGAAGGAGGGTTAGTTTGTTGTGGAGGGGTGGTATATTGGATTGATAGAAATCGTGAAGCTAATGCAAAACTCTACTTGTATGACTTTGATGTTGAAGAATTTAGTGTTATGCAACTGCCTGATGCTGTGAAAGAAGGCACTAATAGGTTTATTTTTGCTCATGGTGAGTCCTTGGGAGTTTTAATGATGTCATATGAAAGTAGCTGCATATGGGTTTTGGAAAAGGATGGCGGAGATAATCCATGGAGGCTATGGTTTAAGGGAGATCCGAATATAGATGCTCCTAGAGTGTTTGATTGTTCAAGTATTGTCTATAGTCAAAAGAGCAATACGTTTTTGTTGTTCAACACTCACGATCACATTACAATGTCTTATAACATTGCAAGCAACCAAATAAGAGCTATGATGAGTAGCTGGATATTTTTCCAGACTTATGTAGAAAGCTTGGTTTTGCACAAAGGTTTTGATGAGACTCTCACATCTTTCCTATGAAATTGATGAAGGGTTGATAATGGCTGATTCTGGAAGGTCACAGCAGGAGCAGGTAATACTTGCTCTTAATCATGTGATTTATTTTTTGCACTTACATCTTCTGAAATTTGTAAAGTACACATTGTATTAATTGTGTTTTGTTATGCTTTAAAATGAATTGTTTAGGAAGACTAGCTTTTGTTGTTCTATATAGAATTTTTTTGAACTTGTTCTTATAAAGGATCTTATAACCTTTAATCACATATACCTGATGATGGTGTAGTTAATGTGTAAACAAAATAAAGAAAAAAGGTTAGTAAAGTGGATATTTCCTCTGGAATACTATCTATCAACCATCAATGAAGGTAGTTTTTTTTTTTTTTTTGGCAAAATCTCCACTTTATAAGGTAGTTTTTTTACTATATATCCATTGGAATATCGTTGAAATACATAGTTCTTTAATAAAATTATTAGGTGCCTAAAACATATTTTTTGCATTAGTGGTAATTAAATCTACCTAAGCTTCAAATGGAACTGATGAAGACTGACTATTAAACAGATTACTTTTATAGTTTAAAGAGATTATTTTCATGTGATTAGTATGGCAAGTCATAAGGAGTTAAGGGTATAATATTTGTTGAAATATGAAACAACGTAGTGATCTATCTTGTTTATATGACAATCATATAATGATTGTTGTTATTATACACTAAGTATACAAGGGTTGTTGGCATTTAGCTTTGAATCTCATGTACATGATACTATGCTAGTATCTGTTGCAGTCATGTGGATGTGGCATTAATATTAAGTGGTAACTTTTAGGGCTCTATACTTTTTTTGAGGATGCCCCAATTTCTCATGGTGAGAAACAAATTTTGTTTCTCACATGATATTTTCGTAAATAAACCAACAACTTTATTCAATTGTGGAGCCCACAATAATGAAAAAGTTGTTGATTTATTCACGAAAATGCCATTATGAGAAACAAATTTGTTTCGCACCATGAGAAACAGGGAATTTCCCACTTTTTTTTTTTTGTTTATTTCTAGTGTTGGCAGGGGTAATGATATGACATAGGGTAATATGGTAATTAGTTTTGTCATCATTTGTGTCTATCCATGTCTTGAAAATTAGGTTGGTGCCTTGGTGTTAGCATACTCAACGCAAATTTGATCCTAATCAGTAGAATTGAACGTGGGAGGTTTGTGCTGAAAAATTAATACCAAAGTCTGAGTCTATGCTAGGGAGATGTTAAGTATGATACAAGTAAGAAGTTTGTTATAGCACATCCTTGAGGCAGTATTGGATCTTCACCCATCAGTCTTCACTGCGGAGTCTTGATCACCCACCTAGCACATAGTGCTTTGGAGCATTATGAGTGAATGAAAACCCATGGTGTATCTTAGATAACAGGTTCTATCTAAGATAATTATTTGCGGATTTATGTCTTAAGCTTTGATTCTGTTGAAGACTTTCAAGTTTTAAACATGATTATCTCCATACCAAAATGAGAAACATGAAAATAGCAACACTTACCACAATAAGCAGATCCCAAATATTTCCAAAATAGTCTAGTAGTCAAACAAGAAACTGGAAGAGGAAGCATCTGATGAATACTTTTAGGTAGTCATGTAAATCCATGAAGTTTTGGAGGGATATCTGTCAGGGTTGCCAGTGAAAGATTCAGGTGTGTGTGTGTAAAACATGAAGTTTTCTAGATTGTAATTGATTCCTTAGATTACATTTCTGTGCATTGTAAACTTAAAGTAAACAATTGCAACACACATCTGCTTGCCATCGAATGTTTAAGCTGTGCATAGGAAAGCTGCTCATATGCCGAACAATCTATAATTCATATTTTCGTACTTTTATTGTTGGCACTATTTTGGACTGATGCCTATATAGAAGCTCACCCGAGACTCTGAGAGGATGAGACAAGAGTGTAGAAAAGAAAAATAGTTACAGAGAGGTACATGCCATATTGAATTAAAAAATTGGATCATTAACTAGTTCAACTATTTATTCAAAGATAATGTTTGAAACGGTTTATAATAGGTTTCTCTAAGCAGGTACTTGAAATATATAGCTGAACTAGTTAATGTGTCACGGATCCACATGGTCAAGGTGTCCAACCAAGTCAACCTCCCATAAGGGTCTATACAAGAAGAAGGCAAGTCAACCAAGAGGGAAGAAAAGCAACAACAGCAGCAAACACTAAAGGGGATTATGGAAGCTCCAATTGAGAAGAGGACAAAAGTAATTAAAAGGAAGAGAAGGAAAGAAAGTCAATTAGTTTCCTTGTGTTAATTTATGTCTTTCTAATTTAGCTAAGTATCACATGTAACTTCAAGGTCTTCTATGACCACCTTGTGTTAGGGGGAGACATCCAGAAAATTGAGTGAAAACACATTGTGAGAGTGGTGGCCTCAAGCTACTAGTGAGAGTGATAGCCTCAAGTTATCAAGTGTATCCCTCCTATATCATTAATCAATCAAGCTTTAATCCTTCCTTCCCATAGACAACAAATAATGATCATATATGGGTTCAAACGACATTATATGACCACGAGATGTATTTCTTAGAATTTCAAGACTTTTAGACACGGGGCCCTTAAGACTCCAAATTTTCTCAAAAAGCGTGGATATAGTCTTCAATTTTTGAATTTTTTGACTTTTTTCGCCTGGAAATAGAAATTGCCGAAATGTTTATCATGGTCCCTAATATCCTCCGGGAATCCAATTGGGTAGGTGGAACTAACCAATTTGCCTTTAAACGGCCAATTTACTGATTTACAACTTGCACCGATTTCATTAATTCAAGCCTACCATGAACATTTATGACAACATATAATGATTATATATGGTTCCAAACTGCATTATATGACCCTGAGATGTATCCCCTTAAATCTCGAGTCTTTTCGTCAACAGGCCACGAAACCTCCAAAATTTCTCAAAAAGCATGAATATTAGACTTCAATTTTGGAATTTTTTGATTTTTTTTCACCCGGAAATAAAATTTGACGAAATGTTTACCATGGTCTCTAATACCCTCCGAAATTCCAATTGGGTGGGTGGAACCATCTAATTTGCCTTTAAACGACCAATTTATCGGTTCACAACTTGCACCGATTTCAATAACTCAAGCCTACCACGAACATTTATGATAACAAATAATGATCATATATGGTACCAAACGGCATTATATGACCCCGTGATACATCCCCTAGAATTTTAAGACTTTTCGAAACCGGGCCCCGAAACCTCCAAAATTTCTCAAAAAGTGTGGATAGCCTTCAATTTTGGAATTTTTTGACTTTTTTCGCCCGGAAATAATAATTTCCGAATTGTTTACCATGGTCCCTAATACCCTCTGGGAGTCCAATTGGGGGGATGGAACCATCCAATTTGCCTTTAAACGGCCAATTTACCGGTATATAACTTGTACCGATTTCATTAATTCAAGCCTAACACGAACATTTATGACAACATATAATGATTATATATGATTCCAAATGGCATTATATGACCCCGAGATATATCCCTTAAATTTTTGAGGCTTATCGACACCGGGCTTCAAAATCTCCAAATTTTCCCAAAAAGCGTAGAAAATCTAGAGATTTTGAAGCCCGGTGTCTATAAGCCTATGGTTCCAAACGTCATTATATAACCCCGAGATTTATTCCCTATAATCTCAAGGCTTTTCGACACCGTGACCCGAAACCTCAAAAATTTCTCAAAAACGTGGATATAAACCTTCAATTTTTGAAAATTTTGACTTTTTTCGCCTGTAAATAAAACTTGCCGAAATTTTTACCATGGTTCCTAATACCCCTTGGGAGTCCAATTGGGTGGGTTGAACTATCCAATTTTCCTTTAAACGACCAATTTACCGGTTTACAACTTGCACCGATTTATTATTAAATCAAGCCTACCACGAACATTTATGACAACATATAATGTTCATAAATGGTTTCAAACGGCATTATTTGACCTCGAGTTTTTTAAACCCCCTAAAATTTAAAGGCTTTTCGACATCGGGCCTCGAAACCTGCAAGATTTCTCAAAAACGTGGATCTTAGCCTTCAATTTTGGAATTTTTTTTAACTATTTTCGCCCGAAAATAAAAATAGCCGAAATGTTTACCATGGTCCCTAATACCTTCCGGGAGTCCAGTTGGGTGGGTGGAACCATCTAATTTACCTATAAACAGCCAATTTACCGGTTTACAACTTGTACCGATTTCATTATCTCAAGCCTACCACGAACATCTATGACAACATATAATGATCATATATGGTTCCAAACGGCATTTATGCCCCCATATGTATTCCCCAAAATCTCAAGACTTTTCGATACCGGGGCCCTGAAACCTCCAAAATTTCTCAAAAAGCGTGGACATTAGCTTTCAATTTATGAATTTTTTGACTATTTTTCGCCTGAAAATAAAAATTGCCGAATGTTTACCATGGTCCTTAATACCCTACGGTAATCCGATTGGGTGGGTGGAACCATCCAATTTGCCTTTAAACGACCAATTTACCAGTTTACAACTTGCACCGATTTCATTAACTCCAGCTTACCACGAACATTTATGACAACAAATAATGATCATATATGATTTCAAACGACATTATATGACCCTGAAATGTATTCCCTAGAATCTCAAGACTTTTCGATACCGGGCCCCATAACCTCCAAAATTTATCAAAAACCGTGATTAGCCTTTATTTTTGGAATTTTTAGACTTTCTTTGCCCAGAAATAATAATTGCCAAAATGTTTACCATGGTCCCTAATATCCTTCGGGAGTCCAATTGGATGGGCAGAACCATCCAATTTGCCTTTAAACGACCAATTTACCAGTTTACAACTTGCACCGATTTCATTAACTCAAACCTACCACGAACATTTATGACAACAAATAATGATCATATATGGTTGAAAACGGCATTATATTACCCTGAGATTTATCCCCTAGAATTTCAAGACTTTTTGACAACGGGCCCCGAAATCTCCAAAATTTTCTTAAAAAGTGTGGATAATTAGCCTTCAATTTTGGAATTTTTTGACTTTTTTTCGCCCGAAAATACTGCCGAAATGTTTACCATGGTCCCTTATATCCTCTGGGAGTCCAATTGGGTCGGTGGAACCATCCGCTTTGCCTTTAAACGGTCAATTTACCGAATTACAACTTGCACCGATTTCATTAATTCAAGCCTACCACGAACATTTAAGACAACATCTAATGATCATATATGGTTCCGAACGGCATTATATGACCCCGAGATGTATCCCCTAAAATCTCAAGCCTTTTCAACACCGGGCCCCGAAATTTCAAAAATTTGTCAATAAGCGTGGATATTAGCCTTCAATTTTGGAATTTTTTGAGTTTTATTCGCCCGAAAATAAAAATTGTCGAAATTTTTACCATGGCCCCTAATACCCTCCGGGAGACCAATTAGGTGGGTGGAATCATCCAATTTGCCTTTAAACAGCCAATTTACCGGTTTACAACTTGCATCGATTTCATTCACACAAGTCTACCACGAACATTTATGACAACATATATTGATAATATATGGTTCCAAACGGAATTATATGACACCGATATATATCTCTTAAATCTTATTTATTTTCGACATCGGGACCCGAAACGTTCGAAATTTCTAAAAAAAGCATGGATATTAGCCTTCAATTTTGGAATTTTTTGACTTTTTTCGCACGAAAATAAAAATTGCCGAAATTTTTATGATGGTCCCTAATACCCTTCGGAATTCCAATTGGGTGGGGGGAACCATCCAATTTTCCTTTAAACGACCAATTTACCGGCTTACAACCTGCATTGATTTCATTATCACAAGCCTACCACGAACATTGATGACAACAAATAATGATCATATATTGTTCCAAACGAAATTATATGACCACGAGATGTATTCCCTTGAATCACAAAACTTTTAGACACAGGGCTCGAGACTCCAAAATTTCTTAAAAAGCGTGGATTAGCCTTCAATTTTTGAATTTTTTGACTTTCGCCTGGAAATAAAAATTGCCGAAATGTTTACTATGGTCCCTAATATCCTCCGAGAGTCCAATTGGGTAGGTGGAACTAACCAATTTGCCTTTAAAAGGCCAATTTACCGATTTAGAACTTGCACCGATGTCATTAATTCAAGCCTATTACGAACATTTATGACAATATATAATGATTATATAAGGTTCCAAACGGCATTATATGACCCCGAGATGTATCCCCTAAAATCTCGAGTCTTTTCGTCAACGAGCCCCGAAACCTCCAAAATTTCTCAAAAAGCGTGACTTCAATTTTGAAATTTTTTGATTTTTTTTCACCCGGAAATAAAAATTGACGAAATGTTTACCGTGGTCCCTCATACCCTCCGAGATTCCAATTGGGTGGGTGGAACTATCCAATTTGCCTTTAAACGACCAATTTATCAGTTTGAAACTTGCACCGATTTCAATAATTCAAGCCTACCACGAACATTTATGACAACAAATAATGATCATATATGGTACTAAACGGAATTATATGACACCGTTATATATCCCCTACAATTACAAGACTTTTCGAAACCGGGCCCCGAAACCTATAAAATTTCTCAAAAAGTGTGGATATTAGCCTTCAATTTTGGAATTTTTTTGACTTTTTTCGCCCGGAAATAAAAATTGCAGAATTGTTTACCATGGTCCCTAATATCCTCCGGGAGTCCAATTAGGGGGATGGAACCATCCAATTTGCCTTTAAACGTCCAATTTACCGGTATACAACTTGTACCGATTTCATTAACTCAAGCCTACCATGAACATTTTTTTGACTTTTTTTCGCCCGGAAATAAAAATTGCAGAATTGTTTACCATGGTCCCTAATATCCTCCGGGAGTCCAATTAGGGGGATGGAACCATCCAATTTGCCTTTAAAAGTCCAATTTACCGGTATACAACTTGTACCGATTTCATTAACTCAAGCCTACCATGAACATTTATGACAACATATAATGATTATATATGATTCCAAACTGCATTATATGACCCCGAGATGTATCCCTTAAATTTTCGAGGCTTATCGACACTGGGCTTCAAAATCTCCAAATTTTCTCAAAAAGCGTAGATATTAGGTTTCAATATTGGAATTTTTCGACTTTTTCTCGCCTAAAAATAAAAATTACTGAAATGTTTACCATGGTCACTAATACCCTCCGGGAGTCCAATTCGGTGGGTGAAACCATCCAAATTGCCTTTAAACGGCCAATTTACCGATTTACAACTTGCACCGATTTCAATAACTCAAGCCTACCACGAACATTTATGACAACATATAATGATCATCTATGTTTCCAAACGTCATCATATAATCCCGAGATGTATTCTCTAAAATGTCATGGCTTTTCGACACCGTAACCCGAAATCTCAAAAATTTCTAAAAAACGTGGATATAAGCCTTCAATTTTTGAAAATTTTGACTATTTTTCTCCTGAAAATAAAAATTGTCGAATGTTTACCATGGTCCTTAATACCCTCCGATAATCCAATTGGGTGGGTAGAACCATCCAATTTGCCTTTAAACGGCCAATTTACCAGTTTATAACTTGCACTGATTTAATTAACTCAAACTTACCACGAACATTTATGACAACAAATAATGATTATATATGGTTCCAAACGACATTATATGACCCTGAGATGTATTCCCTAGAATCTCAAGACTTTTCGATACCGGGCCCCAAAACCTCCAAAATTTCTAAAAAAACGTAGATTTTAGCCTTTATTTTTGGAATATTCCGAATTTTTTTCGCCCGGAAATAATAATTGCCAAAAGGTTTACCATGATCCCTAATACCCTTTGGGAGTCTAATTGGGTTGGTGGAACCATCCAATTTGCGTTGAAACGACCTGTTTATCGGTTTATAACTTGCACCGATTTCATTTAATCAAGCCTACCTTGAACATTTATGACAACATAAAATGATTAGATATGGTTCTAAACGTCATTATATGACCCCGAGATGTATTTCCTAAAATCTCAAGGCTTTTCGACACCGTGTCCCAAAACCTCCAAAATTTCTCAAAAAGCGTGGAAATGAGCCTTCAATTTTGCAAATTTTTGACTATTTCAGTTAGAAATAAATATTGTCGAAATTTTTACTATGGTCCCTATTACCCTCCGAAATTCCAATTGGGTTGGTTGAACTATCCAATTTGCCTTTAAACGGCCAATTTACCGGTTTACAACCTGCACCGATTTCATTAAATAGCCTACCACGAACATTTATGACATAATATAGTGATCATAAGTGGCTACAAACGACATTATATGACTCCGAGATGTATCCCATAGAATTTCAAAACTTTTCGACACCGGGCTCCGAATCCTCCAAAATTTCTCAAAAGGC
The DNA here is from genome assembly GCF_948465745.1 of Chenopodium album. Taxonomy (NCBI): domain Eukaryota; kingdom Viridiplantae; phylum Streptophyta; class Magnoliopsida; order Caryophyllales; family Amaranthaceae; genus Chenopodium; species Chenopodium album. Next base: position 5,985,521 of record NC_137844.1, on the reverse strand, counting down.
GTGGATATTAGCCTTCAATTTTGTAATTTTTGACTTTTTTTCGCCCGAAAATAAAAATTGCCAAAATGTTTACCATGATCCCTAATACTGTCCGGGAGTCCCATAAGGTGGTGGAACCATCAAATTTGCCTTTAAACGACCAATTTACCGATTTACAATTTACACCGATTTCATTAACTCAAGCCTACCACGAACGTTTATGACAACAAATAATGATCATATATGGTTCCAAACGTCATTATATAAGCCTGAGATGTATCCCCTAAAATTTCTAGACTTTTTGACACCGGGCCCTAAAACCTCGAAAATTTCTCAAAAAACGTGGATATTTGTCTTCAATTTCGGAATTTTTTGACTTTTTTTTTGCCCGAAAGTAAAAATTGTCAAAATGTTTACCATGGTCCCTAATACCCTTGGGGAGTCCAATTGGCTAGGTTGATCCATCCAATTTGCCTTTAATCGACCAATTTACCATTTACAACTTGCATCGATTTCACTAACTCAAGCCTACGACGAACATTTATGACAACATATAATGATCATATATGGTTCCAAACGGCATTATATGATCCCGAGATGTATCCTCTAAAATCTCAATGCGTTTCTACACCGGGCCCTGAAACATTCGAAATTTTCAAATTTGGTATTTTTTTGACTTTTTTTTTTCTCTCGGATATAAAATTGCTGAATTGTTTACCTTTGTCCCTAATACCCTCCGGGTGTCCAATTGGGTGGGTGGAACCATCCAATTTGCCTTTAAACGACCAATTTACCGGTTTACAACTTGCACCGGCGATTTCATTAATTCAAGTCTACCAAGAACATTTATGACAACGAATAGTGATCATATATGGTTCCAAACAACATTATATGACCCTGAGATGTATTACCAAGAATTTCAAACTTTTCGACACTGGGCCCGAAACCTCCAAAATTCCTCAAAACGCGTGGATATTAGCCTTCAATTATGGAATTTTTTGACTTTTTTTTGCCCAGAAATAAAAATTACCGAAATGTTTACCATGGTCCTTAATACCCTACGGGAGTCCAATTGGGTGTGTGGAACCATCCAATTTGCTATTAAACGACCAATTTACCAGTTTACAACTTGCACCGATTTACCGGTTTACAACGGCCAATTTAATTAACTTGCACCGAACCCAACTTGAACCGAAATTGACCCTAACCCGTTTTAACCCGTGAAACCCGAATTTTACTCGACTTGTTACTAACCTGACCTGAATTCAGCCCGACCCGTTCCTAACCCGACCGGAATTTAACCCAACCTGTTACAAACCCGACCCGAAATCAACCCGACTTGTTATTAATCTGACCTAAATTCAACCCGACTTGTTATTGACCCGACCCGAATTTTACCATACCTTACTAACCCGACCCAAAAATTCAACTCGGTTTGTTACTAACCCGACTTAAAATTAACACGACTTGTTTTTGACCCGACCTAAATTTAACCCAAATTGTTCCTGACCAGATTTCAAATCACCTTAAATGCAATTTAGACCACCTTATTATTGTTGATCAAAGAATTTTGTCTAGGGAGACCAAGTCGGTACATGCCAGCAAAAGAAAGGAGCATCATTCTCAAATTTAAGAGTTAAATATAGTATATATTTGTTGTTTGGTCAAAGGAGATAATTATCTTCCTAAATTATAGACTATAGTTCCCTAGTATATTGTCATATATATTTTGGTCAAAGGAAATAATTAGCTTGATAAAAATGATAATAATCTATTTATAGTTAGTTGAACCCAAATATGACCTGACTTGGAGATGAACCGACCTGATTGTAACCTGCAAATTATTGTCTTGAACATAACCTGACTTGAATCCGAGAATGACCCGACTTGGAAATGACCTAACCTGATTATAACCCGCAAATTATTGACTTGAACCGAACCCGACTTGAACCCGAGAATGACCCGACTTGAAAATGACCCGACCTGATTATAATCCGCAAATTATTGACTTGAACCGAACCCGACTCAAACCCGAGAATGACCCGACCTGATTCTAGCCCGTAAATTATTGACTTGAGCTGAACCCGACTTGAACCCGAGAATTACCCTAACCTGTTTTAACCCGTGAAAACCCGAATTAAACCCGACCTATTGTTCACTCGACCCGAATGTAACCCGACCTAAACCCAACCTAAACGCGATAAGAAGTATGACCCGACGTGACCCCACTCAAGTAGGGGTGAGCATGGGACGGGTACCCATACCATTAGTACTAACGGTTCGGGTACCTGATAACCAAAATCCCTAAAAGTGATATCCATAACCCGAACCGATAAGTTCGGGTACCCGGACTTCGGGTACCCGGATTTTCGGATCGGTTATCGGGTACCCAATAAGATATCATTTAAAGTTCGTATTTTGCAAATTGCAGCCATTTAAATTTTTTTTTTGCAAATTGCAGACCAAAAGTTCGTATAAATGTAAATTGCAGCCCAATTCAACTTTTTCATCGGTATACATTTCGAAAAATCTTCGTTTAAGGTTTTAGGGCCATTTTAGGCCTTAGGGGTCCAAATTGAGCTCGGAATTAGAAAAAAATAACGTAAGGGTCTCATTTTTACAGTTTCCCACAAATCGACATATTTTTGTTACGCAAAACGAGGCACTTATGTTATTTTTTTTTTGCTAATTTCGAGCTCAATTCGGACCCCTAAGGCCTAAAATGGCCCCTAAAACCTTAAACGAAGATTTTTGCCATCGGTTAACCGGTGGCATTTCTTGTTTTTGCCACCGGTTTGAACCGGTGGCTTTTTAAATACGTATTGCCACCCCCCCACAAAGCCAGCTGTTCAGAACCGGTGCAGGTGGCTTATGGGGGTTTGAACCGGTGCCTAATTCATTTATTCTACTAGTGAATAAAACAAAATATAATGGGAAGTACCAAACATTAAATGATGTCTTTGAGTAAAACAAAGATAGATTAATATTAAATGATGTCATGTCATCAATCCTTTGTAAAAAAAAATGACCAATAACATGCTCCTATTGGAAAATTAAGAACCAATCATATTCATCTAAATTTAGGCACAAGGATGCTGGATTTTTTTAGGGGAAAAATAAGAGTGAGAATAGGAAAGTAAGAGTGCGCATTAATTACAAAACACAAAAAGAGGGATAATTTGGGATATTTGGAAAAAAAAATACTTACTAAAAAAGGAAAGGAGGAATGTAATTTTGGAATACCTAAAAAGGAAAGCAGGAATGTAAAAAAGGGACGGAGGGACTATTATTTATAAAACATAAAATATTCCTTTGTTGTACATAATAATTAACGGAAGTAGTATATATACTCCCTCGGTTCTTTTTTACTTGACCTGTTTCTTTTATCACGCTTGCCAATGCAAAACTTTAACGATCAATAACTTAAATTCTCCAAAAGTAAAAGTTATAAAAGTTATATACTACCTCCGGTCCACTTTACTTGCAACTATTTCCTTTTTGGGCTGATCCACATTACTTGCAACTTTCCCATTTATTTCCTTTTTTAGTAAAGTTTTTTAGGCAAATTTACCATTTTACCCTTATTTTTTTAATAATTCAACTTTATTAATTTACTAACCTTATCAGATTACAAAACAAAACTAATTAATTAAATTAGTCATTCCCACCAAAATTATACCCCAACCCTTCAAATTCAACAACTCCCCAACTACCTCAATTGAATGCTCATCATTCAATTCATCTGATGAATTGGTTGGAGTTCATTTATTCTGGAGAATTCTCCAAAATAAATCCCTCCCACATAAACCCTAGTTCTTATTTTCTCTATCCTCACTCGCCGATTCCCATCCTCTTTCTCTCTCTGTCTCTCTTCTTTGGTTTGTTTTCTCTGAGTTCCTCTCTTCATCCTTTCTCTGTTTCAACTTGTGAACTCCGTCAATGTCTTCTCCTACTGACAAAAACCTAGATCTAACTTGCCATGAAACCCTAGAATCCAGTGCTTCTAGCCGTCGATTTGGTAGCGTCTACCAGGCCCCAACATGGAACGAGTAACATGAAACCCGTTCGCCGTGCTTCTGTGATTGTGAGGAGGTAGATCCGGGGGGCAAAACTCGCTGAGTATGTCAGCGATGAGGAGGAGACGCCGAAGGTGGTGGTCTCTGAGGCTGTGGCCCATGATGAACCACCATCTGAGGTGGTTCCTGCGGCTGAGGGTTCCGTGGTTGGTGTCGGTGTTTCTGCTGGGGTTTCTGGTTCTCCAGTGATTGAGGTAGAGGTTTCTGCTACCGGGGAGTCTACCCCAGTAGATCTGGAGGTTTCTGAGGTGGTTAAGCCACCAGAGTCCCAAGACTGTGAAAAGGGGTCTTCCTCCGGCGCTAAACGCATCAAATCTAGACCTCCGGACGGCATGACGAAGGAGGAAGTGATTGAGGCTTACCTGCAGATCTACTACCCTCAGTTCAACCCTCCTCGTAATTGAATGCGCAGCGTATACTCTATAAACCCTAATTTTTTTTATGCTACTCTGTTTATGCATGTACTGTGAAATTATTTGTTGAAAACTTGTTTGGTTGGTTGTTGCTGCAGTTGTTTAGCTTACCTAATAATGTATTGCATGACTGTTGGATTATCTGTGACTAGTTAATTTTGTGTGGCTCTCTGTTTTGGGATGCTGGTATTTGATAAAAGTTGATGTTTGTTTGTGTTAAAACTGGTTTGTTTGGACATGTAGGTTGTTTGCTGGTAATATACTGGTTTGGTTTGCATTTGTTGGTTATGTGGTGTTGGAGAAGTTATGTGATTGAGCTGGAGAACTTAGAAATTTGCGTATATGTTTGTTGCATTGGTTGATTGTACAGTTGATTGTTCTACCATGGCTGTAGAATCTGAGTCCCTTGCTGTTTTTGTCAACCTTGACCTAGTTGGCATGGAAGCCATGGAGGTGTTGAATTTTGTCCCCTGTATTCTGCCATTCATGCATTGAGTCCCTTTTTTGTTAATGCGTATCCCTTTTGGTTTTCCATATGATGATGGGACTCATCTGATAGCTACTTGGGTGGTCTGGATGCTCCATAAACCTTGTCACAGCGGTTTTTGTTGAGGTACCAACACTCACTAAAGCTTTGACTGAAAATACACCCATTCTGATGGAAATAATAGGTTTTAAAAAATAAACAAAGATACACTTTTACTTTTAAATGTTTGTTTAATCAAAAGATATGAACTTGACTGATTACATGACTGCAAAATAAATGATCCATTTGTATCTACCAAAAGTACACATAACCTACACATAATCTAACTCAAAAAGTTGTTTGAAAAGGAAAAGGTTATGTGTGGCAGTCAAATTTAAGTCCCCTAATACTATCCTTCCAAAAGTGATGCACATGTATCAGTCTGCATCTACTTTCATGTGCCCTTGATCATCTTCTGTAATTGTGATTGTGTCCAAAAAATGGACTACCTGAGCAATGAGATCCCTGTCAACTTGAAGTAGTTGTGGTAGTAGACCTTGGCTGTCCAAACTTCTCTTCTTCATGTGTGGGGGAGAGAAGTTATTACCACCTTGCTTTTCTAGTATCTTAATCATGCATGATTGAAGTGTGATCCATGTGTACTTGTTCAATGTAGGATCAAATTCTTGAAAAGCTCTAGCAACTTCCTTGATTAAGTCATCTAGATTCCTTGGAAATGATTGATATTGTAATGATTGAATCACACTAAACAAGCATAAATCTAAAACATTTGTTTCTGGTGATTGAGCTGGTTGGAAAATGAATTGAATGTTAAACCCATGTACATGACAAGCTGCTTGAAATTCTTCATCCTTTGGCACCTGATGAGGCCTAGCATTATCCCATTGTATGATGATGTCCTTTGGTAGCTGTTGTGGCCATTTCTCATAGATTGTGGGGATGACATGTGTTAGCAGCATCTTCCTTATGCACTCTTTTGTGACACTTTGGATTGCCTTTGTCTCTAGAGTCCCTGCATCTCTGTTCTTGCTTTTCTTTTTGGCCATTTCATACTTTACAAAAGGAAAAAGACCATATTTCCCATCATGTATCATGTTGTTTTCATCATCAAACAATGGCTTCCCTATCATTCCCATAAACATTGCTTTGATCTTGAACCTCCTTGATTGTTGTGCCCTGTATTGATCATCTTCTGTTGGCAGTAGGTAGAAGGTTATTGTTTCTGGATTAATGTAGAACCATTTCTCATCTAAATGTATCCATTGTTGCAAATCAGTGAATGTTGGGTCCCCTACAGCTGGTACAGGATGTATCAAACTTAAAACCCATTTTAGTCTTGACACTTTGTGCTTCTCTGTCAATGCTGGGTGATTTGTGCTTGTGTGTGTTCTCAGCCTACCTTGCTGCCTAAGCCTATACAATGCTATTTTGGGTATTTTCAGTGCAGCAGCATATCCCCTTTCAGTTGTTCTTTTGCACAATGGTACAGAAGTCAGGAACTCATCTGTGTATTCTTTTGCTTTACGTCCTGTCCTGCCTAATTTTTTTGTATTGACATCAACAACAATACCTTGTGCTAGAGAATGTTTTATTACCTGAAACCATCTTGTTGTTGTATATTTGTGCACTGAATGTTTTCTTGCCAAATTGGCTAAAAAGCCTCTTGGCAGTGAGTCCCCCTCCATGTGCAACATAATCTCATCAACAATTGCTCTGTTCTGTTCTACTGTCATCTCTCTGTTTGCTCTGACATAGTGTTGTAGCTCTTCTTGGTTTGCATCATCATCTGCATCATATCCATCTGCATCATTATCTTCATGTTGTTGGTCTTGTTCCTGATCTGAACCTGACGACCATTGATACTCTTCTTGGATGAATTGTTCTTCGTTCAATTCATCTTCCATGAGCTGCTGTTGTTGAATAAACTCATCCATAAGTTCGTCTATGAACTCTGCCATGAGTCCCTTCCCTTTTTTTATTTTTCAGGATTGCTTTTTGGTGATGAAGTGGCGGCTGGTGGTTTTTGGACGGTCTTCAACGGAGCCTATTCCTGTAATTAATGAAGCTGCATCTACTAACACAACTTCAGGAATTAGGATTTAACTAATCTAGATTTAGATGGTTGTAATTTGATAGGGCTGACTGCATTTTGGATTTACTAAACTAATTTGTGATGTAATCGTACTTGAATTTATCCTCCCCCCTCCCCAATTCCCCTAAAACTGATCTTTTGAAAATGGGGAATTGGAAGGGAAGCCCTGCTTTTACATAGGGCATTTTGTTTGAATTGAATTGGTAAATTTGAATTTTGGGGGAACTTGGTAAAAAATTTGAAATTTGGAGAAAATTTGGGAGGGAAAGAAGGTGGGAAAAAAATTTTCCCACTACTTTCTTTCACTGCCAGGAAATAAGGGTGGGAATTTCCCACTACTTTCACAAAAGTACAATGGGTTACAAAAGTCAAAAAGGGGACCACAACAATTCCCTCCAATTTAATCTCCTAATTACATACCCTTACTTTTTCTAATTCACCCCTTAAAAGTTTTGCCTCGGCCTCTGTAATCAGCCTCAAAGTTGCTAGTAAAGTGGACCGGAGGTAGTATTATGATAGTACTTATTGAGACGAATCCAAAAAGATCATACATGAATATATTTTTCCTTACATATTATTCATAAAAGATGGTCAAAGAAGGGGCGGTGAATAGTGTAAAAGTCAAAGCGGTTCAAGTAATAAAGAACGGAGGAAGTATTAGATTAGCTTGGATTACCCCAATCGGTCTTCTTCAATTCATCAATCACAGTCTCAGTTTAGCCTAATTCGATTACAATGGCTAAATCAAAGACAACATCCGACGACGAATTACCGGATTTACCGAAGGAATTGTGTAGGGAGATCTTATCCAGGCTGCCGGCGAAAACCCTAATGAGATTCAGGTGTGTTTGCAAAACCTGGTGTTCTCTAATTGATTCCTCTGATTTCATTCCTTTTCATCTTCAAATTTACAACAACAATCGCAGTCAAACTTATTTGTTAGCCGCAGATTGGGGTAAGAGATATAGCATTCATAGCAGTGACACACTTAGGAAAATTGACGTGCTTGTCAAAATTCCTGACTATTGCTTTGTCTTAGGTAGTTGTTATGGGTTGATTTTGATTAGATACTTTGGTGTTAATGTTATCCATGACATTGGTTTGTATAATCCCTTTATTGGAAAGTTCTGGTTGATTCCATCTTGGCCTTTTATTTCTATAAAACATAATTTCTTACATTATTGGCTGGGTTTTGTTCCGTCTATGAATGATTATAAGGTGCTTGCTTTAGGGTTTATTAAGTCTACCGAGTATTCAGTTGCGGTTTATTCCCTCAATGACCACCTTTGGAGGATTAATGATAGATTGGATGTCCACATTCCAGGGATTTTAATTTTGTATCTTGGGAATGTTATTTATTTAAAAGGTTCTATGTACTGTTTAGGATTTGATTGGTACAGCTCTGATCCTGCTTCAGGCTTACAGACTCATCTTGCATCATTTGATTTTGATTCCGAGGAATTTGGCTTTGTAGAGTTGCCTGATGCTGCAAAACAAAATAAGGTTAAAATTAATTTTGTACTTGGTGAGTCAATAGCAGTTTTCAGTATGTCATCTGAACATACCTGCATATGGGTTTTGATAGAGGTTGGTGGAGAGAAATCATGGCGGTTGTGGTATAATGGAGATTCAAATTTGTCAGCTCTTCAGTTTTTTAAAAGTAGTACTTTTACAAAGATTTTCCATGTTGAGGAGAATACATTTTTCGTACAGAGAAGTCCTAACTTGTATTCTTATAATTTTAGAAGTCATCTTATACAACATTTGGATATTGATGGGTGTAAATCTCTTGAGACTTTTGTGGAGAGCTTAGTATTGCACAAGGGAAACGAAGGGAAAAATCTTTCCCATGAAACTGATTTTAGTTGACTTAGGGCCTGCTCTCATTGACTGAACTCAGCTGAACTGAACTGAGCTGAGTTGAACTAAACTGAACTGAAATGAATATTTTATAAGAAAAGGAAATTAAGAGCGGAGCTGAACTGAACTGAACTGAGCTGAGCTGAAAAGAACTGAACTGAAAATAAACGTATGAGAACAGACCCTTAATGGCGATTGGAGATGATCTTAATCTGGGGCTAAGTTTAGTATGCTCATATTTTTTTATAGGAAAATTTGCAAATTACAGCCATTTAAAATTTTTTTTGCAAATTGCAGCTCAAAAGTTCGTATAAATTGTAAATTGTAGCCCAATTCAACTTTTACATCGATTTACATGTCGAAAAATCTTCAATTAAGGTTTTAGGGGCCATTTTAATTCTTAAGGGTCCGAATTGAGCTCGAAATTAGCAAAAAAATAACATAAGTGTCTCGTTTTGCGTAACAAAAATATATCGATTTGTGGAAAACTCTAAAAATGAGACACATTATTTTTTTGCTAATTCTGAGCTCAATTCAGTTCCCTAAGGACTAAAATGGCCCTTAAAACCTTAATTGAAGATTTTTCGACATGTAAATCGATAAAAAAAAAAAAAGTTGAATTGGGCTGCAATTTACAATTTATACGAACTTTTGGGCTGCAATTTGCAAAAAAAAAAAATTAAATGGCTGCAATTTGCAAAATATAAACTTGAAATGGCTGCAATTTGCAAATTTTCCTAATTTAAATTTTCATTTTCGGAAAAACGTTTGAATTGTTATTTGGCTACTTATATCTTACAACGCATTGGTTTATTAAATACCTTATTTCGTTGCTTTTGAATTTCACAGATTATCATTTTTTGCCCTGTACTTAGTGTACTAGGCTAGTTGATTATTCACATTTGCTGGATGATGATGCTATTAGAGTATGATACAACCATAGTTGAGAGGGTTGGGTTATGGTTTGATCTCTTTATAAAGAAAATTGATATAATTGCAATCCGCTTAATCATACAAATGTGAAGTTGCATTGACCATCATTTTTGGAATATGAAATTTGCTTATATGATCGGTTATAAAAGCGGTTACTTAAAAGTCCAAACAAAACAGAAACTCTTTCAGACTTTGGATTACATTATTATGGTGTCCAAGAGTCATTTGCTACCCCTATGTTTATATTGTGCATTTTATACTTTTTTTGTCCACAGCAAAACTGTCCTTGAGTTTAACTTAGTACCAAATGAAGCTATAAAGTCTATCTAATTGCCATTGGTGTCAATGAAATAGACATTTTTTTTTTAAACTTGTGGTAGATACTCTGTTTCAGTTTTCCACTTATTCGGCCTCCTGTGTTAATAGGTTTATTTTGTTCTAGAATACTACGAGTACTTTGCACCAGGTAGAGACTAAAAGTTACTAGTTCTCGATTTCTTGTTGCTATTTACTATTTACAGATATTGCATTAGAAGTCAGCATTCCATGGTTAAAATGTTTAGCTTATATTAGGTACTATCTTTTTACTAGTAGAACATGTAGAGATATTATTGTTTCATGTATAGATTTTTATGGCTCATATTAAAATGATGAAACAGTAGATATGTTACTCTATAAAAGTATTACGAGTATTTATTTTTCTTTTGGGGTGAAGTGGGAGAATTATATTACGTTGAAGGTAAAACCGTCAAAGTGTTTTGCTCTATCAGGAGTTATCAGTATCTTGATCCAGTCAATTGGTACATAATATTGGTTTTTCATTTAATAATTTAACTTTATGGCCTACATGATATTGCAAATTTCCTCTTCTTGCTTCCTTTGTAAAGTGTCAGCTTTGATTTGCTATTGTAAAAAAAATGCTAAAGTGTCAGCAAGCTGACCTAATTACTCTGCCTTCCCATGAATATCTGAATCACTTTGTGCTTTAACATTGGTTCTTTGTATTCATACACATTGTCGGACGCCATAGAATCTGTCTTTTGTACTTAAACTACTGCTTATTTGAAGTCTACTGCCATCATCAATCATTCCCAGTTTCTTTATTCGATGCTCTGTCGTTTGTTGTGGTTAGGTTGCTAACATTCATGTTGTGAATCACATACATTTAAAAGCTCTGACAGTGCTTAAATGCTTAATGCTTAGTGAGTCAGTGATGCAATTGTTAGCCATGACTTATTACAGTACATTATTGAAGGGTGTCTTTCTTATTTTGAATTTTGGCTTCTGACTTAGCGCAAATAGAGTTATCAATATTGTCCATGAATTCATGATCTTCTCTTTATAATCAAGTGTTCTACGTAGTACATGTTAATTTGTGAGAACTTTTTTGGTTCATTATTATCCAAGAAGCATTTTTAGTTAATTATAGGAGCAGCCTTGCACCATGGTCGTACGATTTGAGCACTTGTTCAAGATAGGGAATTGGTTATTAGAGAGTGAATCAATCAATAAATCAATCAAAGTCTTAATTCCATAAGTAGGGTTGGCTAACATGAACCAAATTTGATTATTCCGTGTAGTCATCGACATAAATCTTCCTCCTCCATCTCTTACGGTCCAATGCTTCATCCTCATGCAAATCCATATACCTCATATCCTTCCTAACTCCTTCCAACCAAGTCATTTTTGGTCGCCCTCTCCCTCGTTTAAGCCCTCATGGTCCCACTCTTCCACTCTTTTGACCGGTGCACCCTTGGGTCTCCGTCTTACATGCCGAAACCAACGCAGCCGGTTTTCTCTTAGTTTATCTGCAATATCTGCCACACCTACTTTCTTGCGAATAACCTTAATTGATTAATATCTCTAGTTGTATATTTAGGAAAAAATTATGCGGAGTAACAATTAGGATTGGCAAAGTCATACGGTATATATATACAAGTATATAGTGTATATCGTTTTTTATTGTTTTTTTTTTTTTGACAAATTATATCGTATTTAAGATTATACTATATATATATATATACATATTTATCTATTGGAAAATTTTCTAGTTGTAGCCATTTAAAAAAAATTGCAAATTGTTGCCCAAATGTACTAATAAATTGTAAATTATAACCCAATTTAATTTTTTCATCGATTTGCATACTGAAAAATATTCCGTTAAGGTTTTAGGGGTCATTTTAGCCCTTAAGAACCCAAATTAAGCTCGGAATGGCAAAAAAACAAAAAAAAAACAAAAAAAAAAAAAAAAACACAAGTGCCTCGTTTTGCATATAAAAAATGTCTCGATTTGTGTGCAATTATTTTTTGCCGTGAAAATGAGGCCCTTATATTAATTTTATTTTCCAATTTCACTCAACTACTCAAGAGCTAAAATGGCTCCTAAAACCTTAACGGAATATCACGTAAATCGATGAAATGATCGAATTGGATTTCAATTTATTAGTACTTTTGTAGAATTTGTTATATACATCCGGGTGTATCGTACACCCAACTAACTCAAGCTTAGCGTTTGCTCTTCATTTGATGATTAAATAAAAAACAATCATCAAAATGAGAACAAAATACACATGGGTGTACGGTACACCCGGGTGTATATAACAAGATGTCGTACTTTTGGGCTATATAGTTTGCGAATTTTTTAAATGACTGCAATTTGCAAAGTACAAACTTTAAAGGACTGCTATTCACAAATTTTTCTTATCTATTTAAAATAAGATATATGCATGTGTTAAGTATTTATATAGTAACATATACTCCGATTTGGGATATAAGATGCTTTTATTAAGATTCCAAACGGAAAGTAATTTTAGAAACATAGGGAGTACAATCTAGTTTTCTATCTTCTATTTCCTATAAAATCAATCTTATTATCAGAAACAAAAAATAAAAATCTTCTTTTAAAATCACAGCACTATTTAACCATTGAATTGTAATTCTTTATAAAAAAAATAATTTACTCTGTATTTAATTTACTAAGAAAATTTATTTTTCCTTTATTTAATTTATATGAAAAAAAAAAATCTTAACAACCTTTTTTTTTTTTTTTTTTTTTGACAAGAGCTTAACAACCTTTTCTTAAAGATACAAAGAAAAATCCAAAGTGAAAGAGTATTTTTGGTATTTTACAAATTGCACACTAATATTTAATTTTGCTCTTCATCTCCCAACTCGATGTAACATGTTTCCTAAATTTTTTTGGTGTAAGGTCATGTTCACTTCACCTTAAAAAAATAATAAATAGTTTCAGTCCAGTAAAAATAAGTCCAATTTAGCAAAAATAATTTCAATTCAGTAAAAATAATTTCAGTTCAGTAAAATTCAGTAAATGTAAAAGAGAAATATAATAGAGATTCAGTAAAAATGATTTCAATGCAGCAAAAATATTTTCAATTCAGTAAAAATAATTTAAGTTTAGTAAAAAAATTAAGTTCAGCAAAAATAATTTCAGTTCATTAAAAATAATTTCAGTTCAGAAAAAAAAGTGAAGTGAACGGGCCTAAATTGTTTTATTTATTTATTTTATTAAAAATATATCCAGTTATTTTTGGTAGGGAAGAAAAGTTTTAGGTAACCCTAAGGGCCTGTTCATATTTACTGAACTGAGCTGAACTGAACTGAACTGAACTGATTGGAGCTGAACTGAACTGAACTGAACTGATTGGAACTGAACTGAACTGAACTGAACTGAATTGAGCTGAAATGAATATTTTATGTGAGAGGGAAATTAAGAGCTGAACTGAACTGAACTGAACTGATTGGAACTGAACTGAACTGAACTGAACTGAACTGATTGGAGCTGAACTGAACTGAAATTAAGTAAATATGAACAGGCCCTAAATTGTGTGGAAGCTTAATGAAAAGTCAATTTTAGGTTATAGATCTTTACTGCTACATACATTTTGCCAAATTTTCATTGTGAGTAAGGGTGATTGATGGATTTATCAGAGCCTAAGTACTTGCCATGGGATTTAATAATGGCGATATTGGCGATGCTGCCGGCGAAAACCCTTCTTAGATTCAGATGTGTTTGTAAAGCTTGGAGATCTATGATCGATTCGTCAGATTTCATCAATATGCATCTTAAAGTTTACAATACTAATAAAAATCTTATATTAATGCATGAGGCCTATGCAAAGAGATCAAGAGAAACTTATTATGAGGGTACAATACATTGTATTAGTGGTATTACTGGTATAGGTTCATTAATTAAAACTGCTCAATTATATGAAAGATTTATTAATTACTCTCTGCATAATTGTTGTAATGGGTTAATATTGATGAAGCCAGAGTACCCGTCCTACCCTTTCCGCCCTCAAAGTCCCTTGAGACTGTGGAACCCGTCTATTAGGAAATCTTTGATTCTTCCCCCTTGCCCTTTGGAGTTGCACAACGCAAGATATGTTCTTGGATATGCTCCTTCTTGTAATGGCTATAAAGTGGTTGCTTTTGAACTAGGATTTAAATCAATAAAGGATGTAGTAGAAGTACCCATTGCTGTATATTCGCTCAACGATCATAGTTGGAAGATGAAAACTAAATCTGGGTTTTTTTGTTGAAATATCATGTTTTTATACGATGGAAGAACGAAGTGTTTTCTGTCAAGGGGCTGTATATTGGGTTGGATTTTATTATACATCTGAAGCTCTCTATCGATTTGACTTCGATACTGAGAAACTTAAGATTTTGGAAATTCCGGATTCCCTTTGGAATAATAGGAGTTATGTTTTCCTCCTCGGTGACTCGATAGCAGTTTGCAGATTGTCTTTGCAAAGTAGTCGCATATGGATACTGGAAAAGGATGGTGCAAACGAGTCGTGGCGACTTTGGTTTTCCGGAGATGGATATGACGAGGATTATTGGCATTGCTCTCAGATTCATTATGTTAACAACAAAACTGTACTTATGGTGGGTCGCCATCAGAGCATCAGCTCTTATAATTTCGCGAATAATCAAAGACAATACTTAAGTAATTCTCTTCCGGGTTATTGTCAATATTTGGATACGTATGTGGAGAGCTTGGTGATGAGCAGAGTATCTAAAAGGCAGACTTTCACACCCCTTCCACAAAGAGAAACTGATGAACCAAGAGTTGATGATAAATATTTAATCGGTCCGAAGAGGAGGAGAAATGAAGGCTTCAGGAAATGATTTTAATTTAACATACAACTATACAAGTCCAAACGTAGATTCACATTGTTTGCATTGTATGACAATATGTCTTTATTGAGTTTTTAAACTATTTTTGCTCCTTATTTATATGATAATAATCTTGATTGTAATTGCAAATCATCTATCTTTGCAGTACGGTTTGGTATGGGTTACTGTAGATCTATTATTTTATTCTATGTTGTAGCGCGCGGTTGCTATTTATCAACGTCCTTCAGTTTGTCTATATGCTAATTCATGATAAATAATGTGTATAAATCACAAATTAATGTTAGATTAATGTTGTATCGGTGCTTTTTTCTTATTACTAGGTGTTTTTCTTTTAAGGTCATCTGTGTTGTTTGATTGAGAAATTAGAAGTTAAAATATTTGTTTGAATGTGTTCTCAAAATCATTCTAAATATTACTCCGTAATTACTAATATAGTCACAATGGTCGTACTTGGACCGTCTAGTTGTTGGAATCCTGATTTTGGGTCACACCCGTAGCAAGTCATCATATACTCTCATAAGTTGAATTTAAAATGAGAAGACATTTTTACTTTAAGTTCAATATTTTGTACATGGATAACTGATAGTAAGAATAAATGGGCTACTCGATCACTCCAAGATAAACTAACCAGAAAGAACTAATAATTAGATGATATGAGTTGATTGAAAATAGCTGCAGGCTGCAGCATGAGAGCTGAGAAACATATGTACTTGTTCAGTACAAATTGAACTAAAATCAATCAGGTTTCCCTAGTCCAGTCTATATTAGGGTGCAAACACGCAATTACACCAGATAAAATCTGGTTGCAAAAACATATAAATCAATGGAAAGAAAACAGTGCCTAATACTACATGAATTAAATAGCAAAGTAAGTTGGATACTTGATTTATGCAAAATGAAAATGTCTATGCCAGCTGAAAATAACCAAGACAGCAGATGACCATTACAACTAGCTGAGCAATAATGACTACTAAAGGTTAGATCATATATTATTGTATTAAACGAAATTTTCTGTAAACAAGTCTGCTGTGATTGCTAAAATAATGGCATGTGGTTGATTCAAAAACAGAATGAAGGGATTGGAGCACACCTACTCACTTGAAATTTTTTTTTTGGGACTGGACAGCAATCGATCACAAGTTTCTCAAGGGAAGATTTCACGTCTTAAACTAGTTGAAATTGGTTTAAAAGCTACAAAATTATAGAAATTAGGAACACATTTATTTGTACGTTTTTTTTTTAATTGCAAAAATTGAAAGCTCGATGTAAAGCCAATAATGTGTAATTAAATCTATCTCGATCTTGCAATTTTTCTTGAATAACTTATTTGCATGATCTTGAATTTTACTGTGTTTTATATGATTTCATTTTTTACTCCTTTTTTTTTTTTTTAATTCCTTGCTTTTAATAGAGTTGTAAAAATATTAAACAATATTTAACACTAAGAAAAAATAAAATAAAAAGTGAGTAATAAATATAAAAATAATATGATACATGCTTACTTCGATATGAATAAAGGTTAATTATTGTTGTTTACTACTCCCTCCGTTTCATAGTGTTAGTCGCTTCGAGCGTTTCAAAAAGATCTACCCATATTGAATATATTTCATTTATAACTTGATTTTTTTGGAATTAATTGGTTGTGGATTGATGACATGACTCTAACTAAGGAAATCTTTACCTTAAATTATGCAATTATGACTTGCGCTTTCCTAATAAAAAATCAAAAAGTTAAATAAGTTAAACTAATTATGAATTATGTTGTACTTTAATGTTAGATTCCAAATATATTTCTTTTCTTATTTTAGATGATTGATTCCATATGGGACTAATATTATGAAACGAAGGGAGTAATTTTTATACTTCATACTAATCTGCCAATTAATATTTATACCAATTTGTCACATTTTGCTAATTTTAATATCAATATGTCGTTGTATTGTACTCCATCTATCCCTTTACTTTTACCCCATTTGACTTTGTACGGTCTTTAAAACACGTGTTAAAATGTTTATATCTCCATTTTCAACGCATAAAAATTATAAAAAGTTGACATTAATTAAATTTACAATGAAATGAATCAAACAAGATTGCACCTGACTATATTTCCTTTTGTTGAACATGAAAATTTATGGTCAAAGTTGGTAAAGTTTAACCCATATTTTGACAATGAGGCGAAAAAATAGAGACGAAAGGATTAGCTAATTGGCCGTTTGCTTTGGGAAGTAAACCAAACTTTGGGTCAATTAGTAACTTATAGACTCAAATAGTCAAATGAATAGATGAAACTGCCCCCAAAAGATAACGGATAGAAAAAATTTCCCCCTTTTATACCAAAGAGTACCAACTCTGCAATTCACTCTCAGATCATCATCTCTTTTGCTTAATTATGAGTTCAATTGCCGAAATGAGTCGTATGGAGAGGGAACTCTCACGGGTCGACAGATTGCCGGAGGACATCCATTTGCCGCCGGAATTATTGTTGGAGATCTTGGCATGGCTACCTTCAAAAACCCTTTTGAAATTCAGGTCTGTTTGTAGAACTTGGTGTTCTTTCATTGATTCCTCAAAATTCATTCCTTTGCATCTTAATTGTTACAATTACAATTATTCCCAAAAAAATACTGATCATCTGATAGCGATTCAAAGAATTGTAGACGTTGGATGTTTTTTCACAATTCGTAGTAGTGACACATTGAATAAGGTTGCAGATCTTGCTGAATTGCCTGAACCATATTCAATTTCTGGAAATTGTAATGGGTTGATTTTGTTGAAATACGGTGCGAATGCGGTTCGATTGTGGAACCCTTCTATAAGAAAATCATTGTTTCTTCCCGATTGTCCTATTAAGCTTCGTTGGAGTAGAATTCGTCGTTGTTGTGTAACTTATACTTTAGGATTTTCCCCTTCTAGTAATGATTATAAGGTGCTTGCTGTTAAGACTAATATTCCTAGGTTTAGTGATGATAAGGCCTATATTGCTGTGTACTCACTCGCTGATCACCTTTGGAGGGTTAAACCGAATCCGGTGAGTGAGTCGAAGTGGGCTATATCATGGTTAAGCCCTGAAGGAGGGTTAGTTTGTTGTGGAGGAGTTGTATATTGGGTTGATAATGATTTGCACAGAAAACCCGGAGCTTATATGAAGCTCTACTTGTATGACTTTGATGTCGAAGAATTTAGTGTTATGCAACTGCCTGATGCTGTGAAAGAAAGCACTCATAGGCTTATTTTTGCCCATGGTGAGTCCTTAGCAGTTTTTATGATGTCCTCTGAGAGTATCTGCATATGGGTTTTGAAAAAGGATGGTGGAGAGAATCCATGGAGGCTATGGTTTAAGGGAGAGCTGCATTTAAATGCTTCCAAGTTGTTTGAATGTTCAAATGTTGTCTATGGTAAAAATAGCAATACGTTTTTGTTGAACAACAATCTTGCTACGATGTCCTATGACATTGCAAGCAACCAAATACGAACTCTGAAAATAAAAGATATGATGAATTTCCGGAATTCTTTCCAGACTTATGTAGAAAGCTTGGTTTTGCACAAAGGTTTTGGTGAGACTATCACATCATTCCTATGAAATTGATGGAGGGTTGATAATGGCTGATTCTGGAAGGTCACAGGTAATGCTTGCTCTTAATCGTGTGATTTTTCCCACTTACATCTTCTAAAATATGTCAAATACACATTATGATATATTAATTGTTTCTTGTCATACTTTAAAATGCATTGTTCAGGAAGACTTGCTTTTGTTGTTTTATATAGATATTTCTTGAACTTGTCTTTATATAGGATCATATAACTAATCTTTTATCACATTTACCTGATGATGGTGTAGTTAAATGTGTAAACTAAATAAAGAAAAAAGGTTAATAAGTGGAAATTTCTTCAAGCATACTATTAATCATCATTGAATGAAGTTGTATTCCCTTTACCTTTAAACACAAAACAATTTCTAATCCATCACCAAAGTTGAACAAATGAATAATTACTCCCTCTATAATGTGGTCTATCCTATATGCCCTTCCAAAATCTACTCATCCTCTCCAAGTAAGTAGTTAAGTTAATTTTGTCAATGAAAAAAATAAATCGAAATCAATTAAATAAAGAAATTATTTGGAATAGGATTATCTTTGTAAGAAACTGCTTTATAAAGTTGATATTTTGTGAAAATTACCTAATAAAAACATGTTGTAGTTAACTGCCATTTTAAACCCAAAATATTGTAAGTTGCTACCCGGCCCTTTGCCGGATATCCCTTGTTGACCTTCTTTTTTGGC
This sequence comes from Chenopodium album, assembly GCF_948465745.1. Classification (NCBI taxonomy): domain Eukaryota; kingdom Viridiplantae; phylum Streptophyta; class Magnoliopsida; order Caryophyllales; family Amaranthaceae; genus Chenopodium; species Chenopodium album. The sequence goes on along the minus strand of NC_137844.1, from coordinate 5,966,241 downwards.
GTTAAGCTACCCACGTGACTTAAAATTACTTTTTTTTTTTTTTTTTTTTGTTTATTTATAGTGTTGGCAGGGCTAATGATGTGACATAGGGTAAAATGGTAATTAGTTTTGTCATCATTTGTCTATCCCTGTCTTGAAAATAAGGTTGGTGACTTGGTGTTAGCATTCTCAATGTAAATATGATCCAAATTACTAGAAATTGAACGTGGGAGGTTTGTGCTGTAAAATCAATACCAAAGTCTGAGTCAATAAGAATAATGCTAGTGAGATGTTAAGTATGATACAAGTAAGAAGTTTGCTTTAGCACATTCCTGAGGCAGTGTTGGATGCTCACCTATAAGTGAAGCATCAGTCTTGACCGTGGAGTCTTGATCACCCATCTAGCAAATAGTGCTTTGGAGTATTATGAGTGAATGAAAACCCCTGGTGTATCTTAGATACACAGGTTCTATATAAGATCTTAATTATTTGCGGATTTAGTCTTAAGCTTTGACTCTCTGTTGAAGGCTTTCAAGTTCTAAATATGATTATCTCCATACCAAAATGAGAAACGTGAAAATAGCAACACTTCACCACCATAAGCAGATCCCAAATATTTTCATAATAGTCTAGTAGTCACAACAAGTAACTGGAAGAGGAAGCTTGATGAATACTTTTTGGGAGACATGTAAATCCATGAAGTTTTGGAGGGAGGTATGTCAGGGTTGCCACTGAAAGATTCTAGTGTTTGTGTGTAAAACACGAATTTCTCTAGACTGTAATTGATTTCTTAGTTACATTTCTGTGCATTAAAACTTAACGAAAACACATCTGCTGGCCATTGAATGTTTAAGCTGTGCATATGAAAGCTGCTCATATTCTGAATAGTCTATAATTCATATTTTCATACTTTTTTTGTTGGCACTCTTTTGTACTGATGCCTATAAAGAAGCCCACCCGAGACTCTGAGAGGATGAGACAAGTGTAGAACCCCTGCATGGTAAAGTCCTTGCTGCTTCCTCATTGTCTTTTTCATTCACTGTTCTTCTTCCTTGTGATTCATTAATAGTTTTCATTGTGTCTTCTTAAGGAGGATGGAGAGGATCAATGGGGCTATGTCTATGTCGAGATTCTAGGTGATTGCTAGTTTCTACCATACACTTTTTTTCCCCCTGAAGCTTACAATAGAGTGGAGTCATTTGGGGAAACAGAAATCTTTAGTAGATCTCATTTCTTACTTGTGTGGATAGATTGGTGTTGTATAAAGTATCTGAAGGGTAGACTTTGACATACTTCCCAGAAAACTAAATGAATATTAGACCTAAAACTTATAAGAAATGCAGATGCACTTAACTAGGTACCTCTTGCACTTCTCATTTTATAGCTTACCCTGCTGTAATTACACTTGCTTTAATGTTTAGCTATTCATGACATGCATCACTCAAGGAAACTTAATGTTGTTTTTCCTTCGGATTACATTACATTTCTGTCTCATACAATAAATTCTGACTCAAGTTATGTTCCATGTATTGTTTTGCACATCCTCTAAATCGGGATTCAACACTTTTTCATTTTCTAATCTGTTGGGTTTTACACTTCTACGATTTAAATTATGCACTGAATGAAAATTTCTTTGGAATTTGTGATTTCTTCCCTATTTATTTATGAGATACAGTTAAGGGGAATGTGATTTGTAAGGCACAAATACACTATATATATGTATACATTCTTCTTTGTTCGACTTGATTTGTTGGTTTTCTCTAGTAAAATTTTTAGGTATAATGAATGCTACTCTTATACTAGATATGGTTGCAAATCTGTATTTTCCTGGTGAGAAGGGTTTCCGAATGTTTTCTTTTTCTTACCTATATAAAAAAATATTGCAAATCTGCATGATTATTAGCCTTGTATAGTTGTTTGTTCAAGTGCTAATGTTATTGGTATAAGGATGAAGCTTTGTAATAATTATGGAGCTTATGGCTTGCTATCAGATTTTCTTTGTTACTTTTGTCATTTAATATTTGCATTTAAACCAATTTAATTGTCAGACTTTTTTATTTTTTTTTGAACAAATTGTCATAACCTTATAGTGGGGAGGGACACTATAAAATTTGATACTGACTGGATTATTTGCTCTTTACAGAGATGCATACTAGTAGCGCCCGCTGGCTGAAGTTGCTAAATGCTCAGTTTAATTTTTTCTGTTGCTACTGCAGACCATGGTGTAATTTACTGGTGCGTGTTTAAGCTCACATGTAAGATCTTGAATGTATGCATAAAACTCATATGTAAGACTGTCATACTTGGCTGATAAATGTATGGCCTGTACCAGTTCAGTCCAAGTACATGCAACTATGCTAGACTGTTTATTAGTAAGTGCAAAACATTTGTCGTTAATGTACTTGTGTTAATGTAATTTATAAGTACACTTCAAATTATATTGGTTCAATATGTTTTGAGATCATTAACCCCAAAGAAAGGGAACTGATGTGGGAGCATTAGACTTGGTTGATGTGGAAAAAATGTCATAAAGAGTCAGTTTCATGGATGATTCTGAAGCTTTTGTAAAAGGATTCTTGGTTGGTCAACTCTTGAGTTTGACTATCCTATGTCTTGAGTAATTTCCCCAGTAATGCTTGGAGAGTTAGAGGTCTTTGGTCAAGTTTTGGTGATTTAGGGACAAAGTTGTCAAATGTGCGACCACTTGGAGAAGAAAGTTGTGTTTAAGAGTTTTCCATGCATAACCTATAACTTAATAACCTATAATAAGCTAGAATTGTAGATTACTAAATTTACCTTAGCACAGTCGTGTCGTAGCAAAAAATTACTGTCGGCCGTGCACATCTAGTTGTGCAAGAGGGTTTGTGTCTCTTTGTATTCTAGATTTATTTAGGGGTTTTAAAAGCAGTAGTCAGTAGTCACCCTATTAAGGTGATTATTCTTTCCTATTTACTTGACCTATAGCCTTTTGACACTCAATTTAAGGAAGAGATTAAAGAAGATAAATATAAGCTAAATAAAAAAAAAATTAATGTCATGAAACCCCAATTTATCCCTTTTATTGGTGGTTTTATTTTATTGTATTAAAAATATCGTTTGTTTTCTTTAATTAACTCCTTAAATTGTGTGTCATGGGACTATAGGTCAAATAAATTGAGATGGAGGAAGTATATGAAATATAAAGGTTCCTAAATTTTTGGCGAGCCTTGTAAATTATTTTGTTTATTCATATACTCCGTATCTATTTAATTAAAGATATATCCATTTATTTTTTTGGTAAGGAAGAAGAGTTTTAGGTAACCATATATTATGGGAAGCCTAATAAAAAGTCGATTATATTTTTTTGGCAAGCCTGTAATTTGTGTGGAAGTTTAGTATATAATAATAATAATAATAATAATAATAAATAAATAAATAAATAAAAAGTCAATGTTAAAAGATTGAGTACAATTGCTTATAGTTATTTGCAAATATTGAGTATTTATATCTTTTTTAAACGAGCGAGGCTATAAGATTGCCAAGGTTATAGAGCTTTATTGCTACAAAAAATTTGCTAAATTTTCATTGTGAGTGAGGGTGATTGATGGATTTATCAGAGCACAATTACTTGCCATGGGATCTAATAAGAGCGATATTGGCGATGCTGCCGGCGAAAACCCTTCTTAGATTCAGATGTGTTTGTAAAGCTTGGAGATCTATGATCGATTCGTCAGATTTCATCAATATGCATCTTAAAGTTTACAATACTAATAAAAATCATATATTAGTGCAAGAGACTTGTATTGGCAAACGATCAAGAACTTATACAATATATTGTACTAGTGGTATAGGCCCCTTAAATGAAAGTGCTCAATTATATGAAACTTGTATATTTTACTCTCTCTATGGTTGTTGTAATGGGTTGATGTTGGTGAGACCGCTGTACCTGTCCTACCCGTGCCCTCGAACTCCCTTGAGACTGTGGAATCCGTCTATTAGGAAGTCTTTGATTCTTCCTCTTTGCCCTTGGGTCTCCGCAAGATTTGCTCTTGGATATGCTCCTTCTTGTAATGATTATAAAGTGGTCGCTTTTATAATAAAAAGTTATTCAAAGGCACTATTAGAAGTACCCATTGCTGTATATTCGCTCAACGACCATAGTTGGAAGACAAAAACTGATTCCGGGATCGTTGTCGCAAGCTCATGTTTTGATAATATGCAAAGAAGGGGTGTTTTCTATCAAGGGGCTTTATACTGGGTTGGAGTTAATTATTCATCTGAAGTTCTTTTTCGATTTGACTTTGATACTGTGGAACTTACCTTCTTGGAAATTCCGGATTCTCGGATTAAACTCATTAACGGTAGGAGCTATGCTTTCCTCCTCGGTGACTCAATAGCAGTTTGCAGTTTATCTTCGCAAAGTACTCCCACTCGTATATGGATACTGGAAAAGGATGGTGCAAAGGAGGCATTGAGGCTTTGGCTTTCCGTGGATGGAAGCAAGAGTTGTTCTGAGATTTCTCCTACAAGGATTCTTTATGTTTACAACAAAAACGTACTTTTGATGGATCACTCAGTGAGCATGATATCTTATAATTTCACGAATCATCAAATACATAACTTAAGGAATTCTTCACAAGGTTATTGCGTATATTTTGATACGTATGTGGAGAGCTTGGTGATGAGGAAAGGATCGAAGGGCAGACTTTGACATCCTTTCCACAAAAAGAATCGGATGAATCAAGAAATGATTTTAATTTAACCGATCCACAAAGAAGGAGAATAGTGTGAATCGGTAATTTTTTTGGGTGTTAGTGGGCCGACTCAACCAAAAGCTTAAGATGATGGATGAGGCCCGAGAATATGTTTTTATACTCTATCATTGGGTTTAACAAGTCCAAACATATATTCACATGGTCTATATAGCTAGCTAATTTATCATTTTTTATTAGTGTAGTTTAACGAAGCTACATTCATTTGAGTTTAAATTTTTTTTCACTGTGTGACAGTATGTACTCCGTATGTCTTTATTGAGTTATATTTAAACTATTGTTGCTCCTATTTTGTGTGCAATATGCCTATATAGGAACTGTGAAGTTGCTCGACCTTGGTTCTTATTGCAAATTATCTATCTTTGCAGTATTGTACGTTGTAGGAGTTGCTATTTATTCTTCAGCTTGGCTACGAACATGCTACGCTAATTGATGGTAAGTTATTGCTTAGATCACTACTTAATGGCACTGCCTTTTCAATTAAGATCGATATAGATATGCATTTTATAGAGTACCATTTTTAAGTGAAATGTGAAGAGGTTTTAAAAAAGTTAGAATTGTTGCTTTCTCATTAGGTGAGAATATATACAAAATACAAGAGCATAAATAGTAAATAGCCTAGATATAAGGAAACTATCTAGATAAAAATATGCACAAGATAATCTAGCTACTTAACAATCTTTTTTTTTTTTTTTTTATTGAGAAATAAGAAATCAAACCATTTCTTTAAATGTGTTCTCAAAACCATTCTAGTAAAAACTTTCACTACTTTTTAAACAAATTACCAACATAAACTGGGACCGTCTAGTAATTGAAATCCTGATATATATTGGGTCACACCTGTAGTTATGATTCAATTCGATTGAAATTAATAAGGACTTGTTTGGCATTGTTTTTTGTTTTCAGTTTCCAGTTTTTTTGAAAACAAAAAACCAAAAACAGGAAACAAGAAAAAGGTGTTTCCACTTTTTTGTTGTCAGTTTTCATAATTATCATGGTTTTAATAAGTTTGACTAATTTTTTATTCGTTATGTCACATATATCATATGATTTTAAAAAACAAAAAACCAAAAAACAGAAAACCACAGTGATGCCAAACGAACCCTAAGTTTTTGGTTTTTCAACAATAGCAGTAAATAATTGTTTTTTATTTGGGGGTGTTATGGTGCGTTTTATTCACCGATTTTTACTAATCTAAACTTATCTTAAATAATCTGATCTTATCTGAACTTATTAGCCTTTATTAAAACTTATTTTAGTAATAAAATAAACTTAGGTAGCCCTGATTAACCAAAGGTGAACTGGACAGGACCTATATGTGTGACTGTGTTATTTGATTGAGAAATAAGAAATTAACTATTTGTTTAAATGTGTTCTCAAAACCATTCTAATTACCAACATAGCTCGCAATGGTCCTACTTGGACCGTCTAGTAATTGAAATCCTGATAAATATTGGGTCACACCTGTAGTTATGATTCAATTCGATTGAAATTAATAAGTTTTTGGTTTTTCAATAATAGCAGTAAATAATTTTGATTGCATATTACTACAATTTTATAAAGTTTGTACAACTTAAATTTTGATCTATAAACACAAGCTTTAGCCGAAATTACATTCAAATTCAGTAGGTGTCTAACCATGGAATTTAGAGCTTTCTCCTACTACTTAGAAACCAATTAAGAATAAATGCAGACATAAGATAACTTCAGACTCAAGCTAATTAATCTTATATATACCATAAGAGGTTCAATCACACTAGCTGTATAACACCCTGCCTAACAAGATCGTCGTAGGTCTTCTTGTTGTAAACGTTACCCTCGGCATCTTCATATTCCTCAACATCAGGCTGCCATAAGAAAGACTCTTGCCTTTGTTGAATTTGCTGCCACAGCTCCTTGGCATCATCGATTCGAGTGATCTCATGAAAGCTCTTGGTGTTAGGGATACCCAAGCAATGCATACCATGCTGGTGACGCGCTTCATTGAAGTGCTTTTCAAAGGCCCTTCGGCCCTTGTAAGTGTAGTTCCCACATATTTCGCACTTGAATTCTTGGTGAAGACCGTAAAGCTTGTATAACCAGTACGGTATAGGCTTCCCATCCGAACCTATTGGCAATTTGAGCGGATTATTTTTGTTTCTTTTGTCGTCCTCTTCTCCATCGCTTTCTATGTCGAGTGCAACTATCTCATTATCAGCTTCACGATCACGAACGAGCTCATCATAACTCATCCCCTGCCTGTTCTTAACGCGTTCCTTAGTCCGCTCAAGAGTCTCTTTCAGAATTTCACACAAGTTCTTCACTTTTGCTTCAATGAGAGCAATTTCCTTACAACAATCAAGTTCATCATCGCCTTTTTCCTTCTTTAAGTGCTTTCGATCCATCCTTTCGAGGGGGGTATTCTTCGCAAGGAGAAGCCTCTCCGCCCTTTGGTGCATAGTACCCCCTGACTTAAGCCCCAAGGCGTTTAACGCCTCGTTAAGTTTCATCGATCCTAACTCAATTAGACTCTCGACAGTGCTATATTCATCGAGCCACTTGTTCACATCATCGATACTCGTTGTCCTAGGCCGTTTTTTCCCTCTATCAACCGTCCAACTCTCCTCAAATTCAGACTCAAGATTCTTGAAAATCCTGTCCAAGAACATCAAAGGCTTTGCTCGTTCCAAGAACGAAATCAAGTAATTAAGAACACCCTCGATGTACTCCTTGTAGTGTCGAGTAGCCTTGTATTTTGCAGTAATCAAATCAATCGCAGGAAATTTATCAATAAAATCAGCATAGGAAGTAAAACACAAACCAAATTTAGAATTGATACACATGTTATAAATTTCATTCAAATCTAAATACCTCCCGAATCCCTCTTCGCAACTGAAGGAAATATTTGGGATTTGTAACTCAGCTAGCATCTTCTCGTAATGCTCTCCATCACGAACAACCTTGGAAGGCAGCTCGGGGTTTCGTCAGCTAGCCTCTCGTATCGTGTTTAGCATCTCATTGAACACCTTAAACACCATGTTTTTGCTCTCCATGTAAAACGTACTCTCTACAAATTAAAGAAGGAATTAAGTGGTTAGCGTTTGTAAATTGCAATTAAATTATTGTATTTATAATACACATGACTATAACAAGCATAAAACAGGAAGGTTAAGATACTTTACATAGATACTCCGTTTATCTTAATGCTATTTTAATCCTTATTTTATTTTATTTCATTTTTATCTCATTTCCTGATAAAATTTTGGAAATTTTTTCCATGGATGACTTTATTAAACTTGAGGAGAAAACGTGTTCCAACTATTACATACAAGTGCAAAGACTTGGGAAATAAGTAAAATTAAAAAAATTCATTTTACTAACAATACAAGACTAGGAAACAAGATAACAAGTGATGAGAGCATAAAAACCACAAACGCCACCTTCCACGGTAAGTAGAAAAAGGTAGGAAAGCCTTAGAGTGTTTAATTAGTGATGAGTTTGATTGTATTTTTGATACGAGTATGTAATTTCTAATAGATACATAAATGTTACAAGTACAGATCAGGTAAGGTTGAGTTTGTATTGATTTCAATTAGTGTTTACAAGAGTAATCTCTCACTAATTTCAAGAACAAGGAGAATGTTTGTATTGATTTTAATTAGTGTTTACAAGAGTAATCTCTCACTAATTTCCACTCTAAAGCACAAGGATTTCAAGAACAAGAACCCTAGCTCTAATTGTGTTTCACTCAAGTTGGGGATAATGAACAATATAACCCTTAATAGATAATTATACCCTTGATAGATTTGGACAGGGCATCAAGTAGGCACGGATGTGCCAAATATGGCACGGACATGCTAGCTTAGATAAATCATTCCAATAGCTACCACTCGTCTAGAACTGCAATTGCACGGACGTGCATCCCCTGTTCGGGTCAGCACAGATAGCTCGTAGTAAAACAGCTATAACTTCCTCGTTTCTCATTGGAATTAAGTTTATGATCTATCGTTGGAAAGCTCTTGAAACAAGGTTTCACCTGCAACTTGAATCATCTCAAAACTCTAAGTAGTTTGAGAGATATGCCCATTTGAAGTTGACCCATCCAAAGCTGCTGGCTTAGCACAAGTAATTCATCCCCTTAGCTTATATGCCAAGCCTCGATTGATTCTCGAGTCATATTCCAACAATCAAGAATATGAATATTTGCATAAAAAAAATCAAGAATAGGAATATTTGCATAAAAAAAATCAAGAATAGGAATATTAGATCTTTTATCCTCCATTATTAACAACTCCCTATAATCATATTGTACAAATAAATCCAACGGAACTCCAAATTAGGAATCAAAGGAATGAATATGGAAGAAAGGGTTGGGATATAAACTTTTAAGGCTTTTTTTTTTTTTTAAGTAATCGATTAATTATTACCACTAATTTTATTTCAAATAAAATACATTTATTGTTTGTATTAATTATTTAGTCAACTTTCTTAAAAAAAATAGTCAACTTCATGAATGGTCAAGATTTTATAAAGTAACACATTTTAAAGATCCAAATTGAAAGATTACAATGGCTACAATATTGTTGTAGTCATTGCAAAATTGTTCATAAATTGTTAATAGAGACTTCCTCCCTGAATTATAACTTTAAATTATATAATAATCAAAAGTATATCGTATATGGAGTATATATTTTATACTTCATAGAAATTGCGTCACAAAAAATTTAATCTTACAGAAAGTATAATTTATAATAATACGAAATACGAAGTAAAATTCGAAAATTGATTTTGGCACACCCTGAATTGATTTTGGTACACCCCTATGGGAGAAGAGTATAAAAAACTGTGCTCTCACATAGGGATGTGTTAAAATCAATTAAGAGTGCAAAAATCATTTCCCAAAACTTTCTCGCTGACCTGATATGAAAGAAAAATGTATCACTAGAATTGTAGTTACCCCAAATAATAGGACCGGTCACTAGAAAAAATAATTATCACTCCTGAATATCCACAAAAATTGTAGTTACCCCCAGTTCTAACTTTTCCCTGAATAGTCAAATAAGCCTTGCTAAATGAGCTTAGTTTTTATTGTGCTAACTGTATTTGTAACAATTTCTTCTTTAAAACTATCTATGACAAAGGTAAAATGTATGATATAAAAATTTAGGGTGTTGATATTGCCAAGGCAAAAAAGTCACTTTCAAGGCTAAATTATCTACTACTGCCCGTAATCTATGAGAATCGATTTATAAATGTCAAACTCATTAATTTTGTAATCTTTTAATAATCTTATATTCCCAATAATGTTTTGTAATATTTTGTTACTATAATTTAGTAGCTAAATATTTCAATTCAAATCTTTCTCATTCTAAAGACGATAAACATTAATAGGCAAACCAGCTAGTCATCATTCTTCGAAGAAATATATCATATGTCCAAGGAGTTCTACATCATACGATCAATATCCATAGCCAAATACGTAGTTTTTTTTTTTTTTTTTTTTGAACAAATACGGAGTAGTAGTTTCTCAATGTTTTTGTTTTTTAAAGCTTAATTTGTATATCATTAAATAGCCACTTACATGATATCCGTAAGACACTAAAAACAATCAATCTAACCAACACGTGAGGTGCGTGTTTTTTTTTTTCTGACAGGATGATCAATTATAGGTAATACAAGATTATTAGCAATAAAAGACTATTAAAAGATTACAAAATATTTTATTGAATAAATAAGTTTGATATTTATAGATTCTTTTAGATTACAAGCAATAGTAGATAATTTAGCCTTGAAAGTGATTTTTTTGCCTTGCCAATATCAGCACCCAAAATTTATTTAGTTATATCTAAAAAAGGCATTATTTGTCACTCAATGATTGTCAGATTATATGTCTAATTAATCTGATTAAAATTGGCTTTTAAATACAAATTAAATTAAGTTACTTGACGGAATTGTCAGAAATTGATACGGAGTATGTCTAGAATTGCAACTTAGATGGCATATGGGCAACATATTTATATATATCAGTCACATTATCTAATAAACAAAATACTAAGGAACCAATAGCTAGGGAATCAAGTGAGAGTTAGCTAATTTGATCTTTATACTTTTCTAACCTACTAGCTAGACACAAAATTATCTAGAAAATTTTAATATTACAAAACATTTATATGAATATGTCATAAGATATAATATGATTGAAGTGGAAATAAAGTTGGCCAGGCTACAATCTTCTTGTCATGCAGAAGATCAATCAAGCTCATCCAAAAAAACTCTTCCCATTCCTCCGTCCTTGCGAATAAATACCTTATTTTCATGCAAATCCATATGTTGGGAAGGATCAAATTTCAAAATGTGACCGTCAGTTTCTTTGTGCAACACCAAGCTCTCTGCATAATCATCTAGAGTTACTACACTATCATAGGGTGTTCTCAAAACTTGTACTTGCTGGGTAGAAAATGTGTAAGAAAACACTTTCTTGTAAGTCTGAAAGATAAATGTATCACTGTCCCGTTCATTTTAGAAAATCCTTGAATGTATATCTGACAAACGCCGGCAAGTTGCATCTAATGCCTCATGAGTTGAATCTCTTGAAAACCATGGCCTCCACGGCGACTTCTTTTTGCTATCCTTATCCATAACCCATACACTGAAACTTTTAGAAGACACACTCAAAACGGCTAGTTTCTTACAAAAAAGAAAAATAAACCTAGTGACTACTCCTTGCTTGACATCCACCGGCAACTCCACAAAGATAAAATCCTCAGAATCAAAATCAAATGAGACGAGATGAGTTTCCGTAAGCCAGTACCAAGCCCCTTGATAGAATACACGTTCGTTTAGAGATGGTGGGACGTGGACATCATTCCTTATTATTATAGAACTCCACCTATGATCCCGAGATGAATAAATTGTCATTAAAACATAATAAGCTCCACCAAGAGGATGCCATTGAAAGGCAGCCACCATCGTCAGAAGAAGGATATCCCAGCAAAAATGTTTCAAATTGAAAATATGGATAAATTTTAAAAGGACACCGGGGAAGTAATAAGGACTTTTGAATAGAAGGGTTCCATATCCTCAAAATACTCTCGTCACGATGATACATTAACATTAACATTAACCCATTACAGGTTCCAAAAAAGCTACATTTCCCATTTATTGTACAAAGATGATTGATTATCTCAAATGTATCGATGCTTCGAAGAGTAACTCGTACTGTATATTGACCGGTCCAATCGTGGTCTACCGAATCAATGTAGAGTAGAAGAGGGCTTTTACGAATTTTTGAATTAAGTATAAATTCTTGGTAATCGATTATTGAGCACCAAAGCTTACAAACACACCGTATTTGTAGTAGGGTTTTCACCGGTAGCCTTGCGAAGATCTCAGCCCTTAGTAATTCTATTGGTATGTCATTAGTTTCTTTGGCAACTAACTGCTCGTCCAACATCGTCATCTTCTTGCTCTCCATGTTAAATTTCCTACAAAAATAAATTGCTAAGCCTTTGTAAATTGTAATTAATTGTATTTATAAATTATAATAATATACTTTACTATACATAATAAGAAAGACTCCTCCTAAATTGTCACACGCCTAACAAGCGTATACATAGACTAATATGGTTAGGAATTTAGGATACTTTACATAAATATTGTGCTTATCCTAATGCTAATTTAATCAGTGGAAAGCTAAACGTCGCCCTCAAATATCTAACTAACGTCCGCAGAATGATGTAAAATTACATACTTATCCTTATAATAACAATTATAAAAAATAATTAATTTTACCTCAACTTAACACTCTTACCGTACACAAAAAATTTAACCGTTCTCTCTAGTGGGTAACGACCACCAATGATCTCTTTTTGTTCGTGCCTGCTACCTTTACATACACACGGGCAAATTTTAGAGAATTGTTCTCTTCTTGTTTATTGTTCAATTCGTCGGTCAGAATTACAACGAAAATTACATTATAGAAATGGAATTATACCCAAGAATTAAGATTTATAATAACAATAATAATAGGCACATAGGTCTCCAAAGGTTCAAGCTTTTTCCAGATTGACATACACTATCAAGGGGTGATACAAATCAACATTCAATCCCAGCTTATATATATACAACACAATGAATTAATCTCAAACAACAATAGATTTAGTGCTTAATATAATTCAATATCAAACATAATCATAACTAACACCTAGTTATGATTAATTCGTATATGACGATACTACCAAGATTAACATCATAGATTAATCACATGATTTACATCATAGATTAATTCGTTAGTTTGTCCAGATATTTCTGAGTCTACCCTTAATTTACATAATAGATTAATTCATATATCATCATAGATCCCAGTAGACATTATATATATCAAACAACAGTAAAAACCATTTAATTAAAAATCAATTTCCAACAAACAAAAGGGGGAACCGCACATATTTTTCGAACCACCTAGGCTCAAACGCCCAGTTCGTTGAACAACCGTATGGTTGTTCGAAATTTCTAAGCGTTTCATCTCAACCGCCCAGAAATTTCGAACAACCATACGGTCATTCGAACGAACTGGGCGTTTGAGCCTAGATTGGTCGAAATTTTTGGGCATTTGAACCCGATTTCAGAAAATAAAAAAATTTAAAAAAATTCTTATCTCCGGCGACCGCCTTTCCTTTATTCTTCCTCGTTATTTCCGCGGCTAACTGTGTAGATTGAGAAATCGGAGGTAAAAGGAGGTGGTGGTGGTGGGTGGTTAAAAGAGGAGGTGGTGGTGATGGTAGTGGTGGGTGGTAAAAGGATGTGGTAGTGGTGGTGGTGGTGGTGGTGGTGTGGAGAGAAAAATGTTTTTAGGAGAGAGAAGAGGGAGTGAGGGTTTTGGGGGGGGGGGGGGGGTTAAATTGTGTTTGGAAATAAATTCATTTTTTTTATGTAAGGGTAAATTTGTAAAATATATTTTACTTTGAGGGCGTTAGTTATAAATTTGAGGGCGATATCTAACAACCCTCTTGTTTTATCTTTTTTCATCTGATATTTATATATAATAATATCCTTATCATCAAAATAATATTTTATAAGATTTACTCTTATTATCTTGTAAAATTTTGCAACCCCAACATCACGTTGGTAAGCAATCCAATTTTGGATAAATTTGTTAAGGAAATTTGAGATTTTTTTATTTATTTATTTTTTATTTATTTATTTATTATTATTTTTTTGAGGAAATTTGAGATATTTTGTAAAGAATAAAAATGCTACTCGTATTACGTACCAGTTTATACTTTCAATAAAATTTCAATATTTCATTATAACTTTAAATTATATATCTAATAGAAATTATAATAATCGAAAGTATATCCCATATATCATATAGAAATTGTGTAAAAAAATTATCTTATACGAGTAGAAATTATAATTTTAGTAATTTGAAATGAAACTTTACAGATATCTTATAGGCATCTCAATAGGAAAAAAAGTTTGTACTCCGTAACACTACTAAAATTCGGCTAAATTGCGACCGTTTTTTTACGACCGTCAGAAAAACGGTCGCAAAATTCATATTTTGCGACCGTTTTTTATGCGGTCGCAATATTACGACTGCTTTGAACACGGTCGCAAATTTGCGACCGTTTTACGACCGTTTTTAGCCTTTTAGACGGTCGCTAGGATGTTTGAACAATTAAAAATAATTCCAAATTAAAATAAACCGTTTGCGACCGTCAAAGACGGTCGTAAAATGTCATAATCTGCGACCGTCAAAGAGACGGTCGTAAATGTCAAAATCTGCGACCGTCTTTGACGGTCGTAACCGTCATAATCTGCGACCGTCAAAGAGACGGTCGTAAATGCCAAAATCTGCGACCGTCTCTGACGGTCGTAAACGTCATAATCTGCGACCGTCAAAGAGACGGTCGTAAATGTCAAAATCTGCGACCGTCTCTGACGGTCGTAAACGTCATAATCTGCGACCGTCATAGAGACGGTCGTAAATGTCAAAATCTGCGACCGTCTCTGAGACGGTCGTAAATGTCAAAGAGACGGTCGTAATTGTGTTTTTTTTTTTTTTTTTTATTTTTAAAAAAAGGGTATAAAAGAGATTAAAACTCACCCTAACCCTAATATTTTCACAGCCGCTACTCCTTCATTTTCGTATCTCCTCTCTTTCCTTCTCACGTTCTTCCTCTCTCTAATTCTCTTTCTCTTTCTCTTTCTCTAAATTTCCTCCCGTACTATTTCCTCTTCTCCTTCTCGTTCTCTTTCCTCACCTTCCTCCATCTTTGTTTCTTCTTCATTTTATCTTTTTCTTAGTATTTATGTCAACTAATGAATTGTAGTGTTGTATTTTCGTCAAAGTTTGGTATTAATGGTCAAATTCGACCATAAAAATTCCAGATCTTGAGTTTTTATGGTCGAATTTGACCATATAAACCTAAAGAGGAAGAAATTTTGTGAAAGGTATGTATTTCTTCTCTGAATTTTTATTATATTTTTGTTGTTTTATTTTGTTCTCTAATTTCCATGATTGTTCAAATTTTTTCCGATTTTTGTTTGTGTTTTTGTTTGAGTTTTGGTTCGATTTTTGTGTGTTTTTGTTTGAGTTTTGGTTTGAATTTTTGTTGATTTTGTTCAAATAGTGGTTCAATTTTTGTCGAAGTTGTGTGATTGTTCGAATTGTTGTGGGTTTTTTTGAGTTGAATTTTTGTTCGAATTTTGCTTAGTGTTTGTGGGTTTGATTTGTGTTCGTCTTTTTTGCTGATTTTTATTTAATTTTTGTGCATTTTATTTCGATTTTTTGTTTGATTTTTGTAAATTTGTTCGAAATTATATGGGTTGTTTTTGTTGGTTTAATTGGATGTTTTTGTTGGTTCAATTTCTGGGTTGATTTTTTTTGATAAATTTATGTTTTTTTTGGGTTAAGGGTGGGTGGGTGGTGGTGGGTATTCATGGTTGAAGGTGGGCGAAGGTGGTGGTGGGTAGAGGGCGGCGAATAGTAGTTGTTTAAGGTGGGCAGTGGTGGTGGCTTGGGTAGGTGGGATCTAGTTTCGGTGGGGTCAAGGGTGAGTGGGTGGTGGTTGAGGTGGTTACAGGTGATTTTTCTTTTTTTTTTGTTTTTTTTTTAAAAATTTTAGCGACGGCTTATGGCGGTCGCTAATTCCAAAATTGCGACCGCTGATATTACCTGTCGCAATTTTTATTTTTGCGACCCTTTTCTAAACAGTCGCTGAAAATAATAAAAACGGTCGCAAAAAATCTGCGACCGTCAAACGGTCGCAAAAATGATTTTTTGCGACCACGTGAATAACGACCACCACCTTACGACCGTTGACGGTCGCAATTGCTAATTACGACCGTTGACGGTCGCAATTGCTAATTGCGACCGTTTTTACTATAATCTGCGACCGTCAGAGACGGTCGCAATTTGGCCGAATTTTAGTAGTGTAATGTTTTATATGTTATAAATTTGATGCGTTTTGTATGATTGTTGATGTTATAAAGTACACTACATAGCAAAATTGACAAATAATAAATTGAGTTACAGTAAAGCATGAACATTACTCAAAAATTCTTTTTGTCCTAATACTCCCTCCGTCCCCGAAAGAACGACCCATTTGGATTGATTACGCGGGTATTAAGAAAGTTAAATAAAAAAGAAGTAAAAGTATTGAAAATATAAATTTAGGTTTGTAAAAAAATAGAGAGAGAAAGTAATAAAATTAGATGAAAAATCAAATTTTTATATGGGAAAGCTAATTTTACACAAATATGGTTGCAAATTGGTGGGTGTTTTAATGCAAATGGGTCATTCTCTTTGGGACTAAAATTAGGCCAAATGGATCGTTCTTTCGAGGACGGAGGTGTATTAATTAGGAAGGGAACGAAAAATTGTGTAGAAATTAAATATAACCACACTGATATTATTGAAGCAAATTAATTGAAATAGCATAAATAAAAATACCTGACAATGAGAAATTAAGCAAGCGTGCAGAAGGCTTTAATTTTTATTTTTTTTATTTTTTTTTTATTTTTTTTGACGGGCAGAAGGCTTTAATTAAATTATGGCTCGTCAAAGATTGTTGTAGAAATTGCTAAGATAATGTTTTTATAAAATTTTATCATATATTTATATAAGGAAAATTATCATTGGTACACCCCAGGTTTGGGCTTTTATCAATGATTTACCTGCTTAAGTTTTAATTATCAACGGTACACCATATACCTGTACTTTCATCTAATTAACTACCGTAAACATTCCGTTAATTAAACATTAGTAATAGATTAATGACTACAGTTTTGATTAATTTTAACTTCCTCCTTTTTTTTTTTTTTAATTTCCCTAATTTGCTTTGATTTATGCAGCTTCTTCTTCATTTAAATTTTTTTATTCACTGTAGTCTACTTTACCTTCATACATATCAATACAAGCGATCAATATATCTCTTCCACATCAAACTATGAAATAAAAATATTTTGGCCTCTTTATTTCACGTGCGTAAATGTGTGGGTGGATAATTGAGTTGAGGGGTTTCACCTTGATATCTACCCCACATATGAAAGACATAGTTCGATCTAGTGAGACTCATGTGCAGTGACATTAGACATAAAATATGACAAGTCGAGCATATAGCTACATTTAAAATCTCATTCTATCTTAGATATATGTTCCAAGAGTCTAGAATAAGATACTAAGATAGCAATATAAATATCAATATCAATTATTATTATATATTCCTGGAGTACTATGGATCATTCAAAAAAATCTTCCTACTCCCCGGTCCCATAGGATTAAATACTCCGTACCACATTTTCATGCAAATCCATATAGTGGGGAGGATATGATGTCAAAATCTGACCGTTGGTTCCTTTGTGTAATACCAAGCTCTCTGTATAAGCATCTAGAACTACTACACTATTATAGGGTGATCTCAAAATTTTTACTTATTGGGTAGAAAATGAGTAAGAAAACACTTTCTTGCTGGTCTGAAAGATAAATGTATCATTGTACCGTTCATTATAAAAAATCCTTGAATGTATATCTGACAAATGACAAATTTCATCTAATGCCTCATGAGTTGTATCTCTTGAAAGCCATGGCCTCCACAACGACTTCTTTTTGCTATCCTTATCCATTACCCATACACAAAAACCTTTAGAAGACGCACTTAAAATAGCTAATTTCTCACAAAGAAGGAAAATAAACCTAGTGACTAGTCCTCGCATGACATCCACCGGCAACTCAACAAAGATAAAATCCTCATAATCAAAATCAAATGAGACGAGATGAGTCTTCGTAAGCCAGTACCAAGCCCCTTGATAGAATACACGGTCGGTTAGAGATGGTGGGAAGAGGACATCATTCCTCTTAATTACAGAACTCCACCTATGACCTCGAGATGAATACACTGTAATTGAAACATGACTTGCACCATAAAAAGGATTCCACAAATGATATTCAAAGGCAGCCACCTTGAAATTATTGTCACTATAAGATGAAGGATATCCCAGCATATATGTTTCGAATAGAAACAGTGGATCCAAACTCAAAGGACACGAGGGAAGTAACAAGGACTTTCGAATAGAAGGGTTCCATATCCTAAAATACTCTCGTCAGGATGATACATTAACATTAACCCATTACTGGTTCCATAAAATTTATATCTCCCGTACATTTTATAAAGATGATTAATTATCTCAAATGTATCGATGCTTCGAAGAGTAATTATACATTGACCGTTGGTCCAACCGTGGTTTTCCATGTCAATGTAGAGTAGATGAGGGCTTTTACAAATTTTCAGATTTTGCCTTAAATCTTGGGAATCAAAAATTGATGTTGTGAAAGTATTTTATGAGACAAATTGAATCTAAGAAGATCCTTTAACGCATAAATCATATGATATGGTCAAACAAAAGTTATGAATAGCACAAAAGTCTAGTTGTTAGTTGTTAATATTGGAACAGTGGAAGTATATCTTATAAAAATTATAATAATTATAGAAATTTAGTAAAAATAATTTCAGTTCAGCAATAATAATTTCAATTTAGTAAAAATAATTTCAGTTCAGCAAAATTAAGGTGAAATGAACGGGGCCTTATATCGAAGTAAATCAATGAAAATAGTATAAATAAAAATACCTGACAATGAGGAATCAAGCAAGCGTCTGCATAAGGCTTTTAAACTAAACGGTTCGTCAAAGATTGTTTTAGAAACTGAGCAGAGATGAGGTTTGAGGATTTATATTAGCATCAAATTCTTGTAATTAGTTTCCTAATATACATAAAATTCTTATGTTAGTTGAATTATTTTACAAAAAAAATTACTGGTAGCTAGGATAATGTTTTTATAAATTTTACCACATATATATAAATAATACTCGTATATATTATCTTTGCTATTTTTTTATGAATCATACATATGATGAAAGATAATCAAGAGACAATTAGTGCAAAATACAAAAAATTAAATTTATGAACATATCCTTTCTATATCTACGTGTTATAGGATTTATTAATCACAAATTTTGGAGTTTGGCCTAGGAATGTTGCATGGTTTACTGAATTTTGTAATTCAATTTATTAGTTGTCCATTTTATAGTATACAAACTATACAGGTATATATTACTTTCTCCGTTTCTTATTAGTTGACACATATTTATTTTTGGGATTTTTTTTAGTCGACACGTTGCTATTTGGGAAAGTTTTGTATAACAAATTGTCAAATTACCCTCACTCATTCTCTCTCCTCCCTTCCTCTACACAAACCCACTTTGTTTTTTCTCTCTCCTCTCTCACTGATACAACTATGGAAACCCCAATTATTTTCTCTCTCCTCCCAAACAACTACCTATCCATCACCCATTCACCCCAATTTCAAGCACCTCCCTCTCGTTTACCTTCTCTCTCCTTCCTCACCGTCGGCCGTTTCCTGTTGGAGTGTTGGTCCTTCCCTATGCCTTCAACTTCCGTCATTGTCAATCCATGTTTCACTGGTATTGACTGGTCTTTACCTCGGATTCGATGCCTTCAACCTTCCTGTTGGTTATTCTCAGAATTTATAAATTATTTGGTGTATAATTTGGATTTTTTTCCCTCTAATTCGAAGACTGTTAAACAAGGAGTGGGGGTGAAAATTTTCCGGCAGCGAATTTAGGTGGTAATGGTGTCGTGGTTGTGGTGATTTTGTAGTTGTGGTGTAGGTGGTAGTCAGCGATGTTGGTGGTATTAATTCATGGTGGAGACTGATGTGTGTACAGTGAGTGGGTAATGGGCAGAGGGTGGGGTTTTTTTAGTCTTTTGTCTTTCTTTTCCATCCTTCCTTAAAAGTGTGCGTCAAAATCAAATGTGTCAATTAATAAGAAACGGAGAAAGTAGATTGCAGCTAGAGGTGTCAAAAGCATACCTGACCCGACCCTATTCGAAATCGATTCGAAAAATATCCAATTTAGATTTGGACTCGTGTGAACATGACAATTTAGTATGACATAATTTTTAAAATTGACCCAACCCGACCCGATCAGATCATCCGAATTGACACCCCTAATTACAGCACTATAGTTTTAATGTTTTCCATGTACAAATTTTATTAGTAATCCAGTTTATAATTTATTTTTTAATTATTTTTATCTGATAAAAATTTAATGTAGTGATAAAATATGAATTCTGAAAAATAAAATGTGTTGCAACTATTAGGCTAGGAAATACTTCCTCCGTTACATACTATGTGCAACATTTGCCATAAATGGATGTTTCACGTTATGTGCAACAAAATAAAACTTTCTTTTTTTAGTATATTTTTCAAAATGAATTTACCAATATGCCCTTACTTAAATTCAATTAACACATTAACTCAAATATTATAAACTTGTTACTAACTTAATTTAAGTTAATGATTGTCATGAAATTTACCCCAAACTAATCAAATCAATCCATTCAATTCAAATTTCTTCTTACCCTCCTTCTCCTCCAACCAGTCAACCACCATCTTCACCACTCACTAGAAACCACCACCACTATTCTCTACTCTAGAGTACCCTCTTTCTTCATCTACCCACAAATTTCTCCTCTCTTTCATCTCTCCTAAGATCACGGCCGCCACTGTCGACGACGACCACCACCACTTTCTTTGCTAGAAGGTGCCGTCGCCGCCGCCCATTCTCCTTGCTATCGACTCCCCTTCCTCTATCTTCCTTATCTTTTTTGTTTCATCATATCCATCAAAGCTCTTGAGGTTTTTATGGGCAAATTTGACCATGAAAATTCTAGATCTAGAGTTTTCATGGTCAAATTTGACCAAATAAAATCCTAATTGATGATGTGAAGCTATTAATTAATTTTTCATATTCATCTTTTTTTTCATATTCAAAGTTAATTGGTTGTTTTTTTGTTGGATATGGGAGGGGTATGGTTCACGGTGGTGGTTTTTTTTTTTTTTTTGTGTAGATTGTTGGTTTTTTTTGGTGGAGGTAGTTTGGGGGTTTACGAGGTTGCGGGTTTTGGGTTTGGTGGAGGCTATTGGTCGGTTTTGTGTTGGTGGATGTTGTTTACAAGGTTGCACTTGGTCGGTTTTTGGGTGATTGTGCTTGGTCGGGTTTTGGGTGGTTGTGCTTGGTCGGTTTTGGTGGTTGTAGGGATGTTGGTTGCTGCATATTCGGGTCTGTGGTGGCAGGGTGGGTGGGGTGGGTTTTGGTGGTAGTGTTGGTGTCCAATTGTGAACTTAATTATTTGCTCTCTTTCCTTAATTAACCTCCCTTAAAAATTTCTTCTTGGAAAATGTGCAACTCATTTTGTTGCACATAATGTATAACGGAGGAAGTAGGTACAATAATAGCGTAGAGGTTATTTAGCCATGAAGAGATCAACATAGTACACATAAGTACATAACACATACACAATGCGACATAAATTGAAATACTATCTCCAATTTCATATTATGTGCAACAATTGAGTATTTTTTGTGAGATATAAAAAATTCGATTATTGCATATAATATAAAACGGAGGTAGTAATTAGATTTAACATATTACAAGCGGCCTAGCTATCAGCTCCAAGCTTTTTATCCTTGAAGGGGAGAATGTTTTCATAGTTAGATTTATTTTTCATACATATATACTACATCCGTTACATATTATGTACAACTTTTGAATTTTTATACTTCACAAATAATACCCTAAAGTTATACATAATATATAACAGAGGTAGTATTTGACATCATTTATTTATAGTTCAGACTCCTACCATAGCTCAAACAATAGTATGTATGGAGTAGCATTTTGCAACCCCAACACGTACACTAATAATTGATAAACCACGAAAACAATGAAGATTAAAAATATGGAGCAAGCTTTTAACAACACCAACAAGATTTCTAACGAACACGGAACACAACCACAACCACAAAAACGAAAACGTGGACCAAAACGAAGGAATCGTAGTTTTAAATTGATAGTTTTTTCTCCATGGATTGATTAACCCTTTCGTGTCAAGGACACAGTGACATTGATGAACACATTCTTCTCTTTGGTCATCGCGACTTGGACAATTTCCATGTATCTCTTGAACAACTCTTCAATTATGGCTTCTCCAAAATGATTTACGAGTAAGGGCTCCGCCACGGATCTCATGCATTTAACAAAGTCATAGTGAGTAAATGCCGTCGTAGGTAAATCATTCTTATAGTAGTGTTCGTTTGCTTCCCAACTTATTTCGGAAACATCAACTTGATTAAGTATAAAAGATCCTTCTTTCTCCATTATAAATCCTATTTCTTCTGCTGATGGAGTGTATTGAGGTATGTTGAATGTATGTAGCTTTTCTTCCTCTATGAAACCCTACGTAAATTCAATTCATAATAAAAATATATGAGGTACAATATTAGTCAATCAATTGATCAAGACCTTTTTTTGTCAACCTATGAAAATAGAAATTCATTTGTTTAAGTTTAGTTGTCACATTTTCGAGATATTACCTCAAGAACCATATCGTTGAGGACAGTAGCGAGAAGATCCCATTCGTAACTGGATTCCTTACTATATTTTTCAATTGTTGTCCTACCTAATATTGTAAGGACCATAATTCCTCCGGGTACTAATTCTTTGGACCGACACCTTAGAAACATCGAAAAGTCCTTTTCAAATTGGTCATAATAAGCTTCTGTCACATTTGGAGGGCTTGTACTTGCTATGTAGATATTTTCCTTGTTGTCTTCTATTCCTGTTGGTACCTGTTGCACCCATTCAAAAGCCATTATTCTCATCCATTCAAGCACTTGCTAAATTATTTTGACCATTCAAATTAAAGCATCGAGGTCATTTACTTTTGTGGACACGTCAATTATGTAATTCATGAGGATCATTAAAATTGCAATAGTTTGATTGACACGTATATCTCCACATACCTTAAATGATGCCGCCCTTTCAAGTAGAGATATCTTTGAGAAAGATTTCATAATTGGGAGATGTCTATATATTCAAATGATTCATAATACAGAAAGAGATTTTCTAATGTGTCTATGAGCATACGACAAGATAGAATAATCTATATAATTTAATTATATTAACAAATACTCCGTATAATGAGGACATTTTCACATTTTTTAATTAATCATTAACTAAATGGTTTTAAAAATTTTCCTTTAGGATTCACCATTCTCTTATTTCATCCTTTTTTTCATAGGATTTTTTTTCTTTAAATTTTGTAATTTAATATGTGCACATGGGCACATGTTAGACAAGCCTTTATGGATTATAGATTTACTGTGACTAGTAATTCAACTTATTAGGCCAAACTAGTTGATTCAAAGTAAATTGAGCAACATAATAAGCTAATTGGATTGTTTGGTGGCCTAGCTAGTGAGCAATTCAAAGAGTTGATTCCACCAAATAAGTTCATATTGTCAACAAGCGGCTTGTAGGAGTTTTTTCACGAGTTTAATCAAGTATTTTTAAGATGAAATGCTAGTTATACCTTTACTTTTTACGTGTACAAATAAAGACAAACTCAAAAATTAAAATCATTTTGAAGATATGTAAAGATTGAAAAATTACCTGAGAAAGCCACATGAGGCTATAAGAAGAATGAACAAAATGCAAGTGATTGGTAGGGAATAGCCTTCCATAGAAAGAGCCAGGAACACCATTCACAAAACAATGCCCAAAATTATTATTCCCAATTTGCTTCTTCAGGCTATCCTCAAAGCTTGCTATTGACCTAAAGATTGTGTTGAAATCATTGCCTGGAAGATCATTCAAGTAAACTTGATACTCTTGGCTCCCATTCCCGAAATCTTGACGAGCATTTTCGATTGTTTTTATGAGCTCAGCGACCACTCCCAAGGTGTTGAGCTCGGCGGAGGAACACCCCAAGTCAGCTATACATAAGGTTGTTGGTCGTTCCTTGGAATAGAACTCCTTTATGGCTTTTTCTTTTATGGATTTTGTCAATAATAACACCTGCTTCTGTTGCATGAAAATTGGAATAATATATTAGTATTTTGGTTGATTACTAAATCTTTATTCGCTTGTAGAATTTAAAAAAAAATAAAATAAAATAATACCACAATTTATATGTGAGCTATTATATGTCTATATTAATCAAGCATTATTCGTGTTTAATGGTGTAGAATAAATCCTAAATTTGTATTTTTATTTTTTTATCATCTAATCGTCTGATTGAGAACAATACTTAACTTAAATCAATTTTTCTAAGGAGTACTCATAAAAGATATCATATTCCAAAAATATTACTAATCAACACTATTAATGAATCAGATCGGATGATATCTTCTTGATTAAACGTGATCTAATTGTGCATGCATGTATGTTGACATTCAATTGAAATCACTAAGTTGAGTGCTTCTATTTTATGTGCTACGTAGTAATTTGAATTGTCATGTAATAACCATGTGCCACCGCTCTTAATTATATAGTCTAAATTTGAATTCATACTCCCTCCATCATTCATATAATTATTAATACATCTGATAAATTAATAATGAAAGTCGTCTTTGTACATAGTATATGAAGACAAATAGGGAGTACATATTTCTTCCATTCTCTTTTGTTCAATTCACATATTATAGAATTGTACATACATAAAATAAAATGAATAAAAGGGTGAAACAAAAACAAAATAAAACCAATAGTTATAAACCTATTGTAGGTCATTTTTATTAAGATTGTCTATAGAATTTACCTGAATGTAGGACGTTTTTACGTAACTAGTTTCATCAGTCCCCTCCTTCATACGAAGAACTTGCTTTACCTCAATTGCCATCACCAAAATTTGATCACTCTATATCTCTCACTCCGATCCTCCCTTGCTTGGTTCTTTTTTCTAATATTTCTTTACAATTAAGTAAAAAAAACCTTTGATGCAATAAGCTAGGCTTGTAATTCCCTATTTATAGAAAAATAAAAAATAGTTAATACTTGTAATGAGTACATCGCACCACTCAGCTCCACATAAGCACCATAATAAAGTAAGACTAAAAGCCAAAGTCTAGTTAAATAATCTTATTGTGTTCTCATTTACCTATAAATGGTATAATTACTTATATTTGTTTTCATCAATCTTGCAACAATAGCAAGGTCTCTTTTAATGTGCTAGAACGTAGTTTATGGAACACATCATATACGTAGCTATACCGTATTTGTACAATTGTAATACTGTGATTATTACGTAATATATTATAAAGAAAAACATTTAACGCCAATTTCATAGACATCTAGACAACTTGATCACTAAAATACACAATAATAACATGAATTGATGGATTATAGCATCGGCTGGGTAGAAGTTTGTTCGATTAATAATTATGTAAATTAAATTAAAGAGATTATTTACATTTAGTACTATATAATCTACTATTAAGACATTAACACAACTTGGCCACTAAATTACCATGTAATAGCATGAAGTCATGGGTCAAGTCATGGGTCATATGTGGCACGATTGATAATGCAATGATTTGATATGTTATTTGGTACGGTTTTTGTGTTCCCATTCATCTACTGTATATACATTGTTCCCATCTTACATTAAATACAAAGTGTACCAACTCTTTTATAAAGTCATCTATGCAACTTGGTCACTCTATATATCATCGTATAATGGCTTACATAACTATATATTTTTGTGTGTTCCCACCTAAAGTTACATTTGTTGCTTGTCATCTTGAAAAATAGCAAGGTATCTTATGATATGTTATAAGTTTATGGAACACATCATATACTTATTAAGATGTGTTCTTTTCACCTTATTGGATTTGAACTTATAATTTATCTGAGCTTAACGAAACTTATTAAATCTAATTGAACTTACTAAAACTTATTAAACCTCATTGAAATTATTAGAACTTATTGAATTTATTGGACATTATTAAAATAAAGTAACAATTTGCATATATTACAAAGTGTACTCTACTAATCTACTATGAAGACATCTAGAAACTTGTTCATTATAATAGGCACTAAAATACCATAAAATAGTAATAATGACGTAATTACGGTGTGCATAATGATAATAATAATAATGATGTAATTACGGTGTGCATAATTCATGTGATTATGTCGTACGTATCAGGCAACCTTTGACTAAAGTGAATTCAAAATTAATTTAAGGAAAACTACCCAATGATATTAAAGCCAACACCACAAACACGGCCATTTTTTTAAATCAAAATTAAAGAATCTTTCCGCATGACGACTTATGTATGCTTCGTTGATGTCATAGCGTTACATCAGATCACTCATTAAATAAAAATAAAATACTCGTAAGTATTTGCTTAACTAACTTTGCATACTTTTTTTAGGAGTGTTAATTTGAATGATTGGATCAGAATCAATTAGGTCGGTTTAGGTCACTTTGACTATATATGAAATTTAAATTGTGTTGAATTATTATACTCGTAGTTATACGAATAGAAATCTGAATTGAATTTTTTTGAGATCGGAGTTAGATCGGATCGAGCTATTTTTAATTTTTACTAGTGAAACTTAATTCTTTGTAAATAAAAAAAATTAAAAAAAATTATTATAGATATACTACGGATTAGGGCCTGTTCTGATTGACTGAACTGAGCTGAACTTAATTGAACTGAACTTATTAGAGCTGAACTGAACTGAAATGTACTGAACTTATTAGAGCTGAACTGAACGGAACTGAACTAAAATGAATATTTTATAAGAGAAGGAAATTAGGAGCTGAATTGAACTGAACTTATTAGAGTTGAATTAAACTGAACTGAACTAAACTGAACTGAACTTATTAGAGCTGAATTGAACTGAAAATAATCGTATCAGAACAGACCCTTAGTGTATTACTTGTTGAGCTAAATATAAAAACCTAAAACTTTGATCAACTAGCGAGTTTTGTCCTCCAATTCAATAAACCTCTTTTTTTTTTTTACAAAAAAAAAAAAAATAGGTAAGGGTTTATAGTAATATATGCGTGAAATGAAACAAGATGTAGAAGCGTAGCTCAGTGGTCTTTTTACCCTGCATTAGGTTGTTTGAGGGTCCAAAGTTGGCCACAATTTATTTTATTTTATTTTTTGGTACATTCAGTCATACACTCATACCTTGCATGATACTGAATACTGACTTAGGGCCTGTTCATATTTACTGAACTGAGCTGAACTAAATTGAACTGACCTGATTGGAGCTGAACTGAACTGATTAGGGCTGAACTGAACTGAACTAAACTGAGCTGAAATGAATTTTTTATATGAGAGGGAAATTAGGAGCTGAACTGAATTAAACTGAACTGATTGAAGTTGAACTGAACTGAACTGAAATTTAGTACTTGTGAACAAGCCCTTATTAATAGTTACTATACTACTGCAGTTGTACTAATTGAAAAAAAAAAAAGTGTTCTATGAAAAACATAGATTTTAATTTTTGGAGCTGATTGTGTGTATAATACTATATTAGAAACAGATCTTGAACATGTCTAGACGGTTGTAGACACCTGTAAATTAAAATAACGAATTAAATATCCCATTATCGAGATATTCACCTCCGACAGTCAAGTTTGTAACCGGTAAACGAAGGAGTTTAAAGGGAGAAAAAGTAGAGATCAGAGAAGTTAGAGCAATTTAATATGCCTTGAATAATATGTTTCAATCTACTATCTTATCATTAATGATTAAGGTATTTATAGGGGTGGAAAAATGTGTCATCTAGGGTTTGATGACTTAAACTAGTGAGTGTAGATTGGCGGCACAATCAAGTATGGACATGTGTCCTAAGGGGCGTTGTTTTTGGGAATTGAGCCTCCTGATATAAGGAGGTCTTCTCTCTTATTTAGTTGCTCCAATGCTGCCATGTGTCATCTTCCTATTAAGACACATGTCACCTTTTTATAGGGTCACATGTCACCGTGGGATTAAACTATATGGTGGGACATTTTTACCTTAAACAAATACCATTAAGACTAATGGTGCACAAAATATCATTGAATTTTAAAGTTTCATAGAAAATGGCCAAAATACCCCAATCTGTATAAAGCTCATACAACACGAGCATGTACCTAAATTGGCTCAAATAAAACTAATTCACTTTCTAAACTCTACTTGTATGCTCTCAGAGCTTGTGTAGTATAAGTTGAACACCGTGTTGAGGCTGTAGAAATACAACAGTCATAGGTGCATGAACATAGTTCGGCGAAAGCTCAAAGGAAAAGCGTTGTAGAATCATTGATAATGCCATTTTAGCTTCAATCATAGCAAAATTTTCCCCAATGCATTTTCTTGGTCCCCAACCAAAGGGAAAGAATGAGTTACTTCCCCCTGTTGCCTTAGAAATTCCTTCTGAAAATCGATCTGGCTTGAAGTCATCCGCATCATCACCCCAGGATTTCTTGTCTCGCTGAGCAAGAAGTACTGGGAAAGTAACTAATGCCCCTGCAGGAAGTGATAGTTTTCCTAGTTTTGTGTCTTTGTAAATCCTCCGGTTTAGTTGGATTGCTGGTGGATATAACCTCAATACCTCGTACAGAATCATGCTAATCTAAAGGAAATCAATCAAATACATTATAAAGTTACATAATAGCATATATGTGCTGTGACATATGCAAGAAAAAATAACAAGCAAAAAAAAAAAAAAAAAAAAAAAAAAAAAAAAAAAAAAACAGAGGTTTATGCGGTTTGTAATAACAGAACCTTGTATGACGTGTAGGGGGACAATTGATTCAAGACATATTCTAATTTCTAACGATGTGAAACATGAGATATGAATATTGTTGAATGTAATATTTACTTGAACCTCAAGATGTTGTAATGAACAAGAAATTAAATGACTTACTGTCTTTAAATGACTTAGACCTTTAAAGTCAGGCACACTAGTCCCAAATGTTTGCAACACTTCTTCCCGTGCTCGTGCTTGCCAATCTTGATGCTTGCTCAATATAATCAATGTCCAAACTAGTAGTACAGAAGTAGTCTCCTGTCCAGCAAAGTAGAATAGTTTACATTCGTCCATCACTTCCCGGAGATTCATTCCAAGCTGTTGATTCTTGACACTGCCAGCAGCATTTTGTGTCTCATTGTGATTGGAATCCATGAGTGTTCCCAATAGGTCAAACTTTGGTGGATCTCCAGCTTCAATTTCCCGCTTCCTTTTGTTAATCACTCGTGTTAGTAATGTGTGTATTTGATCTTCGATTTTCTTCAACCTCCTATTACTCGCTGTTGGAATGTACCTACACATAAGAAGCAGGGCAAGATCAAGCTGAGCAAATGTGGATTTTCTGAACAGGTAGTACTACTGCTAGAAATTAAAAGTATATATGTATGATACCGGAGTCCTGGGATGTATACTGACTGCAGAGTACTAAGAGCAATGACAGTCATCTCCTTGAGAAGTTCGAATATTTGTTGTCCTTCCTCATAGCTACTACCAAATGCCGCTCTAGAGATCACATCAGCCGAGAGTGTAGTAAGATATGGCCACACATCTAGCTCATTAGAATCCTTTTCACCTAAAATCTTCTCCCATTTAGTGATCATCTTCACACAACCATCATAGAATGCAGGCAACACAAGCTGTAACAAACACCAACAAAATTTCAAACAATCAAAGGACCAACTTTATTGCCTAACAATTAGGAGAATGTATAAATCACAGACAATAGTCAAAGTGAATAATAAAAACGTTTTATTTATTTAAACACGGAGGGTATATACCTTTAACTTCTCCATGTGAAAGGCAGGGCTTATAATTTTTCGATGTGCAGCCCATTTATCTCCTTCATAGTTGACAAACCCCGGGAAGAGCTTGTCAACGATTGGGTTTAACCTCGGTTTATGAAAATCCTTCATATTTGTTAAGGCTTCTCTAATCAAGTCAGGGTTTGAGATGTTTATCATTGGTGTTGCACCAGCCCAAATGAAATAGTCCTGTCCTACATACATTAAAATCCAACAACCAATTCATCATTTCCTCATCATTCACTTCATATAGTCGTTTCCAAGAATAATCTTCCTTCAATCCATCTAATATACATAAGACAATCTTAAAATTCGATCATAGATATAAAGTTGGGTATTATGAGGATTGAACTCCGAACCTCAACCTAGGTGAGAGTTTTTCCATTGAGCTTTCACTCACTTTCAATTCAACATTACAAAATATTATTTTTTATAACTAGCATAAAACACTTGTATATATGGCTAATAATTCATGACAAATAATTATCTATATGAAATCTAATACCCATACAATTTAAGTCATATCAAACTCCAACATTTCAAAAATTAATATAGGATCAATGTATTGGTAAAGGCTACACATACAATTATTATATGTGGTCCGATCCCTACATACAACCTTACTTTGTCATATTTTTATTGGCTATAATAATGGGCCCATATTTCATTATAATTCAATTTATATTTTACTCTTAATGTCCTCCCCTCTTTTAATGATGTGTCAAATTTCTAATGGTGTTGTATGTAGAGACAACATACAATGATTGTATGTGTATCAGCTCTCTACATACTCCCTCTATATTTTACTTATTAAAGTTTGAGTTGTACGTTTGCCATGTACAATTTTAATCATAAATATTTTTAATTACTCGTGTCTTGTGAGTTCATGGGCTTGTTTGGTAAATGGTTTTTCATTGGCTTTTTTATTGGTTTTTGGCTTTTTTATATGGTTAAACATCCAAAATTTGTGTTTGATAAATGGCTTTTTCAGCCAGCTGAAAAGCTGGCTTTAAGCTAAAATGAAAAAGCTACTTGGAGTAGCTTCTGGCTGCCTAAGTTACTAATAACATCCAACAGCCAAGTTAACCAAACATGTTTTTAGACTAATAAAAAGTCAAACAGCCAACAAAAAAGCCAATACAAACAGTCAATCAAATCAGCCGACAGCCATCAGCCATCAGCCAATTGCCAAACAAGGCCATATATAAATTAAACACGATTTGATTGAAAAAACTAATAAAAAATAGAGGAAGTACATACCAAATTTGGTAACTAAATGATGACGAAGAGGGTCAACACGCGGAAAATAATCATTGGAGAAGCCATTCATGGAGGTTTTCAAAGCTTGATTACACATAAAGGAGTAATCTTTCATATCACCAAAGAATAGCTTGTAAGAAGTACCAGGTATACCCTGATTTCTTAACCATTTCTCTTGTTTCTTGGGTCTTAACCATACCCAGTTCACCACTTTGATTATACTTGTTACAATTCCTATAATTAGTAATGAAATTAAGATGGAATATAGTGTTGGGGTTTCCATTTTTTGATCTTTTTGCTGAATATTTTGTCAAATTAAAGCTAATAATCAATGTATGAAAAAGAAAAGGCAGAGGAATTTTGTATTTTTACTAGTGAATTTTATTGTTGTTTTTCAAAGAGTTGCTTAAATGAGAATAAAATAAATTATCCTATCATATTCTAGATGTAGGACATCAGGAAGGTGTAACAGGTGTTGATTATAATTGAACGGTACGCTTTGGTCAGAATTAGCTGCTAGCTCTATCATCACTCATGTGAAACTCTGAAATCAAGGTATCTCGGAATTCCTAAGGGATTGTTGTATTTAAGATTCATATTATTGGGAATTATTGTAGGATACACAAAATATAATAATTCATACTCCAATGGTTGTCCTTAAGAACTTGATAGTAATTTTAATTAGTTTCTAGCTATAAGCTTGATTATGGGTGCTATAATATGTAATCAATTTGTTTGAAAAAAAAAAATTGTCAAAAAGAAAATGTTTAAAGTAAATTAGTAATTAAGAATTTAAGATGAAGACAATAAATTAATAATTAGCTAGTCATTGAAATTCAAACTAACTAGAAAGATAATTAGCTTGTTATTGGAGTTGCTCTTAAATCCAGTATTAACAAATTTTGTACAAAAAATGTATGCACATTCCTATCGATGTAACAAGTCATTCTTTTATGGATGCCCAAACAATGGAGCATACATACAAGAATGAAGACGTTTAGATACACGACCTTGTTATGTTGGAAAAATGATTCACCTCTAATATCATAATGGACTTGTTTGACAAGTGGCTTTTCATATTTTTAGATGTGATCGAACAACTAAAATATAAGTTTGGTTATTTTGATTTTTTGTTGGATTTTTACATGAACTATTGGTTCGACCAAGTGATCTAGATTCAAACCCGCAACCTCCAACAAATAAAGATTATACACTTACCATCTCATCCGGCTTTTATTATTGTTTTAAATTTCTCATAATTAACATTATATATTCCTTTCAAATTAGAAGAATTTTAATTTATTTATTAGTCACAACATTAGAAAATAATTGCATAAGAGGTAAAAAAAAATCGTAACATCCGAGTCAACGCCTGGATCACACACTAGCTATATAAACAGTTGAATATGATTATGAGATTAAACAAGTACAAAGTATAAACTAGCAATACGAGGCATCGCCTAGAACACACACTAGTTTAAGATTAATGGGTGCTAGCTAGTTTTTATTCATTTTACTTGACATAATGAAGTAATAACTTTTTTTTTTTTTTTTTTTTTTTTTTTGAAACATAATGAAGTAATAACTTATGTAAATATCATTTTGTATACTGTAATTGCTTGAGTGACATTGAATTTAGAAAATTAGCACCCAAAGAATCAACAACCATTAAAAATCAATAGCTTATTCATTTTTAAAAAATTAATTTTTAAAAACTTGTTTTTGATTACTTAATTAAATAGTTTAAATAATAATCAATTAAAGGCTATTGCGTGACACAATTAACTTTTTTTGTTTGTTCAGTGAATTTGAAAATTTTAATGGTTATAAAATGGATAAAATGAAAACTCAAGGTTATTTTGTGAAAAAACGAAAAATAAACTAAAAACCTGAACTTATTAAGAATAACCGGATTAACCCCCATGTAAATTGGCCGTGGTTAGCCTAATGGCGCGCAGGTTCTTAGTCGTGCCAGCGTGATTCACCTCCGGAGTTGCAAAACCCTAATATGTCGAAAGGGGTTGCCGGGAAACCAGAGTATGTGGAAAACCAGTAATCGGAAAACCAGAGTATGTGGAAAACCAGTAATCGGAAAACAAGTATTTGACACCAAAATGGCCATATAGGTCTTCGCAACTGAAATTCAGGTATACATAAAACCTAGTGATCTTTAATTGATCCCTCTAAATTTTCAATTTTACAACAGCAATTACAGTTTTTCCATGTATAATTCTAACAATTGTTGAAAATTTACTGAAATTATTTGAGTATCGGAACCTGTAATGGGTTACATTTGTTGTGGCGATTATTCTCTGAACAAAATTGCATGAATTTGTTGATTTGAAACTCTTCAATTAGAATTTAGAAAGTCATTAGTACTTTTCCCATTAATCATTAGAGTTGTGGGATTTTCCCCTTACAATAATGAATTAACGATTTCAAGGTAGTGTTTTCCAGAATAATTATGCAATAGATTGTTTAGAGGTTATTCAATTAATGATAATATCTGAAATTTTAATAACAATGTGTTGAATTTTCCCACATTAACTTTTGAAAGACTAGGCAAATCTAATTTTAATAACAATGTGTTGAATTTTCAAGTGTTGTAACAATTTGATGCCTTCATCATATTTTGTCCTTGGATTAAATTAGTTAGATGGAAATGTAATGCTGCAAGACCTTGAGATTGGTCGCGATCACCCTTGCACTAGATTCCTCTATGATGGTTCAATGTTCATTATTCATTAAATGTTACTCCGTATTGTATTGACTAGCAATTCACTATATTCTTGTTTCTAGCTTGTTGATCTGCTAAATATTTTAATCATGTGTCATTGCAATTTGTGCTTGCTCTTTGGTGTATGGAAGTAGTAAACTTGGTATTTTTTTCTTTAATATCATATCTACTCCATAAAGTAATAATGTTGTATTACAGTAAAAAGTCAGCTGTGCTGGGAACTTTGGATTGGGAAGTTTTGCAAATTGGTAGGAGTTAAGCTGCATGCTAACAGAGGTGATGCTCTCTGTGGTTTTCTTTTGCCAAAGCAACAGGGGCTTTCAAAGGTGTTCAAGTTCTGTTTTATGGCCATAAGATGGTGGTATTAACAGGTATGTAACGTATTCACATTTTGATAGGTCTTGTATTATAGAACATTGCAAATTTCATCGGTCTTTGCTGTGAAATTTCTATATATGTATTCCATGCCCCTAAACACATCCTACTACTATTACTATTTCCATGGACTAGCTTCTTTGCCTGCATTTGTCCGTCATGTGGGAACCCTTGCATATTTGACACCACCTTCGGGTGCCAGGAATGTTGCTTCTGAGCAATGACATAGCAACCCTTGCATATTTTTCATTACACCTGTTGTCATCTAAGACAAACATATAAAATAGTTTAAGTACCTGATTAATATTATACAACATCATGTTAAGCTGACAATAAACTTACTGTCTTACCGCCTTACCGGTCTCAGTTTCCTCCTCCCTCTTGGTGACAATTGCATGTTATTGAGCTAGTATTCGATCTACAGCTTCCTTAAACCTTCTTCTGTACTGTAATTTATATATATACTGACAGTAATTTAAACATTGCTCATAAGTTGGAAAACTGCGGCAGGCTTATATAAACTCTCTCATAGCTTCTACCAAATGGTGCTGCAGAGATTACATTAATAATGAATGTCATGAGATATGGCCACCTGCTATCTCTCTGAAACAGTGTAACTCGATCAGAAACTATCATCTCTCATTTATTGATCATCCTAACACAACTAAGTTACAAAAGCTGGCTCCCATATCAGTGTATGATTCAGCCTTGAAATAGAAACTCTGGTTTCATTTAACCATATTTACTATGCCTCAAGACTATATCACAGTTGTATAGCTGCTTTATCACTTCATCAAAGACGTCAGAATGAACATGCCACGACTTATTTATTATATTTTATGTTTGTCACAAGCTGATGACCCTTTTGCCTTTTAGGCTTCACCCTCTCCTCGTTTATAACCTTGGTTAATTGACTATCCTGTAATAACATTTACTTTTATGATTGCGATTGCTGACTCCATTGGTGGTTGTTATTCACAAATTTTATGATGTAAAGCATCTTATCTTTGTATAGGAGTATGTTTGATTTGTTTGTTATAAGCTAAAATAGAGGACAGCACCAAACTGGTGATTTTAACACTACTTATTGATTTGCATGCGAGTTTTGAAATGAGATATTCAGTTATGTAAATGTGGTTTTGCAAATTAGACTACGTCTGGTTTGACGAAAATAATTTCAAATTTCTTTCTTTCTTTTTTATTTATTTTATAATTTTTCGCCCCCTAGAGAAATAGAAAATGGAAGTGAAAAGGTGAAGATAGAAGGAAGGAGATGGAGAACTAGAGAAGTAAAAAGGAGGATAGACAATGAGGCTTCCTTTCCTTAGAAGTGGAAGTTATTTTACGGAATAGATTTTTGCCACTAAGAATTTCTCTCATGAGAGTACATAAGTGATGGCAAACATTATATAATCTCGACCTTAAAGTATGTATCACATAACTGTAATGCAAGTAAATAAAAACGGAGGAAGTAACATGTGAAAATAGAAGGAAAAGCAAAACAAAGGTGATATATCTCATCCTATTGAGCAAAGTATAGTGGAAACGTGACATAATAGAATATTGTTCTTTTCCTTTCTAATTAAGCCTTTTATAGAATGATTTATTTTTGCTTTCTCTTACTATAAAAAAAGCATTAAAAGAAAGGAAAAGAACATTATTCTATTTATGTCATGTTTCCACTATGCTTTATTCAATAAGATAAGATATATCACCTTTTTGTTTTTTTACTTTGCCTTCTATTTTCACATGTTACTTCATCTGTTTTTTTTTACCTGCATTACAGTTATGTGACACACACTATGAGATTGAGATTATATAATGTAAACGGATTAAGTATTCGAAATAATTATTGCACATGGTACCTACTACCCCTTTCGTTATCCTGATGTTAAAATTACTTTGATAAAATTGTTTGTTTATCTTCATTTATGACCTCCTAAAAGTGTGTGCATAAAGGTTCTGTTGCAAGTAAAAGAGAAATCGAGGAAGTATGTGTTTTATTTTACTATATTATATAATAATCTGTGTAGCAATGGTATGAAATTAATTTGAAATCCAGTAGTAGGAACATTACAAATATGGAAAATTTCCAAGTATTAACCATTTATGAGCCTCAAAAGCTTGGGAAACATTGAGGTTTCTGAAACATGGAGAAACCTCATGTCCTGAAGTTTTCCTGTTTTCTAGATTAAGATCCTTCACTTGGTATTCTACTCCTCTGTATTTTTCTAACACATTTCTCTTTTCATGGAAACCAAAAATTGTACAACGTATATAAAGTTAATTATAAGAGAAAGAAAATGTACTGTGAAAGTGACAATTAATAAATATTCACCGTGAGAGTGAGTAAATTATTAAAAAAAAAAAAAAAATCCAAAAAAGGATAGTGAGTATTTAAATTATTTTTTTAAAAATAACAGAGGGAGTATTTCACATAAGTGGATGACACATACCTCACCATAATTAATCATGTTCGTTTTTTTTAAAGGGTATGACATTTGTTTATAAATACATAATTATTCACTTATTCTTTCCATCCTTTGCAAGACAAAGTAACTTTTTCAGATGGAGTACAATACTCAGCCAATTATCACCTTTCTATATGTAAGTTTAATATCCATTCAAAAAAAAAAAAAAAAAAAAAAAAAAAAAACCTTAATGCACTGATTTTATTTATATACAACTCCCACTATTTGCATAGGATTATAGTTTTTCCTCTTTCTCATGACTAATTTTTATTATCTTTTTCAGATTGCTGTAGTGGTTAGCAGCCAGGCAGCTCTACCACCTGAACTTTATTGGAAGAATATCTTACCAAATGTTGACATGCCAAGAGCTGTCAAGAGTTCATTGCCTAAGCCTAGTATTGCTTCTTCAGTATCACAAGGTGTGTGTTTAAAACCCATGGAATGCTATATGTTTATCTCTGTTGGTGTAATTACCTACAAGTTTTTTCCAATAATACATTAAACCACTAGATATTTCACTCCTAAAGAAAATAATAATACTTATAATAAAACGTTTGTTATTGTTGTGTTGTATTATTCTACTATATAATACAAGTATGTATTTATGGTAAAATTCAGGCTGACTTCTGGTAGGGTTGAGTTGGTTATGGGTCACCATTTCCCGTGTTGATATTGGGTTGTATGTTGCTGGGTTTGGGTGGTCTCACGAATTGGATTAGTTTTAATAGCTCTAGTTATATACAGTATATACTATACTAAATACCTATTAATACAAGTATTATTGATTTTGTTGAAGCAGGCCCAAAGAAGATCCTTGGTTATGTTGGAATACATCTTGGTCTGAGTCCGTTTGATTATTATTATGCAGCTTCTCCTGCCCAATTACATGGTGATCCAATCCATACTCTTTTTTTCTTAAAAAAGGACATGAAACATGGAATCTGGATGAATTTGCAATTTACAGAAAGCACTAATACAGCCACATTTTTGCCAAGGGAAGAGGTAGAATTGCTGCCTTTTTCTTCCAATAAAATTCCGGTAATCATTCAGGAGTTTTCAATTCAACCCAACTCTGATGAAGCCAAGATTTTTGCGGAAACAATCGAAAGGTGTGAGCTTAAGGGCATCCAAGGGGAGCAGAAGTATTGCGCAACTTCTCTGGAATCCATGGTTGATTATGCAACAAACACTATAGGAAAGAATGTGAAGGCCATATCTACGGAGGCCAAAGTGGTCGACAACAAGGTCCAAAAGTACATAATTAGTGCGGTGGAAAAGGTTGGTGAAAGTAATGAAACTATAGTGTGCCACAAGCAGAACTATCCATATGCTGTGTTCTATTGCCACAAGACCGCTGACACATCTGCGTACATGGTATCCCTGATGAATGTGGATGGATCAAAAGTTAGGGCAGTGGCTATATGCCATAAAGATACCCGCGCTTGGAACCCAAAACACCTGGCCTTCCAAGTTCTCAATGTCAAGCCTGGAAGTGTTCCTATTTGCCACTTTTTGCCTGAGGATCACGTTGTTTGGATTCTTAACTACACCCTTTCTTCAAAGTTCTCCATGTAAAGCCTGGAATATTATATTT
Source organism: Chenopodium album (assembly GCF_948465745.1). NCBI lineage: Eukaryota > Viridiplantae > Streptophyta > Magnoliopsida > Caryophyllales > Amaranthaceae > Chenopodium > Chenopodium album. The sequence continues at coordinate 5,927,897 of NC_137844.1, read as the reverse complement.
CCTGCTCGCCACATTTTACCACAGGATTTGAATTCCCAACTAATAAACTGCTGTATGTGTATGTGACAATAGTTTTATGTTCATGTGGTTTGTAACGTTGTACTCTTGTGTTGCACTCTTTGTATGTGCGTTGTTTGCTGTACTATAGTATACTCTACTGAGTACCGGCTGCTCTTGATGCTCATGACTGTGGGTATCAAACTCCTACCGGCTCAGAGCTTTGTAATTTAGTTTCTCACTCTGTAGTTCTGTTTACCCCTGCCTTAGCTCCTTCGATTGGTGCTGACTTTGTTTAAAATTGTCTCCGTGGAAAAATTTGTGACAAACATGTTCTTATTCCTGTTCCTGCTATTTCGACTGCTGCAAAATGTGATGTTTCCTTAGGTACGTGTGGGATCACCGAACTTGTGTCGCTTTTTACATACTCATCTCTCTTGTTAAGGATGCAATTTCGTCTAACTGCGCGACCTTGATATGTTTAGGGACCTGACTTTGTCCTGCTCCGATCCCTTGGGAACCTGTTCTTAAACCTGTATCGAACACTGTCATCGAGATGGATCAGTATGTTAAGGCGCCTTTTCTGCTGCACAGGTATCTTGCTCGTTTGTATCATGTCGTATAGAAGTATTGGAAATTTTGTGTGGCTTGGTTGTTTACCTCCATTAATATTAGTACTAAAAAGTAACAGCCCCTTTACCTATAATTTTTAAGCTCGTGCCTAGGTTACTGGAAATTGTATCAATGAGAGAGCGCCAAACTCCATCTTTGTCCATTCAAAAAAAAAAAAAAACCTCCATCTTTGCAATTCAACACCATCTAACATTTATTAATCAATGTTTGCGACTTGAGATGAAAAGATTATGATGGTTGTCTTAGAAGGGAAAAAAACATTCTATAATTAATTTTTGACTTTTTGTTATAATTATACTACAGTAAAAACAGATTATGGGATAAGTATAATAGGATTACCTTCCCACATTGGGAGTTTTAATTTTTTTAGGAAATTGGCTTTTCGATGATGAATAGGTAATTTTTATTTTAACTGGATTACTTTTGATTATTTATGGTAATTTTACTACCGACATACAATACAGTCTATGTGTTTCATATCGTCTCAAATCTGATAAATAAACCAAATCCCTATTTATATTTACCAAGTACCAAAGCCTCCTTCCCTCTTTACAATTGTACTTTGAAAAAAAAAAATTAAAAATACAAGGATGGATTTTGCAGAAAACAAGCATCTACCGGTGGAGTTATGGACAGAAATCTTAGCGAGGCTGCCGGTGAAGACCCTTCTACGATTCAGGCGTGTTTGCAAAACATGGTGTTCTTTAATTGATTCCTCTGATTTCATGTCTATGCATCTTCAATTATACAAAAACAATCGCGACAAAACTCTTGTATTACTCCAAGAGGATCGTGTATCACGTGAAGAGGATCTCGGCTATGGCTATGAAATAGATTTAGGATGCAATTTCCGTCTACTTAATAATTACACTTTTGATATGTATGATGATAATCTGCATTCAACTAATCAACTTTACCAGTATGCTGGAGATTGTCTAGGCTTGATGTTAGTGTGGCAGGTACATGGTTATGTTTACGTATTGTGGAACCCTTCCACTAGAAATTCAATGATACTTCCTTCGAATCCTTGGAATAACCGTCTTCCTGAATGGATAGACGGTAAATATCTTGTGGGATTTGCCCCTTCTAGTAATGATTATAAGGTGGTTGAATTCGACGATAATTTTAAGGATCTTGTTTTTATTTATTCCGTCAATGATCACCTTTGGAAGCGTAAGAACACCAATTTCCCAGTTGATTTTGAGTTTTTGATTCATCGGACAGTCTATGTTTACTTTGAAGGGGCTACGTATTGGATTGGAGGTGACCTTGACGAACCTTGGACTCAGACTCGTGTTGTTTACTTTAATTTTGAAGTTGAGGAATTTGGGTTCGTGGAATTGCCTGATGCAGGGAAAGATAAGATTGCCAGAATAATGTTCATCCTTGGAGATTCAATAGCTGTGATGAGCATATGTTCTGAAAGCACCCGAATATGGGTTATGGAGAAAGACCGTGATCAAAAGGAGTCTTGGAGGTTATGGTTTTCAGGAGGTGCTTATTTAGATGCTAATGAGGTTCTTGAGTCTGATTGGTGGCCATACGTTAATTTAGAGGTTCTGTATGACGAGAAGAGTGGTACACTATTGTTTGGATTCTCAGATATGATTTATTCTTATGACTTCAAAAATCAGCAATTACAACCGATTACAAACTATGAGGGATATTCCAAACTGCTTTAATTATGTCGAGAGCTTGGTGCTTCACAAAGGATCCCAAGGCCAGACTTTGATTCCCCTCCCTTAGCTTGTAACCGAGAATTTATTAGTGATTAATGTTAGTGATTAATAAGAAAAGCGTCACTTATAACATTGTTCGTCCCTTGGGATTCTTTTGAGTTGTTCAATACAACTTTTGTAACCCCCTAATTGATGGTGCGTTGTGAGGGTGTTAGTATACCTTAAATTAGTTGAAGAAAGGTTACTAATTTATTATTCGATTGATGTTCTCTATTGATTGTTGTGTTTATTAGACTTTTTACAAATCAATGAATTGAATGTTACTCACTTTTGGAGTCACCGTGATTAATAATTTACTAATTTGCCATATAAAAACTAACCATACTAACAAGTATATATATATATATATGAATAAATCTGCAAATTCCTTGTGTGCTATTTAGTCTTAGACTATTAGTGCGTGGTTAAGGTCAGATTCGATACGATTCGTTGAAAGTATAAACGATTAGGGTAAAAAAAAAATTACGAGTTGTGAACCCGTTACTTGAAAATTTCCACATTTTTCATCTGTTTTGAGCTTAAGAAATTATTACATACCTTTGCTTCATATTATTTGCAATGATTTGACATAAAGTAGAGAGAAAAAATGTCTAATCGTACAAATAATATGAAACGGAGGTAGTATATATATATAATCTACCAATTATGACAAAATAATACTCCGTATAACTTAAATATCTTGAATTAGGTAGTACTTCGTATATGGTAAAATCGTATGTTACACAGGACTTAAGCTAGTAAAATGACTAGCTGTCAATATACTTGATTTAGGTATATAATCATTTAGGCGAATAATTATAGTAGAAGAAACATAATCAACCTGGCAAGTAACTATACTTGTAAATAATATTTAGCCAAATTATTATAGAAGAAGTGATATAAAGACACCTAAAAGCATATGCTGATTATTTTATTACATAAAATTATTTAAAGGCTTATCATAATTGATTTTTCCTAGCCATAATCGAACTTATTTCAATACTGGAAGATTAGAAACAAAAACTAAGACAATTATTCTATTTAGAAGAACTTTTGTTTATGAATGTTGCTAACTTGATTAGGAACAGAAAACCCTTCAATTTTTGCCTCGATTGATTTGATGTCAAAATGTTGATGATCATTAACTCCAACACCGCTATCCATCCTCGATATTGAGGAGGAAGAAGTTTTTTTCTCCAAAAAACAAGCTTGGTTAGCTATATTCATCTTAAGATCCTCCATTGAAGATTTTAGAACTTCGAGTTCAAGTAAGCCAAGTTTATCGATAGGTGCCTCCCACCAATATTGGGTGGGATTTCTCTTCAAGTTGTTAAACACTTCGCCCCTAGCCTTTTCAACCTCTAAGAGATCAACTATTTTGGATAGTTGCGAGTTGAGTTCGCGCATAGTACTACTTTGTTGGCCTTCATGGACACCCTTAGAATTGGTACCATTAGGACATATTTGGTTACGGTTAAGGTAACGATTGACTATAGATTCAACATCTGGTTGACCAAAAGAGAAGATTTTTTGGCCAGGGGAAAACACAATTATTATGGCTTCTACACCACAAAGAGTGCATATTTCACTAGCCTTTTTAAAGAGACCTAAACGGCGTTTTGAGAAGGTCACTTGCCTATGACTTGAATTCTTAATCCTAGCCATTTTGATCTTTTGACGACCTCTGGATTCCTTCTTCGCCATGGATGAAGACATGAAGGATTGGAAGAAAAGATAAAATTAATAAGCTATTTTGTGGTGTTGTAAGAATGCATACTAACTTGAGGGGTATTTAAAGGGTAATGTGTGGTTCTTGAGAGAGGCTTTGAGAGTTAATATTAATAATTCCTTACCAATTATTGTTGATTTAGGAGTTTATAATATCTTATCTAATTAATATATTTCTCATTATGGAGATTTATGTTACCATTTAGTTGATAATGATACTGTTTCATCATAGAAAAATTAAAACATAGAGATTAGCATTTGACTTTTATAAAGTCAATTAGTACGTATCAATAATGTATTGTAATTATTTGATCAGTGGTTATTATGAACCGGAATGAATACTTTGGATTCCTCTTTCTTAAACTTATGTTTCCTTATTGCATTTAGAAAAAAATTTAACTTTTAATTTGAGTATAAATACAACATAATGAATCATGTACAACTAAACCAGACCCTAAAATGATAGAGTATAGACTACCATACAGAGGCAGTGATCCAAAATCCAAAGAGGTCTTGTGTAGAACTATAAAATATTGAGGACAATGCATTGAATTATTCAATTTTTAAGTTCTAAGTTTGTAGAAACTCTTCAAATATATTATGTGGTTATTATCTCTTATCTTGCCAATGTGATTCATTTTGAATCTTGCTAACTTAAGAAAGAACATTTAAAAAAAAAAAAAAAAAAGTATTCACTAGTTGGCATAGATGGTAAAATATATGGAGATTTTGTACAAAGATCATGATCATGAATTCATGATGATATATACATCGATGTTACGAGTCTTCCAACCAGGTGTAAAATTAGTTAATTAACTTCACGATAATATATACATCAATGTTACGAGTCTTCCGACCAAGTGTAAAATTAGTAATATATGTAATTAATCTCGATAATATGTAATTCCATGTTACGAGTCTTCCAATCAAGTGTAACTTTAGTAAAGTAATCTAGATAATATATAATTTTGATTTACGAATTTTTAGAAAAATGCCATCCATTACTTTAGTTAATATAAAGTATTAACACATTTTATCAAATGAGTATAGTTTAGGGTTTGCTGATTAATAATCCTTCTCCTGTATTTCGTGCTTCCTTTACCAACAGCCAATTCCCTTTAGGTTAAATTTCTTAAATATATTCAATTTCGCTTGTTTTCCACAACATCTAAATATACTTTTAGGATTGGAAGCAATTCCATATATATGCAGTGTCATGTACCCAGTACAAAGTACAATCAGCCCATGTAATGCACTATGCACTATGCACTATGCACTATGCACATGGAGTTCCTTCATTTGAACCTTAATGTTCTAGAACCTAAAATAACTAATTTATTATTTTATTTATTTTATTGAAAGATTAAACTAATTTAGGGCCTGTTCACATTTACTAAACTAAACTGAACTGAGCTGAACTGAACTGAAGTGAACTGATTGGAGCTAAACTGAACTGAACTGAGCTGAAATGAATATTTTATGAGAGAGGGAAATTAAGAGCCGAACTGAACTGATTGGAACTGAACTGAATTGAGCTGAACTGAACTGAAATTAAGTAAATGTGAACGGGTCCTTAATTTGTTCAAGAACAGCCCCATAAAAGTAGTTTCAGAAACAAACATTTTGGTATAAATTCCTAAAAAAGAATTAAAATTCCATCTTTTGACCATCAATTTTAAAATTGCAATGCATAATTTTATTTAATCAGACAGAGTACATAAATACCAACAATTTATGAATGAAAAAGTAACTGAAATCGAGATTAAAATCAAAGTGACTTCATGAAAATTTCGTAATATTCACAATCTAAAGAACACAACATCCCATCAACATCTTTAATCTTCATTAATTTCTTGATGAAATCCAATTCGCGAATGTAAATAATTTCACCCTAATTCCGGATACATCCAAATTTGTTTGCAACAAAACAATTGAAAGAGAGATTTTGTCGAGAACAAGCCAAATTGCATAAAATTAAGAAATGTAACCTATAATACAATAGTTTCATGAGAGAGGAATAAAATCTTGCCCTTCGGATCCTTTGTGCAGCACCAAGCTCTTGACGTAAGTATGAGTACCGAAAGGCTTATCATGAAGCCTTTTTCCAATCTGTTGTAATTGTCGATTTCTAATGTCATAAGAATATAGCATTTCAGAGATTGTTAACAAAAGTGTATCACTATTCCGAATATACGGAATCTCTGAATCAAAATATTTCCACCGGTATTGTATAACAACACCGGAAGCATCTAAATCCGTACCTCCTGACGAAAACCATAACCTCCAAGACTCCTTTTGATCACAATCTTTCTCCATAACCCATATTCGGGTGCTTTCTGAGCATGTACTCATCACTGCTATTGAATCTCCAAGGACGAAAATCAACCTCTCAATCATTTCTTTTCCAGCATCAGGCAATTCGACGAAACCAAATTGCTCAAGATCAAAATCAAAGTAAACAACGTGAGTCCTAGTCCAAGGCATTGTAGGTGCACTTCCAATCCAATACGTAGCCCCTTGAAAGTAAACATTCTTTGATTGAAACAACCAAAAACCAACACCAAGTGGGAAATTCGCCTTATCAATGTTTTTAATTCTCCAATGGTGATCATTGACGGAATAAACAACTACAAACACCTTACCATCAATAGTATCATCATCAAATCTGACGACCTTATAGTCATTACTAGAAGGGGCATATCCCACAAGATAGTAACCATGTTTTTGTTGAACAATTTCGTTATAAGGATTCGGGGGAAGTAGCAACGATGTTAGTTTAGATGAACTACTACAAGAGGGGGGGTGAATGGTAGTAGGTTCCAATCGCGGAACTTAAGCGGAAATAAACAATTAAAGCGTAAAGGAACTTAAAGCACACAGCAAGTTTTACGAGGAAACCATCCAGTGCCTAACTGGAAGTAAAACCTCGGCCCATTGGGACTTATAAACAAATTCCACTATAATAGGCAACTCTCCTAGTACAACCTATTACACAGACCTTTGCTTTGCAAGTTCCACCACGGACACTTGACTCTATGATAGGACACTTCCTACCAGACCTAAGACACTTCTCAGGACCCTTTTTCTCCCCTTACCCAGGACACTTCCTAGGTGACCCAAGACACTTCTCAGGTTCCTTTCACTCACTGTGCACTCACAGCTACCACTCGAATTTTACGAGATTTCAAACTCATCACTTGTGTGAATTTAAGAGAATCCACAATCTCACCCCAAAATACAAAACACTCAAAAACCCTTTTTCCCATTACAAGATCTCATTGAATATCCCTAAATACATATCTATGAATAAAGAGATAAAACTAATATGTTGAACACTCGAGACCTGTCTGGAACTCACTGGACATACTGTAACCAAAACCTGATAGGAACTTTGACCAGGAGAACTGACTTAGCTTCGTGGTGAAGGCTAAAACCATTAAGCACGACCACTACACTTCGTCAGCCTCAACTTTGAATGAATACTTATGAGCATATTTATAGTACACTCGAAATATTCATTTCATCTTGAAAAAGATAGATTTTCTGAAAAGATAAGTTTAAAAGATATTTTCTAAAAACAAGTTTTCCGAAAATATATCTTTTTGTTCAGAATAAAATCTGTCAATAATAATAAGATAAACTTAACATAAAATCAGATTTAATTCCAATCTTATCTTTTAGTTTAAAAATACTTTTTAAACAAAATTTATCTTTTTCCAAAAGGGATTTATTAGAAGATAAATATCTTTATTCAGTAAAACCAAATCCCTAAAAGATATGCACGTATTAAGTAAATATATATCATTAAAACCGACTTTTAACGACGTGCATACTTAAGTTCCTATTAGGTTCCTGAACTCTGACAGTCTCTGAGTTCCTGACAAGTCAGTCACTCTAATTTCATTAACTGTTTGGAGTTCACCTTGGTTCCATATAGACTTGTTCCAGACCGACTTTTATGTCCAACATACTTACATGAATCCTAGAGCAATATACTTCTATTTCTCTGTCTTCATGTTGCTTCTCTGAAACTCTTGTTCTGGAATCCTGTAGTCTTGATATATTCTGGATCTTAGGGTTTGCCCCAGCATTACACCAGAACCAGGTCGTTACACCCGTTTCGAAGTTCCTGTTAAGAAACTTCTGGAAGTTCCATTTCTGGAACTCTTCTTCTAACTTTACTTGTATCCTCGTGGATCTTCTAAAGTTCCTCTGTTTCAGTTCCTACTTCAGCCCTCAACGCTTACTGAATCTGCAAACATCACAACACTAGAAAATCCTTATTAAATAGAAGTTTGCTCAATTCTTAACATCATCATCAAAACCTCATAAGGGTCAACAAGTTGCCCCTTTTTAATGATGACAAACTGAGCAAACTTCTGAGGATAACAAAGTAACTCAGAAGGTTAGTTTTTTCATTTATAAAAACAATAAAGAAAACTAAACTAAATTAAAAGACTCCTACACATACATGACCTATATATGTATAGGATACTTACCTCGTGAAGCTAACATATGTAAACACCTATTTACATAGTTACCTTCATGGTTCCTTAGCCATCATCATGCTTATCAACCGTAACACTTATCATTGTTCTTGTTCCTCTATTGCTTATCCTATATTGCTCAAGTTCCTTGTATATATACTTGTCATTGCTCAGGTTCCTTGTATCCTGTTCCAAACATAACTTGCTCTTTCTATGCACAACTTAACATACACGTTAGATAGATAATCATCATTAGTTTATAATCATCAAAACCTAATTGCTCAACAATTTCCCCCTTTTTGATGATGACAAACTAATGATGCTTATCACATATTAAAGGATAATCATTGTACATTTATTCCCCCTTAGTTTTTCAAGGAAATACCATATGAACAAGTTAAGAACATTAAGAACATACACAAGAACTTAACATAGTTAGGAACTTAGCAATACACATCATTATCAATATATATATATACTTTCAACGATCATGATGTATGAACTTTAGACTTAATTACTGCATACCATAAGCATCATACATATTCTTCCCCCTTTTGTCATTATCAAAAAGGGTATTGTTCCACATGTTTGTTTTTCGTAAATTATACACACTTAAAGTCATATGTCACACCTACCACCATATAATAAGTAAATATATAATGGTTAAACACTTGTTGTTCCTAAAAGCCTCAAGGTACTCACTTTTCAAACACGAATACCATTTTCACACTAATTTCCAACTCACAATCCAAAGGCCCAACTTCAAAACCCTTAATTGAACTTGACAAATAAGAAGTTAAGAATCAAGGAAAGATCAGAGCTAAAAAGTTAGAAGTGGATTGCATGAATAAACAAATGAAAGCGCAAGCTCAAAGGATAAATAAAGAAGCATATGGAACAAAATAAGTAGAGGGAACATGAAGTGGAATTTGTGCTCTTCGTTTGACGAGGTTCATCACATTTGTTCTTCATTTCATACTCTTGAACCTCCTGCTAAACACAACACATATTCATCTTGCTAATTAATAACCAAGTTCCCTTACTTCAACTACCAACTACTTTGAGGAACATTCTGCACACTGGAACTTAAATAGATTTCAGTTTCATCATAGTCAAGTTCCTTCATCGTTTTTTTTTTTTTTTTTTTTTTTTTTTTTTATTGTTCCTTCACTAGCTCACCAAGTATACGAGTACACTACATCGTTATAGTCAATATTCTTCATCTTTAGATATCCAGGAAATTAAATATTTGATCACCCTTTTCTTTTCTTTTTTTTTTTTTTTTTTTTTTTTTTTTTTTTTTTTTTTTTTTTTTTTTTTTTTTTTAAAGGGTGTCATTATACAAATTTTGCATGCTTTCCTGGAACAACACATGTTAAATCAATGAAGATATTACGTAATCATACACTTGATTTCCACAACCAGACATGATCCATTTTGATTTCTTGGTTCCTACCTTATTCCCCCTAAGTCCCTCACCATTCTTCTTCCTTTTCAAGTACTTACTTCTTTGTTTTTCTTCAACTTCCCCCTCAACATATAATCACCATTTTTCATCTTTCATCGAATCATAAAAAGATGATCAACAAACTTAGAGCACATGGGAATCAAGAATAAGAAGTAAAAGTGTGTGAACAGAAAGAGGAAATTGAATTGGGTGAATAAGAATCTTCGATTTTCTGAATATGGGACAATTAAAGTATATGCAACACGGACACACAACTTAGAGTTGTAGAATAATGTTGCGATCAAAGATATATGGCGTGGATGCTTGAAAGTTGGCTAAAAGATAGGTTAGTTCCCTCTGAAATTTAAACAAGTGAGTTACAAACGATCTGGGAACTTACCTGTCTTGTTCCATCAAAGTTTCTTTCATTGTTCCTTTGGCAACTTAGGAACTTCGTGTTTGACAGCACCCATAGTTCTATTATGAGACCTCTAATACTCTTAGGCAAGTGAGTATGTCTTTTACAACACAAGAACTAAGTGTGACACATAAACAATAAGCGCATATTCTTTACTTTAAGTATAACATGCATAGGAACCCCCAGCTTGACATAACTTATGAAAAAAAATACTTTATACTCATGTTATGTTTCATCAAGTCTTGTTCCATTAAGCAATAAACAAGAATATGACAAGTCAAGACAAAACCATAAGAGAATCAATTCAAAAATTCACATATTGCATTCATACCAAAAATATATCAATTCAATTCATCTAATGCCGACATGTGAAAAGGAACTTATATCTTATGTAGTCTCTTACCAATAAAAATATAACTTTAAAGCATTGGTTGAATATGATGGCTTACCTTGGAGTTCTTGAAGTGGCTGTTATGTTCCTTGATGATCTTCGAATCTAATATGAACTTCCACTTCTAACTCAAGTTCCATTGTCAGTGGTTAATGCTCACAAATATATTTTCTTATCATAAATTAGCAAAAACCACTGCACAATGGCTCGTTAGTAGTACTAGAGATATATCAATTTAAACAAGTACTACTAATAACTCAGCTCATCTTGAAAACAAAAATTGATACTTTTAAAACTCAATTTTCAAGAAGGAACTTGGATAGCATTCTATCCTAGAGTATGTTCCACATAGACGTCTACAAAAATTCATATCAGGACATCCATGTGGTACAACTCTAATCCCATATAAACAGCAAGAACAAATATTATTCAATTTGCTTCAAGTCTAGCTACACACGCAACAAGTTCCTTAAAGATACTACATACCTTTGTATTGGTTGTTTCTTTTAAGATCCAACCTGGCCTTGTTCCATCCACGTGCCTTACTCAATAAGCATTTTCCAGAACACCCTTTTTAATCTCCGACCCTTTTTAGGTGTTCTAGAATAGGTTCAGGATGTGACATGCATCCTCTTCCTTTTAAGCTTATTAAGTTCCTGCTGCACATCTAACCTGATAACAACCAATTATATGTTTACATCAACCTTAAAAACAAACTTATCTTTTATACAACTATGAGTTATGAAGTCCATCTTTTTCGGTTGATATCTTGAGCTCTTCTCTGATCCTTGGTTGTTGAGGTTTTCCCTTTGGTTACATATGCATGAAAGACACTTTAGTTCCATAGTTTCTTGAGATATTGCTGGTCGGAACAAATATTATCTCAGCTCTGGAACTTCGTTGGAACTTGCTTTCTTGTATTGAGTTCTTTGAACTTTGCTGCATCAGTTGGAACTTAACATCTCGAAGTTCCTCAACATATGTAGCTATCCCTTGCTGTTATTCTTAGTGACATATTTCTTTACTAGGAACTCATATAGTTCTTCAAGAACTTGCGAGTTCACCTTTTATCACCTGTCTGATAGGAACAAACATGTTAGTCTCAAAATATGTTCACTTATTGCACATTAAACAAGATAGGGTAAACTCTTTATGTTTTGCTGTTCTCGGCGTTTATGGATAAATCGCCTTGGCACTTCTATCATCAAACATCCCTAAGTGGAACATAGGGTGTCTTGTTAATCAAAGATCTGTTGCTTCAGTGTTAATGATGTAGCAAGAGGCATTGAAAACTATTCCAAAGAACCTGCAAAGACCATTAGTATATAACTTTGTTCTCTTCTTGTCTTTCATGATTCAAAATTGGAAACTTGTTATCAATCTGTGTTCCTGCAACAAACACTAAACATGACTGGAACTAGGTTCCGTTGTTAGATCTATAACCTCATAGATGATGAACACTTAGCCACTTACCCTGTGATAGAAAAGACTTTCAACAAACAATTCATCGTCTCTTCTATTAAGAAAAGTAACCAAGTGCACATTTGCTTTCATTACTTATAAACAAGACATCTCTTTCAATTAGTCTCTACATATCACATGGTAAACATATCCATATCACTAAGATCAAATGGATTAGTGTTGCTTACCAACTACCTGATGTTGAAAGAGAATGTAACATGTGTTTGATTCTCATGCTTCTCGATCTTAACCTGTTTGGAACTTACATATACATATACCTATTATCGAGTTCCTACTAGGTTTATCAAGCATGAAAAGATTTACATGTTCACAGTTTGAAGCATAGAAGTATCTCATCTTCAATAAAACCTAGAAATGTCAGGTTGTTGTTAGGAATCACCTTGAGATCCACAAATGATGTGTTCCCTTTTTGATTCCCTTCACATGTGACATTTCCACTCTTTATTGATGATGTCATCTTGAAGCCATGAAACAGCTAGAGTTACAAGCAATTTAAAACCAGAATGTGCATTAAAAACTCGACGAGAAAAATATTCACAATGGGATAGGAACTTGACTTACTAACTTCTTGTTATGTAGAAATTTTACCTTTTGTGTTAGTATTATAAGTCAAAGTTCTTCCATTGTAGGTTTATAGTAAGAGATACCTTGATTTGGCTATCATCATCTCTTTTGGAACCTCGCTGTCGAGATATTGCGAGTTCCCTCCTATTATAAACCTTCAACTCTTCCATGTTCCTTTTGACATAAAGTTGGAACATGTCCTTCTGGTCCTTTAGACCATTGTATCTTGGGTAGAGGAACGTGTTGATTTAATCTCAAATTCTTCAACACCTTATCAAAGTCCCTCATATTATCATTCAAAAGATATAACCTGAAAGTTCACAACCCAAGAGATTCCTTTGTGCCTTTAAAATGTCAGTAGGTTAGTCAAAAGAGATAGATAAAACCTAAAGCATAAAAGTGTTGAAACATAAAGTTCCTGTAAGAATACTCCCTTTTAGATGTCGTTCCATCAACGAAATGATGAATCTCCAACACGCAGTCAAAGATAATCATCTTTACTCATCATCCTTCATAAGAGTCTGCTACAGGAATTCATGCTTTGTTCCAAGGAACTTTGAATAATAAGAACTTAACTGGAAATTGAACCAGAATCTTTACAGGAACGTATACACTATCTCCTATAGCACCTTGATATAGAAGCTTTGTTGTTCCTGTATCCCTAATTCGTTCTATCATTTCAAGTTCACCAAGTTCCAACCAATTTAAGCACTGAGCTCCTAATGGAACAAACTTTTATGCACCAATTTGTCTCAATGGACAAACCTACAAAACAATCATTAATAACTTGCACAAAACTAGAAGAGAAGTTAGTTTGTCATGATATACATTATAAACATCAAAGCAACTTCTCTTTTCATCCATTCACAAATAACCTTCATAAGAATAGGGAATTGAATTTCAATAGGAATTTGTGAAGGATTAATACATACTAAAAGCACATGACCAATATTTACAGAGAGATGTATAGGTGACTTACACACTTATCCATATTGTCGCTTCACCTACTATAACCCTCTTATAAAGGCTTTCTAGTGAGAGGAACTTGCACATAATTCCTTATATACAAACAACCAAAGATCATCGTTATTAATCAGTTGTCTCCACTCATATAGCCTGCAAAATCAGTCATCTTTTGGCTTTGGTTACCCAATATATATTGGGTACCTTCATGTTAGTAATTGACGTCAATAATCCATAATTAAAACAACTACGGTTAAACCAACTATCTTTACTAACAATAAGCATCATGTGTCTACATAATAAATATTCAGAATAACACATACACATGATAAGGTCATTCTTTGGCAAATATTCAAAATATACGTTCATTACCTTGCCCAAAGAATTAAGTTTCCATACAGCAGTAATCCAGGTTCCAAGAGACCAAATATGCATAATTCTACACAATACGTTCCTTGAACTATTTCTAGTAAACCGATTCTTTGAAAATAAATCAATTTGTAAATCTGACAAATACTTTTCACACTATAAATCAGATTTGAGGTTACACAAAATTGATTTACAATCTTCCAAAACAAAATCCAAAATTTAACTAGAAATACTGCAAGAAACTTTTGCACATAGTATCATGCATATAATCAAGATTTCAAGACGAGACACTTACCTCAAAGATGTTCATCTTTGAATCACTTCTGCTTCACAAGCAGACTTTGGTCTTCACGTGGTATTGGGAATGTTCTAGGGTTGAGTTCCATTCGCTGCATTCCTTGTAGATATCCATCCTAGCCTGGAACTTGCTCCTCGGGGTTGCCCGGTTTATCAAGAGCACCGGCTCTGATACCAATTGTTAGTTTAGATGAACTACTACAAGAGGGGGGGTGAATGGTAGTAGGTTCCAATCGCGGAACTTAAGCGGAAATAAACAATTAAAGCGTAAAGGAACTTAAAGCACACAGCAAGTTTTACGAGGAAACCATCCAGTGCCTAACTGGAAGTAAAACCTCGGCCCATTGGGACTTATAAACAAATTCCACTATAATAGGCAACTCTCCTAGTACAACCTATTACACAGACCTTTGCTTTGCAAGTTCCACCACGGACACTTGACTCTATGATAGGACACTTCCTACCAGACCTAAGACACTTCTCAGGACCCTTTTTCTCCCCTTACCCAGGACACTTCCTAGGTGACCCAAGACACTTCTCAGGTTCCTTTCACTCACTGTGCACTCACAGCTACCACTCGAATTTTACGAGATTTCAAACTCATCACTTGTGTGAATTTAAGAGAATCCACAATCTCACCCCAAAATACAAAACACTCAAAAACCCTTTTTCCCATTACAAGATCTCATTGAATATCCCTAAATACATATCTATGAATAAAGAGATAAAACTAATATGTTGAACACTCGAGACCTGTCTGGAACTCACTGGACATACTGTAACCAAAACCTGATAGGAACTTTGACCAGGAGAACTGACTTAGCTTCGTGGTGAAGGCTAAAACCATTAAGCACGACCACTACACTTCGTCAGCCTCAACTTTGAATGAATACTTATGAGCATATTTATAGTACACTCGAAATATTCATTTCATCTTGAAAAAGATAGATTTTCTGAAAAGATAAGTTTAAAAGATATTTTCTAAAAACAAGTTTTCCGAAAATATATCTTTTTGTTCAGAATAAAATCTGTCAATAATAATAAGATAAACTTAACATAAAATCAGATTTAATTCCAATCTTATCTTTTAGTTTAAAAATACTTTTTAAACAAAATTTATCTTTTTCCAAAAGGGATTTATTAGAAGATAAATATCTTTATTCAGTAAAACCAAATCCCTAAAAGATATGCACGTATTAAGTAAATATATATCATTAAAACCGACTTTTAACGACGTGCATACTTAAGTTCCTATTAGGTTCCTGAACTCTGACAGTCTCTGAGTTCCTGACAAGTCAGTCACTCTAATTTCATTAACTGTTTGGAGTTCACCTTGGTTCCATATAGACTTGTTCCAGACCGACTTTTATGTCCAACATACTTACATGAATCCTAGAGCAATATACTTCTATTTCTCTGTCTTCATGTTGCTTCTCTGAAACTCTTGTTCTGGAATCCTGTAGTCTTGATATATTCTGGATCTTAGGGTTTGCCCCAGCATTACACCAGAACCAGGTCGTTACACCCGTTTCGAAGTTCCTGTTAAGAAACTTCTGGAAGTTCCATTTCTGGAACTCTTCTTCTAACTTTACTTGTATCCTCGTGGATCTTCTAAAGTTCCTCTGTTTCAGTTCCTACTTCAGCCCTCAACGCTTACTGAATCTGCAAACATCACAACACTAGAAAATCCTTATTAAATAGAAGTTTGCTCAATTCTTAACATCATCATCAAAACCTCATAAGGGTCAACAAGTTGCCCCTTTTTAATGATGACAAACTGAGCAAACTTCTGAGGATAACAAAGTAACTCAGAAGGTTAGTTTTTTCATTTATAAAAACAATAAAGAAAACTAAACTAAATTAAAAGACTCCTACACATACATGACCTATATATGTATAGGATACTTACCTCGTGAAGCTAACATATGTAAACACCTATTTACATAGTTACCTTCATGGTTCCTTAGCCATCATCATGCTTATCAACCGTAACACTTATCATTGTTCTTGTTCCTCTATTGCTTATCCTATATTGCTCAAGTTCCTTGTATATATACTTGTCATTGCTCAGGTTCCTTGTATCCTGTTCCAAACATAACTTGCTCTTTCTATGCACAACTTAACATACACGTTAGATAGATAATCATCATTAGTTTATAATCATCAAAACCTAATTGCTCAACAAACGATTTTCTAATACAAGGGTTCCACAATATGAGACTCTTTTTCCCATCAAGGCAAAATATATCACTCAATAATATCAAACCACTACAACATCCAATAATACTGTAAAATTTGTGAGTTGAATGCAGCTGATAGAATTTCTCAAAAGTGTAATTATAACGTAGAGTGAAAGTGTGTCTACGTGTGTCAGGATCGCCATCTTGTGTTAATACAAAAGATTTGTCGCGGTTGTTGTTGTAACATTGAAGATGCATAGACATGAAATCCGAGGAATCAATTAAAGAACACCATGTTTTGCAAACACACCTGAATCGTAAAAGGGTTTTCACCGGCAGCCTCGCCAAGATTTCTGTCCATAATTCCGTTGGTTAATACTTATCAGCTGCATCTTTTTTTTTTCAAAATAGAACTGTAAGAATGGAGGAAGACTTAACTACCGAAGCTTAGTGTTAGGTATTTGGTAAAATAATGCAATAAACTT
Organism: Chenopodium album; assembly: GCF_948465745.1. Classification (NCBI taxonomy): domain Eukaryota; kingdom Viridiplantae; phylum Streptophyta; class Magnoliopsida; order Caryophyllales; family Amaranthaceae; genus Chenopodium; species Chenopodium album. Next base: position 5,910,738 of record NC_137844.1, on the reverse strand, counting down.
ATAAGTTTTGAATTCATTGAAAACAAAATTTTATATAGACTGGGTTTACTTCTTTTTTAAAAAAAAATAAAAATTGTACAAAAGCAATCATATTATCCTTACTTCTTTAGGAAACTAATCCATAACCTGTGTTACATTCTTGTATCAAATTTAAAGCTGAGCTGTCACAAATCACGTTAAAAGTTTACAAAAAATAGGTTATATGTTGTTTAAATCGATTCAATGTATATATAATTTGGACAGTTATGGTCTAGTTCTAGAATTAATAATTAAAGAAAAAACCATCATACGTTACGAAGCATTCTTTTGATAGCAACTACTCATATTGATTTATTTATAACTGATCTTAACCTTCAATATTAAAAATTCATCAAAAATAAAGACAGGAAAAAAATGAATGGAAGATTCAGACGAAAAAAGATAAAAACAAATAAGGATTAATAATTTTTTTTTTTTTGGAAAGAAAAGGATTAATATATAATCTAGCATTAGGATAAGCAGAGTATTATATTTATGTAAAGTATCTTATATTCCTAACCATACTAGGGTATCGTTGTATATGGTTGTTACATGTGCCTTAAGGTATTGTAAAGTTTATTATACTTTATAAATACAATATACAATATAATTACAATTTACAAAAACTTAACAGTTTATTTTTGTAGGAAGTTTAACATGGAGTGCAAAAAGATGAGGATGTCGGACGACCAATTAATTGACAGAGAAATTTACATACCAACGGATTTACTAAGGGAAGAAATATTACCAAAGCTACCGGTGAAATCCCTACTAAAACTTAGGTGTGTTTGTAAGCTATGGTGCTCTATAATTGATTCCCAAGATTTTAGGATACATCCTAAAATTCGTAAAAGCCCTCATCTACTCTACATTGATTCGAAAGGCCACAGTTGGACCGGTCAAAATATATTTACTCTTCAAAGCATTGATACATTTGAGACAGTAGATAATCTTTGTAAAACATATGGAACATATGAATTTCATGAAACCTGTAATGGGTTAATGTTAATGTCTCAGAAGTTGTTACAAGACAAGAGTTTATTGAGAATATGGAATCCTTCTATTCGAAAGTCCTTGGTACTTTCCTCGTGTCCTTTGAGTTCTAATGAGAATCATGATCACCTTGATCATGATGATCTCACTGCAGAAGATCAAGACCATACATTGAAGCATATAACTTTTGATCAAGCTGAAGATGACACAACAGTTTTTCCCTAAGGTTTGGATCGATGAGCTGGCACATTCTGTTATGATGTTGATGAGCTGGCATAATTCTGTTATGACTGACTTCCCACGCTTTTGGTGATGTATTGAGTTTGTTAGAGATTCCCTTAGTGATGTATGCTATATATTTCTTCTAGCTTGTATGAAATCATCAGTTTTTAGTCATAATAAAATTCTCTCCTCTTTTTCTACATTTTTTCTCTGTATTTTTCTGAGTTCTGAGTTCAAGAACTCCAATATGGTATCAGAGCAGAAGATTTCCTGCTAATTTTTCCGCACAAATCACAAAAAAAAACAAAAAAAAAAAATTCATTCAATTCTATGTTTGATCGAAGATCAAATTCATTTTTCCAGATTAATTAGCCAAAATTCGAAGAGTTTTGTGCTAAATTTCATCCTCTACATCACAAATCTGTGATCATTTTTTGTTCTTCAGAATTACCAAAAATGGCTGCAGCATCAGAAGAATCAAACAATTTCACTTCAGTTGTTACTTCAGATCCTAGTTCAGTTTACTACATTCATCCTAGTGAGAATCCAACAGTTTCTTTGGTTTCAGAGAAGTTCAATGGTGATAACTATGCAGATTGGAAGAGAGGCATGGTTTTGGCTCTTTCTATGAAGAATAAGATGGCTTTCATTGATGGATCTTTGCCAAAACCAGATCCTACAGCTTCAGAATACAATGCCTGGACTAGATGCAATAATATGATCATCTCATATTTGCTGAGATCTCTGGATAATACTCTGTCTAAAAGTGTTCTCTATTTTACTACAGCACATGAAATCTGGAAGGATCTGGAAGATAGGTACTCTATAATCTCAGGACCTCAACTGTATTCTCTTCAGCAGTCATTAGGTCAAATAAGTCAAGATAATTCATCAGTTGCAGAATATTTCACTCGGATTAAAGGTGTTTGGGATCAAATTAGTGCAGCAAATCCTATTCCTGTATGCTCTTGCAATGGTTGTTCCTGTAGCTTGACTAAGAAGTTTCTGAAAGCTCAGCAGGATGAGAGGTTGATTCAGTTTCTTATGAAACTTGATCCCAAGCATGCAAGTGTGAGAACTAATATCTTGATGATGAATCCTCTTCCTACAATCTCAGCTGCTTATAATTTACTGATTCAAGATGAGAGACAGAAAGAGATTACTGATGTGTATAACAAACACTCAGGCATGGCTTTTGCAACTGGTGATAATCACAGGTTTGGTTCTGTTAATTTTGATGCAAGACAAGCTTATGCTGGAGGTTACAGGAAACCTAACTTGTTTTGTGAGTACTGCAAGATGACTAATCATACTGTTGATAAGTGCTACAAGTTAAAAGGTTATCCTCCCAGGCCTCACCAAAGCAGATTTTCCAAAGGAAAACGAGTTGCAGCTGTTGTATATGGTGATGATGATTCAGATCATGAAGATCCTGATGCTGCACATATCTCCAAAGAACAGTTCAATCAATTCTTAAGCTTCATCAAACAGAACAAAGCTGATGAATCTGGAAATTCAGTTGGAATGGCAAATATGGCAGGTATAAACACTTGCTTAATCACTTGTCTTAATTCCAAATGGATTATAGATAGTGGAGCTACTGATCACATATGCTCAAGATTAGATCTCTTTGATTCTTATGTGCCTTTTGATAAACTGCCTAATAAGATTACAGTAGCTGATGGTAAAAAGGTTGAGGTTCAGCATATAGGAACTATAAAATTTGGCAATGGCATAATATTGAATAATGTCCTGCATGTCCCAAATTTACAGTTTAATTTGATTTCTACACATAAATTGTGTAAGGACATGAGTTGTGAAATTGTTTTCACTCATGACAAGTGCATGATTCAGGATTTTCAGAAAAATTCCCTAGTTCTTGGTAACTTGGAGTCTGGTCTTTATGCTGTTGATGAAGATCATATGGAGAACACTCTGACTGTGAATCTGGCAGTAGCTGAAGAAGCAAAACTTCTGCATTTAAGATTAGGGCACTTGCCATTCAATAAACTGCATTATTTGAATGCAAGTATTCCTTCTAAATGTTGTTTAGATTCTGTTTGCCAAATTTGTCCCATGGCTAAACAAACTAGGAAACCTTTTCCTATCTCTAGTTCTAAGTGTAATAGATGCTTTGATTTGTTACACATTGATGTTTAGGGGCCTTACAAGGCTATGACACATGATAATTGTACATATTTTCTCACTGTAGTTGATGATATGTCAAGACACACTTGGACTTTTTTAATGAAAAATAAATCAGATTCTGTTGATATTTTGGATTATTTGTTTGGCATCATCCAAAATCAGTTTGAGGTTTAGGTCAAGTCTATTAGGACTGATAATGCCAAGGAGTTATGTGAGGGCAGGATTTTGCCAGTTTATCAGAAGTTTGGGATTTTTCATCAAACTAGCTGTGTTGATACACCACAGCAAAATGGCGTTGTAGAAAGGAAGCATATACATCTTTTGGAGACAGCTAGATCCTTATTCTTCCAGTCAAAATTACCTATAAAATTTTGGGGAGAATGTCTTTTGACAGCCACACACTTGATTAATAGAATGCCTTTGAGTAGTATTGGGTTTGTGACTCCATATGAATAGTTGTTTTCAACAAAACCTAACATAGATCATTTGAGGGTTTTTGGATGTCTTGCTTTTGCCAATACTCTGAAGACACAAAGGTCTAAGTTTGATCCAAGAGCTTCTCCATGTGTTTTCATTGGCTATCCAACTGGCCAAAAGGCTTATAAATTGCTTAATCTTGAATCAAACAAAATATTTGTTTCAAGAGATGTTACCTTTCATGAGAAACACTTTCCCTTTCATTTCTCAAATTCTTCCCAACAGCCTTACCCTATTTTCTTACCAGCAGATACACCCTTTAACTTTGGAACTGATCTTGAGATTCCTGATATTTTTGTTCAGAATCCAGACCCTAACTCAGGAACTGGACAACAGAATTTTTCTGATTCTGAGTCTGTTATTCCTGATTCTCCTGTTCTAACTCCACAAAATGACCAAACACTTACCCAAATACCTCAACCCCAAACCCAAACACATACTCATACACATATTCAACCTCTTTTACCAATAAGACAATCAACTAGACCCACAAAAAGACCAAGTTGGATGGATAATTTTGTGTGTGTTGTGACTGGTTCTTCGCATTGGTGTAATTTGGTGAGTTTTGATGAGCTTCCAACACCTTGTAAAGCTTTGATCACTAGCTTTTGTTCTCTCACTGAGCCTGCAACATTTTTTGAGGCTTCTCAATACCCAGAATGGGTAGAAGCTATGAACAAAGAACTGGAAGCCCTGGCTTCTACTGGTACTTGGGAGGTGACAGATTTACCTAAGGGCAAGAAAGCTATTGAATGCAAATGGGTGTTTAAAATCAAGTTAAAAAAGGATGGAACAGTTGAAAGGTTCAAGGCAAGGCTTGTAGCTAAAGGTTACACTCAGAAATATGGGTTGGATTATGATGAGACATTCTCACCTGTAGTTAAAATGGCTACAATAAGGTGTCTGTTGGCTATTGCAGCAAGTAAAAGTTGGCCTTTATTTCAACTTGACATCAATAATGCCTTTCTTCATGGCACTCTTGATGAATAAGTCTATATGAGAATGCCTCCTGGTCTTCCTAATCCACAAAACAAAGTCTGCAAGTTGCTGAAATCACTCTATGGGCTGTAACAGGCTAGCAGACAGTGGTTTTCTAGGCTGAATTCAGAATTGCAGTTGAAAGGTTTTGTTCAAAACAAAAATGATTATTCCTTGTTCATCTACAAGTCAGAAATTGATCTTTGCATTGCTGCAGTCTATGTAGATGACATTATTTTGACTGGCACTAATGTTTCTATTCTGGAGGATTTGAAGCAGCATCTGCATACTGTTTTCAGCATAAAGGACTTGGGTGAGCTTAGCTATTTCCTTGGCATTGAGATTACTAGAGTTTCAAATGGACTCATTCTCAGTCAAAAGAAATTCACAAAGGAACTCTTGGAAAATTGTGAATTTGATGTCTCAAAATCTGCAAAAACACCATTGCCTGTCAACTTGAAGTTGTTTGCAGAAGAAGGGGATTTCTATGGTGATCCTAGCAAGTATAGGTGTTTGGTTGGTAAATTGAACTTCCTCACTCACACTAGACCTGATCTTTCCTTTGCTGTTCAATCTCTCAGTCAGTTCTTACAGTCACCAAGGCTTCAACATGTTCAAGCTCTAATACATGTTCTAAGATATGTAGCTGGTTCTATTGGTCAAGGCATCTTGTCAGTCTTCCCAACAGCTGACTCTGCAAGGATATTCAGATTCTGATTGGGCAACCTGTCCTAATACTAGAAGATCAGTTACTGGCTACCTCATGTTACTTGGCAAAAGTCCTATATCTTGGAAGTCTAAAAAGCAGACTACTCTTTCTATGTCTTCTACAGAAGCATAATACAGGGCTATGGCTGCTGCTTCCTATGAGATTACTTGGTTAGTCAGATTATTGCAAGATTTGGGTGTGACAGATCTGAAACCTGTCAGGCTGAATGTTGATAATCTCTCTGCTATTCACTTGGGCAAAAATCCAGTTCAACATGAAAGGACCAAGCACATTGAGCTTGATTGTCATTTCACTAGGGAAAAGGTCTTGGAAGGTCTTATTGAGCTTACCTATCTACCTACTAAAGATCAGTTAGCTGATCTTTTTACTAAGTCTTTACCTTCTCCTCATCTTCTAGAGCTGTTGTCCAAGCTAGGGATGTCTTTCTCTCAGCCACCTCCTAGCTTGAGGGGGGGGGGGTAATGAGAATCATGATCACCTTGATCATGATGATCTCACTGCAGAAGATCAAGACCATACATTGAAGCATATAACTTTTGATCAAGCTGAAGATGACACAACAGTTTTTCCCTAAGGTTTGGATCGATGAGCTGGCACATTATGTTATGATGTTGATGAGCTGGCATAATTCTGTTATGACTGACTTCCCACGCTTTTGGTGATGTATTGAGTTTGTTAGAGATTCCCTTAGTGATGTATGCTATATATTTCTTCTAGCTTGTATGAAATCATCAGTTTTTAGTCATAATAAAATTCTCTCCTCTTTTTCTACATTTTTTCTCTGTATTTTTCTGAGTTCTGAGTTCAAGAACTCCAATAAGTTCCTACCCATGTCATCCATTGACATATATGCTAGGATATCCTTCTTCTGACGATGAAGACAATAATTTTAAGGTGGCTGCCTTTGAATGTCATGAAGAAAGTTCTTTTCATGGAGGAACTAATATTTCGATTGCAATTTATTCATCTCCAGGTCATAGCTGGAGTTCTGCAATAAAGAGGAATGATGTCCTCTTCCCACCATCTCTAAACAATCGTGTATTTTATCAAGGGGCTTGGTACTGGATTACCAAGACTCATCTCGTCTCCTTTGATTTTGATTCCGTGGATTTAAGCTATGTGGAGTTGCCGGTGGATGTCATGGAAGGAAAAATCACTAGGTTTATTTTCCTTCTTTGTGAGAAATTAGCGGTTTTGAGTGTGTCTAGCTTCTAATTGCTTTTGTGTATGGATTATGGATAAGGATAGCAGAAAGAAGCCATCGTGGAGGCCGTGGCTTTCAAGAGACTCAACTATTATTGAGGATTTATCATGTCAAATTCACGGTTTGTCGTACATACATTCAAGGATTTTCTATAATGGATGGGATAGAGATACATTTATCTTTCAGACCAGCAATGAAGTGTTTTCTTACTCAATTTCTACCCGGAAAGTACAAACGTTGAGATCATTCTATAGCTATAGTAATGTAGTAACTCTAGATGCTTATGCAGAGAGCTTGGTGTTGTACAAAGGAAACAACGGTCAGAATTTGACATCATCATATCCTGCCCATGACAAGAAGGTTGTGGCCTGGCCAACTATGGAAGATCATTGGAAAGATTTATGGATGTGAACTACACAAATATTCATTAGAATTTATGATATATTCAAATGTTTTGGCATAGTAATATTATAAATTATATGTTTTGCAATCCTACTTGTGTCGTTACAATCCATTCAGGCTAGTTGATTTGTTTGTGTAGATTAACTGTAAGATCCTATTTGTAGGTCGCTTAAAACAAAAATTAAACTATGTTCAATTCAGCTAATTTAAGCAAATATTGTATCGCTAAATATTTTAATTTATAAAATATGCTAATTTCATGTTGGAAAATAGTTCTATAATAAGAATCTAGTGATATCTCATTTAATTTTTTTCACACTAGCAAGTACCAGAGTAGTCTGTCACTCTCTTGTCCTGTGATGTAATCTCATATTCATTGATTACCTCTTCAAGACTTTTATCAATTGTTAATTCTTGTCTTCAACGGTGACTTGTAGAATCTTTTTAGAAATCTTCTTCACGAGTATATTTTGGAAGCCTTTTCTCTGTTGCCTCCTTCCTCTCTGACAATTCCCCTTTTTTTTCAAGTCCCTATATTTGCTGTTGAAATGTATTTGAATATGAATAACAGGAATCAACCTTGCTTGGCCCTCTGTTAAATTTCTGGACACTTTAATTTCCCAAACTTAGTACTGATTCTAAAACCACAAAGATTTACTTTAGTCTATACCCTCTAATGTCTAGACCCAATTGTTTCTGAAAAATGATGTGTAGTTGACTAGTTGATGTACCTTGATTCAGAGAGCTGCAGATAACAATATAATCCATGATCAAGTTTCTTCCATTGTTCGTTATTTTTACTCCTCATTCATTAATTCATATGCATTTTCTCTATAGTAACAGTTTTTAAAGGAGCAGCATTGAATTAAGGACTTAAGGTATGAGTCTATGAGCTACAATGATTAATGGGAGCAGGAACTTGTGGACTTAAGATTATTCTTGCTGAACTTGCTGCACTTGGATATCCTGGGATCGTCTCAGCATTCTGAAGATTATATAAACAGGCTTCTGATAAATCTGATTTGTACATGCTCTTCATTAGTAGGATGCAGTTGAGGATAGATGTTTTGGTGATCATTTGTCATGTCAAATACAGAATACTCTAATTGTTTTTAATGAAAAATGTTGCGGGCAACCAATTTCTTTGTTCTATATTATGTGATCTTTAAACATCTGGCAGAATATGTACTGCACCCCTTAGACATTGTGAACAGGTAACAGCCAGCTGAGCCAGGTAACCCCGGGCATTAGAGAGATAGCAACCACGTTTCTGATTTGTACTATGCTTATGCATAGTTTAAATGTGGAAAAATATGAATACTTTCTAATGGGATTTGCCCCTCTCTAGCAATGAATATAAGGTTGTAGGATTCGACACTGTCGATTATAAGGTGTCGAACGTATGGTCTGCTTTTGTTTATTCTGTCAATGATCACCATTGGAATGTTGAGAACATTTATACTGTGATATTTCCAGTTGATAAGAGTATATGTTTCTTGGAAGGGTTGGATCGTACGTAAACTTAGAAGACCTTTGACTGAGACTCTTGCTGTTTAGTTTAATTTTGATCTTGAGGATTTGTCAAATCGCCTAATGCTGGGAAAGAAATGATTGCCAAGTTAATCTTTTTTTTTTTTTTTTCCGGGATTAGCCCAAAGGGTGAACCGAGTGAACACCAAAAAAAAAAAAAAAAAAAAAATTAGTTCATAGATTATGAGTTGCTTAGCAGCCACTTATTACTTATACCTATTCTTTAGTAATCAATAATTACCTATTTACCTATTCTACATCTTTTATTTATACGTTAGTATATCTTTTTAAACATAACAAATAACTAATTAAACCCCAATATCTTCACGCTACTTTGCCGATCGTTTTTTCAATCTTTTTGATGATTTTTTTTTTTTTTTTTTAATAATAATATATTGATTTTTTTTGAGGAGTATAGCAGAAGATGTCAAGAAAATTACTACAATGCAAAGTAATTTGTTTGCAAATTTCAAGAACTCTTTGATCTTTGAGGCCAACTGATGAAGCCAACAACCGAAGAACATGACTGCTCCAATGAATCCATTGAAGCCAACCAAGCTTCACGTTGGTAGAAGAAGACTAAGAAGCTCCAACCATTGAAATTCAACACAGGCCGGTGGCATGCAAATTTTTCCTTTAACAATGCATTCAAAAACTCTATTCTATTTGCTACAAATGTAAATATGTAATTCTTTCAAAAAAAAAAAAATGTAAATATGTAATTACAATAGGAAAGTTTTCATGACTAATGATTGGAATATGGAGAAGTTAAAGCTAGATGACATCATATCACCCCTTCCATAGTTGAAACAATGATATAAAATAATCGCGGTATGTAAGGAATGCAATCTTTAAAGAGCAATAACCAAGTAATCAGTTTATGATAAGTTCAGAGTAACCAAACAACAACTCAGTGAGACTGTCATAAGTAATCACTAAAATTAATCAAAGTAGAGCGAGCAAGGGGAATCAAAGTCTGCCCTTTGGAAAACAGCAAGCTCTCCTCATAAGTAAAGCACATTGGAAAATCACTCTTTCTTCTAATCGGTTGTAATTTCTGATTGTTGGAGTCATAATAATATATCTTATTGGAGATTCGTATCAAAACTGTACAGCTCTTCTGGTCATACAGAACCTCTGAATCAAAATCAATCACCCGGCTACTTACAAGATCCACGGTAGCACATAAATAAGCACCTCCAGAAAACCATAACCTCCACGAATCCTTTTTACAATCCGTCTTCTCCATAACCCAAACACGGGTGCTTTCAAAATATATGCTCAAAACAGCTATTGAATCTCCCAAAACGAAGATTAACCTGGCAATTATTTGTTTCCCAACATCAGGCAATTTGACGAAACCAAATTCCTCAATATCAAAATCAAAGTAAACAACACGAGTCTCAGTCGAAGGATGACTTTTATGGTAACCTCCAATCCAATATGCAGCCCCTTCAAAATAAACATAGGCTCTTCGACATGCATATAATGAAAATTTAACATCAACTGGGAAATTCACAGTATTAATGTTCTTAAGCCTCCAACGCTTATCATTGAAGGAATAAACACAAGAGCATATGTTGGACCCCTTATAAATATTGAAAAGATCGAATTCAACCACCTTATAATCATTACTAGAAAGGGCATATCCTACAAGATAGCGATTATATATCCGTCGAAAAGACTCTTATATTATTCCAATGATTTGGGGAAGTACCATTGAATTTCTAGTAGAAGGGTTCCACAATCTGAGCTCAACACCATATTTTTGATACCATAACGTCAAACCTTTACAAACTCCAAAATAGGTGTAAGTTTTAAGAGTTGAACGCAAATTATCAATATACATCTTGAAAGTGTAATTTTTATGTAGAGCGAAAGTGCATCCTATGTTTTTACAGGGGTCGAGTTGCTCTTGGGTTGATACAAGAGTTATGTCATGATTATTGTTGTAACATTGAAGATGCTTATACATGAAATCCGGGGAATCAATTAAAGAACACCATATTTTGCAAACACGCCTGTATTGTAAAAGGGTTTTCACCGGTAGCCTCGCCATGATTTCCGTCCATAATTCCATTGGTAAATACTTGTCATCTGCAATTCATTTTTTTTTTCAAAGTGAAATTGTTAAGGTAGAAGGAGACTTGACTGCCGAAAGTCAGAGGTTGGTATCATGGTATGTACTTAGTAAAATTATAATAAACGTTTAACCTTTAACTGGAAAATTAATTAGAGATTTGGTTATCTTATAAGTTTTGAATTGGTTGAAAACAAAGTTTTATACAGATTGGGTTAAGAGTTCATTTTTTTTTTTTTTTGTAAAAAAAATTGTACAAAAGTAATTATTATCTTATAACCTGAATACCTGATAAGTGATAACATTAAAATTATAATAAAAAGTTATCACTAATCAGGTTAAAAATTGACAAAAGTAGGTTAATAATATAGGATTTTTACAGCAAAATAAATTAATTTTTAAAAAAATAGAACTCCATCATCATGTGGGTTCCCTGGCCACAATGGCTCAATGCAACATGTCTTCTACGTAGCATAAAATTTGCTCATATGTTAAGATGAGCCAAACTACACTCAGAAAAAGTGAAAATAAAGAAGTGATTGACATTAAAATAAAACCCTGGGAAAACCAAGTTCATGGAGCACGAAGCCAACCAGAGATATCATGGGAACCACTGGAACATAGTGAACCCAAAAAAAAAAAAAAAAAAAAAAAAAAAAAGGATTTTGCTTAGGAAATAAGAATATATAGTCCATATTTATTTATTTATTTATTTTATAATAAAGGGCAAAAACACTAGGCACTGAATAAATACTCTAGTAAGAAAGATTCAAGCCCAATTCAAAAAATCGAAGTATTACCTACCCAGAACCTGTATGGAGGGGCCAAAAATCTTAATTGTTTCATAATCATTAAAGTATTGATGTCTTGAAAACCCAAGAAAATGAAGAATCCCAATATGAACTTTGTACGAAAGAACTGAAGGAAGCTAAGCTCAAACCTACATAACCTGCATCAAATTAAGATCAAATTCATGGTAAGTCAATTATTGGATGTTCCATGGTGAGTTTTGCTTTCATATTGTAAACTCACGTATGCTTAACAACATAAGCAAAGAACAAGGCAGTACAAAGCAGCGATTATTGATAAAGGAATTAAAGCAAACACAACAACAACTATCCCTGAAATATCATGCATGATAAGGAATCAAAATTGATAATAATTTACCCTACTACTACAACACAGAATCAATATAAGATATACATCCCAAGATTGGAGAAGAATAACATAAAGCCAGCTGATATTTGGACAACCCGTCTACTACCAACACGTGATAGCTTTTCATGTAAAGGTTAATGGTTTGACTAAGTCAAAACATAGTTGATATCATATAAAGTGTTTAGCAAGATTATAGTGGTGAGAATTAGCATTAGAAGTAGCAACATAGAGTGGTTGTCTATAAAACCACACCTTAGCAGCGAGTGAGATTTGAACCTGCCTTTTTTATTCTATTTTGGTAAAACGAACCCTATCCTACATATTCTTTTGGTAGTGCAATTGAGTAAATTGAAAATCACGATAGTTTCATATTCATCATATTATGCTTTCTTTTTATAGATTTAAAGGTCATATGACTCATATCACTAGTTAAAATTACAGTGTTTAGGAGACCAAGCTAACATATTTCTTGTAGATGTCCATAATGTTGAATAAAAGTAAAATCACGCTAGTTAAAAATTTAATATCCCCATATTCTTCAATAACCCCCTTGAATATTAATCTCCCTTCTCCACTCTCAACAAGTAACCCCAAACCCCAAGCAACAGAATGAATAATGGCTCAACCCTGATACGGGAGCCGTATATACAAAGAAGATACTACCTCCGTTAAATACTAGTTGAAACTTTAGAAAACACCCCTCAATCTGCACAGGGTGAAATGACAGATGGAAATATTGCACTTGTGACGGAAAATAATTCATTAGTGAGGCATTTTGTAAGAAAATCCGCAACAAAAACGAGAAGGAATATGTCAACCCGCAACCACCCCTAGCAACCATCACGCTAGCAAAATTATAAACATCTATATGCTTATTAGTTACTACGGTCATGCTGTACAGGATTAGCAATAAGATCTAGTTGTTTAGATCCTCTAACAGGTTAGCTAATATCAGTCGACATGTTTATTTCAGAACACAAATTTCCATATCAACTCGACTTTAGTAATACTACTAACTACCCCCTTATCTTTGTTCCAGATGATCTGCTACTGTTGTAGTCCAAACCACATCAGAGCCACCTACTTCATTGTGTATTTCTAGCCATGAATGAATGAAAAGTCTGTTGTATCCTTTACATGTATGACTAACAAAGCAATGGTGTTGACTAAAGCAAAGAATGACATATATTTAAATTTTGTACGAGTAAATCAGAATTTCCATCCTACCCCAGGTTTACATCCACTTACTACTTATATATTTATCCACACATGCTCATACGCACAGGACTAGAGCTATCAACAACTGACGTGACCAGTACAAATCCAAAATTCGATGTGCATAGGCACAATAATTTAGCATAACTCCCCCGACTAGACCCAACCTGAACCCAATCAGTGACCCGAATTGACACCTCTACATAGCGCAACAAAAAAAATGTAGAGGGTACAGTATAATTTACTTATTTAACACCTGGTTGTAACATTGACATATACATTATCGTGATCATAAAGGGTATGTAACTACAAATTGTTTGCAAAATTGGAAAAAATCTCCTATATATTTATCATCTATGATAACTAGGGATTTTTTTTTTAAGTTCACTCTTTGTTTAACAAGATACAACATGAAACACATTTTCAAGACAATGAGATTAACAACCACATATTTGAAGAAATTTTACAAACACAAATCTCAAAAAATAGATGAACTCAATGCCTTTTCCTCTGCATTCTATTATTTCTATACAAGACCCAAACTTAGGATTTTGGAATTTAGATTTCATGTCGCTGCCTCTGTATTCTATACACTTATAGCTTTGTTGTCCAGGAATAATTATGTCGTATTTATACTCAAATTAAAGTTAGAACAAATTTAAATGCAATTAAGAAAATTTAATTTTAAGAACTGACCTGAAGAACAATGATGGTTCTGACTTCTGAATCTATTCAAGATCACGGCTTCCTCTTCTTTCTTCTTCTTTCTTTTGGACAGAGCACTTTCAGCAAAATCTCAAGTTAACTATTGGGATTTCTCTTCACAATCTTCGGTTTTCATTGATTAATGTAAGTTTGCACCAATTGCTAACCCATTACTCCAGCAAAATTGCATTGTCTGCATATGTATGTGGTATAAAAATAAATAAATAAATTAGAAGAAAACATATCCTTTCACCCATGAAACCAACAAGTTAGACTTGCAAGACACTATGCCTACATGAAAAATCAAGGTTAACATTAACATTCATGAAAAAGAGAAATATAATGTCTACAATGGAATTTTAACTTATGTTTTAAATTCCACATTTCATGAAAAGTACCCATTTTTCATTTTTGGGTACTCAAGAGTTCTACAACAGGAACATACACTCAATGTTACACCTGAGAGAAAAAATAATTAATCATATTCCAAAATTGGTGAGATACACTGGTTTCCATACACTTTTGTTGACTGATTTCTACCACATATAGAAGACTCCATATCACTAGGGAAAACTCAATACTTTACAACATGGTTCATTTTTTGGTGGCACCTCATCCAATTAAGCCCTGGAATCTGGGTCTCGGTAATGAGTAGATGAGAGCAGAATCTTTTTCTTTTCACAATGCTATAAGGCCTATAACTCTAGTTATACAAATGGTTACAATTTGTGGTAATTTATTCTTGTAGTTTCGTAGAATATCTCTTTCTTGGAGCCAAAACTTGAATTATGAAGACCAGATTTACATCCAACCGAAAGATAGAACCCATTTAATTACTTATTCAGATGACTGTTGAGTTAAACATTGGACATTATATGTAAGTGTGGTTCTACTTGACTCTGGACACAGCAGAGTATGTTTGGTGCTTCTGAATAGCTATTTTTTACACAGTTATTGAACTCTCATGATATACTTTTTTTTACATGCGTTAATTTTTCCACAGGTTGCTATCTAGTCTCAAACTTTACTTGAAACATCATCTCACAAATCTTAGTTGTAATTTCCAGCCTATGCTCATGTACCAAGAATTATTATAAATTTGCAGTTCAGTGAATTCAGTCACAGCGGTTACAAATTCATAATTTCATACAGACTTTAATGATGGTGACTAAAGTAGAGCATAACTCAGCCATCCACGTGATTGGCAAACAAGCACCTTACTGTATTTCAGAGTGTACTTCAGAGTTCTACCTATATCATCTTTGCCCAATTCTTGCTAATATAAAGAACCCACCAAGCCACCTATATGCATGTTTCAATTTCTATGCTAAAACAGTACTTACATTCAGGCATTAACATTGTACATATCAACCACAAGTCCACCATCAATACTAGGTAACATAAGAGATACTCTCAAAAGCTAATTCACAGGCTTACTGAAGTAAATTTTAAGACATCTTACTCTGCCCCATTGTCTATCCTACAAATGTTTACTCTATCCCATTGTCTATCCTACAAAAGTATTGCTCAGTTAATTATTGAAGACACAGTATCAGATTATTGGGCAAAATTGTTCCAAACATTCTTTATTAGCTTAGCTTCCAAGGTAGTGTTACAGAGTAATTAGCAAAATTGAGCTTAGAAATAAAAATTGGCAGACAGAACTGAGAAACAGTCCAAAAACAAACATTATTATAAAGCTTTTGTAACAAATTTGTTGTGGGATATAGCAGGCCAAACAGCAAGACAAACAACATCCAATAATATGACCTTGACGAAGCTTTAAAAACAAACAACAAACAGCCCGTAGATAAAATGCATTACTGTTACCTGTCATCATTCAGCATCTACCGGTTTACATTGTAGTCCTTTTTATGCGAGTGAGGTCAAAGTTGTGCCTTCACATCCTTTGTGCAACACCAAGCTCTCCACATAAGTATCCAGACATGAACAACGAAAGCATTGAACAACAGTCAAAGAAATTATAGGCATCCAAATTAGAATCTCCAGAAGAAAATTGGCACCATGGCTCCTCTCCGTGATTCTTTTCAATTACCCATACACAAGCTCTAACACGAGAAATACCAAAAACTGCTAATGACCCACCAAACAGAAAAAGAAACTTGCGCATTTCCTCCCCAAAATCCGGCATCTTCAGAAAACTAAATTCCTCGGAATCCAAGTCAAAAGAAAGAAGATGAGTATCTTTCCCTATGAATCCATAATAAGGTCTCCAGTACAATGCCCCTTGGCAGAAAACAGCCCCATTCCTCAACCTCATTAAACTAAAACACCACCTTGGAACATTTCTCCAGACGGGTTTAACCCTCCAAACACGGCCACTAAGCGAATAAATGGCAATCTCAATCGACAACTCCGAAGCTTGAGCACCACCAAGCTCCACTGCCTCCAAAGCAACCACCTTATAAACCTTACTTAAAGGAGCAAATCCTAGATAATATCCAACATTACTAAACTTAATACATTTAAGAGGGCAATGGAGAAGTAACATGGTTTTCCTAATAGAAGGGTTCAACAAACTCAATTCTTTCGAATCCGAATCATGGAAAGTAAATCGCCCAATCAACATCAACCCATCAACCATTACACTTTCAAAATTCATTCGGGATTCTAAATTCGTATCAAGTTGAGCAAGTTTTCTCATTGAATCACTCCGACGAGTTATAAATTTGAAATCAGAAAATGTTTTGGGTATAGGTTCAACAGTTAAAATTCGAGGATTCTTGTAAAATTTGAGATGCATAGAAATGAAATCAGGAGAATCAATTAAAGAACACCAGGTTTTACAAACACACCTGAATCGTAAAAGGGTTTCCACTGGCGACCTGGCCAAGATCTCCCTCCATAGATCTGGGGTTAAATACTGGTGTTCTAGCAATGGTGTTTGCCTTTTCCGACCCCTCATTTTGAGCGATTTGCAGAATGGAGGATCACTGTAAGAGGAAGAAGACGGACTGTTAGTTGATGGGGTTTTGCATTTGGGGTTTTTCTTATGAGAATTTTTATTTTTTTTTTTTTTTTTTTTTTGGCGAGTCGTCTTGTATATTGTGTTACTTCCTGGTCCCTTGGTTTTTTTATTGGCCATGGGTTGTCACCTTGTCGGGTCTGATGAGGTCGGGTCGAGGTTATTCAGCGTAAATTTTTGCCTGATCTCGTGACCAGCTATCATTTGATGGTCCCTTGTCAAAACGACGTCGTTTTGTAATATGGAGCCCACTCTTATTTGGCTGATCCTTCCTCTAAACGACGTTGCTTTTTTTTTCAGCTTATATTTCCATTTTTAATTTCTAGTTATATTTATTTCCTTTGTTGAGTATATAAAGTATTTTTTTTCATTTAATTCAAACTTTCTCTCTCTTCTAGATTTTACAATATTTTCTCTTTCATTATTCATATTCGATTTTTTTTTTTAATTTCTAGTGTTGAATTGTTCTACATATTCAAGGTATTCAAGATTTTTTATTTTTTTTGTTTATGAATAGCAATGGAGGTTGCTACTGATTGTTCATCTGCAATTCTTC
Organism: Chenopodium album; assembly: GCF_948465745.1. Taxonomy (NCBI): domain Eukaryota; kingdom Viridiplantae; phylum Streptophyta; class Magnoliopsida; order Caryophyllales; family Amaranthaceae; genus Chenopodium; species Chenopodium album. The sequence goes on along the minus strand of NC_137844.1, from coordinate 5,893,336 downwards.
CTTCATTATTGGATGAAGTAAGTTTATTTATTGCTTTTTTGATTCAACGTTTTTTTTATTGAATAATTTTGTGTGTTTTTAATTCCTTCTTTACGGTTGATTGTGAGTATATTCCTTGTTTAAGTTTATTTACTAGAAAAAAATGAACATTTACTAGAAAAAAATGAACATTTATTAGAAAAAAAATGAACATTTAGTAATTGAACATTGCAATATATAAAAATGAACATTTATAATATATAAGAATAAAACAAAGAGACTATGAAACTGAAAAAAAGATTGTACATCTAATGTTATATAACTGAACATTTGAGTTGTAAAAAATGAACATATCATTTCATAGTTTCTTTAATGTTATTTTTTAACATCTATGCAATAAAAAGTGCACATGTTATTTTGTACACTTCGTGTAAGTAAATGTTCATTTAGTAATTGAACATTGCAATATATAAAAATAAACATTTATAATATAATATAAAATAAAGAGAATATGACACTGAAAAAAAAATATACATTTAATATTATATAAATGAACATTTATTTATTAAGAATGAACATCATACTGCATGAAAATGAACATTTAATTATTGAAAAATACAACATTATTGTAAAATATGTTCAATTAGAAAATATTCATTTTTGTTATAGTAAATGTTCATTTTTGAACAAGGGGCCATAAATATCTACCTGGTCTCGAGACCAGCCTTCAACTACTGGTTATTCAGTGTTTTATTTAAGTTGAAATCTAAATTGACTTGTTCAGGTTTGTTTTATTTTTAATACATCTAAATGTAACGTTAATTTTTAAGCAGAAAATACCAGTTAATCAATTTGATAAACAAAATTTGTTCATCAAATGGAGAAATTATAAATAAATCAACAATTTTGTATTAAATATGGGTCCCACTATTGTTGATTTATTTACGAAAGTGCCATGATGACTGGACATATGTTGTTTTATTTACCATTTTGTTAATTTTTAAGCAGAAATACCAGTTAATCAATTTGAGAAACAAAATTTATTCATCAAATGGCAAAATTGTAAATAAATCAACATTTTCGTATTAAATATGGGTCCTGCTATTGTTGATTTATTTACAGAAATGTCATGATGACTAGACATATATGTTTATATGTTGTTTTATTTACCATTTTGTCATTTGATAAACAAATTTTGTTTATCAAATTGATTAATTGGGACTACCTCATTTTTAAGCGTTATATATACTTCCTCTGTTTTTTTATAACATTTATTTTTTCATGTTTGGCAATGTATTATTTTAATTAAAATTATAAACATATGATTAATATTAATTGGGATGAATCTAACACGAAATCACATCACTATATTTTTTCTTAAATATAAATCATCATAGCAGCTAGTCAAAAGTGGTACATACGAAGTTTAAATAATGTTAAAGTCAAATCGTAATAGGTCTTTGACCGAAATAGGGGTGGTGCAATCAAGAATTTTGGTTCTTTAAAGGTGGTTTAGTAAATAAAAAAATATAAAAGGTGGTTTTTTCAAAAAAGTTGGACAAAAAAGGTGGTTTATACCAATTTTGCCTAAATTTAATAACTAAATTAACAATTGTAAATAAATCAATAATTCATGAACATAAATAACAGTAGTTCATGAACATAAATAAACGAGTTGTTCATGAACTTATCTAAACAAGCATATTTATGTTCGTGTTCAACCTCATTTATTAAACGAGCTTCAAAATTTGTTCAAGCTCGGCTCATTTATTAAATAAACGTACCTGAACGAGCTTCAACCGAGCCCGAACACGAGTTGTTTATTGATCGCCTTGGTTCATTTACACCCCTAGACGAATGTTACCAAGTGGTGTTTTGAATTAATTGATCATAATAAGGTTATTTTTTTTATCAAGGAGCTTGGTATTGGAAACCTCATCCTAGGTTTCAAGGAGAAGAAACCCGTCTTTTTTCGTTTGACATTGGATCTGAGGAATTTAGCTATGTGAAGATGCCTGATATTGGGAAATAAATGTTCAGGTTTATTTTCCTCCTCGGGGGATCATTAGCTATTTTTGGTATTTCTCGAGTAAGAGCTTGCGTATGGGTAATTGAAAAGAATAAAGGAAAGGATCTATGGCGCCTATTCTTTTCAGGAGATTCTAATTTAAATACCTATACGGATTTCACACATGACGGGCTTAAGGTTATGTATATTGAAAATACCAATTGATTTTTTTATAACATTATGAGTAGGGGTGTAAATGAGCCGAGCTGAGCCAAGCCGAGTATTACCTTGTTCATGTTCAAGTTCATTTAACTTAGGCGAGTTCGAGCACGATCCCGAGCTTTCAAGCGAGCTCAAATTTCTGTTCAAGCTCGGCTCATTGAGTACACTATATGTTCACAAACGGTTCATGAACAACTCGTTTATTTAATGACTCTTTCATGAACAAACTTAATAATAATCGAGCTTCTCCAATAAATGAGCTTTGTACTTTTAATATTTGAAAATTTCAAAATAAGCATAATAATTGAATCTTAATTATAAATTTAATAACTAAATTAACAATTGTAAATAAATCAATAATTCATGAACATAAATAAATGAGTAGTTTATGAACATAAATAAACGAGTTGTTCATGAACTTATATAAACGAGCATATCTATGTTCGTGTTCAAGCTCATTTATTAAACGAGGTTCAAAATTTGTTCAAGCTCGGCTCATTTATTAAATAAACGTACATGAACGAGCTTCAACCGAGCCCGAACACGAGTAGTTTATTGATCGGCTTGGTTCATTTACACCCCTAATTATGAGTCATCGAGTACAACAAAGAAAAATTTTCCGTAGTTATAATCTTGGTACTTATGTGGAGAGCTTAGTGCTACACAAAGGGTACGAAGGTGTAACTTTGGCATAGCACATCAATCTAGTGGTTGTTTGCTATCAATACTTGTTTTTAAAGTTTCTTCATCAAACATTATATTGGCGTATAGCCATGCTTGTTTTCTTTTCTTTCTTTTTTTATTTTATTTTTTAAAAAATGCATCTTTAAATTAAAGTTTTGATGTTTATCAACCCATATTTTGTAGCATTAAGTATTTTAATTACTATAGATTTGAGTTTTTATGATAGTAAAACTGCTTACTACTTGATCTGAGATGTTGTGTAAGGTTTCTACATACAAAGTCGTGCATACTTGGATGACACTGTTTTCTCTGAAGATTTATATAGTGGGTTAATATAAATACAACATAATGATGATATTATTGATATACTACATAAATTAATCTCGAGATCATATAACTTTTAACTTACAGTCATATAATACTATACAACCAGATCAGATTATATGCATGCTAGACATTTTCTAAGTGAGCTAGGTATACATGTTGGTTTGAACAATCTTCTATCCATTATGCAGCCCCTTCCAAACATACCCTCCCCCACATTGCAATCTCATTACACTAATAGGGCGAATAACCTTGTGCAAAGGACATTACAATACGAGGAGTAGCGAAATGAACTTTTTTTTTTTGTTGAGTTGAACCCTATCCTGTAAGGATTAAGGGCTCAAACTCAGAACACTTGCAATTTACCCACAACAACAATGAACAAACAAGCATAACAATCAAGAACAACCATGAAAGAAAATTAAGCAAATAAAGGAGACAATGTTACCGTGGGAAAACCCGAGAACCAGGAGAAAAAACCCACCTTTGCACTATGGAGTAGTATTGATGATGAATGAAATCAAGATTACAAGCATGAATTGTATGGAATTCAAATGCTCCTCACAAACTCTCTCAAACCCTCTATTAGTGTTTAATGTTTGTGAATTATGAAAATAAGAGATCTAAAGCAATATATATAGTCTAGGTATTAGGAGATAATCAAAGGCTAAGATTAATCAAGAGGGATGAGAAAGTTAATCAAGGCCACACAAAGAAAACCGGGCTCGAAAAACAGAGCAACTCCGTGAAACCCAGTGGAGTGGGCGCTCCAAAGAACATGAGCGGCCACTCAAGCAAACTGGAAGAAAAATAGCCAAAACGAGCATTGAAAAGAGTGGGCGCTCCTACAGAGAGGAGCGGCCGCTCCGTATTCCCCTGCTGGACAACTTCTCGTAAAACAGTCATATCTTCCTCGTTTCTTGGCCAAATTTAGCTTATGACCAGTCGTTGGAAAACTCTTAAGATAAGCTATTACCTCCAACTAGAATCATCTCAAAATCTTTCCTAGATTGAGAGATATGCTCATTTGAAGTCAGCCCTTTTCTTAAAGTGGTCAAATTCTTCACCTCATTGATTTCACCTTATGCCTCCTTGATTTATCCATCACCACACAAATCCTAACATATCCTACATATTCATTTTGTAGTGAAATTGGATAAATTAAAAATCCTAATAGTTATGTATTCATTGTAATGTATGAGGACACCCCAGTTACTCATTATGAAAAACGATTTTTGTTTCTCTAATGACATTTTGGAAATTATTGGCATGTATTCTGTGCTGCTGACTGAGCATAGTGGGGACAACTTGATCATGTATTTATTGGCATGTATTTACCCACGTGTGAATGCTGGACAAACAACTCTGCCACATCACAATACATGTGACTTCTAAACGGTGTGGAAAATATTGTTTTGCCCCCAAGAGAAATAAATTTCGTTTCTCAATATGAGAAACAGAGGATTTCCCGTAATGTATGCACTATAATTTCTCCTTTATAATTTTTTTGATGTGATTCTCCTTTATATTTTAAATGTCATGTTACTAGCTCAAATTACAATGCATAGAAAATCAAGTTAACATAATCCATGTAAACGTTTACGAAGCTAAATAGAAGTAAAATTAATTTGATTATATAATTTGTTGTCGGACCTCTCCTCCTTCCTCTCTCCTAAACCTTAGCTAGCCTCCACTGTTGTTTTTTGAAGCCCTAACTCTTGTTTCTTTAAAAGTTTTTAGGTTTATAATAATGCTTCCTCCTTTTGGGAGAAATTTTTCTCCCTTGAAAAAAAGGGTTCAAGACAAGGTTTATCTCCTCTTTTCGGGGGAGAATTTTCTTAGGTTTGAATCCATGATATTAGATCTAATGGATTGTCGTGAAATTATTCCGTTGGTGAACAATTACGTGAGATCATAAGGGTTATCAATGCAAGCTTTCGAATACAATCGAATAAATCAGAAGGAAAATATCCTCATGGCTACAAAGGATCGTTAGATTGTCTCTCCAACAAAGCTTTATTATTTTCCAGTGATATAAGCGGAAGATGTTCCACAGTGTAAGATCTACTCGAAGATCGTAGTTTTTATAAAGGAAATTTTTATTTGATGCAAAATCTTATGTATTTGTTAAAGTTGAAAATCTTTTGTAGATATCGTATGACATTTTATTAATGAATTTATTTTATTACTCAAATAAAAAAAAATTTGTTGTAAAAAAAAAAGCTTATTATATAATTTAATACCTGCATTCTTCGATAACATAAAACCTACTATACATTAAATAGAGTGTGTTCTATTCATCTGATATGACAATTTTCACTCATTTGAACTTATTAGACCTTACTAAAACTTATTTTAGTTGTAATTTGTACTAGGATAACACTTAGAACTTAACTGAACTTATCTGAGATGAAATAAGTGAAAATAAGAGATGAGCAGAACAGACCCTTAATGTCCCATTTCCGTAAATAATTAGTAAACCCTTATGTAGGAGGGTATAATTTACTAATATTACACCTGATCGGAAGACTTGTAACATCGAGCAATATATTATCGAGATTAATTTACTAATTTTACACCTGGTCGGAAGACTTGTAACATTGATGAATATATTATCGAGATTAACTTACTAATTTTACACCTGGTCGGAAGACTCGTAACATCGATGTTCGTATATATTTTTGAGATTAATTTACTAATTTTACACCTGGTTGGAAGACTCGCAACATCGCTGTTTATATTATCATGATCGATCATAATCTTTGTACATAATCTCCCTTATATTTTTCCATCTATGCTAACTATTGAATATTTTTTCTAATGTCCTTTCTTTTGTTAGCAAGATACAAAATGAATTAATCACATTGGCAAGATAAGAGATTACAATCACATATATTTGAAGGGTTTCTACACACATAGAACTTAAAATATTGGAAAATTCAATGCATTTTCCTCTGTATTCTATATTTCTATACAAGACCCCAACTTTGGATTTTGGATCACTGCCTACGCGTTCAATACATCTATCATTTTAGGGTCTTGCTTAGTTGTACATGATTCATTATTATGTTGTATTCATACTCAAATTAAAATCAAAACAAATTCTAAATGTAATAAGGAAACATAATATTAAGAAAGAAGATATTCATGCCGGTTGATAAACCAATCCACCATTCAAATAGTTACACATATAATAATTGACTTCATAATAAAGTCAAATGCTAATCTCTTTTACAATGAAACAGTACAATTACCAACTAAATGGTACATAAATCTCCAAAATGAGAAATATATTAATTGGATAAGATTTTACCAGCTCCTAAATCAACAATAATTGGTGAAGAATTATTAAAATTAACTTTCAAAGCCTCTCTTAAGAACCACACATTAGCCTTTAAATACCCCTCAAGTCAGTATGCATACTTACACCACCACCACAAAACAGCTTATTGATTCAATCATTTCTTCCCCTCCATCATGTCTTCATCATCATCCATGCCGAAGAAGGAATCGAGAGGTCGTCAAAAGATCAAAATGGCTAAGATTAAGAATCCAAGCCATAGACAAGTGACCTTCTCAAAACGCCGTTTAGGTGTCTTTAAGAAGGCTAGTGAACTCTGCACCCTTTGTGGTGTAGAAGCCACAATAATCGTGTTTTCCCCTGGTCAAAAGATGTTCTCTTTTGGTCAACCAGATGTTGACTCTATAGTCGACCGTTACATTAACCATAACCAAATATGTCCTAATGGTACCACCACCAATTCTGAGGGTGGTGTCCATCAAGGTAGTCAACAAAGTGGTACTATGCGCAAACTCAACTCGCAACTATCCAAAATACATGAACTCCAAGAGTCTGAAAAGACTAGGAGTGAGTTGCTTAACAATCTGAAGAAAATTCCTAGCCAAAATTGGTGGGAGCAACCTGTTGATTATCTTGGCTTAAATGAACTCGAAACTCTGAGGGCTGCATTGGAGAATCTTAATATGAATGTAGCTAACCAAGCTCATTCATTGGTGGAAAAAACTTCTTCTACTCCGATCCAACCCTAAGAATGGATAGCAGTGTCGGGGTTAGTTGCTGATTATCGAGGATAAATTTGAAGGGTTTACTGTTCGTGGTCAAGTCAGCAACATTCATAAGCAAAAGTTCTTCTAAATTAAATTAAATATATATAGAATGTCTTATTATTAGTTTCTTTGTTTTTATTCTTGTTATTCTAGTACTAAAGTAAGTTCGATTAAGGCCAGGAAAAATATGTAATGAATTGTGTTTTATAATGTTTTCGATGAATAAAATGAACAGTAGATGGTTTTGGTTGCCTTTATATCACTCCTAGTCTCCTACTACTACGTACTCGATATAGTTTTTTTTTTGCCTAAAAGTATTACTACGTCGTTGTTTTTTTTTTTTTTTTTTTTTGGAAAATGCCTTTCAAATAACTCCCACAACTTCAAATAATTAACTTTTTTAAAAAAAAAACAATAACTTCCATTTTTACTGTTTTTTTCCCCTTATAACATACATATATCCCATACATTAGCATGGATAATATATTCTAGTAAGATAATATAAAATAAATAAATAAATAAGGATGATGAACTTAAACGTCAATTTGTTTTATACTAAAATGATAACTATTATTTGTCGAGTTGTATCAAACTAGCCCATAAATGCCTAAATGGCATTTATTAGACTTATCACACATTAGCTTCTTTTTTTTTTTTTTTTTTTTTTTTTTTTTTTTTTTTTTTTTGTGTGTGTGTGTGTGTTACAAAACCTTTTAGAAAAATATTAAAAACTTTATTTCTTTTGCAATGATCTTTCATTTTTTTTTTGTTTACAACCTATCCTTTTATAATAAGATCATATTATAGATTTTAATTGATTTAAAGTTTTTAATTATGTAGATTTTTTATTTTATTTTTTTGTTTTGCTGGCGAATGATTATTTTTAATTTTAATTTCAATTGTAATTTTAGGAAATAATAATATGTTCATTAAGAATCAAGAAGAAAAATCATAAAACACCCATGTTACTATACATACTTACATGTACAAGTTTGTGATTCCTCAAAAAAAACAAAAAAAAAATTAAAGACCTATTACGATTCAGGTGTGTTTGTAAAACCAGGTGTTCTTTTTATTGATTCTTCTGATTTTATTTCCACACACTTCAAAATTTACAAGAACAATAGCGCAAATGCTTATATATATTAAATACCTACACAGAATTCACACGTGACGGGCTTAAGGTTATGTATATTGAAAATACCAGCTTGTTGTTGGTACATACTTATAACAAATTGATTTTTTATAACATTATGAGTCATCGAGTACAACAAAGAAAAACTTTCCGTAGTTATAATGTTGGTACTTATGTGGAAAGTTTGGTGCTGCACAAAGGGTACAAAGGTGCAACTTTAGCCTCACTCACAAATCAAAATCAGTACATATATAATGGTGGATATTAAAAGGCGACATGTAAGAGCATAGCACATCAATCTAGGGGTTGTTTGCTATCTATACTTATTTTCTTTTCTTTCTTTTTCTGTGAAAAAAAATTGAATCGTTAATTAGTGTTTTGATGTTTATCAATCCATACTTTGTAGCACTAAGTATTTTAATTACAATGGATTTGAGTTTCTATGATTGTAAAAACTGCTTACTACTTGATCTGAGAATCTGAGATGTCGTGTGAGGTTTCTACGTACATGTATACAAAGTCGTACATACTTTGGAGTAAGATTTTCAAAAGGAGAAGAAATGGATTATGATATAAGAGTGATGATTGTATACAAAACCTTAAAAAAGATCGGTAAACAAACAATGATAAATAATAACAATGACACTGTTTTCTCTGAAGATTGTAATATGTTTGCCTTTTTAAACATATCATCATATACTCCATATTGAGAATAGTGGGTTAATATAAATACAACATAATGATGATATACGTAGTACTATACAACCAGATTAATCACGAGATCATATAACTTTAATTTTAACTTATAGCCATACAATTATTACAATACTATACAACCAGATTATATGCATGCCAGACATTTTCTAAGTGACCTAGGTATACATGTAATTATCTCTAGAGATCTTATATACCGTAGTATAAAATTGAGTTGAAATAACAAAATCGAAAAACCTTTGAAGCTGATAGAACATCCGAATATATATAGATGGATTGGCAATTCAATGAACCTGAACTCCTCGAGATCAAAGTCGAAACAGACAACATGATGAACCTCATATTTAGGTTGGTTTGAACAATCTTCTATCCAATATGCAGCCCTTTCCAAACATACCCTCCTCCACATTGCAATCTCATTACACTAACGGGGCGAATAACCTTTTGCAAAGGTTACTGAAAGAGTTTGTGGAATATTTTCCTCAAGGGAATTCTCATTAAACTGTGCAATATATAACCGAGTACAAGGCTCAATACAAGGCATAATCTAAGGCTATAAAATAGGAACAGCTATACAAGAATATTTACTTAACATAACAGAAATATATTTACATATATATCTTAACACACCCCCACAGTCGAAGCGGGAGGACCACGGACGCTAAGACTGTCACGAAAATCCTCAAATAATACTCGCGGAAGACCTTTAGTAAAGATATCCGCAATCTGATGTCTAGAAGGCACATGTAGAACCCGAACTTCCCCACGTGCAACCTTCTCTCGGACAAAATGAATATCCATCTCTATGTGTTTCGTACGTTGATGTTGTACTGGATTTCCTGACAAATAAATAGCACTAACATTGTCACAATAAACCAGGGTAGCCTTTTTGATCGGACAATGTAACTCCAAGAGAAGATTCCGAATCCAGCATGATTCGGAGACAACATTAGCCACCCCACGATATTCGGCCTCTGCACTAGATTTAGACAATGTGGGTTGGCGTTCAGACGACCAAGAGATTAAATTATCCCCTAAAAAAACACAATAACCAGACGTTGATCGTCTCGTATCAGGGCATCCCCCCCAATCTGCATCAGTATATGCAACCAGAGAAGAAATAGAAGAGGGATACAAATGAAGGCCATAATCAAGAGTACCCTGAACATACCGAATAATCCGTTTGAGAGCAGCCATATGATCAACTCTGGGGTCGTGCATATGAAGACAAACCTGCTGAACGGAATAAGAAATATCCGGTCTGGTGAATGTGAGGTACTGTAGAGCCCCTGCAAGACTCCTATACAAAGAAGGATCATCAAAAGGAGCACTAGTAGTAGCGCCGATCTTGGAATTCGTGTCAACCGGTGTCTGAGACGGTTTACACGATGACATCCCTGCACGGTCAATTATTTCTTCGGCATATTTCCGCTGTGAAAGAAACAAACCACCCTTGTGTCGCGTCACAGCAATACCCAAAAAATAATTCAGAGGACCAAGGTCCTTCATAGCAAACTCAGAGCTAAGAAGAGAGATAATGGAACGGCGAAGAGCATCAGAAGAGGCTGTCAGTATAATGTCATCCACATATAACAAAAGATAAGCCATATCCGACCCTTTGCGGTAGATAAACAAAGAGTTATCCATCCTGCTATTAGTAAAACCAATAGACAACATATAATCAGCAAAACGCTTATACCAAGCCCGAGGTGCATGTTTAAGTCCATAAAGAGACTTATTCAAGAGACACACATAATCTGGATGATCCTTATCCCTGTAACCAACTGGTTGATGCATATAAACTGTTTCCTGCAACTCACCATGTAAGAAAGCATTTTTCACATCCAACTGATGAATAGGCCATGCCTTCAATAGAGAAAGGCTAAGAACAGTGCGGATTGTAGCCGGTTTGACAACCGGACTAAATGTCTCGCCACAATCAATGCCAACCTGTTGAGTTTTGCCATCACCTACAAGACGGGCTTTGTGCCTCTCAAAATCACCGTTAGACTTGACTTTATGAGTAAAAATCCACATAGAACGAATAACATTCACAGTAGGTGGACGGGGCACCAACTCCCACGTCTTATTGTTAATAAGAGCACTAAATTCATCATCCATGGCTATTTTCCAATTAGGATCACGTAAAGCCGCGATCGGATTACGAGGTAAAGGAGACCTCGTGACAGCAACATTGGAAAAATATTTTTTATTAGGCTTTACAATGCCATTTTGACTTCTAGTCACAACATTTGGCTTCTGGAATGGAATTTGGGCAGTAGGTGGTGCGGTTGGGCCATGTGGGATCTGGGCCGAGAGAGAGGGAGGTGAGGAGTTGGGTGGGGAGGAATTTTGTGGGCTTGACAGCAGGGGTGGCCCAAGCGCCTCTTGGGTACTCACTGCAGGGGAGACGTGAGGAGTTTTGGCGTGGGCCGGATTGGAGGGAGGAGTTACGGGCTGGGCCGCAGGTGAGGAGGGTGGGGAATAGTGTTGGACGGTTGGTGTAGGTCCAGCAGCTTGGGTCAAGTGATGAACAACCAAAGGATGTAAACCATCCCCCAAAAAATCATACGAGGTAGAAGACGGAGTATGTAGGTTAGCAAATGGGAACACACTTTCATCAAACAAGACATGGCGACAAATAATGATTTTATTAGACGACAAATCAAAACACTTGTAACCACGATGATTAGAAGGAAATCCCAAAAAGACGCAAGGAGTAGACCTTGGTTGTAACTTATTAATGGTGGTAGAAGGAATAAGAGGGTAGCATAAACACCCAAAAACCCGTAAGTGTGAGTAAGAAGGAATTCGTTGATAAAGAATTTCTAAAGGAGACTTATTACCCAACAACTTACTTGGAAGAATATTGAGAAGATATGTAGCCATTTGCAAGGCATGATGCCAAAAAGAAGGAGGTAGAGATGCATGAGCAAGAAGAGTTCTAGTGACATTGTTAATAGTTCTAATTTTCCGTTCGGCTTTCCCATTTTGAGGAGAGGTATGGGGACAAGAAAGACGGAAAGATAGGCCATTGCGTTTGCAAAATTCCCAAAAAGGACCATTATCAAACTCCCTCCCATTATCACATTGAATATTTTTGATGTTTCGTTCAAGTTGAGTGTGGATATGGGCTTTAAAAGCTAGAAAAGTGTCATACACGTCCGATTTCTTGGCTATAGGAAAAGTCCATAAATAATTCGAAAAATCATCCAACAAAACAATGTAATAACGATGGCCTATAGAACTTAAAATAGGTGAAGTCCACAAGTCACTATGAATTATATCAAAAGGCATAAGAGTATTAGAAGTAGAAGGAGCAAAAGGCAATTTAACATGTTTGCCATAAACACAAGACTTGCAAATGCTAGAACAAGAATGTTTATTACAATCAATGTTTTTATTATGCCTAAGAACATCTAAGATAGGAGCACCCGGATGACCCAACCGATCATGCCAAAGCTTAGGTGAAATGGCGGCAAAAGTAGAATGAGGAGCGTGATTTGTGGTAAATGGATAAAGCTCCCCATGGCTATCACACCTCATGATTGGCTTCCCCGTCCGAAAATCCTTCACAGAAAATCCAAAAGGATCAAACTCAACTTTCACAGAATTATCGGTGGTAAATTTTCTAACAGAAATGAGATTTTTGATGAGTTTAGGTGCATGAAGAACATTTTTTAGAGTAAGGGGAGTAGTAGGGGAAGACAATTTAGTATGACCATAACCAAGTATAGGAATAGTATGACCATTACCAACAACAATGCCATTATTAGGATGAGTGCTCAAATTAAAATAAGACGAGAAATTACCGGGAGAGGAGGTCATATGAGAAGTAGCTCCAGTGTCCATGTACCATGCCGGATCGGGTTGAGAAAGAGTCATAGTGTGCATCGCGGACTCAATGTCAGTTGGAACATACGACGGAGCATAGGACCCGGGTTGAGAAGAAGCTGCATAGGCCTGCTGGGCTTGTTGAGGTCGTGGCCCCAAGATGCCAGGTTGCTGCCTGGGTTGGAAATTGGGCCTGGCCCAATTCTGAGTTGGGTAAGGACAAGGTGGCACGGGCCACCCTTGAGGCATCCACCCCCATGGTGGATACTGTTGCTGCCAGAACGGGGAGAAGGACTGCTGGCCGCCTGACCCACGTGGCGCACCGCCGGAACCACCACCGGAGGACTGACCCGCCTTGCCGCCACCAGAGCCACGGCCTGCACCACCAGAATTTTTGCGGTTGCCGGAATTTTTCCCCTTTTTCTGATTTTTCCCTTTCGAGTGACTATGAGAACCGGAGTCAAACTGAGAATTATCAGATGATGCCGCAACCATTGCCGAGTCCGAACCTTGTGAAGCATCCTTGGCCAAGCCGGCCTCTTCGAGAGTGAGCATGGATCGTGCTTGATAAAAAGCAGGTAAGGGATTGCTCTGCCTAATAAGCGTACCAACACCACTGTACGCCTTCGTAAGGCCCCCAACCATCTGAAGAACCATTCGACTGTCCGAAATCGGTGCACCTACATTCTTGAGTTGATCTGCAAGAGACTTCAAACGCTGACAATAAGCCGAGACATTGGGAAAGTCCTCTAAATTCGTGGTTGAAAACTCCTGCTCGAGAGTAACAGCCCTAGAATGTTTATTGTCCTGAAATAGGTCACGCAACCTATTCCATATATCCATTGCTGTTGCATCTGGTTCAATAACAGTGTTGATAAGGTCAGTCGAAATAGTACCATAAAGCCACGATAAAACCGCGGCATCAAGGGTCTGCCATAGTTCCTTTTCTTCCTCGGTAGACGGAACTTTCTCCTTGCCTTCAGCAGGGGGAATGATATGGTGAAGAACCCGATGAGACTTTGCGTGAAGTTTGAACAACTCCGCCCACGTAGAGTATTACATATTCGCCATTTCTAGAGTAATGGGAATGTTTGCCTTGATGTTAGGGACAACAAGAGCAGGGTGATATTGAGACTTAGATTCACCCATGGTGAAGAAACAGAGAAGAGAAGAGATGAGAAAGAAAAGATGAACAGAGATCGTGAGCAAGAATAGCCGAGGAAAGCAGCGGAAGATGAAGGAAATCGTGCCCTAGGCAACTGATACCATGAAAGAGTTTGTGGAATATTTTCCTCAAGGGAATTCTCATTAAACTGTGCAATATATAACCGAGTACAAGGCTCAATACAAGGCATAATCTAAGGCTATAAAATAGGAACAGCTATACAAGAATATTTACTTAACATAACAGAAATATATTTACATATATATCTTAACAGTTACAATACGAGGAGTAGCGAAATGAACTTTCTTTTTTGTTGAGTTGAACAACACTTGAACCCTATCCCACATATTCATTTTGTAGTGCAATTGTTCATTGTGATGTTGTACGTACTTTCTCCTTTATAATTTAAATATCATGTTACTAGTTCAAATTACGATGCATATATAGGAAACCAAGTTAACACAATCCTTGTAAACGTTTACAATGCTAAATAGAAATAAATTTAAACTTATTACATAATTTAATTAATATTCCCGCATTCTTCGGTGAAATAAAACCCACATTGAATCTTAGTCTACCCTCTCTTCAATTTTAATAAGCAAACCCTGATCTTTTTTCCTAAAAAGTGATAACTAAAGTAAAGGATGACATTTATTTAAAAACTTCGTAAATCAGAATTTCTATCCTACTCTTGGTTTACATCCTCTTATGTGAGAGGGTTAATTTAATAATATTATACCTGGTCGGAAGATTCTAACATCGAATTATATCTTATTCAGATTTGTTTACTAATTTTACACCTTGTCGGAAGACTTGTAACATCAAAATATATAATATCGAGATAAATTTACTAATTTTACACTTGGTCGAAAGACTCGTAACATTGGTGTATATATATTATTGTGCTTAGCTTACTAATTTTACACCTGGTCGGAAGACTCGTAACATTGATGTATATATTATCGAGCTTAGCTTACTAATTGTACACCTGGTTGGAAGACTCGTAACACCAATGTTCGTATATATTATCGAGATTAATTAACTTACTAATTTTACACCTGGTTGGAAGACTCATAACACCGTTGTTTATATTATCATGATCATAATCTTTGTACATAATCTCCCTTATATTTTTCCATCTATGCTAACTAGCGAATATACTTTTTTACAATCACATTGGCAAGATAAGAGATTACAATCACATTGGCAAAATAAATCAATCACATTGGGAAGATAAGAGATTACAATCACATATATTTGAAGGGTTTCCACACACTTAGAACTTAAAATATTGGAAAATTCAACGCATTTTCCCCTGTATTCTATATCTCTATACGAGACCCTAACTTTGGATTTTGGATCACTGCCTCCGCGTTTTATAAATCTATCATTTTAGGGTCTTGCTTAGTTGTACATGATTCATTATGTTGTATTCATACTCATAGTTAAAACAAATTCTAAATGAATTAAGGAAACATAATTTTAAGAAAGAAGATATTTATGCCGATTCATAAACCAATCAACCATTCAAATAATTACACATATAATAAAGTCAAATGCTAATCTCTTCTACGATGAAACAGTACAATTATTAACTAAATGGTACATAAATCTCCAAAATGAGAAATATATTAATTGGATAAGATTTTACCAGCTCCTAAATCAACAGTAATTAGTGAAGAATTATTAAAATTAACTTTCAAAGCCTCTCTTAAGAACAACACATTAGCCTTTAAATACCCCTCAAGTTAGTATGCATACTTACACCACCACCACAAAATAGCTTATTGATTTAATCCTTTCTTCCAATTCATCATGTCTTCATCATCATCCATGCCAAAGAAGGAATCGCGAGGCCGTCAAAAGATCAAAATGGCTAAGATTAAGAATCCAAGCCATAGACAAGTGACCTTCTCAAAACGCCGTTTAGGTGTCTTTAAGAAGGCTAGTGAACTCTGCACCCTTTGTGGTGTAGAAGCCACAATAATCGTGTTTTCCCCTGGTCAAAAGATGTTCTCTTTTGGTCAACCAGATGTTGATTCTATAGTCAATCGTTACCTTAACCGTAACCAAATATGTCCTAATGGTACCACCAATAATTCTGACGGTGGTGTCCATGAAGGTCGTCAACAAAGTGGTACTATGCGCGAACTCAACTCGCAACTATCCAAAATAGTTGAACTCCAAGAGGCTGAAAAGGCTAGGGGCGAAGTGTTTGACAACTTGAAGAAAAATCCTAGCCAATGGTGGTGGGAGCAACCTATAGATAAGCTTGGGTTAAATGAACTCGAAATTCTGAGAGCTTCAATGGAGAATCTTAACATGAATATAGCTAACCAAGCTCATTCCTTGGTGGGAAACACTTCTTCTTCTTCAATTCATCAAATCCAGCGAGGATAAAATTGAAGGGTGTTAGATTTCGGGAAAACTCCTTGGGTTGGAGTGTGTACCATTGAATAATATATATAGTGTTACAATACTAGTCCTAATCTTGTTAGGAAACCTAGTACGATAAGAATACAAACTATATCACAAATATATACAAATATATCCTACTCTGCGACAAATATTATAATTATCCTATAATATCTATCCACCCCCGCAGTCGTAGCGGGAGGAGGGCGTACGCTAAGACTGGACCTAAATTCCAGAAATAAATCTCGTGGTAGGCCTTTGGTGAAAATGTCTGCAAACTGATATCTAGTAGGAACATGCAAAACCCGAACTTGTCCCAAAGCAACCTTTTCTCGAACAAAATGAATATCCATCTCCACATGTTTGGTGCGTTGGTGTTGTACCGGGTTGCTAGAAAGGTAGATAGCACTGACATTATCACAATAAACAATAGTAGCCTGCCGTAGAGGACAATGTAACTCAAGTAAAAGATTACGAAGCCAACATGCCTCTGAGACAACATTCGCGACGCTTCGATATTCTGCTTCTGCACTCGACTTAGACAAAGTATGCTGACGCTTAGATGACCAAGACACGAGGTTGTCCCCAAGGAAACAACAATAGCCCGAAGTGGAACGTCGGGTATCGGGACAACCTCCCCAGTCAGCGTCAGTGTAAGTAATAAGTCGATGAGAAACAGTCGGATATAAATGTAAGCCGTGATCAATGGTACCCTTAACATAACGCAGAATGTGTTTCAATGCCTCAAAGTGAGGTTCCCGAGGATCATGCATAAAAAGACACACCTGTTGTACCGCATAGGCAATATCTGGCCTAGTGAAAGTGAGGTACTGAAGAGCACCTGCTAAACTGCGATACAAAGTCGGATCCCGAAATGGTGGTCCTGCATCTGCACTAAGTTTTGACTTAGTGTCAACTGGAGTAGCTGCAGGTTTACATGAGCCCATACCTGCACGCTCTAAAATCTCCTGTGCATACTTTTCCTGTGAAAGTAGCAAATAAGAGGGAGTACGGGTTACCGCTATCCCTAAAAAATAACTCAATGGACCCAAATCAGTCATAGGGAACTCAGTTTGTAAGTGAGATATGATCCCTGTACGCAACTTGTCAGAAGAGGTAGTTAATATAATATCATCAACATATAGAAGCAAATATGTCATATCATCACCCTGTCGAAAAATAAACAGAGAGTTGTCACTCTGAGAGATGACAAAGCCCAGTTTGATGAGAAAATTAGCAAAGCGTTGGTACCAAGCTCTGGGAGCTTGTTTCAAACCATAGAGAGCCCTGCGGAGTCGACAAACATGAGTGGGTGCTTTCTGATCAATAAAACCCGGAGGTTGGTGCATGTAAACAGTTTCCTGCAAGTCACCATGTAAAAATGCATTTTTGACATCTAGTTGATGTATCGACCACTTTTTAGCCATGGCTAAACTGAGAACAGTACGAATAGTGGCCGGTTTAACTACCGGACTGAAAGTCTCATCACAATCCACACCAATTTCCTGCGACCTGCCATCACATACAAGACGAGCTTTGTGCCTTTCAAGGTCACCATTAGACTTGTATTTATGCTTAAATAGCCACATACAATTAACAATATTCACCCCCGCAGGCCTAGGCACCAATTCCCATGTCCCTGTTTTAATTAAAGCACTATATTCATCATTCATCGCCGCATTCCAATTATGGTCATTTAAAGCTTGTTTATAGGACTTTGGAAGTGGTGATTTATGGTGAAGGGGACCCGAAGGTTGAACGGTGAGGTTACAATATTTCGGGTTTGGCTTAAATATACCCCGTTGACTACGGGTGACTCGGGGAGAGGGAGGCGGTGGCCGAGTGGGTTGAATGGGTGGAATGCCACGCAAAGGTGGCGGTGTATAAGTTGGACTAAGCGTGGCTGGGCTGTTGTCCGGAAATGGTGTGGGCAGTGGGGTCCGCAGCCCACCCGCGGCTGACGCTGGGCTGCCGCAGCCAGGCCGCGGAGTGGACTGGTGGGTGGGTGTGACTTGCGGTGTGGACTGATGTGTGAGCTGGGCAGACGTGGAGTGTGGAGTGTGTGGGCTGCTGCTTTGTGGGGTGACTGATGGGCCTCTTGTAAGTGGGCTGCTGTTTTGTAGAGGAGGAGAGTGTGGGCTTAGTTGTTGCGGATTGTGGATAATGGGACGCAACAAGTGAGGTGGGGGATCTTCATCACATAAAAACTCATAATCTTGGGTACGAAAATTGGCTAGATTTCGAAATGGGAAAGTCGCTTCATCAAAAGTGACATGACGCGATATGATTATTTTATTAGTGATAAGATCAAGACACCTATACCCTCTATGGTCAATAGGATAACCCAAAAACACACGCGGTGTTGACCGAGGAGCTAATTTATGTGGAGCTGTTGCAGACAAATTAGGAAAACATAGACACCCAAAGACACGGATATGATCATACGAAGGAGTTTTTCCAAATAAGGCGAAAGCAGGAGTATTGTGTTTAAGGGCTTTTGTTGGCAAAATATTTAGAAGATAAGTGGCCATTTCAAGAGCATAAAACCAATACGAGGGGGGAAGAGACGCATGAAAAAGAATTGTACGCTTAATATTATTAAGAGTGCGAATCATGCGCTCGGCTTTGCCATTTTTTGAGGATGTGTGTGGACAAGAAAAGCGGAAAAGCATTCCATGGTCAATACATTTTTGCTTAAAAGGGTCATTGTCAAATTCCCTACCATGATCACATTGAAAGCATTTAATTTGACGTTCAAATTGGGTTTCAACATATTTTCGGAAATTGATAAATGATTGAAAAGCTTGTGACTTGTATTTAAGAGGAATTGTCCACACAAAATGAGTATGATCATCTAATAAAACTAGATAATATTTGTGACCTTGAACACTACGAATAGGGGAAGTCCATAAATCGGCATGTATAATATCAAAAGCACAAATAGTAGTATTATTAGAATTATCAAAGGGGAGACGAGTATGTTTTCCTAATTGACATGAATTGCAAAAATTGGAGGCTTGCTCCTTATTACAATAAATATAATTTTTAGACTTAAGATGGCTAAAAACTTGAGCCCCAGGGTGTCCTAGACGACTATGCCAAGTAGATGGAGAAACAACAGTGAGAGAAGTAGCAAGATGGGTTGACGGAGTGGACTTGGTGGTTTTGACTGGATATAGGTCTCCCGAACTATCACATCTCGTTATTATGTTCCCCGTACGAAGATCCTTCACAGAAAAACCAAAAGGATCAAACTCAATAGATACAGAATTATCAGAGGTAAATTTACGAACTGAAATAAGGTTCTTTATGAGTTTAGTTGCTAGGAGGACGTCACGAAGGACAAGAGGTGTTTTAGTATGGGGAAGGGTGCCATGACCATAACCTGTTACTGGAATACGATGATCATTACCAACTAAAATATGATTTTTAGTGCTTAAATTAAACAGGGGTAAGAGATTACCGGCATTATTCGTCATGTGAGATGTGGCACCCGAATCCACGTACCACTGATTGTCGAGATTTGGAAGAGTCATTGTTGAGAACGAAGCTGCCAAGTCCGTAGGAGTCATGGGCTGTCCGAATTGGGCTGTGTAGGCCTACTGCGACTTGGGCTGGCCCAAGATTGATTGCTGCTGTTGAACAGGGAATGGAGCAGGGGGCCTAGCCCATGTGGCTTACTGAGCCCACTGCTGGAAGCTGGCCCAAAGCTGCTGCTGGGTTGGGCCGGACTGGGCCTGCTGCTGGTTCTGCTGCTGGCCACGTCCACGGCCTTTAGGCTTGGACTTTCCACCCCTTGCTTTACTGTTACGCCCACCACCACCACCACCACCACCCCTGCCCTGTTGTTGCGACGGCTGCTGCTGTTGGTGAGCGGCTGCCGTGGTGGTGGTGGTGTTGTTTGCCTGAGTGACAAACGCCTGTCCAGAGTTGTCTTTGGCAGATTTACGGGACTCCTCGAGCAAGATTCTTGATCGTGCTTCATCAAACCCGGGAAGAGGTCGAATTTGAGTGATGGATTGAGCCACCCCATCGTAGTCGGAGTCAATTAAACCGGCACATAGACGAAGAACCAAGGTTCTTTCAGACACAGGTTGACCGACATTAGCTAGTTGGTCTTTTAATTCCTTCAATTTCTGGCAGTAGGAAGATACATCCGGAAAATTTTCAACAAAGAGATTGTTAAATTGATTTTCAAGATAGATCGCACGAATTTCACCATTATCTTGGAATATATTAGCGAGCCTATCCCAAGTTTCCTGTGCCGTAGCGTTCTTGTACAACACCGTGCTTCGTAGGTCTGCAGAAATCGTATTATAAATCCACTTTTTCACAATTGAGTCAAGGCGGTTCCACTGCGCCGAGGTGAGGTCCGTAGGACGAGGTGATTTGGGATCTATATGATCAATAACATTGCAGGAATGGCAATGTATCTCGAAGAGCTCAACCCAACTACCATAATTCCCTTTGTCACGATCAAGAATTTCTGGAACTTCGTTCCTGATATTGCTGATAGAGTTGGCAGGGTGGTAGTCGTTTGAGGGGGGAGGAGTAGGAGGAGGCGTGGCAGGTTGGTCATCATCCTTGGCCATTGCTAGTATAAAAACAAAACAAGGATGCTACTGTAAACTAAAGTGCAAATTAAAAACTTAATGTTGCAGCAAAGTGGACCAAAATAAAAGTAGCAATTTTAGGTGATGAATTACCACGTGAGAATAGAGGTTGCGGAAGAAAGAAAAAGAGGATCGGATTTTTTAGAAAAAATTAATTTTGTGGAACTCTAAAAAATCTTGGCTGTGATACCATGTTAGATTTCGGGAAAACTCCTTGGGTTGGAGTGTGTACCATTGAATAATATATATAGTGTTACAATACTAGTCCTAATCTTGTTAGGAAACCTAGTACGATAAGAATACAAACTATATCACAAATATATACAAATATATCCTACTCTGCGACAAATATTATAATTATCCTATAATATCTATCAAAGGGTTTACTGTTCGTGGTCAAGTCAGCAACATTCATAAGCAAAAGTTGTTCTAAATATAAAGTCGATCTTATTAATTAGTTTCTTTGTTTTTGTTCTTGTTCTTGTTCTTATTCTTCTAGTACTAAAGTAAGTTCGATTAAGGCCAGAAAAAATATGTAATGAATTAATTCTTATAATGTTTTCAATGAATAAAATAACCAGTAGATGGTTTTGGTTGCCTTAATATCCCTCCTAGTCTCCTACTACTACGTATAATTTTTTTTTGCCTAAAAGTACTATTACGTGCCTTTTTTTTTTTTTTTTTTAATTTTTTTTTAAATATATATATTTGGTACTATACATTTATCATATATTGACAGCTACGTGCCTAAAAATATCAATTGAATGGAACTATAGAAGATTAGATGCAAAAGTGTAATAATGGGAGGGATGGGAATGGTTAAGTGAGCATTTCTCATCCTCTAATATCTTGAGTCATTATTACTGACTTTAATAACATATGTTGATATAAAATTGTAGTTTTATGGTACTCGTATGATTTTAATACCAACAACTAATACTAGAGATACCAATAAAATATTTACGTTTGTTGGTATTAATGCAAGAGTAATTGAATCATGGTAATAGTTTGCCATCTAAGCACAATTTTATACCAACTAATTTAACGTTATTAGAGTCATTAATGCCTCAAATTATTAGAGATAGAGAATTCCCCCGAGCAAGATTGATGTCAGAGGTACAGCTATAATAAAAGTTATGACTTAAAAATTAAACCCTAAATCTTGCCATTTATTCAAGATATATATAAATGGCTAAAGTAGTGCATTGATGATTGCGTAAAATGCAAGTGAGTAAAACTTAAAAAACGGATCGGAGGAAGTATATATATTGGAGTTGCAAGTGAGTAAATCTTAAAAAAGCGAAGAAAGTAAAGCTTAGAAAATGCAAGTGCAACAATGTGTGACCGAAAAATACACATTTAAAGAAAAAATGTATAATATATACATTTTTTTTTGACACAAGTATAATATAAACATCTTAAATAAATTAAAAATATTTTATTAAATGTGGGTTGGTAAATGTTAGATTAAAATAACTACTAGTAAAATTTTTGTTTATCATGACAGGGACTTTCTTGAGAGTGAGGAATAACTTAACTGGTTAGAACTCTCCTCCCGATTCAAAGGAATATTGGTGATCATCTGATTGTGGCTCTCTAATCGCGCACAAAAAAAAAAAAAAGAGAAAAAAAATTACTGAAGACTTATTTTATTTTGTGTTTAGAGAGCCACAACAACAGTCGACAGGAGTTTAAATCGATCTCAAATCTTTTGGAATCTAAAAGTAAGGTCTAACCACTTGAACTACGCCTGGATTTGAGGACTTCCTTGTGAGTTGTGAGTTTGTGACATGGTAGTGGACTAGTGGTACGTTACTACATTGATTTACTCATAAATCATTTACTCCATCGGAAAGAGGAAGATCAGCGCTTCCAAAATCACAATTATAAGTGCGTTTGATCACCAAAACCCTACTCTGTAATTTATACGCCTGAAACTTTCCAGTAATTCAGAGTAATCTGCTAGAATCGAGAACTCAAACAAGGAGAAAATCGCTGCCAAATTGCCGGAAAAAACTATTTACCGCTGAAATTATGGCCGGAGATCTTCGCAATTTCGCCGGTGAAAACCTTGCTCCGATTCAGGTACATTTGTCAAAATTGGTTCTTTTTAGTTAATTTTCTAGAACAATTTTCGCCAAAATTCAGTTACTACTTACTAGCCGTAGATAAAGTATGTATGTTTTTGAGATTTTGATGCCTAATTTAGAGGAAGGGATGAGGTTCCTTCCCGTTTCCTTTAATGTTTCGTTTGGTAGCCGGTAATAAATTGTGGTGATGATTTTTCATTTATTCTGTGGTAATGAGAATGAACTAAAGTGTACTTTGTCAAAATTTGATCTCATTTAACTTAAATTCATATCATGCTGCTTCAGTTTTAACTGTACATTATACAAAATCAGAATGTGTTGTGCATTCTGAAGAGAAATTGCTCTTTAGCCTGTTTTTTTGGGTGTGGAATATGATAAATTGCTAGCATTGTGTGCTTTTGTAATTGGTACTTAATGCTTATATATATATATATATATATATATATATATATATATATATATATATATATATATATATATATATATATATATATATATATATATATATATATAAAGGCAATTCTCATTGTTTCTATGTTTTCATCTTCAAATGATACAATGACAGTAAAAACTTGTATTATTTGGCATTGGCAGACTGGCAGTAATGCATATTAATGGAAGGCGAAGTTAGTTGCTGATGGAGTAGCATTTGCTCTTGTTTATCCAGAGATAACAAGGCTTTTATTCTTCAGGTGAGTTAAACAGTTGGTGCCTGAGAACATATTTTGGTGAATTTACTGCTGGTCTGCTACACCATTTTACAGAAATATCTATATCTTACTGTCATTAGTTGTTTCGTAATGCTTTATTAATTGCTGCACCTATAAAAGAAATCAATATGCGACATAACATAACAGGTGGATTATTTAAGACCGTATCAGATTATTACTTTTTCCTTCCTTACTGAACGTGTGTAAGATTATTTGAGCTCCATGTTGAGGCTACAGAAACATAACATTCATGGGTGCAAATTCTTGCCATTTTAGCTTCAGTCATAGACAAATCTTTCTCCTATACATATTCTTGGTCCCAGCTAGGGGAAAAAAAAAGAGCTGTTACCTTTGGCTGCTTTGGAAATCCCTTCAGAGAACCTGTCTGGATCGTCACCCCAAAATTCCTTATCTTCGTGAATAAAGATTATTGGGAAAGTGATTATTGTGCCCATAGGAAGTGATAATGCAACTAGACTTCTATTATTGTCAATCCTTCAAAATCAATGTCCAAACTAATAGTGATGATGTAGCTATAGAATTGTTTACACTCCTTGATTACCTCTTGAAGGTTCATCCCAGCATGTTGATACTTTTATTGCCTGCAGCTTGCTGAATTTCTTTTAAATTGCATATATGACTGTACCCAACAGATCACCCTTTATTGCTTCTCCAGCCTCCATTTCCTCCTTTCTCTTGTTGATGATTGCACGTAGTGACCTGTGAATTTGATCTTCTATGTTCTTAAATCTTCTATTTCTTGATGTTGGAATTTCGGAATGTATCTGAAGACACGTGGCAGCATCATACATTACTTTGCTTAATGAGCAGATGAGTGAGAAACTCTATGTTTTTCCTTCTGGTTTTGATCTAAATGTAAATTGGATATTCCTTACATTTTGTGGAGGATTAGACATTTAGACCTATTAACTGGGTATTCAAGGAAGTAAGACAAAAGGAGAAGTTGTTTCGAGGCCTACCCCTCAATCTAGAGTGACTAGGCTTTTTCTTCCAAAAATGGGAAGGAGATGATCTTAAGCACAACAAACAAATTGATTGTCTTCATGCATGAGAACTCCAAAAACAATGGTCTGTTTGATCCTCTCTTTTTATTTCTAGGTTTCTAGTTTTGTAATCAAACCGTCAACATGTTGGCTAAATCATGTCCTTTCAACATGGCAATGAAGAGTTTGTCCATTAAGGATAGATTCGTTTCTTGGGATCAGCTCAATTTGAATATATATATATATATATATATATATATATATATAATCCACGTCTTCTTAAAACCCCAACAAAAGGACAAATTTTACTCAAGTAAATTTATGTAATAACAGACTGAATTTCTTTGGTCTAATTCAGGAAGACTTTATTATGCTATAGTATGTATTACCTTAGTCATGGATATACACTGGGTGCAAAAGAAGGGCTGTATCAGTCTGCTCCTTGACAAGTTCAAATATCTTTTTCCCCTCCTCATAGCTGCTACCTAATGCTGCTCTAGATATCACATAAGCAGTGAGTTTTATTAGATCATGTCATACATCTAGCTTCCCTGAACCCAGGCCATTTCAGCAATGATAACCCTCCCATTAACTGATCATCTCTGCACAACTATCTCAAAATGCTGGCAACATAAGCTGTAACAAACCCCAAATGCAATTTTTTTAAAAGAAATCTGAGTATTCATTGTTGCTCAAATGCAGGGCCGTCCCGTTAAATTTCGGGGCCCTGTTCTAAACTATAAAATGGGGCCCTAACGGAAAAAAATTATAATACTTAAATATTATATCAAAAATAATGTCATATTACAAGGATATATATATATAAAAGAAATCTTATAAAAGACCCCCTCTTAGAGATTGAGTTAATTCCTCTAATTTTTTCTTTTTCTTCCGCTTCTCATATCCAGAATTATACTTTCTTGTTATAGGAGGCATAATTAAAAGTATGATAATTATTCAGTAATCAGACAAGTTATAAATTTAATTAACAAAAAAAAAGAGCTGAAACTCTGAAAGGATAGAAACAACCTAAAAAGTCCAGCAGACCACTAAGACCAGCAATATCGATCAAACACCACAGTCAAACCCAGGCATCCTGCGCTGAAAATTGCTGTTTGTTGCTTGACAACAAAAATCGAACAATTTGTATATTTCAATCTGTAAAAAAAAACATACAGTATTGTTAATTTTACTTCAATTCTACAAATTCCTCAAAAATCTGAAATTTAATTAGATCATATTAATCAAATAATCATATATATTTATGAATTTCATACCTTGGTTAGAAATCCATTAATCCAACTATCCCAAATCGGCAAATCGGCAAATCCCAGCAATTAAGGCTATCGATAACTCCACAACCAAAATTCCAAAACAGAAAGATCAAATCTCATCAAACAATATATAAATCGATTTTTTTTTTCTCCCAAAAATAATTTTGAGTAGGATTTGTAGAAAATTCTGAAATTGTTTGGAAATTTATAAATGGTAAAAAAATTAGCCGTTTGAATGTTTGATGATAAACGAAAATCAAGAGAAGTAATGGTAAGGATTGAAAACTTAATTCTCCCATTGAAAATTGGAAGAGGAAAGTGAGATAATTACTAATTATTTTTGGGTAAAATAAGAAGGTTAATGGAAATTTCATATTCAAAGTAGTGAAATTAAATTGGAGATTGGATTATTGGAATTTGGAAAGTTTGATATTGAAAATAGAAGGTAGATTGATGGCAAGTAGATTGGAATTTGGAAATTAAATTGCTTGCTTGGAAGTTGGAATGCTTGAGTAGTTTAGTGCGGAGATAACAATGCTGAGTTGCTGACTTTAGTTTTCTTTTTCTTTTTTTTTTTTTTTTTTTTTTAGGGTGGGCTTTAAGTAAAAATGGGCCCCATAAAATTTGGGGCCCTGTGCAGTTGGTCTGTTTGCACAGGGAAAGGGCCGGCCCTGCTCAAATGGCCTCCTATCAGTTGTGTTTATTACAGTGATGAATTCATTGCTTTATAGTGAAAGGCTGTTTCTTTATTCAATTGTGGATGAAATTTAAATGAAGAATTATTGAGATTGACCTTTATCTTCTCCTTATGGAAGGTAGGGTTGATGATCCTCTGTCTGGCTCATTTTCCTCCTTAGCTAGCAAACCCTGCGGTAAGCTTATCATTAATGGGGCTAAAACTTTTCCTTTCGAAATTCATTCGTCTTCATCGCCTCCTTGATTAACTCTGGCTTTGAGATGCAATCATTGGTATAGATCCAGCCCAAGCGAAGTAGTCCTTTCCTGCATGAATGCTCATCAATGATACTAATTCTCCCTTTACTCAAAATCACAGTATCTAGAAGGATAGGAACAATGGTGAACCCGTGTTTTTACAAGTGCATTGATTTCATGAATTTGAATATATTTTAGATTACATACCAAATATGGTGACAAGCCGATGAGCAAAAGGATCAACACATGGAAAATAATCATTGGTGAAGCTGGTCATGGGATTCTCTAAGGCTTGAGTGTGCAATGACGAGTAATCTTTCATGTCTCCAAACAAGTGCTTGTATTAAGTACCAGAGAGACCTTGCTGTCTGAACCATTTCTCCAGCTTCTTTGGCCTCAGCTATATCTAGTTTAGTACTTTGAAAAATCCTGTCACAACAAGTATACTGAAAATTGATAGCAAAATAGAGGTTGTTGTCAATGTTTCCATTTCTGGTTCTTTGTTTTTGTCCAATTTAACTCTTAGATCTCATGATATAAACATCTTATGCTTTTTATTGGGAGTATGCGTTACAGAGAACACATGTAATGACATCAGATGACTAACTTTCTAACTCTGGTTTGGAAGTCAACTTTCCATTTTAATATTTTACTTGTATTTTTCACTTTTTCTTGGGAAAGAAGTTAAGATTCTGATTTTACCAATGGTACAAAGTATTTGTACTGTGTTTTTGTTTAGTTGCCGGAATAAATGTGGGCTTGATAAGTCATCTTAATGAAATGGACAAGTTGTGGCTGACTGAGCTTGTCAGATAGAATTGTCGGCAGATCTGGCTCATATACATTCAATTGATCTGGTATAAATGAATTAGTAGAAAGAGGGAACAATTAAATTGTAATAGGCTCAATGCCATAACCGTGTCTCTTTAAACTCCGTTTATCTCCCACTAGAAAACTTTAAAAAAAAAAAAAATTGGATTTTGGATTGTAATCATTGAAACTTGATTTGTTTTCAACCCCTTTTCAGAAAACTTGATAATTTGAAAGAGCTGATTCTTGAAGGTGCATGTACAAATCATGTCTTTATTCAAGTTGTTTGCTGCCTGAAAGTTCCTAACTTATTCACCCAATGTATTAATATGTTTGTTGCTCTCCTCTTTTTCTTGCTATTTAATAATTAACATGCATTGGTTCTTGTGCTGTTTAATTTCAATGATGTTCAATTCAGTGTAATTCAATAGATAGGGGTAAATCAAACCTTAGATGATATATTTTTTTTTGTAGCACATTTTGGATTAGATTTGCCTCTGCGCATTCTTTAGGATGTGACATTATACAAGCTTGATCTTCTGAATAAATTCATCTGTTGCAGTCTTTGATTCTGATTATAATTATTTATTCTATTGCAAACTATGTGAAGAGCAGCTGTGCCCAAGCCTTGCTATGTTCTGTAGCTCTATGTCTTAGATATAGTCAATTTGCATTGCTTTACCTCTCTAGCATAGAAAATTAACATGTATTGTTTGGTGTTTACAGTGATGCTTCTGAGCTGAAGTAAGGTTGGTGGCGAGTGGAAGAACATCTTCTTCTGGTTATCTTTGCCAATGTAACAGGGCTATTCCCTGAGGCATTGCTGGTACGTACATACGCAATTTATATTCTAGTTGCTGAATTGTTACTACTTCGTATGAAGATTGTTATATTAGATGCAATCTGCAGGAACTGGACAACCTTCTATCCCTTTAAAATTCAATTTTATGGCAAAATACACAAGAGATTGGAATGTAATAGGTGTAGTAGTTATGTCAATGTGGAAATAACCGCAGATTCCAACTTATCTATGTGTTGTATGCTGAGATTCATTGCTCCGGAAAGATGCCTGGTAGGGAAAGTAAAACTTATTGATGCAGAATTGCCAATAACAGAAGTGAATCTCTGGTTATCTTATCAAAGTAATACATAAGGTAATAATTTAGAAATCATAGCATTACTGACAACTGCATAACTTCTACAAATGTAATGGATAATTAGAAAAGTTCAAATGAATTTTTAAAAGTTCAAATGCTTGGACTGATAAGTGGAATTTCATAAGGATAACAAACAGTAGGATAAACTAGTATTAATTCTCTGCTTGTATACCATTAAAGCTGGTGTAAGATTATCTGAGCACCATGTTGAGGCTGTAGAAACATAACAGTCTTGGGTGCATGAACATAGGATGGTGAAAGCTCAAAGGAAAAGCGCTGCAGAATCATGGATAATGCCATTTTTGCTTCCATTATTGCAAATTTTTCCCCTACACATATTCTTGGTCCCCAACCAAAGGGAAAAAATGAATTATTCCCATTTGTTGCCTTGGAAATCCCTTCAGCGAATCTGTTTGGCTTGAATTCTTGTGCATCATGACCCCAAGATTCCTGATCTCGGTGAACAGTATGCACAAAGAAAGTTATCAATGCACCTGAAGGAACTGATAATCCACCCAGATTTGTATCCTTAGGAACCCATCTGGTAATCTGAAATATTGGTGGATAGAGTCTTAGCACCTCATACAGTATCATGGTCATCTAAAACAAACAAATCAGAAAATATATCATTAAAATATTATACAGAGTATAAATTCATACATTATGGGATAAAATAACTGATAACTTACTGTCTTCAAATGGTTTAAACCTTCAAAGTCGGGCACATTTTGCCCAAAGGTTTGCAAGACTTCTTCTCGTGCTCGTGTTTGCCATTCTTGATGCTTGCTCAACATTATCAATGTCCAAACTAGTAGTGTTGATGTAGTTTCTTGTCCAGCCAAGTAGAATAGTTTACACTCATCAATTACATCATCAAGGCTCATCCCAACATGCTGATTCTTGTTACTACTTGCAGCTTGTTGAATTTCTTTTGAATTGGAATCCATGAGTATACCCAAAAGGTCAGCCTTAACAGCTCCTCCACAGTCAATTTCCTCTTTCCTCTTGTTGATAATTTTACGCAATGACCTATGTATCTGATCTTCTAGCTTTTTAAACCTCCTGTTTCTTGGTGTTGGAATGAATCTGAATGCCAGAAGTATAGTTAAAATTTTAGGTTCTTTGCCAAATCAATATCAATAAGCCGGCGATATAGATTATTACCTCTTCCCTGGGAAATAAACAGATTGTAGCATAAGAAGACATAAATCAGTTTGTTCTTTAAGGAGTTCAAATATCTTTTGTCCCTCCTCATAGTTGCTACCAAATGCTGCTCTAGAGATCACATCAGCACCAAGCTGCATTACATCTGGATACACATCTAGCTCACCTGAACCCCTTTCAGCTACTATCATCTCCCATTTTTTGATTATTTCTTCACAACTATCACGTAATGCCGGTAACATAAGCTGTAACAAGCATCAAAATTCGAAAGTAAATATTTTTCCTTAATCTATGCATTATTAAAGGTAGAAGATAAACTGAAGAATGTAAGGGAATGACCTTTAACTTCTCCACATGGAAAGCAGAGTTGATCAGCTTCCGATGTTTGGCCCATTTCTCTCCCTCATGGCTGACAAGCCCTGGAAAAAGCTTGTCGAAAATGGGGTTCACCTTCGCCTTGCGTATTTCCTGCGTTTTGGTCAGGGCCTCTCGAATTGACTGTGGCTTTGAGAGTTGTAACATAGGTATTGGGCCAAACCAGAGGAAGAAATCATTTCCTGCATTTAGTGATTTGAGTCAAATTATAAAATCCTTAGTTTCATATTAGTTTTTTTGTGTTTAGAGAGCCACAAGGGCGATGGTGAGAATCGACCCCAAGATCTCTTGGAACCAGGAGGAAAGCTCTAACCACTTGAGCTATCCCTCACTCTCGATTAGTTGTTAGTCTTGCTGCACGTTGATGTTAACAGTCTCCACTAATTTTGACCTTTTATATCTTAATCCACAATAATATATTAATTTCACACCGTCAAAAAAAAAATAAAAAAAAAATTCACAATTATGGAAAGTTCTTTAAAAAATTATGAGGTCCTGAGTATATATTAGAGCGATTTCCATAAATAATGCTAAAATAAAAAATAATTCTGTATGTATGTCAGTTTTAAAACTATTTCCCGTGATATCGTACACATAGCCTTAGTGAAGGTTTGTAATCCGAGGCTATAAAAAACAGCTAATACCATTAGCGGTTTTAATTTAAAGAACCTTTAACCATTACAGGTTCTTCAAATAGAACCGCTAATGATATTAGAAGTTTTATTTAAAGAACCAATAACCATTACAGGTTCTTCAAATAGAACCGCTAATGGTATTAGAGGTTCTTCAAATAGAACCTCTAATACCATTAGCGGTTCTAATTTGTGTATAACCGCAATCTTTATTAGCAGTTTATTACTAGCAAAAACGAACCAAAAACCCGAGCCTACGTGGACGGTATGGTGGGAAATATTTTTTACAGCAACGTATACACGGAATTATTTTTTATTTTAGCATTATCTACGGAAATCACTCGTATATATTACGAACTTCATTTTTTGGTAATCAAATTGGAAATTATCTAACATACACGATTCCATATTACTATGTATTCCCTTATCCTTGTATATTTGTAAAGTCATCTAACTATTACTAAGATTAATTTGTGTCAACTATTATGAAATACAAGGAAGTACATTTTTACCCAAGACAATTCAAGTGTAATATGCTTCCAAATTCCAACATCTGAACAGCTCATTTCTTCATTAAAAATAACAAATCCAACCAAAAGAAGGAAGAGGCTTGATCACATACCAAATTTGGAGGCAAGCTGATGGCGAAAAGGCTCCACACGCGGGAAGTATTCGTCAGAGAACCTATCCATGGGAGTTTTTAAGGCCTCCTCACGCATCGTGACGAAAGCTTTGAGATCTCCAAACAAAAATTTGTAAGAAGTGCCAGAGAAACCTTTCTGTCTAAGCAGTCTCTCTTGCTTCTTGGGCCTTAACCACAACCAATTCACCACCTTGATAAACACTGTCACAACAGTAATGTATACTACTGCTGTCAAAACAGAGCTTGTTGTCAGCGTTTCCATTTTTTTTTTGTTCTTTGTTAGTTAGTTTGCTTTCTTAAATTTTAAGATTGGAGCTATCAGTCATCTTTATAGGAGAACGATTGGTTTGTTGTGAGAGAGTGAAAAACAGAGGAAGTTTCTTTGATTCGGATGTCAAACTCTCTTGTTAATATCATAATATTGTCTTGGTAAACAAGTTAAGTAATGCTCTAATGGAGTAATATTTTATCTTGGTTGACGTTTACCAGTAAAATCGTTATTTAAATTAATACAAGTATACCATCTTTAATTCAATTATAGGGGTGGTAAAGGCAGGTTAAATTTGGCCTTTTTCTTTAAACAAAATAAAATGAAAAATTAGCTTATTCATACTTTGTTTTTATATGGTGTAGTTGCACTGTTTTACTTTGACTTGTCTTATACACATACTTTAGTTTATCACTATTTTAATCATGGCTTGTGTCTAACGCCCTTACTTTCATTTCTAGGGCTCTAACTTGTCATAAATATGTAAGACTATCATGGGATACTGCCATTTTTACTCTAATTTAATTGACGTACCCGTGATTTTTGAAATAAAAGGAAAGAGAGGGGATGCAAGGAATGATGTCAAATGGGTGGCGCAGTCCCCTTTACTTTTGGTAAAATCATAAACTAAAAAAAAAAAAAGTAATCTAGAGTGTTTGCTTGATTTGTTGATATATGTCCAATAATTAACAAGGAATAATTAAGACCCAAATGCGCAGGATGGCTTCGGAGATTCTCTTTATGAAGCTAAGGTCTCCTAAGCCCTTGTTTATTTCAACTTATTTTTATTTATTTCAAAAAAAAAAAAGTTTCAGATAAAAAAAAAAGTTCAGATTATAATAAATAAGTTTAAATCAGATATTGTTTTATGTGCGGTTTTTTATCGCTATATATATTTAGTTTTGTAATGAAAAAAATTATGAAAATTACATATTAATAAAGTTTACATTATTATGAATCTAACAAGCCCCAACTTGATGTATTTTTTTCTTAAAGATTATCGTACACATAAGGTAAAAGTTTGGTACAATCAGACAAGACCAGAGATCATATTAGCAAAAAAAAAGTGAACTAAATAAACCCTAAGTCCTAATGTTTTTTTTTTCTTTTTTTTCTTACCTTTTAATTTTTATTTTAATTTTTTTTTTTTGAATAAAAAAAGGACATGAAAGACTACATTTTGACTTACAATCATTATAGATAGTGTTTTACTAGACCTGAAAAATCTGGCACCTTTTTTTTCCTGAATGTTTGTTATTCTTTGTTTATGACTTATATGTAGTATGCACATAGGACACTTTGATGAACCATGCAACTTAGCATCATAGTTACCTGACATTGACATATTAGGCTTGAGAAAAAAAAAATCTTTAAATGAACAAAAATCATCATATGAAAACCATGTACCTGAATACCACAAGCCATACAGGTTTTTTGCATATGGTTTTTTTATTTTTTTTTATTTTTTATTACGGAGTATTAACTATTTCAAAATCTTTGAATGTCTAAATTTTCAAAAATTCAAATGAAAAAAAAGGTGCTTAGTAGGGGCTCCTGTAGAAAGGAGGAGAGATTGAGATTCAGTCCACTATAGCTAAAGATGGCTCCAGGTGCTTTGGAGTTAGTTAGGTCCGGCCCATGACTCGGCCTACAAGTTTTGTGTTGGGCCGGGCTGAAGTTTCAAAAGGCTCACCCGTGCACAGCCGAGGCCCACGTGTCATTGTGCCAGACCATGTCTAAGAAAAATTGCATTGATTTTAGCATGCTTTGTCGTGTTGGATTCGGTTATGCCGTGCCTTATCGTGCTTCTTCCAAATAAAGGCGGCCCGCGGCCCATGGCTCACCCACACAATACCGTGTCGTGCCGTGCTTTTTTCGTGCCCGTGCCGTTCCGGGCTTCTGGCTGGCGTGGCAGTGTCATTTTTGACTATGGCCTTGTTCTTTAGCTCTACTGTGAAATTACTGAGGAAAATATACAAGCCTTATGTTACTTGTCTTGGCTCTACACAAGCTAGCTCCCTTGGAATGTCACATGCAATCTTACTCTTTACGCATGCAATTTCATTTTGAGTTTGTACTTTGTAGATGCGATGGTTCACTCATTTTCCTAAATCTACTACTTATAGAATAGTTGCACTCTAGCCTTGTTCTATGACTTAATTATTTGATATAAAGTCAGTTTGTGTTGCTTTCACTAATCTTCTTTATGTACTTGATGCTCTGACAAAGAACACTCACTTTGTGTTATATTGGTGTTGGCAGTGAAAGTAATTAGTAAAAATCAAGGATGGTGGCTGGTGTAGGATCATCTTTCTTTTGGCTGTGTTTGCCAAAGCAACAAAGGGCATTATTTTACTTGAGGTAAAGATGTGAATACCCCTTCTTACAACACTATTTGATGTGCTACATTATCATTTGATTTGCATTTTTAAGAGTAAGAGTTTTACATATTGAGATTTTTTGCATACTTTTTTCGTTTTGATTTCAATTGTTGCATTGTTTCCTACAAAGTATTAATATTTTTTATGGCACTTGTACATGGTAAAATAGTTCAAGTGTATGTTTAAGCTTGCTTTATTTGTTGTCTGATCTTTTATGTAATATATCTTCTTTTCTCGTCTTCTTTTTTTCATGCGCAG
Organism: Chenopodium album; assembly: GCF_948465745.1. Classification (NCBI taxonomy): domain Eukaryota; kingdom Viridiplantae; phylum Streptophyta; class Magnoliopsida; order Caryophyllales; family Amaranthaceae; genus Chenopodium; species Chenopodium album. The sequence goes on along the minus strand of NC_137844.1, from coordinate 5,858,476 downwards.
CCTGTTGGAAATAGACAATCCTTTTATTAGTTAAGATAGGAATAAGGTTTTAATACAAAAATACTAACATAAGAGAATTGAAGACAAATGGTCAATTATATAATCCTTAACATGATCACATATTTATGTTTATATTATAGTTATGAAACATAGTTTCTTCAAGATTATATATTGGAATGTTAATTTCAAACCATGTTCAGTTCTAGGCTCACATTTCTGAAGTATATACTATGTTCACTGCACCAAAATCCAACTATTATGATATGGATGAATTTAAAGTAATTGTTGTGGTGAAATTTATTGAAGTGGATGTCCCGTGACTTTCTGGTTTAAAGAAAATGCAGAGTTTATAATTTCAGAAAAAACTCATCCAAGTACGGAGAAGAGAAAATTTTGACTAGGATAGTAGGGAAAACAATCTGAATGATCATTTGTTTTACCCGTATGCCACATAAATCTAGTCAACTATTCTTACTAAGCAAGTAAGCGTGCGTATGAAAGTTGTGATTGCAATCCATCAAAGCTTGTTTTAAGATTATACAAGCACTATGCAATAACATCAAGCTTGTTTTAAGATTATACAAGCACCATGCAGTACCATCAAAGCTTGTTTAAGATTATACGAGCACCATGTTGAGGTCCTAGAAATATTCTAGTCCTGGGTGCATGAATGTAGGATGGTGATAGCTCAAAGGAAAATCGTTGTAGAATCATGCATAATGCCATTTTTGCTTCAATTATTGCAAATTTTTCCCCTACGCATATTCTTGGTCCCCAACCAAAGGGAAAAAATGAGTTATTCCCTTTAGTTGCCTTGGAAATCCCTTCAGCGAACCTGTCTGGTTTGAATTCTTCTGCATCATCACCCCAAAGTTCCTTATCCCGGTGAATATTACTTAGGAAGAAAGTTAGTTGTGCACCTGAAGGAATTGATAATGAACCCACATCTGTATCCTTATGAATCCTTCTAAACAACTGCATTACTGGTGGATAGAGTCTGAGTACCTCATACAATATCATGGTCATCTAAAATAAACAAATAATGGAGTTAGAAGATCAAATGTATATCATTAAAGATTCAACATCTTAACCAAATAAAAACAAATAGTTTAACTTACTGTCTTCAAATGGTTTAAACCCTCAAAGTCAGGCACATTATTGCCATATGTTTGCAAGAGTTCTTCTCGTGCTCGTTTTTGCCAATCTTGATGCTTGCTCAACATTATCAGTGTCCAAACTATTAGAATAGATGTAGTTTCTTGTCCAGCCAAATAGAATAGTTTACACTCATCAACTACCTCTGCAAGGGTCATCCCAACACGCCGCTTCTTGTTACTGCCAACAGTTTGTACTTGTATTTCTTTGGAATTGGAATCCATGAGGATACCCAATAGGTCAGCCTTAAATGCTTTTCCTGCATCAATTTCCTCTTTCCTCTTGTTTATAATTTCACGCAATAAACTTTGTATCTGGTCTTCTATCATTTTAAACCTCCTATTTTTCGGTGTTGGAACAAATCTGAAAGCAAGTGACACAGTTAAAATACTCTATTTACCAACTTAATATCGATAAGTTGATGTTATAGGTTACCTCTTCCCTGGAAAATAAACTGATTGTTGCATAAGAAGACCTAAATCAGTTTGCTCCTTTAAAAGTTCAAATATCCTTTGTCCTTCCTCATAGCTACTACCAAATGCTGCTCTAGAGATCACATCAGGAGTTGCATCAAATCCGGATACACATCTAGCTCACCTGAACCCCTTTCAGCTACTAACATCTCCCATTTGCTGATTATGTTTTCACAACTATCACGAAATACTGGTAACATGAGTTGTAACTAACATCAAGGGTATATAATTTTCTTAGTCTATACAGCTATACTTTAAAGGGAAGTAGATAAATTGTTGAAGAATAAACCTCTCAAGTGTCACCACATGTAAGTGTCCCACATTGGTTGAAGAAGAGAGAATTAAACACTTTATAAGGCTAAGGGGCTACTCCTTCTATTGCCATATGGTTTTGGGATGGAACCTCCTTGTACTTGTGAAGTGGACTCTCTCTCTTAGTTTGCGGGTGCGGCCCAGGCCCGCGTGTCTATCATGGTATCAGAGCAAGGCCCACGGTATGGGACCTCTAATGGTTTGAGTATATTGCCGGGCCCAAAGTTTGGGACCTTTAATGGCATCAAGTATTCTGGGCCAAATTGAATTGGATCAAGTGATCCTTGAGTTAAAGGGACCTTACATGTGAGGGGGAGTGTTGAAGAATAAACCTCTCAAGTGTCACCACATGTAAGTGTCCCACATTGGTTGAAGAAGAGAGAATTAAACACTTTATAAGGCTAAGGGGCTACTCCTCCTATTGCCATATGGTTTTGGGATGGAACCTCCTTGGACTTGGTTCAAGGGAATGACCTTCAACTTTTCCAAATGGAAAGCAGGGTTGATCAGCTTCCTATGTTTGTCCCATTTCTCTCCTTCATGGCCAATAACCCCTGGAAATAGCTTTCCAAAAATTGGGTTTACCTTCAGCTTTCTTATGTCCTGCGTTTTTGTCAGCGCCTCTGGAATCAATTGTGGCTTTGAGATTTGTATGATAGGTACAGGGCCAAACCAGAGGAAGAAGTCGTTTCCTTCATCAAGTCCAACCATGAAATTGATTATTTTTTCTTTCCTAAAATCAAGCTTATATAAAGTACATCCTTAGTTTCATATTAGTTGCTAGTTTGCTCTACTTTGACTTTTACAATCTGCAATAACTGCGACTTTTAATGTCTTAAAACACAATGTGGACTTGTATTGTTTAAAATTAGATCAGTTTTTTTTGGATTGGCTTTGAGAAGAATCTAATCACATAAATAATCCCATATTCCTTTGTGCTTCCTTTTATATGGTCAAAGCTATAATGACTCCAGAGTCGAACTGTTGCAAACTTGCAACTTGCAACTACTACTAGAGGTGTCAATTCGGATAATTGGATAAAGTTTGGGTCGGGTCTATTCGAATTGGGTCTGTTCGGGTCGGATATATTCGGGTCAAAATTATTCTTTTAATTCGGATCGGGTCAAATTCAAGTCGGATCATGGTCTATCGAGTCCGGGTTGGATATGGGTCGGGTCAACTCCAGATCGGTTCATGTTCGGTTCGGATAAATTCAAATCGGATTCAAAACGGATTTAACCGGGTTAATTTCGGGTCGGATGAATTTGGGTCGGGTTAATTTCGGTTCAGATGATTTCAGTTTGCTCAAGTTCGGTTTGATTAAAATAAGGTTAATCTGTTAATTCATTAATTGGTCAATTTCAATTCAATTCATTTCTGTGTTTGGCTGGATTTTAATCGAGTTGACCCAATTCATATTCAAATAAGGTTATTTTTAGACTAGAGTTATTATTGAGTTTTTACCTTATTATTAGGTCAATATCAAGTCATCCATGTATCATATTTTTTATCGAGTTGAAAGAAGAGGTTTTAATGTTCAAGTATTACAAATTATTTGTAGCAAATTTTAGATGAGACGAATCACGAATATAAAGCTTAGAAAGTAATTTTATATAATTGGTATATACATGAAGTAAACTTGTTACTCCGGATTATTTCTTTGTAGTAAAAAACATTAACTTATTAATAATTAGTAAATATAGTAGTATAAGAACTTGAATAATAAGGTCAATAATTAATTATGGTCGAGTTAAATTCGGATCGGGTAAAAATCAAATCGAGTTAAAATCGGGTCGGGTTAATATAAGTTCAGGTCAAAACAGATCGGATTAGATCGGTTATTTGTCGGGTCAATTTCGGATCGGGTTGAGCTCGGGTCGGACCAAATCGGTTCGGTTTGAGTTCAGGTCGGGTCAAATCGGATTCGGGTTGAGTTCAGGTCGGATCAAATCGGTACCGGGTTAAGTTCAGATCGGGTCAAGTTCGGATTCGGGTTGAGTTCAGTTCGGTTACACATCGGGTTTGGGTCTTGAATTTCTCGGATCAAATCGGATCGATTACAGTTCGAAACGGATATTTTTTTCGGGTCGGTTCGGTTTTAACACCTCTAACTACTACTAAAATCGGAGGATATTAAATTGATAAGAGTATTATCGATTATGGGCTTCAATTATTTCTCCTCTTTTTCCAATATGAGACACTCATAATTGAGATTACAATATATTTCAACACTCTCTCTCACTTGTGAGTGTCCTTAGAAATTCAGGCTTGTAATAATTATCCTCTTAGGGGAGGGGGACGTGATAGATTATATAAATCGATCCTGAATTTAAGCTTTTGGTTGAGTAACTGAGTTGATGCTCTAACATAATATCAAAAGCCAACGTGACACAAAGATCACGGATTCAATTTTTATCCACCCCTCCACTTTTAAGTGAAATATTTCATGTAGGGTATGCGGAGGATCCATGTCATGTCCACATTTCAAGCCTAAATGGCTCTTATGTGAGTGAACGTGATTAAGTATATAAATTGATTTCGAGCTTTAACCATCGGTTGGTTCTCTAATATGGTATCAAAAGCCAGTGTGACACAAAGTCATGAGTTAAAATTCATCCAACTTTCCTTTCAAGTGGAATATTTAGCGCTGGTACGAGGTCATACCGCATCTACACCTGAGGCCCAAAGGGCTTTCATGTGAGAATACATGATCGAGTATATAAATCAATCTTGAACTATAACCATCAACTTATCCTATTGATTGAGTTGGTATATTAAAAACTTCAACCTCTTAAAAAGCAAATCAAACCTTAAATAATGAAGAGATTAAATTACATACCAAATTTGGAGGCAAGCTGGTGGCGAAATGGCTCCACGCGTGGGAAATAATCATCAGAAAAGCTATCCATGGAGATTTTTAAGGCCTCATTGCGCATTGCAACGAAGTTTTTGAGATCTCCAAACAAGAATTTGTAAGAAGTACCAGCACCTTAATTAATACACTCACTAGTAGAATACTTACTATTGATAGAAAAACAGAGCTTGCTGTCATTGTTTCCATATATTTGTTGCTATTTTTGCTAGCATAAATCTGGTAAAATATCATGTTAAATTGAAGATATAATTACGGGAGTATGATTGATTTGTTATGAGAGAGAAAAGAACAGAGGAGTCAAACAAGGCTAAAATAACGGATGATAGGAGTAAGTGAGTACGGAGTAACATTTTATTTGGTTCTTGCTCTCTATTTTGGATGTTCCAATTTGTCCTAATGTAATACTAAACTCATGTAACTTTTACCTAATAATTAGTACAGTAATAAATAATTATTATTATTTTTTTTAACAGTTCAATTTGAAAAGATAAAAAAAATTCTCTGCTCCTTTTAAACTTAAAGAGGACCATTACTACCCAAACAATTTCATATTTTTTACGTTTTTTAAAAGTTAGAAATTTTCACTATTTACATGCTAAACTATCTCTAATTCTATTGATTTTATTTTTTAGTAAAAGGCTGCAAAGCTTAGTCATGTGAGTCTTATTAAATTTGTTTTACACTTTTTTGAATATCAAAATTTTATAAATTTTTATTTATTGATGATTAATACTCCCTCCGTATTTTAATAAGTGTTACACTTATCAAATCCGGCCGTGTTTAAATAAGTGTTAAATTTCTTTTTTTTTTGGCAAAAAAATACATTTAAATATTATATCTCTCTCCTCTCATGATTCCCACCCAAACCCACTAGTACTTTTTTTTATTATATATTTCCTCTCACATTCATTACTTTTCAATAAACTATTAACCCCACAATATTTCTTCTACAATTTTTTAATACTCTAATTATCCCACTTATCATTTATTTTATTTAAGTCAATTAAATTGCCTAAAATTATGTGGCGGTTAAAGTGTAACACTTATTAAAAGACAGAGGGAGTAATAATGATGGTAAAAGATTTAATTGGCAAGTGTTAACCAGAATTGTTTCATCTGCACAGAAATGTACTATAGCATTATAGCACATATTTAGGAGGTTTAATTTAGGAAGATAGTAGGATGCTTCTTGATTATGGTGCCTTGATCCTGCTGTAATTTAGTTTGATTCTGTTGTATTTTTTTAATTATATTCTAAATCCGCAGCATTATTTATACGTCACCGGATGTCCGGACCCTCAGACAGCTATATCAGTAGCACGTTCAAACTTTCCTATCACCAACCTACCAGTGGGCCTTGAAAATTTTCTGTGTTACTATATGCATATCTTTTTGTTATTTGTGATTTTGATCAAAATGTTATTATAATCATTGTGATTATGTGGCCTAGACCTAATAATTAAATATATTTTTTTAATTTTATATCGTTGGAGTAATTTCATTTTTTTTTTCCATCTTTGTTTGTTCTAAACAGCTACTTGTTATTTTCTATCCTTCACAAATCAAATAATAAAAAAAATGAAAAACAACATAACCAAATTTTCATACCATGTGAAGTTTGAGTAATGGATTTGAAGCTTGCACTCCCTCAATTTCATTAGTCCATATAGTACTATATAAAACTCAAGATATGTTAGAATTGCAAGATTGACACAACAAAACCATATCTCAACTAATCCTATAACTAAAACCTAAAAGTTTGACAAGGATGTCAACCTAATCTATTACATGAAATTTTTTTTATCTTAAATTTTTGTACACATATGTTTTAAAATGGTACTCCTTATCTTTCAGATTTGGGTGTCTCATTGTAAAATGTTCCCTTTGTATGATTGCATGAATTACGGAATAGTCTTTGATTAATTAATTTATTTATTTGTTCCCTTTGGCTTGTTATTTATATTACTACTTTTTCCTTTCTTGTTCTTCCTACCATCCATATTTTATTTTTATTTTTCAACATATGTTATGTTGGTGTTGGCAGTGAAATGTGCATGTAGAAATCAAAGTCGGTGGCTGGTGAAGGATCATCTTCTTTTGGCTGTGTCTTTGGCCAAAGCCGCAAACGGATTAAATTTCTTTGAGGTAAAGATATGAATCATCTTTCTTATGACCCAATACTTGATGTTGTGTTACTTAGTATCATTCGATATGCTTATACTTTTCGTCTAATTTCAGTTGTTGCATCATTTTCTATTGAAATTTCTTGTTGCACTAGTAACTGATATGAAAGATTAATGGTTTTTTCACCAAGTACCCCTAAGATATTGCAAAATTCTTGTGGTACCCTTGTGGTTTCCAAATTCACGAGGGCACCCTTGAGGTATGGCGTTAATGTGTGAAATGCCATTGATAATTGATTGTGTTAGATGTAAGGGGTGAAAGTTCGGTTTTCGGTTTGGTTTATTGCTTAAACCAAAACCGAACCACTTTATTTCGGTTTTTGGAATTTGCAAACTGCACCGCACCACTTTAGCTTTGAAACCAAATCAAACCAAACTACCTAAATTTCGGTTTTCTTAAAAAAAAAAAAAAAAAAAAAAAAAAAAAACCGCACCGAATTTTCTTGTCAAGCATCATAAACATCAAATTTTGCAAAAAATCGAACCAAACACACCAATCAAAACCGAACCAAACAAAATCAAACCAAACCAAACCAATCCATACAAACATAATTAAACAAGTTTTAATATCAAAGTTACAAAACCAAACCAAACCAATCCATATAGACATAATTAAACAAGTTTTAACATAATTAAACAACTAAAACAAGTTTTAAAATAGTAGCAGCCAGAATGGCAAAACAGCAACAGTCAACAGAAGTGCAAAAGAGCAACAGCAGCATTTAGGAGAAGAAGTAGCAGCAGTAAGGAGAAGATTAATAGGCGAAATTGCAAATAGAAGATTAAATTCATCCAATTGAACAATTGAGCTTAGCAAATAGGCGAAATTGCAAATAGAAGATTAAATTCATGCAATTGAACAATTGAGCTTAGCAAATAGGCGAAATTGCTATTGAATCGCAGTTAAAAAGATTAATAGCATACCTTAGGATGCTGGAAGGTGGACGGTCGTCGGTGGAGTGAGGTGGAGTGAGGAACTGAGTGGAGTTACTGGAGTATGAGAGATTGGGATTTGAGTGTTAGAGAGAGTGAGAGTGAGAGGCTGAGAGGTGATTAGGGCTTTATATATATATGTAGAGTTGGGTAGGGTTTTTTTGGGTTTGGGCCGAAAAATCGGAAAACCGAACTATATTCCTAATTCGGTTCTTGATTTCGGATCTTCGATTCATTCTACTCCATGTAAGGAGTTGTTTCAGAGATTCAAGTCCAAATAGCTTGAGAATGTTCACCTTGCAAATGGTGAATGTGTGAAGTCATGGGGAGTGGAGATGTGAGTGTGAAGCTCATGAATTGTGGCTTTTCGGAGTTGGATGTCATGTACATTCCAAAGTTGAAGAAAAGTTTAATCTCCGTTAATAAACTTGACAAAGCTGGCTACAAGGTTGTGTTTGAGAGAGGGTCTTAGAGGATTGTCAAGGGAGTTGTTGTTAAAGCTTTTGGGACATGGAATGGCTCCTTGCACACCTCATGAAACGCAAGTGTAGGTGTTGAAGGGGGATGTGATTTTTTTTTTTTTTAGATGGTGTTGTTGGTTAAAAAAATAAAAAAATAAAAAAAAAAAAAAAAACCAAGGGAAGGATGCTCACAAGGATGTTGTGAGTGGTGTGAAGAAGCCACACAAGGATTTTGTGTGGGTGAAAAATGAGCACAAGGGTGTTGTGCGTGGAAAGCGAGCTAAGGGCGTTGTGTTTGAGTGGGAGCATGGTCGGAATTCTCCACAAACAAAAAGAAAAGCCAATAGCTTGCGTGTTGTCATGGATGGTGTTAAGTTTGGGTGAGAGCATGGTAGGAGTGGAACAAAGAAAAATTTCATTACTTGTGATGTTGATTCGGGGTTGGATGAGCTTTGGTTTTGCTTCCTTGGTAGAGAAGAAGTGTGGGTTGCTACTTCCTCGGTTGATAGGAAGTGATGGTGCTCTCTTGGTTGGAAGAGAGTGTGTTTGATTGGTTTCTTGGTGAAGAGAAAGTGCTTGTGTTAAGGTTGGTGTAGACCTCGGTGTAAAGGATGTGCCTAGCTTCCTTGATGTTTGGGAAGTGGATGGTGTGTTTTGGAGATTGATGATGATGATGTTGTGTTCATTGTTTGTGTGTGATCTCTTGGCGATATCCGTATTTCCGGCTGGGAGATTAAAGGGTTATAGAGAGATTTTCAACAATGGATGTGTTTTGAGTATATGTGAAGTGCACACTTGAACCTATCTCCAGGTGGGAGATTGTTGGGTTTGAGAAGTATGGAGAACGGTTGGGCAAGGGGGTGCATAGCTTTGGAGTTAAGCTATGGATTATGTGCTTAGTGCAAAGCAACAATGTAAGGCAAGGGCTGACTTCAAATGTGCATATCTCAAGATCTAAAAATGATATTGAGATGATTCAAGTTAGAGGTGATAGCTCGTCTCAAGAGCTTTCCAATGACTAGTCATAAGCTTGATTTGGTCAAGAATTGAGGGAGTTATGACCGTTTTACAAAGAGTTGTCAACGCAATGTAGGAGTTTGACCGAACTGATGAAAAGTTCGGTCGAACCAAACGAAGAAAATCAGCCTTGCTCAGTGACTCGCAAGTTCGACCAAACCACTCGAATGGGCTGCCCCTGTTTTCAGCGCTGCGATTTTGTTTTATTTCGCTCGGTCGCTTGGGTTTAATCTTAGCTATTGATCTGCCTTGTACTCTTAGACTATGTATACTTGTGTATGAACATTAATTAGGTTATGATGTTAGATTAAAGAGTGAGAAAAGGCCTCTTGAGATTAATTCATCTTCTTAAGGTTTAAGAGAGAATTAAGAGAGGTGTGAGCTTTCAAAAGAGATTGAGAGCTTGCATCATCATATTACTCCATAGTGGATTGGTGGGTTTTTCTCCCGACACTCGGATTCCCACGGTAAACTTGTTCTTGTTTTTTTGTTTTACTTTTACTTGCTTTTGTTCTTCGTAGTTGTTAATTGTCGTTAATTGCAAACCAGCTAGTACATTTGTTAATCCTTTCATATCTTTGTTCTTTTCTCCAATTCGTAATTGATCTGCAACTTATTAGAATAAGAGATCCTTCCATTGACTGAGTTTGGAGCGAAGATTTTAAGTCAAAAATACAAAATTAACTTTAGAGAAATGAGGTGAAAATCAAAAGTTATGGAGTATGGAAAGTCAAAAATACAAAATTAACTTAAGAGAAATGAGGTGAAAATCAAAAGTTATGGAGTATGGATGAGCTGTAACTTGTATGTGTGCTGTGGTGCAATCTACTAACGTGAATCTTCAATAACTTTCTGTTTTTGTAAAGTGCAGAGTTTGCTAGATGATTGGGCATAACTGACTACAGATATTATAAACTGTAATTAGCAACGTAAGAGTTCTGATGTAACTTTAAAAAGTCTAAACACAAACCTAGTACAACTGTGTGACTTCTGCAATAGTTGAAAATTAGCAAAAGTTCAAATTAACATTAAGTCGATGCTTGGACTAATAAGAGGCTGAAATATCTTAAGGATTACCAACAATATGATATAATAATATGAATACAGTTTAAATGTATACAACTAAAGCTGGTGTAAGATTATTTGAGCACCATGTTGGGGTTGTAGAAACAGAACAGTTGTGGGTGCGTGAACATAGGATGGTGAAAGCTCAAAGGAAAAGCGTTGTAGAATCATGGATAATGCCATTTTTGCGTCGTTCATTGCAAATCTTTCCCCAATACATATTCTTGGTCCCCAACCAAAGGGAAAAAAAGAGTTATTTCCTTTTGTTGCCTTGAATATTCCTTCGGCAAACCTGTCAGGTTTGAATTTTTGCATATCACCACCCCAAATTTCCTGATCTCGGTGGGCAGAGTGCATTGAGATACTGATCAACGTGCCTGAGGGAATTGATAGCTCCCCTAGATTTGTATCCTTATCGATCTGTCTTGTTATTCGTTGTGCTGGTGGATAGAGTCTCAGGACTTCATATAGTATCATAGTTACCTGAATGAAACATATTATATGGTGAATTTTTTATTTTTCTGATATCATTCATTATCATAAGGAAATAACACTACTTACTGTCTTCAAATGGTTTAAACTATCCAATTCTGGAACAGACTTCCCAAATGTCTGCAAAACCTCTTCTCGTGCTCGGGCTTGCCAATCTTGGTGCTTGCTCAGCAATATCAAAGTCCAAACTAGTAGTGATGATGTGGTTTCCTGTCCAGCAAAGTAGAAGAGTTTACACTCGTCAATTACCTCTTGAATACTCATCCCAACATGCCGAAACTTGTCATTGCCAATAGCTTGTTGGATTTCTTTATAATTAGAGTTCAATAGGATATCCAACAAGTCAGAGTTCGCCTCTTCACCAGCTTCAATGGCCTCCTTCCTCTTGTTGATAATTGTACGCAGTGATGCATGTAATTTATCTTCAGTGTCCTTAAACCTCCTATTCCTAGCTGTCGGAATGTAGCTGCATGTAAGGAGCAGGATTAAACCCAACTTCAAATAATTAATCTGTAGAAATATTGCAGGATTCTATTATTAATTACCTCGCTCCTGGGATATAAACTGATTGTGTCATAAGAAGAGTTAAATTAGCCTGGTCTTTGAGAAGTTCAAATATCCTTTGTCCTTCCTCATAGGTGCTACCAAATGCTGCTCTAGAGATCACATCAGCACTGAGTTTCATTAGGTCTGGCCACACATCTACCTCACCTGATCCTTTTTCAGCTACTACCATTTCCCATTTGTTAATAATCTCTGCACAACTATCATGGAATGCGGTTAACATAAGCTGTAATAAGCATGAAAACCAAATTACTATCTAAAAAGTTTGATCGTTCACATATATTTTGTGGTTGTATTGTACTATCGTATGCATTATAAGACTTTTTAATTGCTTCATAGATAAATTTGGTCGGTAGATAATTGAGTTGTCTCGGTCATGAATCAATCCTTCTAGTGTGACACTGTGACATTCAATTTCCATCTTTAATATTGGGTAAAAATTATAAAATATTGTAGGGAGTGACCTTCAACTTGTCCATATGGAAGGCAGGATTGATCAGCCTGCGATGTTTGACCCATTTCTCTCCCTCTAAGCTCACTAGCCCTGGAACAAGTTTTTTGAAAATGGGGTTCATTTTCGTCTTTCGAAATTCTTTCATCCTCGTAAAGCCCTCTCTGATCATCTCCGGCTTTGAGATGTTTATCATCGGTACAGGGCCAAACCAGATAAAGTAGTCCCTTCCTGCAGTAACACCAATTCAAAATCAATCTATCGCTTTGTCAGAATATATCAGACCCTTTTACATGATTAGATCTCAGTGAAATCAAAACAGTCCCTCGTAGATGTGTATTGCATTAAAATTTAATTGAACTACAGTCTATTGTTCATCTCAAACCAGTCTCAATTTTCTCCATCTTTGGTTATGTGACAAGTCTACTAATTCCAGATTGAGGGAGTATTTGCAATAATTGTAAGCGTCAGGTGTAGGCACAAATTCAAGTGTGCTCTGTCAAGGCATAAATGGAACATATCTTGGTTTTAAAAGGTGGTTTCACATGAGCTTTTATGTGCAAATAAGTATACACACATTTTAGGCTTAATTGATTGTTAATTCTAGCTGAAATGCTAATCTTAATCTTAAATCTTATTTGAGCAATTTATTCTATGATTATAAGGTTTGAAATTGTTGAAGTTTTTTGGTGAGCATTGAAGTGTAGGTATTCCTTACCCATGTCAGAGTGTTAAGTGTTTGAGATGTGCTAGATCAATACGGAGTAACAATTTTACTCAACCCATATATTTGAATAAATCAGTTCTCAGTTCTGTTTATTGGTCTAACTTGCCACTGCTGTCATTTTAACTTCTCTGCTGCAAAAATATAGTAGCATATACAGCAGCAAGACAGCAAGTATATCACTTGATCAAAAAATCTTACATGCCATGAATTTAGATGACATACCAAATCTAGTGCGGATATGATTGCGAAGAGGTTCTACACGCGAATAATGATCATCAGATAAGCTGGTCATGGGGGTTTTCAAAGTCTGAGTCCGCATTGAGGCAAGATCTTTAAGGTCTCCATAGAAGAGTCTGTAAGAATTACCAGAGAAACCTTGCTGTCTGAGCAATTTATCTAGCTTCTTGGGCCTCAACCATACCCAATTCACCACTTTGATTAACACTGTCACTACCAATATACAGACTACTGTTATTAAAACAGAGCCTGTTAAAGCCATATCCATATTTTTATTTTTTGACTTTGGGTTTTGTAAGTTCTATGCCCAAATTTCCTGTTTATGGGAATTTTTTCCCCTTTTGTTATGACCAAGTAAAAACAGGGAATGCGACTAGGCAAGAGATGATGTCAGATCCTTCAGATGGGTGGCTTTACTGGCTTAAACCCATCATCTTTCTTGTTTTTCTTGGCTCTCTCTTTAAAAGTAATCTAGATATGTTTGTACTTTGTTGAATAGTTTTTAGTTTTTTAATGGTTAATGAGGAATATTCAAGACCCAAAGGATCTTGGAAAAAAAAAAAAAAAAATTCCATTTTTACCTTCAAGTGGCACTTTATTTTTTTAGTGCAGGACTTTGTTTAAATTTGACTAAGGACAAAAGGATAGACGTACATAACTCATTCTCATGCAGGGATTGCTAACAAAGTTTAAATTAGATTTAGATCATTTTTCTATTTTTTACTCAACAAAATAGTCTTCGAAACAAGGGACCCTAATGACGGATATTCTTAATTACATGCACCTGGGTGCACCTAGTATATGCAAGCCTGGCCTTATATTACTTCCCGTAGGGCTTAGCTCTTACAGTGTAGCTACAGATCTGCAGTCTTAATTTTCATACATATCAAAAATTTCGATGGTTGGTTCATTTTTATAAAATTGTTTTGTCAAGATTAGTTGCACAGTTGCACTGTAGCCTTGTTCTATGACTCAATAATCTAAGATAAAATTTGTTTTGTTTTCTCTAATAATCTTCTTGTATTCATGATGTACTGACAAAGACTATTCACTTTTGTGTATATTGGTGATTGGCAGAAAAATTGTTTTTACAAGTCAATGCGGTGGCTGGTGTAGAATAATCTTCTTTAGTTCTCTAGGTGTCTTTGTCAAAGCAACAAAGGGCATAATATATCTTGAGGTAAATATGTGACCTCTATCTTTCTAATGACATAATACATGATGTTGTGTACTTGTATTATACGAGTACTCCGTAGTATCTTTTGATTGCTTTCTTTAAAAATAAATAAATAAAAAAAAGAAAAGACTTTTACACATTTAGATTATTCGCTTCCTATTAAGATTTTTTATTGCATTATTAACCGGGATGTAAGTTTAATTATGTGTTCAAGCATTTGTGGCTTTAGTTGTTATCTGATATCTTTTTTTTGTATTATTCTTGTTAGAGTGAATAGGGGCAATGAAAGTGATTAGGATGAACAAACAAGAACAATTAAAAAGTTTGAAATTAGAGAAGAAGACAATAGTTGGGAGATGGGAAGATCTTCCAAGCATATCACTTGAAGACTGTAAAACCCACCAAAATCAAAGAGACTATTGTTGTATTGATGATAATTTAATGTTTACAAGAGTATTGGACAAATCCTCTCACTTAATCTCTCTTTGAAGTACTGTAAAGAGAATTGCACTTTAGTAGTTTTGTAGTTTTGTTGATGCGAAGGAACATGGCAGATTTCAACTTATCTGTGATTTCTGTACTAAAATATTAGCATAACTGACAACTGCATGACCTCCGCATGGTAGTTGAGAATTAGAAATGTTAAAATGAACTCTAATTTCCGAAAGTACACACCCAAGACCATGCTTGGTGTCTATTTGTTTGGACGTTGGAGAGTTTCTTAGGGCCTGTTCTCTTACGTTGAAATTCAATTTAATTCAGTTCAGCTCAGCTCAGTTCAGTTCAGTTCAGCTCCTAATTTCCTTCTCTTATAAAATATTCAGTTCAGTTCAGCTCAGCTTAGTTCAGTCAATGAGAACAGGCCCTTAGTTTGGTAGGGATGTTTTAAAACAAGGCACAATATCTATAAAGACCTAAAACAACACACAAGTTTCAAAACAATAAGCAACCGGACATAAAGCGTAAATTTCATTAATCATTCACCCTCAAAAGAGCTTTCTTTTAAAATTATATAGAATCTCCAATGAACACTAGAACGACAGTAAAACAATAGTTGTGTCTAAAGTCGAAAAAACTTAAAGAGAAGTCTAGGAAAGCAGTAGAAAGGCATTTAAAACATACTAAGAGAGTTGGATTCTAACACTTGGACTAATAAGTGAAATTACTTGAGGGTTACCAACAGTAATATAAAAGTATCTAAATGCATATCATCATAGCTCTTGTAAAATTATTTGAGCACCATGTTGAGGCTGTAGAAACAGAACAGTTGTGGGTGCGTGAACATAGGAAGGGGAAAGCTCAAAGGAAAAGCGTTGTAGTATCATGGATAATGCCATTTTTGCTTCTAACATGGCAAATCTTTCCCCCATACATATTCTTGGTCCCCAACCAAATGGAAAAAAGGAGTTATTTCCTTTTGTTGCCTTGGATATACCTTCAGCAAATCTGTCAGGTTTGAATTCCTGCGCATCATCACCCCAAATTTCATGATCTCGGTGGACGGAATGCATTGAGAAACTGATCAATGTGCCTGAAGGAATTGATAGTTCCCCTAGACTTGTAGACTTATAGATCTGTCTTGTTACTCGTGGTACTGGTGGATAGAGTCTCAGGACTTCATATAGTATCATAGTCACCTAAAATGAACATATTATGTCATTATGTGATGAAAGTTTTAATTATTTTTATCATTCATTTATCATTAGAAAATAACACAACTTACTGTCTTTAAATGGTTCAAACCATCAAATTCTGGCACAGTATCCCCAAATGTCTGCAAGACTTCATCTCGTGCTCGGGCTTGCCAATCTTGGTGCTTGCTCAACAATATCAAAGTCCAAACTAGTAGTGCTGAAGTAGTTTCTTGTCCAGCAAAGTAGAACAGTTTACACTCGTCAATCACCTCTTCAATGCTCATCCCAACATGCTGAAACTTTCCATTGCCACCAGCTTGTTGCATTTCTGTATAATTAGAATTCAATAGGATATCCAACAAGTCAGACTTTGCCTCTTCTCCAGCTTCAATGGCCTCTTTCCTCTTGTTGATAATTGTACGCAGTGATGTATGTATGTTATCTTCAGTGTCCTTAAACCTCCTATTTCTAGCTGTCGGAATGTATCTGCACAGAAGGACCAGGACTAAAACCCACTCTTCATAAAAAATCTGTGGAAATTTGTAGGCTGCTATTAATTATTACCTCTCTCCTGGGATATAAACTGATTGTATCATAAGAAGTGCTAAATCAGCCTGGTCCTTGAGAAGTTCAAAAATCCTTTGTCCTTCCTCATAGTTGCTACCAAATGCTGCTCTAGATATCACATCAGCACTGAGTTTCATTAGGTCTGGCCACACATCTACCTCACCTGAACCCTTTTCAGCTACTACCATCTCCCATTTGTTAATGATCTCTGCACAACTATCGTGGAACGCGGGTAACATAAGTTGTAACAAGCATCATAAGCTAATTATTACCATCCAAAAAGTTTCATTGCTAATATATTACTTGTATAAGTTAGTATCTCATGTATAATTAGACTGATTTCTGTAGACGAAATGGTCAGTAGATGAGCTGTCTTAGATTGTGCAAACTCTTACCGTATCTAACAAAAATTAAGTATAAGTGTAGGGAGTGACCTTTAATTTCTCCATATGGAAAGCAGGGTTGATCAGTCTGCGATGTTTCACCCATTTTTCTCCTTCTAAGTTGCTCAGCCCTGGAACAAGTTTTTTCAAAATGGGGTTCACCTTTGTCTTTCGAAATTCGTGCATCTTTGTCAAGCTCTCTCTGATCATCTCTGGCTTTGAGATATTTATCATCGGTACAGGGCCGAACCAAAGAAAGTAATCCTTTCCTACAGTAAACACCAATCCAAATCAATCTATATCATTAAAACAAATGGTCTTTTCACTTTCTTTAACATTCACTCTATGCTTAAAGTGTGTGCCTAAATTGAACGTGTCATCTAAATAGAAATGGAGGAAGTATGAACAAATATCTTTAATATCCTCGTACAGAGTAATAATTTATCTCAAACCTAGCCCGACCATTCACTATCTGAGACTATGTCTGACATCTAATTTCCGGATCCTATAGCTGTATATCTGACTATAATTCCAGACCAAAAATTTTAGCTGGATCAAGAACAATTCTACTCACTCCATACATTTGAATCGATCTGTTCTGTTTTATTGGTCAGTTTATATGCCACAGGTGTAAATTTAAGTACTACGTATTTACCATCTTAGCAGCAGAAGTATGGTGCAAGTCCATCCCCTGATCAAAAAATTGTTATACGCATAAAATTAGATGATTTACCATATTTAGTGAGGTGATGATGGCGGAGAGGTTCCACACGCGAATAATGATCATCAGAGAAGCCGGTCATTGGGGTCTTCAAGGCCAGAGTTCGCATTGAGGCGAAATCTTTTAGGTCTCCAAATAAGAGTCTGTAAGAATTACCTGAAAATCCTTGTTGTCTGAGCAATTTATCTAGCTTCTTGGGCCTCAACCATACCCAATTTACCACTTTGATCAACACTGTCACTACCAATACACAGACTACTGTTAATAAAACAGAGCTTGTTGATGCCAATTCCATTTCTTTACTTTTTTATGGGTTTTGTAAATTTTATGCCCAGATTTCCTGTTTAAGTAGGAGATTTTTATTTTATTTTTTGTTCTGACTAAGTAAAAACAGGGGATGCAACTACGCAAGGGATGATGTCAGATCATTCAAATGAGGTTGGTTTAATCCCATCGGCCTTTTTAGAAAAAAATATATCTTGTATTTTTTTTTTTTTTTTTTGGATAAGTCTCAATAAAATTAAAAGAGGGTTTTTTTTTCCTTTATTTGTTAATTATTGATCCTTTTTAATGTTTAATGAGGAATAATGAAGGTCTAAAGGAACCTGAGAAAGACTGCATTTTGACTTCAAAGTCTGATACTTTTATTTGTGAACATGTGCAAGACTTTGTTTATATACGCCCAAGTATTGTTGCAAAAATAGCTACTTACCTATATGTAGGGATTGCTAACCAAATTTTAGTTAGGTTTTGTTGATTTTTCTATCTTGTATTACTTACCTTAGCTCCGAACAGTATAGCTTCCTATTGGCAATCTTAATTTTTAAAAAATTTCATCTGATGTATATAATTGTTAAAATTTTTGGTGGTTCATTTGTTTTCCTAATAGTTGCACACTTGCAGTCTAGTCTTGTTCTATGACTCAATAATCTGAGATAAAGTTTTGTTGGTGTTCTTTCTTTGATTTTCTTGTATTCTTGATGTAATGACGAAGACTCTCACTTGTGTGTATACTGGTGATTGGCAGATATTAGTAGGAGTCAAAGTTGGTAGCTGGTGTAAGCGTCAAAGCAACTAAGGGCATTATATTATTTGAGGTAAAGATGTGATCAGGACTTTTCTTTCTTAGAAGAAAGACTTTTGCACATTTGGATTATTGGTTTACTCTTTTAGTTTAATTTTGTTGTTGCATTGCTTCCGAAAATTATTTTTTTTTTATTGCTTCTTATTAATTATTTCATTTAAAGTTTTAATACAAAAATTACTAAAACTAACATAACAGGATTGAGTTTGAAATGTCAATTTGAAACTTAAGATCAGTTTAAAGAAACTCTGTTCATCCAACCATTACAGAGTTTTTAATGAACCTCCAGTTTATTTCTGTTTATTGAAGAAAATGCATAGTTTTAAAATGATTTTTAACATAAAGCTAGAGTTCAGTTGTGTTTTTGACTTTGAAAAGATGAATAATACAAACTTATAAAACAATCAAGCCAACTCTAAAGTAAGCATAATTAAGAAATCTGTGATTATAATACAATCAAAGCTTGTTTAAGATTATATGAGCACCATGCTGAGGTTGTAGAAACAGCGTAGTCCTTGGTGCATGAACATAGGATGGTGAAAGCTCAAAGGAAAATCGTTGAAGAAACATGCATATTGCCATTTTTACTTCGGCTATTGCAAATTTTTCCCCTATGCATACTCTTGGTCCCCAACCAAAGGGAAAATATGAGTTATTCCCATTTGTTGCCTTGGAAATCCCTTCAGCAAACCTCTCCGGCTTGAATACTTCGGCATCATCACCCCAAAGTTCCTTGTCCATGTGGACTGTATTCATAAAGATAGTGATCATTGTACCTGAAGGAAGTGATAATGCACCTAGATTTGTATCCTTTTGAACCCATCTTGACAACTGCATTGCTGGTGGATAGAGTCTAAGTACCTCATACAATATCATGGTTATCTAAAACAAACCAGCCATATTGTTAGAAGATTAGTCAAATTAAAATATTACATTATCCAAATAAAACCATGAAAGCATAGGGAAGGGGGAAAAAAAACTTACTGTCTTCAAATGATTTAAACTTTCAATGTCAGGCACATTATTGCCAAATGCTTGCAACACTTCTTCCCGTGCTCGTTCTTGCCAATCTTGATGCTTGCTCAACAGTATCATTGTCCAAACTATTAGTGTTGATGTAGTTTCTTGTCCAGCCAAGTAGAATAGTTTACACTCAGCAATCACATCTTCAAGGCTCATCCCAATATGCTCGTTCTTGTTACTTCCAACAGCTTGTTGGATTTCTTTTGAATTGGAATCCATGAGTATACTTAATAGGTCAGACGTCAGTCTTTACCGCTTCTCCAGCCTCAATCTCCTCTTTCCTCTTGTTAATGATTGCTCGTAATGAAATACGCATCTGATCTTCCAGCTTCTTAAATCTCCTATTTCTCGGTGTTGGAATGAATCTAATAGCAAGCAGCAGGGTTATTATATCAAGGCTTACTTTGCTTATAAAATTATACACTATGGTCCTAATTTACCTCATTCCTGGGATATAAATTGATTGTAACATAAGAAGACCTACATCAGTCTGCTGCTTCAGAAGTTCGAATATTTGTTGTCCCTCCTTATAATTACTACCAAATGCTGCTCTAGAGATCACATCAGAACTAAGTTGCATCAAATCTGGGTACACATCTAGCTCTCCTGAACCCTTTCTAGCTATTATCATCTCCCATTTGTTGATTATCTCTTCACAACTGTCACAAAATGCTGGTAACATAAGCTGTAACAACCATCAAAGCAAATTATAGCCTGGTAGTTTAATGGCTTGTATAACCAGTAGTATATTACTCGTAATCTAGGAAATCATATACAAGAGATTAATCACCTGTAGTTAAAGTTGAAAGGCATGAAAATTCCGTAGTAAAAGAAAAGAATTCATTAAACGAAAAGAGAATAATTCATATTAGATAATATTAAAGAGTTTATGAGAAACACCTTCAACTTCTCTACATGGAAAGCAGGGGTTATCAGCTTTCGATGTTTGGCCCATTTCTCTCCCTCGAGGTTGACAAGCCCTGGAAAAAGTTTTTCCAAAATGGGGTTCATCTTTAACTTTTGAAGCTCTTGAGTTTTGGTGAATGCCTCTCTAATCAACTGTGGTTTTGAGATTTGTATCATAGGTATAGGGCCAAACCAGAGGAAATCTTTTCCTACGTTGATGCCAATCATGTACTAGTAATTAGCTCATCTCAATAAACGATATCAAGTAATAATCTGTGTTACGTGTTACTCTATATGTCTTGAATGTTTTTATTACTTTTGACTTTATTTTGGGGATAATCATTGTCAAATTAGTAACAACATTTCAAATCCAAAGGAGTAATTGTTTCACATTGACTTCAAAATCTCCAATGGCTTTGACTTTGAACTCCAAAAATTATGTACTTTGTTTTTTTTAAGAAATTGATGGTTAGGCTCTCGGTATATGGTCTAACTAAGTGATATAGCTAAGACATTTAAAGTCAAAGTGTAACAACTAACACGAAATCCAGTGTATGTAATGCAGAAATCAGAGAAGAGGATAGATTACCCAGTTTGGGAGCTAGCTGATGGCGGAAAGGTTCCACTCGAGGGAAATAATCATGAGAAAAGCTATCCATGGGGTATTTTAAGGCCTCAGCACGCATCTTGACAAATTGTTTGAGATCTCCAAACAAGAATCTGTAAGAAGTACCTGAGAGACCTTGCTGTCTGAGCAATCTCTCCAGCTTCTTAGGCCTCAACCATACCCAATTCATCAATTTGATTAACACTGTCACAACTAAAATACATAATACTGAAAGCAGAATAGTGCTTGCTGTCATTTTTTCCATTGATTTCTTGCTATAGTTGTTAGATTAATTCCTGAAATCTCATGATTTAATGAAATAGGAGTATATATGCCTCATTTGTTATGAGAAAAAGAAAGACAGAGGTTGCGTAGATTAGAAAGTCAACTATCATTTTTTAAATATTGTCTTGGTTGTCATTCTAATCATGTGGATGATGTAATAGGACTATAGGCGTAATTTTTTATTTTGTTGAAGTTTCCATATGCGAGGTGGAAGCGTGGAGCTCGTGGAAGGGAATCAATACGAGATTTTGTGTATATAATTTCTTTAATTTTTTAAATGGAGTTTATATCAGCGAAATCATCATTGATACACCTCAGGTTTGGACTTTATCAATGATACACCTGTTTAAATTTTAATTATCAGCGGTACAACTGTGCTTGCAACTAATTATGTACAGTAAGCATTTCGTTAATTAAACGTTAGTAACAGGTAAAGGACTTGTAATTTTAACCAATTTTAACTCCTTTTTGTTTTCCCTCTTTAATTTCCCACCCATATTTAAAGTAACCCACCTAGTTATATCATTATATAAAAGAAACCTCCTCATTTGCTCTGATTTATGAAGCTTCTTCTTCATTTGTGAGTACCAAATGTAGAAAAAGAAGCTGCATAAATGAGAGCAAATGAAGAGGCAGGGGGCTTCATTTATATAATGACAAAGGTAGGTAGGTTACTTTAAATATATGAGGAAAATTTAGAAGGGAGTTAAAATTGGTCAAAATTGCAAGTCATTAACCTATTACTAATGTTTCATTAACGGAATGCTTACTGTAGTTAATTAGTTGAAAGTATAGGAGTACTGCTGATAATTAAAACTTGAGGTGTATTAGTGATAAAAGCGCAAACATAGGGTGTACCATTGATAATTTCCCTATAAATTTTTATAATTATATATGTAGTGTAAAACTAATGATAAGTAGCAAAAACTATCATGCATGACACGCGATCTAACCTAGTAAGACAATAATTAGATCCTATACTTAAAAACATAATGCAAACTTATACTCCGTAATTTTTTAAGAATTTAAAATTAGATTGAACAAAAATAAAAAAAACGTAAGATGATGATACGAATAAATAAAATAACAAGAAACATGATATTGGATGATACATATATACCCTCTTTTAATTGTATGTAAGATGTAATTGGATAGATGCTAATTATGCTTTGATAGGAGTATATACTATGATTAAAGTTTTTTTTAGAGTGAAGGATAGCAAGTGATTAGAGCTTCCCTCCCGGTAAAGAACTATCAAAGCGTTTTTAGGATTATATAGGCACCATGCTGAGGTTGTAGAAACATCAAAAACCTCGGCGCATGAACTTAGGAAGGTGAAAGCTCAAAGGAAAACCGTTGTAAAATCATGCATAATACCAATTTTGCTTCAGTCATTGCAAATTTTTCCCCTATGCATATTCTTGGTCCATAACCAAAGGGAAAAAACGCGTTATTTCCTTTTGTTGCCTTGGAAATTCCTTCCGCAAACCTTTCTGGCTTGAATTCTTCAGCATCATCACCCCAGAATCCCTTGTCTCGGTGAATCGTATTCACATAGACAATGATCACTGTACCTGAAGGAAGTGATAATGCACCTAGATTTGTATCCTTATGAACCCGTCTTGACATCTGCATTGCTGGTGGATAGAGTCGGAGTACCTCATACAATATCATGGTCATCTTCAACAAACCAACAACTACATTATTAGAACATAGAAGGTAGATCAAATTATAAAATCATTCATTATCAAAAAAATGCATTTAAACTTACTGTCTTCAAATGGTTTAAACTTTCGAAGTCAGGCACACTATTGCCAAATGCTTGCAAGACATCTTGTCGTGCTCGTTCTTGCCAATCTTGATGCTTGCTCAACATAATCATTGTCCAAACAATCAGTGTCGATGTAGTTTCTTGCCCAGCCAAGTAGAATAATTTACACTCATCAATCAAATCTTCAAGACTCATCCTTGCATGATGATATTTGTTACTGCCAGCAGCTTGTTGAATTTCTTTTGAATTGGAATCCATGAGTATACCCAATAGATCAGCCTTTACTGCGTCTCCTGCCTTAATCTCCTCCTTCCTCTTGTTAATGATTGCTTGTAGTGAACTATGCATCTGATCTTCCAGCTTCTTAAATTTTCTGTTTCTCGGTGTTGGAATGAATCTAAATGCAAGCAGCGGAGTTATTTAGGCCTTACTTTAATTTGCTCATCAAATTGAATTTGATTAGTGGATTATATGTATAAATTACCTCATTCCTGGGATATACACTGATTGTAACATAAGAAGGCCTAAATCAGTCTGCTCCTTAAGAAGTTCGAATATTTTTTGTCCCTCTTCATAGTTACTACCAAATGCTGCTCTAGAGATCACATCAGAACTGAGTTGCATCAAATCCGGGTACACGTCTAGCTCACTTGAACCCCTCTTAGCTACAATCATCTCCCATTTGTTGATTATTTCTTCACAACTGTCACGAAATGCCGGTAACATAAGCTGTAACAAGCATCAAAAGTAAATTATTAATTACTTTCCTAGTAGTTTGATAATTCATGTATTCAATTAGTTTATTACTTGTACTTGTGGATCAAGATGATTTCTTCATTCACTTATTATCTTAATTCAAAGGCATGACAAATCCGTATCTAATTGATAGTTCAATAACCCTATGCTAAAATAAGTATAAATTACTTTAGATTGTTTTGTTGTGTCTGAGCCATGTTTGTGCCTCTACAAAATAATTGCCCAAGCGTAGCCCTAAAACCTGGCACGCACAGTAACATGTCATGTCATGTTATGTCATAGACTAACCCGATACCATATTTAATTATACAAGTATTATAAGATTAAAGTGAAGAGTTTAAGGAAATGACCTTTAATTTCTCAACCCGAAAAGCAGGGTTGATCAGCTTTCGATGTTTAGCCCATTTCTCACCCTCATGGCTAACAAGCCCTGGAATAAGCTGTTTCAAAATGGGGTTGACCCTCACTTTATGAAATTCAAGCATTTTGGTCAACGCCTCTCGAACCAAATGTGGCTTTGAGATTTGTAACATAGGTACAGGGCCAAACCAGATAAAGAATTCTTTTCCTACATTGATACCGATCATGTGCTAGAAATTAGTTCATCATTTATAAATTTTTTTAAAAAAATAATGACAATTAGAAATTTCCTACATGATCCCACGTTATTGTGTGTTTTTCCTATATACTTCATGATGATCAAAGTAATCTACGTTAAACATCTAAAGTCAAAGTGTAATAACTAAAAAAAATCGAAGAAGTGTATGTACAATTGTACATTTGTACATTCACCCAATACAAGGTAAACATCAACTTATCAAGTGTAATTCAGAAATTAGAGAAGAGGAAGCTAAGGTTACGTACATACCAAGTTTGGGGGCAAACCGATTGCGGAAAGGTTCCACTCGAGGGAAATAATCATCGGAAGAGCTATCCATGGGGTATTTTAAGGCCTCAACACGCATCGCTGTGAAATCTTTGAGATCTCCAAACAAGAATCTGTAAGAAGTGCCTGAGAGACCTTGCTGTCTGAGCAATTTCTCTAGCTTCTTGGGCCTCAACCAAACCCAATTTACCAATTTGATTAACAATGTAACAGCTAAAATACATATTACTGATAGCAAAATAGTGCTTGCTGTCATTTTTTCCATTTATTTCTTGCTTTTTTGTACTGAAATCTCAAGATTAAATGAAGCTCTTAATTTCTATAGGAGTATATATGATTCATTGGGTTGTGTAAATCCGAAAGTCAACTCTCATATTTTTAATTTTGTCTTGGTAATCAAGTAAAGTAGTGTATTTTGATCTCGTCGTAACAAGATTAAAATTTTGTTTTTGTTGGAGTATGAAGTTTCTCAATCCGGGGTGGATGCGTCGTGAAGAAACTCATGGAAGTGAAATTAATTCGAGATTTCGTGCGTATATCTTCCTTAAATTCTTTTTATGCTCAGGTTGCTTAAGACATTGATTAGATCCATGGACTGACTCAGTTGGTAATTCATCGAACACCAATCTCTTCTTCATCTTGCTCATCGACTGATGATCCATGGACTCAAACTCGACGATGAAGACAACGAAGACAATGACAACCGACTTCATATGTGTGTATATAGAGGTTTAGTTAGGTAGGATAGTTATGGTAAATTGATTAAACTTCTAGAAGTTTCATGGATTATAGCTGATGTTCATTAAATTGTGACATGATAGGATTATGTGACTCTTTAATTATGCTCTTGAATTTCTATTTATTACGGAGTACTTGCACTAAGAAATAATGAAATTCTTTGAATATATAGATTAAATTTAATCTAAACTTCGTATAAAAATTATCACTTTGTATATGTTAAGAGTTCTTGTATCTAAAGGTTTATAGAAAATTTTATCATGGTTTTGGGGTATTTGGAGGTGGGTCAATGTCGGGAAAATAGGTCCATGGCAGAAATTTGACCATCAAGTATATATAATATATAAAGGTTTAGTTAGGTAGGGTAGTTATGGTAAATTGAGTGGGACTAAAATTCTAGAAGTTTCTTTGATTACAGCTGATGTTGTTTTATAAAGTGATGATTTTACATTATTGAAAATCGTTAGTAATAATTTTACAAAATAAATTGTGACATGACAAGCTTAATGTGATTCTTTTTGCTTTTGAATTTTAATTTAGTACGGAGTACTTATATTAAGAAATGATAAAGTTCTTAGATAGATTAATTAGATTGAAATCTGTATATGTTAAGAGTTCTTATGTCTAATAAAACTGTTAGGGTTGGTGAGTGCACATCGAAAGTGAAGATGTATTTGATTAAATGAGAAGTATAAATTAAATTGATAATTAGCAAGATAATTAATATAAATGAACACACGATTTTATGTAACGACGAATACTTTTATTTCACTATTTGAAAATAGGAGAGTACAAGTATCCCTTTAAAGGGTTTATATTACAATATGACTCTCTCTATATTACTCTCTAAGGAGTATTACAAAGTAGGAATAGTGCATTTGTAAAGAAGGTAGATGGTACAAGGAGGTGTAGTATGTAGGAAGGCTTGTGTATGGTATGTCTTCTTGTGTTGTGTTATATTTCATGATTGAATGCCCATGACCTATATTTATCGGTGTAGATGGAGCTTGGAAGAAATGGCCGAAATATTCTAGAAATTCAACCATCATTCTTGTATCCATAACGTTCTAGAAAATTCACGAACCATGTATTATATTCTAGCTAATAGCTTCCAAAGTCAATAATGCTCTAGAACATTCAAGTAGGATATTATTCTAGAGATTCTGAAAGCCTTAGAATATGCACAATACTCCACCAAAATAATGGGCTTATAAAATTTGGGCCATACCCAACAAAAACTTGTTAGAAAATTTTTTCCTAAACATAGAGGTTGTTTTAAGGTGGGTTAATGTTAAAAAAAATTAGAAATTATTTTATACATCCGGGTGCACGGTGCACCCAAGGGTATTTATTTGTTCATTTGATGATAAAATAAATAATCATCGAAATGAACAAACAATATCGGGTGCACCGTGCACCCAATGTATATAACAATTTCTCTCAAAAATTTAGATTAATGATGGAAATTCGACAGAGATTTCTCACAAAATTTGAGTTTTATTAAAGTATTATTTAAAAAAATATCTAATTTTTAGGACAATTGTCAAATGGCCACAATAAAATTGTGACTATTGTATTAAATCAAATCACAACCGTTTATTTTTATTGACTAATATGAACCGTCAATATGAATTAATTTGTATTTTATTTTTTTAAAAAAATCACGTTTTTATCATTTTCATTCTTTGTTTACTCAATATTTTTTTCCTCTTTAATAATTCTATTCGATCTTTGTTCATAATTTAAGATGGGCAACGGGCCGTGCCGCGGTGGTGGCCGTGCCGTGCCAGGTCTGCGGCGGGCCGTGTCGTGCCGTGCCAAAATTTGGCACACCCCAGCCCACGGCACGGCCCACGTGCCTGGCGAGCCGTGCCGGGCCGCGGGCCAACCCGTGCCACTTTTTTTTATTTAAATAATAAATGTAAATAAAAAAACGATATATATATATATATATATATATATATTTTAGTACAATTAAATTTTATATAAATAATGTTATTAATTTATGTTTATGTTAATGTTAATATATTTTGTTTTGAACAACTTTATTTTAGTTAAGGTTATATAAATTATTTATCTAATTATGTTTAAGTTTATGTAAATAATTTTATTAATTTAGCAAAAAACAACAATGCATATTGAAAAAAAATTACGAGTGCGATAAGCCGAAAACACAAAAAAAAATTGAATAAAACACGTGCCGTGTCCGGCCGTGCCGCGTGCCGTGCCGACCAACGGGCCGGTCGCCGTGCCGCCCACCGTGCCCCGTGTCGATTCCCAAATTTGTGTTCACGACATGGCCCACAGGTGGGCCGCCATGCCGTGCCATGTCGTACCGGGTTGTGCCGGAGTCGTGTCGGGCATGTGCCGGCACAGTCCGTGCCCATCTTTATTTGTAATCCATGTGTTGCGAATCTTGCGATGGGATAACAAAAATTACCACATACAATGCTATTGTGGATCCGCTAGTCTGTTTGTTTTCTTTGGTGCGATGGAAAAAGAAAAACTACTTTTTGCTTGATTATGATGCATTGGCAACATTGAAAAGATACCGCAAGTTTGGTCTTTATATTTTAACTGCTAGTACTCCAAATTCAAATAGACAATAAATTTGCAAAAGAACTTTTCAATTTACAAGTACTAGTAGATAATAGATTTTTTTGTAAATAACCACCCTAAAATGTAACATGTGTTGAACTAACTACCCATTTTTTAAAAAATTAAAAAATACCACCCTTTTTTACAAAATCAGTAGGTTTTACCACCCATACCAGTTTTCCGACCAGTTTTTCGAGTTAGGGTTTTAATATAAAATTAAAACATGTCCCTGCCACCTCATGTAGGCGGCATCCCTGCCACCTCCAGCACCCCTTCCCTTCCCCGTCTTTGTTTCCGGCATCACCTCCTTTTTTCGTCCTTGTTTCCGGCCCCTTCCTTTCCCCCTTAACAATTTCGAACCACCCCCCTCCATGGTTTAGGATAGTTTCGGGGTTAGGGTTTTAGGTGAGGGTTGGAGTTTCAGGCTAATAGGGGATTTCAGGGGTGGAGAGTGGGTTAGAGTTTCGGTTACAGGCAAGAGGGTTTGAATTTCAGGTGAGGGATCGGGGATGGGTTCCGGGTTTCAGGCGAGGGGTGGGGACAGCGATTAGATGCGAGTTTCAAGCGGTGGTCGGGGTGGAGGCTGGAGGGTTGAGTTAGGGTTTTCCGGCAGTTGGGGGAAGAGTAGGCGTTGGTGAGGAGGCTATGTTGGACGCTGGTGGTGAATGGGAGGGGGAGAGGGTGGCGTTGGCTGATATGGGTGGTCCAACAAGAGGTTGGTTTGGGTGGGGGTTGGTTGTACCGGTGGCAGGAGAAGGGGAAATGATGGCTGCCTTCTTTTTAAAAAAAAAAATGATTTAATTTTAATTTTATTCTTATTTTCTTATCTATATTATAATTTAAGAGTCATTTTTCCAACTTTTAACCACAACACTTTAATTCGTGAATGGAGCAATTCTATGCATTCTTTTTTTTTTAATTTTTTTTTTTGTTTATTGATAACTTCCTCTCCAACTTCCATTACTTTAACCATATCACTTCAACTTCTCTTATTTTTATATTTTTTTAAGAACAAAAAAATCAATAACAGTATAACTTCCACATAATTCCTTTTCTTTTACATATACATACAAGTACACGACATATGTATATTCCGTGCGCTAGCACGGATACACTCTCATACATTTTTTTTTTAATTTTTTTTTTACGAAAAAAATAACTACCAATCCCACTACCCATCCACTATGTCGTTTTTGTTTTTTTCAAGGGACTACTACTAACATTTCACTTTGTGTTTTTTTTTTATTTTTTTTTATGGTACATAGTATAATAAATGACATGCATTAGCACGAGTCTACAATTCCTTTATCAACAATTCACTATATCACTCAAAATCCCCAACATTTCACTTTTTATTTAAACACTACGTACTAACATTTCACTTTGTTTTACAATTTTTTTTTTTTGATAAATAGTACTTCGTATAATATATGTCATGCATTAGCACGAGTATACAGTTCCTTTATCAACAATTCACTATAGTACTCTAAATCCCCAACCCTTCAATTATATGCATTTTTTAGGGACTACCCTCTGAACAATTTCCACTACTCTTATCATCAAAAACAAAAAAAATGCACAACACGTTTTTGTGCAATTGGTCTCAGCGAATAACTACTTTACTTGCAACAGAACAAAGTATGTAACTCCTAGAGCAACACACTAACCCATATGACACTAACTGAGTAACACCAGTAACCCCTATAACACTGAACGGATAACCTCTGTAACTTTGACAAAGTAAACCCCATAATAGCATTGCGTGGCCACCGAATTAAAAGATTGACCCTGTTTATTGGGCTTTTAAGCAAAGCGTAGAATAACATATTTCAGCAGAGCAGAGCAGGTGTCAGCACGACAGAACGTGTATTAGCACATTATTAATATGATTATTAATACTCAGTACAACAGAGCTAATAAAGGGTTCACCAGAGCCGACCAGTCCAAAACCTAATTAGGGTTCAACAGAGCCGACCAGTCCAAAACCGACCATTACAGCTCAAGTCTAAATTACAACATCAAAATCAACTTTTCATATTTTAAATATATCTTTCTTATATATCCCGTGCATTTTGCACGGGTACACTCTAGTTTTAAATTAATAGGATAGTAACACGTGCGCCCTCAATCGGAAAACAAGTCGGAATATAGGAGGGGTGGTGAAACCTACTGGTTTTGTAAAATAGGGGTGGTATTTTTTAATTTTAAAAAAAATGGGTGGTTAATTCAACACAGGGTACATTTAGGGGTGGTTATTTACAAAAAATCCTATATAATATTCCTGTAAAAAAAGTACTAGTATATAATATGAATCTGGTTCTAATCAAAGAAAACAAAGAAGAAAGATTAAAGAGAAATATAAAGGGAAAAAAATTTGATAAGATCGTGGTAGTTTTCTAATTTATTTTTTCTCAAATTTTTTAAAACTAATAAAAAAAATTAAAAAATAATAATAAAAAAAAAAAGTAAACCATATCAACCGTTTACATTAGTCAATTAAAATGAACGGATGTGATATGATTGAATACAAGTGCCACTAAAAAGTTTCAAATGGACTATGTCTAAGACCATCTCCAATGGTAAGACTCAAGTAAGTATTTTTAGGAGACAGAGAGTATTTTTTGCAATATGTACCAATAAGTTGGTATCTAAACTTAGCAGAAAGTTGCTAAGTTTAGATACTCAACTTTGAGTCTCATTTGACAAAAAATGTGGGCTCTTGTCAATATTCTAATATATTTTGTAATTTCTTTAAGTTTTACCTTTTTATTTTTATTTTTTAATCTTACAATATTTGATATTAAAAAAGAAATGGATTTAGTGGACCATGAATTGAAAGTGACATTTGTATACTTTAGAGAGTTTCACCATAGAGAAATTAGACTTCACATGAGTTGTTAAATTGAGAAGTGGTATGGTATCACGGTATCACCATTGAAGGTTAAAAACAACTCATTTTGTATTTCAATACTCAAACTAGAGTCATACCATTGGAGATGGTCTATATCTATCTATAAACTATATCTATCTATATCTACACTTAGTACTCCCTCCGTCCCTTTTTTACATTCCTGCATTCCTTTTTGGGTATTTCAAAATTACATTCCTACTTTCCTTTTTTAGTAAGTAAATTTTTACCAAACATCCCAAATTATCCCTATTTTTCTGTTTTGTAATTAATGTTTTCTCTATTTTCTCACTCTTTTATTTTTAGAAGGCAAATTTGCATCAAAGAATTTTTTAAATAGACTTGTTTGCAAGAAAGGACCTTATAAATCGAAAGTGACATAGAAGGACCTTTTAAACGTTTTTTGAAAAGCATATCTATATATGAAAATAATTAACCCAAGTAACAACCCGCGCATCAAACGGACTAAAAGGCTAGTTACAATAAAATGTGGGACATAGAAAATAGTTTCACAACACTATGTTGGTTTAGTTGATTTAACAAGATGTACCACCATTGTTTCAAAAAAAAAAAAATGTACCACCATAAAAGTTCAAGTTCTCTTCACCTAAAAACAAAATCATTTCATTAAAAATCAGTAAATTAATAAGAAATATAATAATAGAGAATTAATTAAAATAATTTTTGTTTAGTAAATTTTAGTTTAATAAAAATATTTTAATTTAGCAAAAATAATTTTAATTTGGAAAAAACGATTTCTGCAAAGTCACCTAAGTTGCTAGTTGCTAGCGTTAAGAGAAAGCCCATAAACAGAGTACGGAAGTGCGGACTAACAATTTAAATTGGAAAATTTGTCAGAAAAAACCTTTTAAAGCGATCTTTTTGTTGGAAAAAACCTTTTAAATTTTTTTTGGCAATCTAAAACCTGATTCTTGTTATGAAATATTGTGTGGATGACCATTATACTCCTTTATCATTCCGAAATATTCTAGATGTAGGGTTTATTCTTATCTAAACATATTTGTGGATGTCCATCCTGTATCATTCTAGAACTTTCTAGATTTTAGGGTTTATTATTCTCCAAGCAAACCCTATCAATTGTACTGTATATATATATATATATATATATATATATATATATATATATATATATATATATATATATATATATATATATATATATATATATATATATATATATATATATATATATATATATATATATATACCTTCATCATAAAAAATACAAGTAGAATATACAGATCAATTTCCTCTCAATCTCTTATATTTCTGCTTATTTTATAACACGTTATCAGCACCATTCCTACCAATTGAGCGAATGAGGGATATTAGCAATTGGAAAACAAATTAATTCGTATGAACTCTGCTTCAACGTTGCTTTTTCTTTGGTGAAAAAGGTTACTTCTATATTCCTTTTCTTTTCTTGAATTATGATATGATATTAAAGCTTTAATATATTGTAAATATGATTGCCCCAAATTATCGTTGAATTTGATCAGGTTATCCGTTATCATTGTGTAGTTTTCCAATGATATATAATTGAGTTTTATTACTTGCTAAGTTTACATAATTAGATTTTGTTAATTTAGTCCGCTATCTAATAACTTTTTTTTTTAGAAGAAATGTGAGCATATGCAAAATACTTTAATGGAGATACTATGATACTGGCTTATTAAATTAGTTATCTATGATGTCCGACACTCCGGCTAACTGTATAATACTTGTATATGATTGAAACTGCCTTATAACATCGGCCTACTTTATCTTCCTTTACTAGGTAGCCAATTATGAATATATAAGATTAAGATTTGATGAGAACAATAAATTAATTAGGCCCTTCATGAATTAATACCTAGAATTTAAAATTAATTTTGCTGGAAATTGTACTCTTAAGTAGCATATATGTAGTTTTACTATTTTTGATCAATAATTTGCTATATCTTGATTGATATGTAATCTTTGAATTACTATCTACCATAGATTTATAAATTATATTATTTTGATGATCTAATCTATATATACTTTTTAAATATTAACCATCTGGTTTACTAATACATTAAATTAATTAATTGAAGTATTATGCTATTGTAATACCCTATTTGTTTGTTCTAGTTAGTATAAGTTTTAAGAATTTTATCACGGTTCGGTATATATATATAAATTACAAAATAGGACTGAAGATATACTTTACACGGAGCACCATATTGTGATAAATATGTATTTACTTGTCTTATGGCCTAAGATCTTACTTGTGAAAGATAAGTACCGTATTTTTTTTGGTGATAATTTTGAAGAGTAAAAGATATATATTCTAGCTTGATTTTCCTAGTTGTCCTTACTTGTCTTACGGCCCAATGATTTACTTGATGATATTGTGTACTGCATTGAATGGAAAGAAACAATAACAGACTATAGAGAATTATCTCTAATTAATTTGCATCAAATACTAACATACTTTATATTACTTTTGTGAATTATATATACATGTTGTATGAATATCAACTTAGTTTATGCATGGTCACTAAAATAATACTATATATTAGACACCCCACACATGCTTAAACTGTGATTTGTGAGTTTAACAATTACATATTTATATTATGCATGGCTAATTTTAATAATGCATATGCATTACAGCTAAATATATATGATTCCGATTCCTTTTCACAAGCCTATGATGTTTGACTAGATGTCAACACTCTTTATTTTTCTAGTTGACCTCGAATTATGTTAATCACAATCTATCTTGTTTTTTCACCTGCAATGTTGAAACTCTTTTATTTTGTTAATTATATGGGAAAGGATTTGATTGATGAACAATAGTTTGTGATGACAATAATGACTATTACATTAGATACATTAGATATTTATGAAATGATCAATCTAGACATATATCATCTAGTAACTTGCAATCTAATACTGTATAATTACATATCCTTTTCCATTTTTGGGACTTGAAGTTTCAAATATTGTTCTTTAGTACGTTGTACTATCTCACGTACATGCATTATAATTGACATTAACTTGGTGTGTACCATATATGATCATATTGTCAATAAACATATAAGTGGAACCTATTATGAGACATACTGCCACTTTAATGTTGAAATAATTATTGATGTGTGTTTTGAATATGATTACATATATACTATTATACGTCTTAATGAAGTTGTATTATATAGGAATGTTGAATAAGTTGGACATGAAATACTCATACCTATAAAACATAAGTTCCTTTAATCTATGAAGGTTTACAAACCCGCAAAAGATAGTAATATGAAGATATTTATATGTGACTTAGAAATTTCTATTATTTTCACAATACTAATGTGATTTTATAAATATAGTGTCATGAGAAAGAATATACAAAGTTTTGAATAGTATATTATCAAACTCAAGGTCAAAATTGATGATTTATAAATTACTAGATTTACTCACTCCCAGAAGTGAATGAGAATTTGTATGACTGGAAAGAAGCATGTTTGCATGATGTTTTTGTTATCAAATCATTGAAAAGTTCAATAAGATTACAAACATTATTATATTTCAACTATTTGACCGAGAAATAATCATTATGAGTTTATGAAATACAACATGACATGAAATTGTGAGCAACGGATCAATAAAATAATTACATGATTTTACAAGAGAAATTTAACTTTGATTGATACATGATATTGCTAACTTAAAAGAGCAAGGAATTTAAAGATTGTTGGACTGTTTTTATACCCCCATATGCAAGATTAGGGGGAGATAGTGTTTATTCCATTATTTTTATGTAATTTTTGTACATGAATATATTGATGGTCAGTTTGGTACATACAATAGCCTAAATATTGATGATTTATTTAATAGTGGTGGCCACATGTGAATTAAATATTTTGAAATGATACCATCCTGAAGATGGATATAAATAAATTTCATTGTCATATTACTCATATACTAGTTGTACTGTAAATGCTCCAATTTACATTGATGTCCCTGAAGGACGACATCAATTGCTGATGAACCTATAGCACGCCTGAAGCGTGATAGATCAATAAGTTCTAAAGATGATTAAGTATCTTCGAAAAGGAAAGGAGCCACTATTGACAATGACAAATTTGAGGAAGTGATAAATCCCAATATATTTCTAGAAGAAATCACTTTAGTAAAGTTCATATGTTCTATAAAAGACTCCAGAAGAGTATGAAACGTCCAACAAGATTAACATGTATCAAGATTATAGTCAAAACTCTAGCAGAGTATGAGTAATTATTGAAATAATAATAAAATAAAAAAAAATAGTGATTGTCTTGCCAATTGTAAAAAGAACACATGTTGGTGTTTTAATATCACATCATATTCATGGCCATGCATAAAGTAAGTTTAATAGAGTGATCACTAGTATTGGAAAACTGACCAAAATTCAAATTTAGAGAAGTGATTGGATGTGATAATTAAATTAGGCCATCCGGGTTTAATAATTACCCGTTATGGAAACCTGAAGTTTCATTTGATAATGTGCTGACACTCTCTCAATGTTAGATATATGAAATGAATTGAATGTCAAGACATAACATTGAGATTGAGCTATATTTGAATTGTGATTCATAATAATTTGTGTTGATGAAAATTTCAAGAGTTAATAGGTTTGATTTCTTATATAAAAGAGTAATGGGTGACCAAAAGTTCACCAAAATAACTTATATATTATTGTCAACTATTAGGTGACCAGAAGCTCACCAAATACACCATTTAAGTCTTTAAAGATCCAGAAGATCACCACCTAGTAGAATTACAAGCAAGTGATTTATGCTTGTATAACAATTCTTTTGATTGGGGCTATTATATGTCAGCACATAAGAAATTGGAAAAGAAGGAAAAACGTACAACTGCACAACACATGTCTCCCCATTGATATTGTTTTTCCAGAAGATATAATGAAAAGGGTAATAATAGATACACATGCAATATGAAGTTAATGAAGAAATGATTTTTCATTGAAATTGTTCTCCAGAAGAGATAGAACTTCTTTATTACAAATCTTCTGGGAAATAAATTTTGATTGTCATCCTCCTAAGGAAGTGAATTTATTTAGTGCAAATTTGTCTACTAAGTTGGTATAGAATCAAACGCCCCTATAAATGAGATATTTTACCAACTTAGGGGGAGAATTGGAGTAAGTTGGCAAAAATTAATTAAACTGATGATCCCTATATAAATAATGGTAATTTGAAATGTTTTTTAGCCAACTTTCGTCCATATGCTATCAAGATATGTTGCACATTTATGATTTAATTTGTATTCAGTTATGACTCATGTTGCATAGCGTTGAATATACATTTTGGTCATATTAATTATGTGTATACATTGAGATAAAATCTTGCCAGTTGTACTTGAATCACTACACCTGAAGTGTATGATGTATATGATCGGTTCCAAAATAAAGATATGTTTAATAGATATGATATTTGGCAAGATAGTGCAGTTAACACTAATAGTGTAATAGTATATAAATATCATAGTGAATGAAATACCCTAAAAGTGGTATACATATCTGAATTATTGTAATAGATGGCCTATGATATAAGAAAAATTATGATGGTACCAATGAAAAATGTATTCAGATATCATTGTCAAAATAGCATGCAAATTAAAATTGTACCTTGAGGAATAATATGATGATACTGGTATATGATATGATGGAACCGATAAATAATGCATGTGCGTGATATAATGGACTAGTGAATAAGGGATCTGGAATATATGTCCATTTTAATGTCGACATAATGATAATAATAAAAGTTTATCATGGACCAGAAGTCCAAAGAAATATGGATTTTTAAAATCCACACTGTACAGTATCTTGCATTATTTCGAGTCTTATTTATATTCATATGCATGTGTGAGTCGTAGGTTATTGGATTATTCATTACATATGTTCGAAGTTGTAAATGCATTACTCATTGTATAATTTTTTAATTATGTTATCATATTTTTATATCTCATATTGCATGCTTTAAAATCTATATAATAATTGTGGTGTATGTCAATGTTCATTCAAAGTATATTAAGACATATTTACAACTCTGATGGAATATTAGAAAGAAATACTTATGTTCCAATGGGCTTATACTTGTGATGAAAATATTGATGATTGAATAGCATGTTATAAATCATGTAAGAAGAGTTCCTGAAGAACTTATGTACGACGTATTTAAATATTCAGCCCTGCAAAGTTTATATCTTGAATATTGCAATTCAATTATTATCAAACTCTTGATAAGTCAATGTGACTACTGACATCTCAACCTGAAGATTGAGCATATGAAAGTTAGTGAGAATTACTATTTGTATTTGCAAAAGAACTATCATGTCAATTATGAATATTCTAAAGAATATCAACGGGATACTTATATGTGAACTATTTTATTATGGTCTAGAAGAACCATGATAAATGTATATAATTACATGTGTTATATTAATTCATATGAAATTGAAGAATGACATTTATGATATCAAGTTTTGTCATCAAATTATTATTAATGAAGTTTGATCAAATAATGATCATCAATTTCTATCATTGACGACTTCCAGAAGAAGTCATAATCGTATTAATTTATTATTTAAATCAACTACTAAACAGATGAGATTTGAAATAATGATATTAGAGATAAACACATGTATGGTGAAATGAAGACATTTCACATGTTCACGTGATCGAAGACTTGAAGATCAATTTCAGTTTAGGAGGATCAAAGATCAACGAGTGATATTTTACTACATATGAGAAGATATCCAACATATTGGATTCATTGCTGTGACACTAGAAGATATGAAGTTATGTATTCATCAGGGGGAGAAAATACGCGCTGCACTCTTTTTCCCTTGACCATGGTTTTGTCCCACATTGGGTTTTCCTGGTAAGGTTTTTAATGAGGCAGTCTCGAGCGTATTACGAAGAATGTTGTACTCTTTTTCCTTCATTAGGTTTTTATCCCACAGGGTTTTTCCTAATAAGGTTTTAACGAGGCACAGTCTTCGATAATGGACATCCAAGGGGGAGTGTTATGAAATATTGTGTGGATGACCATTATACTCCTTTATCATTCCGAAATATTCTAGATGTAGGGTTTATTCTTATCTAAACATATTTGTGGATGTCCATCCTGTATCATTCTAGAACTTTCTAGATTTTAGGGTTTATTATTCTCCAAGCAAACCCTATCAATTGTACTATATATATATATATATATATATATATATACCTTCATCATAAAAAATACAAGTAGAATATACAGATCAATTTCCTCTCAATCTCTTATATTTCTGCTTATTTTATAACAATTCTAATTTTTTTTTTGTTGAAGACAAGCAAAAAACTCTAATTACCCTTATTATCCTCTAATTTTCCTTAATTACCCTTTTATCTCTCAATTAATTATTTAAAATTATATTAACTAAAAAAACATAAAAACACCCAAACCCCCACCACACCACCAACCAGCCACCCCCTCCCCTGCAGCAGCCGCGGTGGCCATAACCCCCTACCCCGTGCCGGCGCCGATCGATGCCGCTCCTACTCCCGCCGTCACCCTCCCCCTACCCCCTAAACCACCACCCTTAATATTCCTTTCCTTTGGAAATGAATCAGCCTCGAAACCCCCCTACTCTAAAAATCCCCAAATTCTCAATCATTGCTCCCAAAACAAAATCAGAACAAGATCCTTAAGAGAGGCAAAGAATTAAAGGCCAGATTACTGTTTGTGTAGCGAAGAATATCTTGATTTAGGGTTACAGATGTGCTCCACCAATCAATTAGGTCCAGATGCGGATGTTGTTCAGAACCAAACTTCGCTGGTGGCCTTGGTGGCGTGTTGTGTCGGATTTGGGGGTTTTTTGGCTGAGAATTTGAGGAGAGAAGGTTAGATTTTTGGGGCGTTGTATTGCGTGGGCGTTGGAGCGAGGATGAGAGTTGCCGGCAGGGATGGGGGAAGCTGCTGGGCGTCGCCGGCCACCAGGGGTGGCTAGGTCGGGGATCAGGGGCTGGCTGGATCAGTTTTATTTTTTTAATTAATATAATTTTTAAATAATTGAGAGTTAAAAGGATAATTAGGAAAAATTAGAGAATAATTAGGGTAATTAGAGTTTTTGGTTGTCTTCAATAAAAAAAAAATTTGAAATCAAGTTTTAGATTGCCAAAAAAATTTTAAAAAGTTTTTTTCATAAAAAAAGTGCTTTAATAGGTTTTTTTTGACAAATTTTCCATTTAAATTCCTAATTATCTAGGTTCCAAGAGAAGCTTAAACATATACAGTATTTATGTTTTAGAGAGAGAGGCTGCTTTCTCTCTAGAATCCCCTTCTTCAGCCTTGTTGATTTTTTTCCTTCTCCTTGTCATAGAAAGGTAGATCTACATTTTTTCTCCTTGAATTCCGTCATCATCACCGCCATTGTTTCAACTTTCGCCCTCCGATTTAAACTCGGACCTCGACCCTTGCCGCTAGTTGCATGCAGCTGCTTCCAGTGCCTTGGTCATTATCGTCTTGCCTTTGATGGTGGTCGTTAGAGTGGGAGAGTCTCAATATTCGGTAGGTGCTGTAAAGAAACGTTTGAGTGAGAGAGTCTCAATATTCGGTGCTGCGCGGTTCCATCTAGAGGCAAACGTGGTTCTTGTTGCTGGACAAAAGCGTTTAGGTTTTGACATTCTTTGCCTTTATTTGTTTTTCTTGTTAATTTTCTAATATATCAACTTCTTGTTGCTTGTGACCCTTTGTTAATTACTCTAAATTATATATTCAATTTGCATAATATGAGATTTGAAGGGTGAAATTCTCACA
The DNA here is from genome assembly GCF_948465745.1 of Chenopodium album. NCBI lineage: Eukaryota > Viridiplantae > Streptophyta > Magnoliopsida > Caryophyllales > Amaranthaceae > Chenopodium > Chenopodium album. Next base: position 5,818,644 of record NC_137844.1, on the reverse strand, counting down.
AGTCCGCTTCTTTTAATCTTCACGATGATGGATTTTCAATAAATTGTGTGTTTGTGATTGTAATTCTTTCATATTGTTCAACATTTGTAGCATTTAATGTTTTTTGCTGTTATGCTTTGCTATGTTATTTTTTGGTGAATGGAGTTGTGTAAATTGGTTGGTTATGTTAGAAAATTTGGGTGTTTAACTCTCTACTTATTTGCAATTCAAATTAAAATTTTAGATTATTAATAAGAAGTATTAAACATATGTATCATCACAATCTTATTGTTAAAAAAACATGACACAACATGACAACGATTAACTACACCCGTTAAACAAGTTTAGGTCAAGAATGCATTTGCTGTTCGCGAGTCTTTGAGATCGAGAGGTATGAGCCTTGACGTTATTTGCCCTTGTTGTGGGGAGCATGATGAAACTCTTATGCATGCTCTTTTTCTATGTAAAGAAGCTAAACTTGTGTGGTATGCTTCTCCTCTTCGTTTAGACACATCTGTTGGTCTGAATTTGTCTTTTAAAGACTTCTGTTGTTTACTTGCTGCTAAGTTAAAGGATAAAATCTGGTGGGACTTGTTCTGGGGGTTGCTTTGGGGGTTTGGTTAAAGCGAAACGCTTGGTTTTTTGAGAAGAAAAAGGTTATGATTGTGGATGTTACTAAGCACGCTGCTGCTTTTATTGATGAGTATGTGAAGGCAAATGAGCCTTTACCTTCTGATCTGCGTACCAAGGATATTGTGACTGCCGTTTGGTCCCCTCCTCCTGTTGGGACTGTCAAGATCAATTCAGATGCAGCCTGCTTCCCTGATGGTGTGTCTGGCTTGGGTGGTGTTATGAGGAACGAGGTTGGTGACGTGCTGGCTGCTACCTGCTGTTCTTATGAGAATATTTCTGATGTTCTTCTTGCAGAAGCTCTTGGTGCTAGTCATGCTTTGGAAGCTGGTTTCACAAACCTATTTTAGAGCTGGACAACCTTAATCTCTTCAATTCTCTGAAGAATGGAATTCGTGCTAACAGTGAGGTTGGAATTGTGTTAAATGATATTTTTCAGCTTGCTAAATCTTGTTCTAGGCTTGTCTTTTCCTTTGTTAGAAGAGATGGTAATAGAGTTGCTCATAAACTTGCTAATATGAGCAGAAATTTTGATGGCTTTAGGGTTTGGATCAATGAGATCCCTTCCCCTGCTACTGCTTTTGTACTCTCTGATATTTCTTAACCTATTTTATTTGGTTACTTTCTGTCCAAAAAAAAAAAAAAAAAAAAGAATGCATGCAAGATTGGCTTAATGGGGTTGATATGATAAGCTCGTCTAATACATTGGAAACGATCTGAGTCTTTTTAAATTTTAAACCTTATATAAAGTATAAAATTAAAATTAGTCCATGGTTTCTGAAAAAAAAAATACTCTGTACATAATAAACAAGGTGAAATTTGTGGTAAAGCACTCCATTTATAAGCTAAATATATACGAAGTATATGTTATTCTTTGCATCATGTAATTATTCATTTAGCAAATAGTTTGTGTCCAACTGTTAATATTCTTATGGCTATTTATGTACATTACAGTTTGCAATGGAGAACCAAAGAAACAAAAATTCAGAAGCCGCCACCAGTCTACCAGAGGAAATATGGACAGATATCCTTACGAGACTCCCGGCGAAAACCCTTGTAAGATACATGCTTGTCTGCAAGTGTTGGTGCTCTATCATCTCATTCATCAACAACAAAGATTTTGTTTCAAAGCATTCAAACCTTTTTAACACCAACCAAAGCAATGAGCTACTTACAATTGAAAGAACCGAAAAAAACAATGTTGTTAAGGAGGTAATAAGATTCCGGAAAAGTAGTTCATTTAAGAGTATATCTGTGAAGACTATATACTTAAGTGAAGGGATCATGGTCAAGGGTTATACGAATGGGGTGTTCTTGATGGGTAGATTGGACTCCCCTCTTGTTTTTCACCTATGGAACCCTAGCATTAATAAGTTTGCATCAATTCCTGAATGTCCTTTTCTAAGAAATGAACTTAGTTTTTCTTCTTCTTTTAGTTTTGATTCTTTGTTAGATGATTTTAAAGTGGTCATTGTTAAGACTTCGCCTAGGCTAATTTTTAGTCAAGTTCCTAACTCGATTGCAATTTTTTCAATAAGAACCGGCCTATGGAGTCTTAAGCTATTGGAGGATGTGGGAGATTGGTGGCTAATTAAGGGGAACCCACTTTTCTCCAAAGGGACTTTGAATTGGCTGGCACGCGATGGAAGGGTAGAACACGGTAGTGGGAGACTTACCCATATTGCGTCATTTGACTTCGGTACTGAGGCATTTACCTTTGTTAAATTGCCAGAGGATGGAACAGGGGAGAGGGAAAAGTCTCTACGATTTATCTTCCTTCTTGGAGGATCAGTAGGTCTTTTTGATGTTTCGCCTTGGCAAAACAGCATATGGGTGCTAGATAACAAGGATGCACAAGAGACATGGACTAACTGGTTTTCAACAAATTCATCTCATGGTTCGTACGAGTTTTTCCAACACCATGGCTGTAATATTAGTCACTTGTGCTATGTTGAGAAGACCAGCAAGTTTTTCATGTTGATAGAGAGAAAAACAAAGTCCTATGATCTCAAAAATCATCAGATTGTCGTTCTAAGAACATCTAAATGTCTAATGGTACTTGTGTAAGCTATACCAGTTAGGCTTTACAATTGTTGTAAGGATTATTGAACTTGTTTAATGATGCTCCAATCTGATGTTGATTTAGCAAGCTTCTGTTTCAATATATTGTGCATGCTTTACTTAATACTTATCTCATTGCTGTTAAGTGCTAACAAACTGCCATACATAGTGTTAGAAATTTTCCATCTTTTGCAATTACAGTCTTCATTCATGTAATCCATTATTGAATTTCTCATCCATCTTATGCTAATGAATAAGGCAAAAATTTAATTATGTGATCTCTAAGTTGGAATACTGGAAATTGTACAAGAGTTAACCAAATCATTACCTCTGATTTGATTAAAATGTTAATGAGCATAATACTATCTCAAGATCCCAGCAAGATTCGAAAATACAATTTGCAATAAAAACACAACATTAAAACTGGACACATTTAATACAACTTATTGACTTATTCTAAAGATTGATAACTGAAAATGATGCAGAGTCATCTACTACTATTGAAACACTCTTCCCATTAACATTAAGGCCCTGTTTGTTTTAATGGAAAACATTTTTAGTGGAAAATTAGTTTTCATGGAAAACATATTTTCAAGGAAAAACACAATTACAAATTAGTTTTCCTTTGTTTGGTTGCATACAAGAAAAGTTCAAGAAAAATAAAAAATAGGAGTGGAAATGTAAGGATGAATGAGAGGGAAGTAAAAAAAGGAGATACGGAGAAGAGAGAAAAATGTGACTTCCCTTGTTTTGGGAAGGAAAATGTTTTCCATCATTAAGGGTGGAATTTTCCACCCTTGGAAAATTTGTTTTCCACCCTTTAACAAACCAAAAAAAGGAAAATGGGTAAAAAAATGGAAAAATCATTTTCCATGAAAACCTTTTCCATTAAACCAAACAGGGTCTAACATGTACCAATTCAGTTATTTCCTTGTTTATATCCTCCAAGCAACACTAAGCTTTCTTTATAAGTATCCATAAATTCGATTATCTGCCTATCATGTCTTCCAAGATTCTTTAATTGTTGATTTTTGAAGTCATATGAGAACACCTGCCTCGATTTTCCATAGAACAATAATTCAGCATTCTCCCTCAAGCACAAGAATTTGTGAACGCGAAGATTCACACTAAACAGTTTTGTCCAAGAATAATGACCATTTGCGCCATAAACATCCCTCACCCAAACATAAACCTGCTGAAATGTAAAATAAAAGTCTATAATTGCCAGCTTTTTATCCACAACTGTTGGACATCTCTTTGGTGGCTGCTTCCCGCCTTCTTCGAGTTCAAGATTAGGCAATTTTACGCAAGTAAAAGCCTCACTTGATACATTAAAACACAATAGATGTGAATACCTTGCTCGTCTTTTCATATCATCACTAGCAAGCCAATAAATTGCACCTTCAAAATTCGTTGTGGACGAGAAATTCTTCAAATAAAGCTTAGGAATAGTTGGATATGATCTCCTGTGAATATTGTACTTTAGTGAAGACCATAAACCTGCTCTTAGTCTATAAACCTTACTTTTCGAATAGTTGGACCGCGTATCAACAGCAACAATCTTATAATCATCACTCACATGATCATAACCAAACCCGAAATTTGTACTAGTACAAAATCTCTCTTTAGTTAAAGGAACTTCAAAAACTTTTCGAATTGAAGGATTCCACAATAAAATCCGTAATTGTCCACAATTAATACGCTTATTACGTGTGTGTATTAGTAACACCCCATCAACATAGCCTACTAAATGGCAATCATCCGTGCTTAGGTACGCGATTTCTTCATACGTCCTAGGGACAACTACTTGTTCCTTCAACACCCCATCAACATAACCCACTTTTAAATAGCGGGTATCATCAAGGTCCGCCACTTTGGTTAATCTATCTACATGTCGAACAACCATATGTTTCTTCCAAGAATTACATTCACGCGACAACACGAACTTGTTCTCAATATTGTTCTTGTAAGAATGAAGGTGTAATTGAGCTATATTCAGATTATAGGAGATAATAGAGTTCCAAGATTTACAAACACACCTAATAATCAAAAGAGTTTTTACTGGAACCCTAGCCAATACTTCTGCCAATATTTCTTGAGGGAAAAAGTGCAACATTATCTTGTGTTTTCTTTTCTTTGGAGGAAGATTGCAGAATTGATTACAATTTTCTTTCCTAAAAAAAGAAATTTACAATTTTCTCTTATTGATAATTGAGGGTAAAATAAACCCAAATCAGTCTACAAAAGGTTTAACAACCCACCAACAACAACAAACAATAAGAGATCGAAATTAGAGAGCAAAAGAGAAGAATTCACCCAAAAATAGCAGTTCTGTCTGAAGCAGATTCTGACCAAACCAGACCTCAAAACGACGATTCAATCGTCCAAAATGAAGCCCTTGATGTCAGGAGTAAGCTGTCAAAATTTGGGGACGATCCGACGGTGAAATTTCCGGTGACGGACAAATCTCTAAAAGCTGTCCCTGAAAATCCGAAAACCATCTTCTCTCAAAAACCCTCACTTTGTGTGTGTTTTTGTTCTGAAATTTACAATTTTCTAGGATGATAAGGGAAGTACATACATACACACAAGTTGTAAAGCGTACGGAATATGATTGTAGAATAAAGTTTTAATTTTCTTCGTCCTTAAGTTGCCCTTTATTTAGCAAGATTTTAACACTTGGGCGCTTTAAGTAAGGAATTATCTTTATCTATTCACATCTAACCCTTGTATGGTAACCAGAATAGCCTTATCTCTAATTTTAACTTTTTTTTTTCCTTTTTTATTTGGTACTCCTAATTTTGCATAATTATTATCACAAAATTCATTGTAAACACTTTTAGTGATATACATTAAGGAAAAATGTAACCATGTAAGATAAAAAAGATTTGTCGATAACAATATTTTCAAAAATATTTTCTTTTTATGATTTTTAATCTAGATTTTTGGGTGAGATACTCTAAACAACATAGAAAAAACTAAAAAGTAATCTTAAGGATAGATGGGTCACTTACTTGAGGTAAAAAATTAAATAAAAAAAAAAAAGACTTTTGGTTTGGAAGTTGGTATAGTCCGTTTGGATTGGATCACTTTTGAAGTAAGAAGTCACTTGATAAATTCATAAAATTTTCAAATTCATTATCGATTACTACATACTACTCCGTGTAAACCAACAAAGAATCAATCAAAAAGGGACCTTCCACCAGGCCTGGCCTCTGGTAAATAATTGTAATTAAATAGTTAATGAACTTATTTTATCTATAAAATATTAGAACGTACTCGTAGTGATTAATTTCTTTTTTTTTTTTTTTTAATAGCACACAATGATTAATTTTGAGCAAGAGGTAAGAAATTCAAATCCCAACCCTCTAAATTTCTTGCCAAGATCCGCCACTTGAACCGATAAAGATTGAAATCCTCCAAGAACGCAATTATTAATGAGCCCGTTTTGTAAGGCCCTAGTTTGAGAAGCCATAACAAAAGAAAAAGGCCCAGATATAAAACGTTGAACTCGGTGCGAATTCATGGTGTTGGTGTCTCCGCGCTTTTGCCAACCCAGCCACGCTTCAGAGGAATCAGAGGAAGAGAGAGAGCAGAAATTGATGCAATTTTCTTCACTATTTTCAAAATTTATAGTTTAATTTCAAGATTTTTTTTTATTGAATAGTAATTTGGGGATTTTTGAGAGAGAAGAAATGGGAACCCCAGAACCCAGCATCGACGATTTGTTCGAGTCGAAGAAGAGAATCAGGAATCCTTTAGTCCCAATTGGTAAAAGTTTCTATCTTTCAATCTCAATATTTTCGTTTGATTACCATATTGTATCCTTAAATTTCATTTCTTGGGCTTTTCCCCTTAATTATAGCCTTGATTATCCAGCTGAATTTACTTGGTTTGATAAAATAATTGGAAATTTTGATGTTTAGGTCTTTTGTGATGGGAGTTGTGCGGGTGAATGTTAATTTTGCTTTAATATGATGATAGCGAGAACAAAAAAAAAAAAAAAAAAAAAAAAAAAAAAAAAAAAAAAAATTGCAAATGGGGGTTTGAGATTGAGCTTTTAGATCTTTAAAATTAGGAATCAGGAAGAATGGCATTAAACAGCATATTCTGTTTAAGGTTTTATTCTTGGTTTTCAATGGAGGGTTATTGATTGTAGATGATTTTCGGAAGGGAATTTAATAATATAAGATGAAAATATTGGGATTGCTCGTAATTTTGCTTAATACTTGGTCAATTGTTATAGAGAATTGCCTAAGGATGATGGTGGATTTTGGTTGGAGATCATTCATTATTGGGCCGGTTTGAGGTTGTGATTAATGGAGTTGCTGAGGTTTGAGAATGATGATGGGAGTTTAATATTCGAATTGTTGGTATGTAACTTTGATATGTTAATACTTTTTGGAGTGGAATGGAGTGTCATATGTGATAGGTTTATACTCTTTATATCTGTAGTGTTTGGTTAGGTTTCTAATGGAAGAAAGGAAGGGTGTGTAGTGTTTGGTTGTGACTTGTGAGGCTCGGCTAGTGTTTGTAGAATCATTTGGAGTAGAGATAACATCATTTTTCTGTCAACACTTGCCATACATTCATTTGGGAAGTTTTATAAATGGCTTTCCTGTTTTATATTTGTTCTCTTTTTGACCTTTTATTTGCTCTTCCTCGGAATTCCTTTCTAATTAGGTTTATACAGGATTAGTTTATTTAGGTAGCTGAATGGTTAAACAAGGTTTGCTTAGAATATTATTCTGATTCAGAGTACAATTCTTCCATCATGTGATCTAGTATACTAGTCTCCTTGTGTGAAGTGGAAGATAACAGCGTGCCAAAAGTGAATTGGAAAAAAATTCAGTGTTTATGATTGTACGGGGAATAGGCCATGCTTACATCAATTTGAATTCAGCTGCTCTTCTTTTGTGAGTTCATTACCATGTATGCCACAAAGATGAGTGAAAGAATGACTTGAAGATGAGAGTGTTAACTATCCTGAGACATAACTGGGACACTGAACATTATGTATGTACTTTAGTGTTCCATAAATATATGTAAATGACTATAGGTTCTAGCTTGACTAGTAGTAGGGTATAAAGAAGAGCTAGGAGAGAACATCATTTGCTGATGATCATGGAGTTGCGATCCCCACAGTTCTTATGTCAAGTGTTCACTTCTTGAAACAATCCTGGTTGATTCATCTATTTATTGTTTGGTTTTCACCCCTCCTCTCCAACCCAGGGGCATAAGATTTGTTTTCAATTTATGAATGGATTTGAACATTCACCTGTTCAGCTGTGATTCAAGTGACTAGACCACCAATATTGCTTGTTGTATTGTATTGTCAATGCCCCTCTTTCAACTTATCTTTCTAATTTTACCTATATGTTATGCTCTACTAGTTCTTTATGTATTTATCAGCTAATAGATGAATTAAACATCAAAAATTATTTACAACTGCTAATTCAAATGTCCATTACAAGTTTATGACAGTACATGCCTGCTAAATATAATTTTACAATCGTAATTATTTAAAAATAAGATTTTCATTGGATCAAAAGATTAATATGCAACACTGGATTGGTGATTAAAATTGTGTGTAATAATCTCTTACACCAATAGGGAGGATGGAGTCATTTTTGTTGATCCTTTTTAATTCCTATTTAAAAACTTGTTAGATGACTTGAATGCTTCATAAATGGAGAGCAATGCTTAGGATTGTGTTTTGTGTTCCTTTTGGCCTGATTTCTATTCTTCCTGAAACAACGGTAGATTATGGAGCTACAGTATTGTAGGTTGGAGTTGTGTATAGAATATTGACTATAGATATTAATGCTTGCCTTAACTTTAAGTGACTTGATTCATGGTTTAATTTTCAGGTGCATTATTGACCGCTGGAGTCCTTACAGCCGGCTTAATAAGTTTTAGGCAAGGAAATTCACAATTGGGTCAGAAACTTATGAGAGCCCGTGTGGTAGTTCAAGGTGCAACTGTTGCCCTTATGGTCGGCACAGCTAGCTATTATGGCGAAAGCTTCCCCAAATTTCCGAAATTTCCCGGCCTTTGAGGTATATGAAACTGCAGCATTCTGCCCTTGACATTTTAAGATACCTTGATTGGAATGATTTGGTGATACCAAGGACAGTCGATTATCAGGCCTAATTGCTGCTCTTCTATCTTCAAATACCTGAGTTGCTCTCAAGGAAAAGTACATGTGTGCAGCATTGCATCTTTTAAATTTTGATTGTAAGAGGACTAATAATAGTATTACTGATAGATTTATCCCCAATTCCGGGAGTAAAAGTATGGTAGGCACAGGTTGATCACAACAGGCTTGTAATAAAATAGGGAGAAATATTTCTACTAGGTGCCAAATTTTGACCCTTTAAATCTTACACTTGATAAGTTTTTTTTTTTTTTTTTTTTTTTTTTTTTTTTTTTTTTTTTTTTTTTTTTGGGAATCTTTGTGGTGAAATGATTGTGCCGTGCTCACGATTCTCACATTCTGTTTTTAGTATGGGGCACATTTTATTTTGTGTGTGTGCGTGCGCTTTGTGGTTGAGCTATTGTTACATGTAAGAAATTTTACCATATTTTATCGCTGTCAATAACCTTATTTAGCTATTTGGGAGCACATTTTCTTAAGAGATGTTACATTTTTTCGGAAGATATGACCTCCCTTCAATTTCTACAAAGTCGACCAAATCAGACACTTAAATTAATCCATGACCCCAGAATAAGCTCATACAATATGAAGAATATAAGACAGTTCAGGCCAATGACTTTTTATAAAGTTTGTTGATTATCGAATTTATTTCATTAAAACTTACTTTTATTAATATGAAGAAAAAAAATTTATCGGTATTTTTTTAAACATTATGGGTACTTTGCTTTGATTTTCACTTATCTTATTAACTTACACTTACATTCTAATATACGAATTATAAATTAAATTTATTATTAATAAGATAAGGAGAACAGAGCCAATATATAAAGTAGGGAAGAATGTAATGATCACACGTTAGTAATTTAGTATGTCACCACGGGGCACTTTTTTGTAGTAGAAATTGTCAAAGATAACATTTCTTCATTACTTTTCTTTCTAATTGATTGTGCAATCTTCTGGATTTGGGTAAGTTCTTCTTAATTTTCTTCTATCTCATTTCTTGTAATAACTCAATATTTATCTTCATTTTACCCTTTCAATTTTGTCCCTCTATATGTTTTTTCTTTTTTGCATTGATTTGATTTCTTTATTATAGCTTATTTTAATATCAAAATGATCATGATAATATCAGAATTAGGGAAGAAAATCAATTGAGTTGAGAAGCGGTTGTTTTGTGAATGTTTCTGGGTTATTCCATTGTTAATTAGTCAATGATCATCTTATTATAATTGCAAATTTAGTGATTTAGACGTGATTCGGTCCCATGAATTTTTAGTTTTTTATATATTGCTGTTATTTTTTCTGGGTTTCTATTTTGAAGAAGCAAGAAGCTAATTCAGGAATTGGTTTCAAAAAAAAAAAAACTAATTCAGGAATTCGAAATGGAAATACAGTAGCAATAGGGAAAGTAGTTAATATGAAATTGATGTTTTAAGGAAGTGACATTTGCAATCTGTTCAAGAGTAACCAAAGTAGAAATCTTGAGAGGGAATCTTAGTTATGAAGATTACCAGAATTTCCCGTTATTAGAAGAAGCTAAATAATCTTGATTCTCGAATAGAAATAGTTTATCTAATAGCAATAAGGCATCACAATGCTGTGGCATATTAGGCAGGACTTTTTAAAACTCGGTCAATGAATTAACTTCTTAGAAATTACAACCTATGCTGATATACACATGCGCTTGGAGATCAAAATCAGTGTCGTTCATCACGTATCAGGACCTATGTTATTCGAACTCTTCCACTCAAGTACCCTATTGAATCCTCGACACTCTAACATGGGCATAACACTTGGACACATACTCTTGTTAGATACAATTACCCGAGCCTGAGTAACATAGATTTTGGCTCTAACAAGGGGGTTGTGGTAACAGATGAAATGAAGATTTGTGTAACATATATTAATCGTTCAATCATATGTGGATCCTCAACCGTCTCATCTGCACTTTGTCAATTAGTCAATATTTAAGAGATGCTGATCTTTTGAAGTTTATCTTTGATTTATAGTAATGAAGTAGAGACAGAATCTTGAGATTATCTAGTTTATATATTTTGGAAAGCACCAAACTTAGAGATGGCTGGATGTTCACTTGAATTCTTCAAAGTGCATTCAAGAAATATGTGATGATGCTATTATCTTTCCATGAGGAATGTGTAGGTCTGCCAGACTGCCATCGCTTTGGAGTTTAGACTCTTTGTAGTTGCTGAGGTTGGTTTTAGTACCATAAGGATAGTTTTGTGGCTAATAAGTGTATATAAACATAGTCCTCACTTGATTGGTTATGTCCTGTGATTCCATTACTTGCTCGGTTTTTCTGTGGCCTTCAGGAAATTATCTAGACACTTCAAATATTTGTATACATATTGTAAGATGTTTCTCTACATTTATCCTAGGGTCGCCAATGATGTCTCATATTGATAATTTTGACACGTTAATGCTTGATGCTGACAGAATTTGACACCTCTATTTCATAGAAGTTATTTTACTTTTCACATGGTCCTAGATGTATTGTGAATAGAATGAACATATTTGGGTGAACTAAGAATGTTTAGACATTTCCAATTCCAATTGCTTCCAGCAATACTACACTGTTGATCTTATGAAGCTTCTCAGGGGAACACTGAGCCACGGGCAGTATCTTTGTAATTCAGAATATAGTTGTAGTTAGGGCCATCCAGCCCATTGAATGTTGTGCCTCAGGCTATTGACATTGTACCTTTTTTGGGTGGAAATTTGTTAAATTTTACTGTGATGAGTCACCCCCCTATGATCTACCTACATACATACTCTGATTATTCAGGTGGTGGAAAGCTAATATTTTTTGTGATGACAAGTTACATTGTCAATTCTTGTATCATGTTGCTCCTCTGATGTGATATTTGGCTTGCATGCTGAAGCTGTTTATTTTCTATATTATGGGCTTGAAATGTTGAATTCTTGTACATATCGGTTGAAGCAATCAGTGATTAACATTGTATATATGAACTAAGATTACCTTCTGAACCCTAGTTTTTGTCTGTTGATAAACAATTAGGCATTTCTTCTCTGGAAATTTGTTTATGCTGAGACTGGAATTATATGTCATGATTGGTCTGTTGAGTATTGTTTATTTATTTGGTATATTTTGTAAAGCCTCTGTATTTTGTGTAGGTTCAAGCATTTGTGCAAATATATTATCATGTCTTCACCAAGCAAGAGACGAGAGTCGGATTTTATGAGAATGTAAAGTTCCTTACTTTAATACTTCGCAGTTTCACTGTCGCTAGCTTTAACTTAGTGCATTTATCTTGGCTGTATTCATTGACTTCCTGTATTTATTGGCTTCCTCTTTTGTCATCAAACTATGTTACTTTTGCACAATATTTGTTTTACCTCAACAGCCGAACAGCTATGACGTGCAATCCTTTGTTGGGGCATAATGATATGATGTCCATTGTCAGTTGAGCTCCTCATGCGTCTTTGTTTTGTATAATGCATTGTTTAGTTGAGTAATTTGATCATTCAACTATAAAGTCCGGCTAAGATTGATGCTGCACTTTTTCAAAAGATTTTCATTTTCTTATCAGGGCACATTGAACCCGTCGTAGAGATTTTCTTTCTGCATGACATTTCATTTTGATTTCTACCAGAATGTAGTTTTGATTGTGTACTTTCTTCTCAGGTTAATGAGTGATTTCACTGTGGAGACGATAAATGATGCAGTCAATGAATTCAATGTGGTGTTTCATGGTCCAAAAGAAAGTATGTTAATATACATCTGTCTCTTAATTCATTGTCTGCATTTCTCCCTTCGGGGAATTGGCCTGTTTATTTTTTTGCTCTGTCAAACACAATGATAGGAGCATATGTCATCCCATGTTCTAAAGGCAAGTGAGAGGCAGATAATATTCTTCCCAAGCTTGGGTGATCTGACTATTTATTCTACTCAAGCTAAGTGACACATGTGATTGTGGCTGCAGGTCCTTATGATGGCGGGGTGTGGAAAATCCATGTTAAGTTTCCGGATTCTTATCCTTTCAAGCCTCCTTCAATTAGATTCTTGAACAAAATCTTTCATCCAAATATTGATGAGCAGTGAGTGTATCAGTGTCCACTGTCTATCTAGAGCATATATTTAGTCACTCTAATCAAGAACTTTACTGACCAGACAATATACATTTTCTGAAACTTCAGCTCTGGCTCTGTTTGCTTGAATGTAATCAACCAATCATGGAGTCCTATGTTTGGTAATCTTCTTTTATTGATGATCTTTGGATCTTGTGTCAAATTAATTGTTTTTAATTTATCCTGCTTTCTCCAACTCCATCAAGCTGCATATCTCTTAGCTGAAAAAAACTGTACTTTTTAAGGGATTCTTAATCTAACAATTTTTTTCTATCATAAGTTGATTGATTGGTGCTGTTTCTTCTGCAGATCTTGTAAATGTGTTTGAAATGTTTCTTCCCCAGCTTCTGCTCTACCCAAATCCTTCACATCCCCTTAATTCTGAAGCTGGTTACCTTATGATGAGGGACAAAAAAAGATATGAACAGAAAGTTAAAGGTATGATTTTGTGCATTCTATATTTCGGTATTTTACTCTTTGTTCTGTGTATATCTAGAGAGCTGTACTATCTCAACAACAGCATGACCTGGTGGAAGATTGATACACTTCTGTTGATCCCCCCCCCCCCCCAAAAACAAAAAAAAAATCCTCCAGTGCCGGTTCTATTTGGATTCTCTGAACCTACTAAGCTTTGCGCCTTTTGTGTGTGCACCACACAATTAGTTTAAAACAAGGTAGTGGGAGAGAGAACTGGGAAAGAGAATACTATTGTACATGCTTTGGCTTCTATCGCATGCTTTAAGATTATTTATATCACTCTGTATCATGTTTAGTTATCTCTAGATGTGATCATGTCAACAGTCAGAGTTATTTAGACTAAAGTATATTTGCAAAAAGTCATGCTTCTGGACGAGATTTTGCAGTATGAGTGATTTTAGCAAGACCAGGTTCAACCTTATCAAAGCAATCACCAAGGTAGGCCATGGTAAGTATGAAGCATCTCCAGTTCTGAATTGCATGGCTAGCATTTTATGAATTACAGACTGATAAACAATACTAGTTGAAAGGAAGGTTGGAAGTTTCAAGTCCTGCAATGCCTAGTTGTATGAGTCTATCTAAGTGCCAATTGGTACATGCTCATATTAAAAAAATTTAAAAAGCTGTGTCATTTTTGTCTACGAAAGCATGTGCAATATTTTTCTGTAATCCATGGTAGAAGCTTTGTGCAGCTATTTTTCAATAATCCCAAATAAGCTAACATAGTCTCTATGACATTAATTGTGCTTACACGCTTGCAAACTTGCAATATATTTTGGTAATCAGGACTTTTTATCATTTGTACAGAATACTGTGAACAATATGCCAAGAAGGAGAATATTTTGGGCTCTTCTGTTGAAGATGGAAGTGGTAGTGAGGAAGTCAGTGAGGATGAAGATTCATCAAGTGACAATGAAGCAGCAGGCACAGGTGAGGGGCATGCAGAACCATGAAAGGCGATGATACATCATACTGTCTTTTGCCTTACCTTACTTGGTTAGTAGTCTTAGTACCACAATGAAATAATTCTACTTTCCGTTTATGAAGCATTTACCTCTTTGACTTGAGAACAGTTTCATTCCTCTGTAAGTGATGCTGCCTCATGCATTCTGCAGAAATCTCGAAAGCAATTGGAATTTCTGATACTCGTGAAGAGGAGATGAGAAATAAAATGTGTTGTCAAATACTTCCCTTTTTTTTGGCAAACTTGTATGAGCTATCCTCATGCTCTCTTTTTTATGATCAATTGATTGCTTCTTGTACAACAATTGTTAAATTTGCTTGCCTTGGTTTTTTATATTTTGTGGAAACAGCTCAACCTGATTAGACAATAGGCAGGAAGTGCTTTGTAAATATCAGACTATTTTATTTATTTTATTGATAAATTTCAGTTGTAATTAATTGTACATATCTATCTTCAGATCATCATTTCTGCTCGTCTTTGGCCTGTTGTTGCAATGCAAATTAGAGCCTTCCGTAGATATGGGGCTGTATCAATGATAATGTTTTCATACTCATAGTTGATTTTAGGCGATAATAAAATTGAAGTTGAAGCTTGTAAAGATTGAAACCTTGACTCGAGTTTTGTTTCAACTTTCAAGCGTAAGAATTGAGTTATATAACTCTAAGCTTGGAGGCATGAATAATGCTTCATAAAGTTTCATTTTTCATAATCAAGATAAGCATAATTATGCACCAAAGGTGTAATTGATACTAAGATGAAGTGAAACAAATACTTGTATATGATTCAAGTCTTTACACTTCAAAGTGATGGAAATATATAATGAGTAAACACAATTGTAAGATTAACAATCAAACAAATACTCTATACACCCTCCCTTGTAAAGGGATGATTCATAAAACATGTACCAAATGTATGTTACGAATCTAATTCAACAAACTTAAAAACCTGAAATTTTAAACGTTAATTTGTTTGGTTCAAGGACTAATATAAATCCAAATAAAATTAGTTCAACTTGAAAACAAATCTAATAGGTTTTGGCTCAACTCAATTCAACTCAAACTCAATTCAAACGACCTGTTTGTCACCTCTTCTGTTGAATTATTTTGAGAATTGTAGACAAATCTCAAGTTAATAATTAAATTACTTAGGCTATGGTGTTGTAATTTAATTAGTTAAGAATATTAAAGCAATTAATCTTGATTAAAGATTGTTAAAGGAGAACTCAATCACTTTGATAGAGTACCTCTGTTTTAGGAGCTTCACGAAACTCTGTTTTCTGGAAATTAGGGCTGCCGCCCGATCGGGTGCGAGTGGGCTCTTGAAGTTGACGCTGGTTTCCGCCCGATCTGGCGGCAGCGGGCCCGATCGGGCGCGTGTCAGAGAGGAAATTGAGACTGACGGTTTTGTCAGTTTTGGTTGAATTTCTTCAGTTATTTTCGTGACTCTTGGCTGAAGTTTTGCTTTAATATATATATGTTCTTTGAACATATGTTGGGTAGAACGTGAGGAAAATAAAGAGATTTTTTATTTTTCTTGAAAACCTTTTGCAAGTTTTACTGATCATCATCATAATTACAAAAGCTTATCTACATTGATTTGTAATCATCCTACTTGTGATTGCAAATGTTCTTCGTTGTATCTCCTAAGTAAATTTCCGTGAAAACCCGGTTGTAGTATAGGGTCGGAATTATACTTTTGGGAAAGTGATTCCGTTCGCGCCTCGAAGATTTTCCGGTCTAATTTGTTTGCTATTTTTGTGACCCTTGTTTAAATACAAAATTCCCAACAATCCAAAAGTATAATCTCTACAAACATGGCAAATGTGAAGACAATAATGACGAATTTCCAGAAATTGGACAAGTTCGAAGGTGTAGATCTTGGTATGATGGAGATGGAAACGAAGATGGTGTTTCTTGTGGGACTACAAGAAAGAGAGTTTGATGGAAGAATTTTTCTAGTGAGTTATATTATCAAAGTCACTCCATTCAAGTAAGAGGTTTCTTATTTGTGTTTTATATATATTTGATTACTTATCTCTATGGTTAATTCTTGACATGTTTATTCAGATTTTATTGATTGTGTCTTGATTATTATTAGAGATATGTTGTCATGTAATTACTCCCATTAAAGATGATTGGTAAAAATCATAATAGTTGGTTAAAACCATGTAATTTAACGTTGTTAATGGATGAACTAAGTATTATAGTTCATGTAATGGGTGTGAATCATTGTTTATTTTATATTGTTTTCATGCTTAAAATGATGAATAGTTTAATTCATTGTTTGAATTTATTTAATGATTATTCAGCATGGAAGATTTATTATCATCTATGTTTCTATTTGATGATGACTTTTTATAGAAAGTATTAACATGTATTATTATGTTATTGATATTGCGTATGCTAATTTGATTCATGGATTGTTGACTATTGATGGTAATTAATGTGGCAAGAGTTATGCCTTAATTAAGTATTTATTAGTCTATGCATGGTGAAAGGTCCGTTGTAGTTTTCAATGGGTTATGCGGTAATGACTAATGGCCACGGTAATTGGATTAATTTTTGAGGTATTTCAAATGTCTTGATTTGATTCAAGTGATGCTCCTTTCGATAGGTCATGAATTTTATAATGTGGATGATATGGTATATATTATTGTTTATTTAATTTATTTAAGTTTTGAATTTATTGTTTTAGTTTACAAGACTGATTTATTTTATGTTCTATGATGTTGTCTTGGGTAATTATTTTCATGCTATTTCAGTTGTATAAGTGTATGTATATGAAACGAATTTGATGGCAATGATGAGTTTGTCAAATTTGTATATATGTTGTATTAATTCTTATGCATGAAACTGATTTGGTTCATGATGAATGAGCTAGATGAATTTATTTTCGTGATGTCCATGTTTTGGAGGAAGAATTTAATTCTTGATTATCATGATGATAGAATAGTTGTTTTAATAAAGTTTTGACAAAATATTGATCTATTTTGTTGGTTTTGATGTGTCATGTAATGTTGCGGTAAAAAGCAACTTAATTATGACATATTTGGTTATTTATTTAATATCATTGGAGTTGTCATGTGATTGATGTTATATTTATGTTTTAATTATCTCATTTTTATCCAATGTGAAAAGAGTTAATTTATTGCTAGATTAAGTGCATGTATGAATTACATTGCACACTTTCCTTAGACAATATGAAGTGTTTAGCAACTGTAATTGATGTTTTATCAAGATGTTGCTATGATTATTTACTGTATCCTAAGGATGAAGCCTAGACATATTTAAAATCTACAAAGTGAAGTAGTGTTGCAAACTAACGGAAAGTATATAAAGTTTGAGAAACAATATAGGGGGTAAATGTGTTAGCCAAGTTATTTCCAGTCTATAGGTTTAGTACATGAAATTACCGCGGAATTTACACCATACCAAAATGGTGTAGCGGAAAAGGAAGAATAGGACACTAGAGGAAGTGATTAATTCTATGTTGTCTTATTCGGTTTTAAGTGATGGTTTTTGGGGTGAAGTCATTTTAACGACTTGTTACGAGTTAAATCGTGTTCCCATGAAAGGGAAGGATGTTACCCCATGTGAGCTATGATACAAAAGGAAACCAAACTTGAGTCATCTCAAAGTTTGGGGTTATAGGGTAATTGTAAAAATACCGGAACCTAAATGTAAAAGTTAGGTGAAAATGGAGTTGAATGCAATTTTGTAGGATATGCGGTACATAGCAAATCCTATAGGTTCTATGTAATAGAGCAAAATGACTTTTGGTCGGTTTACACCACCATTGAGTCAAGGAATGCATGGTTTGATGAAAATAGATTTTCTTCAAATCCTAGATCAAAGGATGTAACTCCGAATACCAAAGCTGAAAGTTTTGATCAAGGTTTCATTGATCAAGAGGTGGATGACCAAACTCATTTAGGGAAGACATCTACATCATCATCACAA
This sequence comes from Chenopodium album, assembly GCF_948465745.1. Classification (NCBI taxonomy): domain Eukaryota; kingdom Viridiplantae; phylum Streptophyta; class Magnoliopsida; order Caryophyllales; family Amaranthaceae; genus Chenopodium; species Chenopodium album. The sequence continues at coordinate 5,800,310 of NC_137844.1, read as the reverse complement.
CTAAGGATAAGCAAGAGGGCAAGGAAAGGAAAAATCTTCTGGCCCTGATTTTCATGTGTACTTGGTTGAAGGATCAAGGGATGAAGTTTCACTACAACATCCATACATTTTAATGTGAAAAAAGATTCTTTAACATATAAAGAGGCTATGAAGTCTTAGGATGTTCCATTTTGGAAGAAAGTAATTAATGATAAGATGATATCTATCATGGGAAACAACACTTGGGTATTAGCTTATTTACCACCTAGTTTAAACCAATAGGGTGCATATGGATTTTCAAAAGAAATTGAGGATTGATAGAATTGTTAAAATTTCAAGGCCCGGTTAGTGGCATAAGGTACATGCACATGTAACTAGAATCTCAGCAGTTAGATTGTTAATTGTCTTTGCGTCAATTGAAAATCTAGGGATCCATCAAATGGATGTCAAGACTGTGCTCTTGAATGGAGATCTAGAAGAAGGGGTTTTTATGTGACAACCAGAAGGGTTTGTTGTGGAAGGCCATTAGGCAAAAGTTTGCAAGTTATTTAAATCACTGTATAGGCACCTAAGCAATGAAATCAAAGTTTGATGGGGTAGTGTTGTCTAATGGTTTTATGTTTAACAATTTTATAGCAAATTTGATGACAACGGTTAAAGTGTCAAAATTTGTCTATATGTAGATGACATGTAGATTTTTGGATAGAACGGATTTGTCACAAGTTGAAATGACAAAGTTCTTCCTTAGTTCATTGTTTTCCATGAAAGACATGGATAAGAGGATGTCATCTTGGGCATAAGAATAAAGAAGGTAAAAGAAAAATTGATCTTGTCACAATATTATTATATTGCAAAAAGTGCTCAAGAAGTTCAATGTTAATAAAGTTTGACCTTTCTTTATTCAACACCTATGGTCCCTAGCATAAAGTTATTACCAAATGAAGGTAATGCAGTGTCACAACTGGAATTTGCTAGAGTTATAGGACGTTTGTTGTATGCCATGTCAAGTACTAGGCCGGATATTCGCTTATGCGGTTGGTCAATAGTAGTAGTTTCTCTAGTAATTTTAGAATGCTACATTGACAAACGGATCATTGTTTGTTGAAGTACTTGAATAAAACCATAGATTATGATATAGTGGGTATCCTTCGTTTGTTGAAGGATATTCGGATGCAAGTTGGATCTCAAATAGAGATCATTCATCCACAAGTGGATGGGTATTCCCATATGGGGGAGGTGCCATTTCATGGGCGTCTAAGAAGCTAATTAACTTGCATTGCGGATTTTATAAGACATTGGAGTTCATTGCATTGCATTTCACTAGTAAAGAAGCAAAATGGTTAAGGGTTTTAATGCATGATGAGATTTGTTTCTTGAAAAAGCCAATATCACTAATAGTGATGAGTTGTGATAACAATGTAATTTTTGGCTAAGGCATACAGCCAAGTATATAATGGTGAGTTAAGAAATATTGGTGTAAGGTATTATTACATCCAAGGACTTAACAAGGATAGTGTAAAACTATTGTTTATATTCGTACGAAGTTAAATCTCGCCGGTTGCTTTAAAAAGCATGAGTAAGAGATGTTAATAAATGGATGGCAATCACTTTAGATTGGAGCCCTATGGTAATCACAATTAGGAGAATCTCAACTTAATGCCCAATAAGACGATGGGTCTTTAGTTCAATGAGATTAATTCTCTTAATTGATGATTGGGAACTTGTTTATCATCCAAGGTTAAGTTCCAGTTTTCTGTGATGAAAAGAGGTTGTTTTTAACTTAATAGAATTTCTAATATACTGCTCGGTCACAGGAGCATGTTTGGAAGTCTACCTATATAAGTACGAAGTTTAGCCGCTTCAAGGAGCTATTGGGGCAAAGCTTCGATGTACTTATGAAAAGATATGGACACATGGCTTATAGTGAAGTTAATATGTATTTAAGTAATTTATCTTGTGTGTGTAATGTCTTCAAGTTTCCAATATGTGTTGCTTTTGGTTCAAACGTTTTACGATACCAAATGGATACGGATACTTGAATTGTATGTTGCACTAAGTGGAAGTTCAAGTCTATGTACACTTTCATTTATGCATGAGATTGTTTTGTGATGATGATGTTTTTGCAATGTGTCTAGATTAATTCTCAAAATGGGGGAGGATTGTTGAATTATTTTGAGAATTGTAGACAAATCTCAAGTTAATAATTAAATTACTTAGGCTATGGTGTTGTAATTTAATTAGTTAAGAATATTAAAGCAATTAATCTTGATTAAAGATTGTTAAAGGAGAACTCAATCACTTTGATAGAGTACCTCTGTTTTAGGAGCTTCACGAAACTCTGTTTTCTGGAAATTAGGGCTGCCGCCCGATCGGGCCACCACTGCCCGATCGGGTGCGAGTGGGCTCTTGAAGTTGACGCTGGTTTCCGCCCGATCTGGCGGCAGCGGGCCCGATCGGGCGCGTGTCAGAGAGGAAATTGAGACTGACGGTTTTGTCAGTTTTGGTTGAATTTCTTCAGTTATTTTCGTGACTCTTGGCTGAAGTTTTGCTTTAATATATATATGTTCTTTGAACATATGTTGGGTAGAACGTGAGGAAAATAAAGAGATTTTTTATTTTTCTTGAAAACCTTTTGCAAGTTTTACTGATCATCATCATAATTACAAAAGCTTATCTACATTGATTTGTAATCATCCTACTTGTGATTGCAAATGTTCTTCGTTGTATCTCCTAAGTAAATTTCCGTGAAAACCCGGTTGTAGTATAGGGTCGGAATTATACTTTTGGAAAAGTGATTCCGTTCACGCCTCGAAGATTTTCCGGTCTAATTTGTTTGCTATTTTTGTGACCCTTGTTTAAATACAAAATTCCCAACATCTTCTACTAACACTAAAATCAAAACGAGTTGATCCCTAATACATTATTATAAATCGACACATAATAAGAACAAATATATTTAAGATCTAAAGAAAGAAATTCCCATACTCAATAGGGAGAAAAAAACTTAGCAATGAGGAAATTGAACCACATTTTTATAAAGCCCAAATTATGCGTTGCTGAACCTACTTATCACCACGTGCACCTTCAATATGTCGACATTAACTTTATAAATCCAATCAACCCTCTTTTTATTTGTTTCCGCTTTTCTTTCTTTCTTCTCTATTTTCTCTCTCTTTCCCCATTTTCTTTTCTTTATTAACATCAAATTTTGCACCTTTGATAATTTGAGCCCACATCATCCCTTTGACATTCTGGGTGTTCATCAATTTCCAATCATCTTATTTGGTTCGTCTTTTATGTCCTTTAATTTTGATGCAATTCCTGTTTATAGCGATTAATCTAACAATTTTGTTATTTTTATGAATTACGATCTTTGTTTTTGGTGATTTAATTGTTGGGTTTTTTTTTTTTTTTTTTTTTTACTGTTTTTTTTCTAATTGCTTGTAATTAGAATGAATTTTGAGTTTGATAATAATTGGGTATTTGATTAACCGTATTTTGCATCATTTATGTTGGTTTTTTTTTTTTTTTTTTTTTTTGGCCTTTTGGGTGATTGACTTTGTACTGTGCTGGCTTTTACATGAGAAGACTGATAGCAGGAATAGTAATTTTTTAATTATATAGTGCATTTGCAATAGATATGTGGTATGTCATTGTGGTAATTAGATATTTAGATGTATGTTGATTTGCTTATATGTTCTAGTATAGGTAAATTTGATGTAGCAAGCAATTTTATCAAGTAGGGTATTTGAATATAGTACAATCTAATTTGGAAAGGGTAGTGTTTGGGAGAGCTGTGATTGTTTTCGGAATGATTTAGCGTGAGCGAATGTGATTATTGTTGATTGATGTTTTCATCAACTTCACTCCAGGTAGTGTATAAATGAGCTGTGATCATTTTCGGAATGATATAGGTTTTTAAATATAAATTACTTTCGCAGAGGAATATGAATTTCAATTAATATTGTCATCAACTCTATGATCAGCACTTGGTTTCAGCTTTAATTATATTCCTTTCATTGTGTAATGTGGAAGAGCGTCCTAGGTTCCAATTCTTATATTGGTTTCATCTTGAAGTACCGCTAATGAGTAGCATTATTTTGGAGGATTTTGGTTAAGAATTTTACATTCACGTTCATCAGGCTAATGGAGTGAGTTTCTTGGATAAGAGATGAATCCTAAGTGATAATTTATAGGTGCTGCTATGCCACTTGGCTTCAAAGGTTGAAAGGAGGGTATTTTGACTGTTGAAGATTTGAAGATAATTAAGTTTTGAGTTCCTATGGCGACCCTCAAGTGATACTGTCCAGTGTCCACTGTTGTCCTCCACGAAGTCTTTGGTGTTGTAGCAATATTATTGTTTTGAATGTTATTGTTATATGGTGGTGGAAGTGTAGAAAACTTCATGTGTGTGAAGTATGAACTCTAAGGAATATTTTATCCGGACTAGAATGATGAATTATTGAATTGTTAGGACTTAGGAATGTAATAATCACTTTATACACAAGTTGTTATTGAAGTGGTAGATATAATAGTATTCATATATTCAGATTTTTATATTTGTATGTTAAACACTTCCTTTCCCATCCTTGTCCGATGGTATAGACTCTCTATGTTTGTTGGAACTGTGTCATTTTCCAGTTTTTGTGAGGGCCATTTCATCATTTAGATTTTTATGGTGCAAAGTATATGGTGACCAAATGTTTATTAGTACTCTCAGGTGTGAACTAAATGCTCAGAACTTGTTTATTTCCCTAACTTTCGTCCAATAAGGCATGCTAATTGAATAATCATGATAAAGCTGTTTCTTTCCCTGAGTAGAAGTTGGGCAGGCATTTGCAGTGAACATAAGAAAAATATTTGGCTCAAGAACTTTTTTGGTCATGAACAACCTTTTACTTTCTTATACTTTTGGTTTATTCCTCATACTCAATATCGCTGGCCTCTCTACTGCTGCTTAGGAATACAGGGTAAGGCTGTACACCTTAAGTTGATTGGAATATAGAGAGATGGTTAAGACTTGGGATTACCGAGGATGATCCATCTGCTCATTATTTTTCTTGAGGGAGATGGATGTGGCATAGTGGCACATTGGAAGCTTCTTTCTCTAACTAGCCAAATAAGAAATGCTATCTAATTATGGTTTTCTGCTGTAAATTCCTTTAATGTAATAGATTTATTGAATTCTTTGTTTCCTATAGCATTCTTTCATGGTTTGCTATACCCTCTGTTTTTTTTTTTTTTTCCTGCCATTTTCTTATGAATATGCATAACTTGAGCGATTTCACTCATTGGAAATTCTGAGTTTGACTTTCGAGTTCGTGAAATTTTCCATCTGTTTAATAAGGAAACTGTCATCAACTTTTGTGGTAGTGGTAGGCAATTAGATTAATACCATGTTATAGAGATTTGTTTAGTGGGATCAATGAACAGTAAATGTGACAATAATTTATGTGGTGGCTGTGTATGTCTATAGAAATTTTGGCAAGGGAAGAATGGTGTCTGGTCATAGATCATGAATAGGTAAATTTCATGATCAAACCACCCTAGGGTGAGACCAGCTGGTGTGACCAACTTTGCTTGTACATTTACCACCTTAAATTGTATGTTTGCCACGCTGTCATTTTGTATGACTTTCGTTTCCCTTTTGTATTTGAAAGAAGTGGTGACATATTATATCATACTCCGGATTACATTTTCTTCACAGCTTTGACGGATGTACAACTTCTATACTTCTATAGCACTTCTATATTTCTATAGCCTTTCTGCTGGTGATTGAATATGCTGCCTTTTTGGCTCAGGGTTTTCTTTATCTTTCCTTGGCTGTTTTTATTAGGGATATTCATCCTTTCAACAATTTTGGGTAATCTAACTTATAGCTTTTAATGTATACAAATGAACAAGAAAAAAACTCTGGCTTGCTTTGTTGCTAATTCTAGACAATGTTTTGCCATGTATACTGCTTCTTAATTTTCCTTTTCTGCCGTATTCTGCTCAGATTCTCAATTTGGTTCAAGCTAAACTCAATTGGTTACAATGTCTTCACCAAGTAAGAGAAGAGAGATGGATGTTATGAAGCTGTAAGCTCCTCACTGTCTTAAATGTTTCATTTTTCTTTTATATACTGAGCCATGTGTATGATTGGTTTTTGTCTGGCCATCCACCTGTCTTTGCTTCAAGTATCAACTCATAAAATTGAATTGAATTAAGAGTTCATCTGACATAGTTCTGGAAACCCGAGTAGCGTTGCCTCTTTTTTATTTGTCAGCTCTTAGTATCTGCAGTATTTGTAGCCAATTTATATTGCTTCTCCTACTGGTTTTGCTATATATTACCACATAAAAATCCATTATTTCTCTAAATCTATAATGAGGCTCCCTGCTGGTGGTTTAGGGGTGTTTAGCTGGCAGCAGGCTTATTTATGTAATCTAAAAGAGTCTTTAACTGTCATAATATCCTGACCTCTAAAAGTGCTCTGACCATTTTGCAGTACCATTGTTTAAGTTTTTTCCATGGACTCCTTATTCATTATGTTTTCCTCTTTTTTGTCTAATGAATCTTACAACTGTGTTCAGGATGATGAGTGATTATACTGTGGAGACGATAAATGATGGGCTTAATGAGTTCAATGTCATGTTCAATGGTCCAAAAGATAGTATGTTGAAGCTGCTTATCACCTATTTATTTCTGTGCAGTTTATACTATCCTTCATTCCCTTCGTCTCTATCATATAGTTTCTTCTTATATTCCATGGTCACAAGAAAATGTCAGGTTGGATGTGTTTGCAAGTTGTCTGATACCTTTATTTTAAGGTGTAGGTTAGCTGTTCATGATTTTTATTATTTTTTTAAATCTATGATTGCTGTGGTGACATAGGTCTTTATGAAGGCGGGGTGTGGAAAGTCCATGTTGAGCTTCCAGATGGCTATCCTTATAAGTCCCCTTCCATTGGGTTCATAAACAAAATATTCCACCCAAATGTTGATGAACTGTGAGTTTACTCCTATTCCTAGAGCATGTGGAAAGGTATTCCCTGATTGCTATTGAGTTGAGTGAATGCGTATTAGTTATGTCTTAAATGAATTGTAAAATCTTCAGGTCTGGCTCGGTTTGCTTGGATGTTATCAACCAATCGTGGAGTCCTATGTTTGGTGAGTTACATTTATTTTAAGACCCTGATTGCTTTCAGCTTTTGTTTTTGTTACTGTTTTTTATTCGACTTCAAAATATGAATGACTCTTATTGGTTTGGTCCAGATTTGTTAAATGTGTTTGAAGTCTTTCTTCCACAACTGCTGTTGTATCCTAATGCTTCTGATCCTCTTAATGGTGATGCTGCTTCGCTGATGATGAAGGATCGTGAACAGTATGAACTGAAGGTCAAAGGTAATAACTTTCCTACTCCACATTTTATCTTTCTGTTTTTAACTCGTGAAAATCCACCTTAAAATTATTATATACAGACATCAGTTTTTTTCAACATTGTTGCCTGTTTGTGTGTGCTGATTCTCAGTAGAGTCTTAGTGATTGGTGAAAATCTACCAGCTGACTTGACTATAGTACAAAATTAGCTTCTTGTTTCAAATGAGAGTTATAGGAGTAGAGAGAAAAAGGAGGGTGGAAAGGATTGAGAAGTCTTATCAAGTGATCTATGAATTTGAGTGAACCCCCTCCCCCCCCCCCCCCCCCCCCCCTTCCCTCCCTCCCTCTAAACAGGAAAACCCTCACCTAGCCATTTGGATTATTAAAAAACACTCTCAGGAAATCAATCTTGTTTCAATTCTTCTCCGCATGATATTTTTTTATCCTCTAGTAGAAAAGGTTAACATTTCTCCAAAATGGAAGTGGGGAACTGGGACTGTAATGCCAACAACAAAGATCTTGTATGGGGAGTGTTACAAATAATGTTAGGAAATTGGATCTGCAGAGCATGTAGCACATGATAGAAGTAAATAGAGAAAGAGGATCTTTGTGCATGGCCACTGAAGGATATATCTCAGTCTATGCAGCCATCACATCCTGTTGGGATTAAGGTCGTGGTGTTGTATTGGTTTAGTCTAGGACCTGTTATGTTATACAAATTATGGTTAAAGAATGTAAGATTCACTTAGCAGTTCATATTCGTGTGATCAGGCCAGCTTCCTCGTGTCCAGATGAACTTCCCAACTCTTTTATCAAGGGTAGATTTTAGATGCATATCAGTATATGGTCTCTTTCTTTGGTTGCAGAGAGGTTGTTTACATTATGACCTATGATCAGGAGCTGGAAAATGCTAGTAATGTCTTTCATTTCTGTTCTGGATTGACATATGAATACCTTCAACATACTAAAATAAAAAAATGAAAAATAAAAAAAGTGAAAAAAAATATAGGATTGAAGTTTTAGGATGTTGATGGACAAATTGATTGTTTGGCATAAGCTGCCCTAGTTTATCAAAAAATGAGCCCTGGCATCTACCAGGAATTAGGATTATACAATGTTAAATCTACCCTTAGCATGGAAGAGTACTGGTTAGTACTTAGCTTTTTTGCGCCATGGCTCTTTGATTTGTTTTACTTTGAAGATGATCAAGCTTTAGTATCAGTGTTCTGTTCTGAACTTTCATTTTTGGGAGTTGGGAGAGTGAGAGTTGCTGATATTTCTATATTCTCGGCAACAGTGTCTTTTACAAAATATTTAAAGAAAACTAAGAGGAAGATAATAGTTGAAAACACCCCGGGGCCAAATTTAGCCAAAGCATACCATGAAGCTCTACTTGAGACTTGACGCGTTTGTGCAAGCTATAGATACTTTTAGTCTTTAACAGTGTCTGTTGAAATGTCTGGGATTTTGGGTACATATGTCCTGACTTGTATCCTATCTTATGTGATATGTGTCCCACCTCTTTCAGATTCATTGCCAACTTTTATAAATTGTTTAATTTCATTGGTGAATGTTGATGGAGGATGGTCATAGATAGTAGATCTCATATGGGACATTCTGCTTTGCCCTGATACTGGGTTGTGCTGAAATTGTGATGGTGTATGTTCTGTTTTTTTTCTTATAATTCTTTGGATGTATACAGAATATTGTGATCGCTATGCAAAGAAAGAAAACATTGATGCATCTGCTGCCGAAGATGAAAGTGATGAGGAGGACATCAGTGATGGCCACTGCACATCAAGTGACGATGAAATTGCTGGACATGCAGACCCATAAACTAGAATTAATCATACAGGGACTAAGTTAATTTAGCTTTATCCCTCTTGTTCATTTGTTGGCTGTATCATGTTTTAGTTTAGAATTACAATGATAATTTATGTCCAAGTCATTTTTTAGCTTACTAATTTATTTGTTTCAGTATAGTAGGAAAGCAGTTTGATAAAAATTGGTGGGCATGATCATCTGAATAGAAATTTAATGTGTGAATTTGATTTTCGTTATAGTAGATTGATTTATTTGAATTGTCTTCATTGCTTTTTTTTCCTCTTAAAGAGATTAGGCGAAGGTCTGCTGCCTATATACCAGTTTTGCGCCGAACAACCTAGAGACCGGATCTATTTTTTTTTGGTTCGGTCTGGAGTGACTCCAGACCTTTTAGGTCTATATTGTGGTCTGGTCCGGCTTTTGAACACCTAGATTATTTATAATCTTCTGAAATTCGTTATACATTTAGAGAATTGGAAAATAGACGATTTTGAGAATGGTATCTGGGCCTTTTCGAAATTCTTGAGGAAAGTATAATATAGGGCCCTTGGAAAATAAGAAGTTCACTGCATTTGTAAAAGCCATCATTTGCAATTAGAAAACACTTCAGACAAGTTCTGAGTTGTTCCTTTCCTATAAAAACTGTCAACTTATTGTCATTTTGTCAATTATACTGTACTTATTCAATGATCTCCTCAAATAAAAAGAAATTAAGAAAAAAAAAAAAAAAAATCTTGTTCCACTCAATGACATACTATACAAACTGGAAATATCTCTTGATTCAACTAATAATCCATTGATCAATTTCTCCCTCTATTCAAATGTATTGTTCATTTTCCTTTTTCATTTGGCAATATTCCTTTATTTTTTTAATCTTTCCCTTTCTTTTCCCTCTAATACAAGCTAGAAACTCACTCACTCTCATTCAATCCTGGAATAATTTATGAAATATAGAAAGAAAAGAAAAACGTCACATAGGCCTTTTATTAATTAAAGAAACATGTGTGATACTTTTATGTCATAAATGAGACATTAAATTGATAAGTGATCAACATAAGGAGAAATTGAACTCAGATAGTGAGATCAATTTGGTCATTAAATACCCCAAAACAATAAGATGGCTTGTTTTGACAAAAGAGAAAGATTCACAAAAATGTATTGAAATAATTGTGTAAAAAATAATTCGTACAACCTGCATTCACTATAGTTGTAACGTTTGAAAATTTACACTATTCACATTCTTAAATTTGACCACCTTTGATGAATTTATGTTGGACAAAATATATAAATTTGAATTATTTAAGGTTTTTATCCTTACATCGTATCTATTTTTAAAGATATGATAGATTATAAACTTATAACTATTTGTTGATAAATATGAAAGTCGAAACATTGCAAGTATAAGTAAATGGATGAAGTAATCATCAAAGCAATAAATTTACAAGTGATTTAATGAAAATGTTCTCATTGCAGATGATCATGCATTTGAGTATGCTTGTTCAACCAGAGCTTTAATCTTGTTTGGTTTCTTTCACTAAATGCTTTGTACACTTATGTCACAACCTTACAACTTAGCTTACTAATCTAACTATCTAAAATACTACGTATATAGTTTTACTTTATTACACGTGTTAATTTAAGAGTTAATTAGACAATAACAGACTAACAATACTCAATATCTTCTATAGTACCTAAACCAAAGTATACCATTGCATTGGCCTGGTAATAAAATAAAATTAAAATGAATTACAAGTACAACGGTGTGTTTACGGAGTTTTATTTGGCATATACAATTGGAGGTCATTATCATCTAATCAATTCCTTAAGCAGCATGCAACATGCCCAGCAAGCCGATTGCCGACACACTTTAAGAGTCTTTTGGATTTGGAAGATTTGGTTATAACAAGTGTTTGAGTAAAACTATCACATTAATAAAGTACTCGAATCAATATAAATATTGAATCAGGTATTTTCAATCTTGAGAGAAAATTATCCTAATTTATATAATTTCATATCTATTTTAAAAAAATGTTAATTAAGTGTCTTATAAAAAAGAAAATTCAACTATCAAGTACATATCTTAAAAGTATACTCACTCAACCTAGCACCACCAAAAATAAAATTTGAACTAGATTCGAAATTGGCACGACCTAATTGTGTCTCAAACCCAATATGATCAACGACATGATATAACTAAGATTGAACTTGACACGACTCGAATCAACCCCAACCAAACACATTTAGGTGTCCCGATCCAGGTCCAACCCTAAATGTTTACAATAGACATTAACAAGGTCTGGCGACAATCAGAAAGGCAGGCATAAGGCCATGCCTCAATCATCAACAATTCAACTAGAAGATTTGAGTTGATGTCCTTAATTGATGAGTTGATGGATACATTCACATGATAACGTCCCAAATTCCCTATGCAACATTTTGGTACTTTTTAAATTTAATGGCCAAAGTTAAAAGAGACAAGTGTTTGTTTGTACCATCTCCTTGTAAATTACTGTTTACGTACACGGTGCACCCTTTCACGAGATAATAAATAACGACTACTTTCCCATTTTATTACGTCGCTTGCTTGAAATTAAGACATTCATTTAATGTCGTTCACATAGTATATGCTTTGCTATACGGTACTGTGGTATATTTGCCTGGTATCATCTACTGATCATTACACTACAGTACTACACGAATGTAATACTTGTCTATTATAGCCCCACTACTATTTTACATCACCATGTCATTTTACATCAATTCATAGAAGAAATAAGGACATTGAGCTTCTTGTTTTGAGGTGTAGATATATTACCTCCGTTAATAGTTATTTGCAACATTTATCATAAACGGATGCTACTTATTATTTGCAACAAATGATTTTTTTTTCTCTTTTAGTAAGTTTTTTGTATGAAATGACCAAACTACCCTCACTTAACCAACTTAGGGCCTGTTCATATTCACTGAACTGAGCTGAACTGAACTGATTGGAGCTGAACTGAACTGAACTGAACTGAACTGAACTGAATTGAGCTGAAATGAATATTTTATGTGAGAGGGAAATTAAGAGCTGAACTGAACTGAACTGAACTGATTGGAACTGAACTGATTGGAACTGATTGGAGCTGAACTGAACTGAACTGAACTGAACTGAAATTAAGTAAATGTGAACAGGCCCTTACTCCCTTAATCATTTCACTAACCATACTCTATTATAAGTTATAACCCTAACTTAATCATCTAATCTTAGAAAAAAAAAATCATATCTTTTTTTAAAAAAAAATCAAATCTCAACATTCATCTTATTCTTAAATTTCTCTCTCCTCCTTCATCATCAAATTCTCACTCCTCCTTCATCTTCCCATCTTCTATCCAGATCTAAAGGTGGTCTCCCGTGGGTTTCATGGGTGTGGTGGTTGTGGGCGGCATGAGCTTCGTGGAAGGTGGTCTAGGTTTTGTGGGCGGATCTACGTGACGGTGGTCGTGGGTCTGGGTCTAGGTCTTGTGGTGGTTGATTTTCGAGGGTGGTAGGTGGCGTGGTGTTGGGTTTCGTAGGGTAGTGGGTGGCGTGGTGTTCGGTTTCGTGGTGGTGGTTTAATTGGAATTAATTCAATTCCTGGTGGTGGTGGTTTAATTGGCATTATTAGGGGCTTTCGTGGTTGTTTTCGGTGAGTTTTGGTGGTTTTCGCTGGGTTTTGGTGGGTTAGTGTTTCTTGGCGCATTTTGGTGGTTTTCGATGGGTTTTGGTGGTGGTTTTCGGTGGGTTCTGGGTTGACGGTGGGTTGGGTGGTGGTGGTTTTAGGTGGGTTCGGTGGTGGTTGTGTTGTTTGATGGGTTCGGTGGTGGTGGTTGTTTTTGGTGGGTTCGGTGGTGGTGGTTTTCGGTGCTGGGTTTGGTGGTTTAGTGGTTTTGATTATTTTTGGGGGTTTTTTTTTTAATTGGATTAGTGCTTAAGTACATGCCCTTATATTTCAATAATCTTGTTTTAAAACTTTTGCCTAAGAACCCGTGTGACACCCGTTTGTTGCAAATAATTGTGAACGGAGGTAGTATTTAAGATCAAGCGGCCTTTATAGTGTAGTCCCAATTGCACCCCCATGCCCCTTATCTGCATCATCAAGCAATTCATAACTTTGTACCCTCAATCCACTCTTTAGTTCTTGTATTAGTTTGGCTAAGAGAGTTAAATATTCGGTATGTAGTTTTAAGTTAGTAGGGACTAGGGAGCTAGATTCCTTTTTGGACCGTTGTTAAACAAAAAAAAAAAATACGTCCCTTAGCCCTTTAACAAGTCTTGTTACGTGAATTATACAGCAAGTTTAAGTAAGAAGAGTGTTTGAACATGTACAGATTGTTAATTATATTAGATCCATCTCGATATAGAAATGATAAAATCAACACATATGGGAATAGAGTTAATCGATCAAACTTCTATTGCACCATTAGTCTATAATTATGTAGTGTTCATCCTTTGTTTCTTTCATAATATGAAACGAGTTATATAATACTATATTATTTTATCTATCTATAGAATGATACATAGCATAGTAAAGACTCGATCTTCTCTCACTTTTCTTCTCTCACTATAGTGTTTACACAACACAATAAATAAAAATTGATGTTTGAAAAATATAGAATGTGATTAATGTATGAATAGAATGTATATACAGTTTTGTATTAATAAAAGTTATACAAAGTACATAAAATTAAAGTTGATGTTTGAAAAATATAAAATATGATTAATTTAAGGAAAAAGATATATGCAACTCTTGGGACTGCATATAAGAAGCTAAAAGTAGAAAGAATTGACAATAAATAAGCATTTATTACACTGATTTACTCGTGAATTGTCGATAAATTTCCAACTTAATACTAAAAAAGGAAGTATATTAAATGCTTATATGCTAGCATTACCCTTAATTTAATAACATATTTTTACAATAGCATTTGAATATATGAATAGTGTAATAGTTAAATTGTTGCTAATTTTAAGAAATGAGATCAAGAGTAATAAAAAATAACATAAATTTAGTAAAACCTTAATTAGGTTGGACTACCAACAAACATCACATGATTTCTCAACCACTATCAAACAATGATGGTTATAATAATCTTCCACTTAAGTGTAAAAATCCATGAGAACAAGGGAAAATTTGATAATTGTTCTAGACCCACAATCAACAAGTCTTCTCCAAAGAATTGCTTTATTTATTTTTGTAGTTATAAATTCAATCATAACTTATTTCCATGTTTAAAATGATTGTATTTAACCATTTTACTCCTCATTTAGCCACTTTATTATTTGGCTATTGTGCATGCATTGTTTGATTTTTCTTGTTATTTTTTTCTAATAAAGGCATGCTACTTTGCTAAGTGGAGACATGAGGGACATAACTAATAATTTGGTCAATTACGGAGCAATGATTAACTCGATAACCGACGAGTGTTATTCTCTTAAGAAGAAAGAGTACGGTGATTCAATTTTAGTCAACGTCAAGTGATGCGTGCTTAGGGGCTCGACATGATATACTGTGATTAACTAGTAAATCTCGAAACTAAAGCATATAGTTCACCTCAAGGCATTATATTATCAATTCGAATTCAAGACATATTTTAACCACGTTAAGTTTAATCTAGTGATATTGTACAGTTATACTTTAGCTTTTAGCCTACTAATAATTCTAATATAATCCGAGTAGACTCTTGTAAGGTTTCGAACTAATAGAACTGTTTTTCTTACTAACCAAAAATAATAAAATTCAAGACATCGTTTCGAGCTTTTTTAGACTTTGAGTATTACAAGTTTCAACATAGCAAATGATCTACTTCTTGTTGTTTTAGGTTATGTGACAATATGTTATTTGCTTATTGACACTTTGAGGTTTTCATAAATTCATGATTTGTTAAATAATGCCTCAAGTGAACTTATCTAAGCATATATTATTGCAAAACTAATCTCCACCTTGTGTATATAACACAAGGATTTTTCAACATGAGATGCAACTTATCTTATTTTGCAATAACTATACTTAGAAACGGTAAGACAAAAATCATGGAGAGGAAATAATCAAATAAAGGTGATGAGGGGTACAAAAATACAATGCTAAAGATTATTGAGAACTCACATGTAAATTATTGGGACAACTAATTAAATTAAGAAGAAAAAATAAAAAAGAAATATATTCAATATCAAAGTAGGTACAAGCTATGTAGAGTTGTAAGTTATCCAACCTTTTATCAAATGATTTTATGATAAATAAATCTCTATCAAGCTTGTATAAGCTGAGATCAAAGTATCCTCATACATAAGGTGGAATTTGTAGATAATTTTAAAATGTGTCCATGTGAGCATGTGTGTGTTTGTGTGTGGAAGAGGCATTAATTTGAAATCCACGGTTGAGAGTTAAACTCTCAACATGACAT
Source organism: Chenopodium album (assembly GCF_948465745.1). Lineage (NCBI taxonomy): Eukaryota > Viridiplantae > Streptophyta > Magnoliopsida > Caryophyllales > Amaranthaceae > Chenopodium > Chenopodium album. Next base: position 5,784,723 of record NC_137844.1, on the reverse strand, counting down.
AGATTAAAATGAAATTCTTTATCCAAGATATGAACCTGATACTTCATAATCTTTATCTTTACCTAAATATGTTTCAAATTTTATTTGGTAGTGAGAATTGAACTTTACAAGCATGAGTAATTTACCTACATGGCTACATACCATACGTTGTATAACTTTTTACCAATAAAAAAAGCACTACATATAAATAAGTTGGATTGCATTCATATATTTAAATGTAAGTATCATCGATAATTGTATTTAAATATAAGTATCATCGATAATTGTATATGAGGCAATATGACTATATCATCATATATGAGTAATTTACATGGTGAGCAAATTGTGTTTGTCATATTCATAAATGGACTATCATGAAATAGACTAAAGAATTACTTATATGAGCAAAATCATATTCAAATTAACAGCCAGCCGATGCCAATCTGGAACAACGCAATGAGAATCAGCTCATGGCCTCTACTGCTCCCAAAGCCTTTGATAGATCATGCACAATTACCAAAATTAATCATCAACAAAAAAAACAAATTATGCTTATTAATCTTTTCCTTTCATTCTAAATTAATAATTAAATATCTGATTTGTACGAGTACTAAATTATATAATAATATAAAATGACTTTAGTATGTTTGTAATTGTCTGCTAAACTGTCATTACTAATAAAGGTTAATATAAGGGCAGAATTAATTTCTTCAAAAGAAGCAAATAAATTCAATAAAAAAAGATAAAATAAACTGTCACTTTGTAACAGAAATTTAATACTCGTACTCGATTAATAGAGCATGGTACGCATCATATTCTCAACCTTTCCTACTTCGCCCACTGGTAGAGAGAGCCTAATGAGACCTCTTCTTCCCTTCTTTTGCTGAAGCTGAACTACTCCCTTCTTTTCAGTTTTTCTTTTCCCTCTCCCTCTAACCCAGAAAGTGGAAGTGAAAAAAGAAAAAAGCAATGTATTACCCAGCTTTCCTTTTCATCTGAAAAGAACCATTATGAACTTTAAAACAAAAAATTTTGAAGGAAAAATAAAAAAGAGGAGAGAGAAAAACAATCAAATTTTTGCCTCAAATTTTCAAGAAAAAGGGCCCAAAAACAATAGTCATTCAAAACCAAATCCCATTTTTTATTACCAAAATTACTCTAACCCACTTCTCAATCTACCAGTACTCTGTTTTATTTTGGTCTTCAGCTCCCTAAATCTATATGAGGTAGGTCACCTGAATCTCCAATTTCACTAAATTTTTTTTTCTATTTTACCTAATAAAAATTCAATCTTTTTACCCAAATTTTCCTCAAACTATTGCTGTTAATTCAACATTTTTGGCACAATTTTTCTGGGTTTTCAATTTCATTTTCTGGGTAAATTTCTGTACATTTTTTTAGCAATTAAATGGTTGAATTTGAAAAACCCAATTGCTAAAAAAATGTCTAAAAATAGCAACATTTCAATCCCACCACCTCCTTCAACCCCTCTTCCTTCATTTCCATCTCCTCCAACTTCCTCTAATTACAGTACAATTAGCCCAGTACTCCTTCTAATTATAGTAATTTTAGCAATAATCTTCTTTATTGCTGGAATTCTTCAATTTTTAGTTAGATATCTTATGAAAAGACCCTCATTTTACCCCACAAATTCACTTTCTAATTCTAGAAACCCTGAAAGTACAAATTCCGGCGCAATTCAAAGGCAACTTCAGCAGCTTTTTCGGCTTCATGATTCTGGGTTAGACCAACCTCTTATTGACGCTTTACCTGTATTTTATTACAAAGATATCGTCGGTTCGAAAGAACCCTTTGATTGTGCTGTTTGTTTATGTGAATTTTGTGACCAAGATAAGTTAAGATTGTTACCATTATGTAGTCATGCTTTTCACATTAGTTGTATAGATACTTGGCTTTTGTCAAATTCCACTTGCCCTCTTTGTAGGGGTAGTTTATTGGGGTCTGAATTGGAAAATCAGGAGTTTAGCTTGGAGTTTTGGAGGGCAATGTCATTTGGAAGATCAATCGATTGCGAAACGAGCTTTCGTATTGGGAATTCGTTTAATACAAGTCATGGTTATAAGCCTACCATCATGGAAGAGAACTCGAACGAAAGGAGAGTGTTCTCTGTTAGGCTAGGGAAGTTTAAGAGTTCAAATGATCGAGGTGGGAGTACTAGGGAGTTCGAAAATGGTGAGACTAGTAGTGCCAAAGGCGGTAATGGTGACCGTGATCACAATAAGTGTAATGGTAATGTTAGTGTTAGTAGTCAGATTGATGCACGGAGATGTTTCTCATTAGGGTCATATCAGTATGTGCTTGCTGATTCGGAGTTGCAAGTAGCATTATCGACTGATGTCGGTGCTAGTAGTCGTGTTACAAAGAGCGAAAAATTGATGGGGCAATGTGGGAATAATCATATGGTAGATGGAGATATTGAAGGGAAGAAGATTAGTAAAAGAAGCAAAGGGGAGAGTTTCTCTGTATCAAAGATATGGCTTTGGTCTAAGAAGGGCAAATTTCAAGGTCATTCAGAAGATTCTAATGGTAATGTTAATGTTAATGGTGGTCCAACTCCTTTTAATGTTGTCTTACCATTGTCTACTAGAGATCATGTTCTTCATTAATTTGTTCAATTACTGTATTGCTTTTTGTATAATTCTTTTTGGCCATCTTCATTAATTGAGTAAATTCTACTTTACCATAATTTTTTTGATCTTATTATACTTTTGTTGCTTTCTCCTTGGTATTACTTTTGTTTGATTTATTTGAAGTCATACCCTTTATAATAGCACTTCACTCCCTGTTATCTGTTGCTCGTAGTTCTTCGTGTTAAGGAATGGCAACAGGTCGGATCTGTGACCAATTTCTGCTCGAAGTTAGTATTACCGGTTTCTCATCAATTTTTATATGCGAATTGGATTCGGATTGAATGCGGTAAAAGTGAAAACTTGAAATTGGTTGTTCAGCCAAAAGGGGAAAAAGGGAAAAGCAATGTAAAATAGTGGTAGTAAAAATATTCTGTTTCTTTCTTTCGATGTTTCTCCCACTTTTATGCAAAAAGAGGCAAAGAAAGCAAAAGGTCCACCAATGTCAAATGACAAATCTCTGAAAAAGTCAAATAGGGTAAGATGGCGTCACGTTACCATAGTCAACAGTAATTGCATTTTTGTTGGAGCAGCTAACATTTGGTTTGGATTGTCTGTGTACTCTGCAGTGAAATTTAGCTGGCTGTAAGAGATTAGGTATGAGTTAGCAGTTAACAGCCAAGATGTACTTGTATTAATTTATTATGTCTGTACCAAATGATTGATATGGCCTAATGGAGATATGGAGGTGTATAAGATCTCATAATTGATGAATATCCAATCAGTGGCGGATCTTGGCAAAAAATCGAAGGGGTCGAAAATAAGAAATACAGTACATAGCATTATTCACGATTGGTACTGTAGTTTTAATATGTACAGTATTACTTAATACAAGTAAATTATTTAGAACATGTTAAGTGTCTCAAAACTATCACTTGAGTCCAATCACTGATGGTTAGCAATTAGCATGACACAATAATTGTGCAAAAACTGTAAGCGATAAGAGGTAATATAGAATGGTTTGATCTTAAGTCCGATACTCCCATGTATTCCCTCAATACTATGGTTAACCAAGTCGGAATTCTCGTAATTGTGCATATAGTTGATACTTCCTTGATGAACGTTAAGTTTGAAACTTATACGAAATATACAGATTGAGTATATCCCTTTTAAATACTACTCGGTACTACGTGTGGAGTATAAATATCAAATACAGTAGCATTTTCATCTTATTCAATGTATACTTTGCCCATCATTTAAATATTGAGTTACTAAATAACAATTAGGGTTTGTTCACTTCAGCTTAATTTCAGTTCAGCTTCTAATTTCATTCTCTCATAAAATATTCATTTCAGCTAAGCTCAGTTCAATTCAGCTCCAATTAGTTCAGTTCAGCTCCAATCAGTTCAATTCAGTAAATGTGAACATGCCCTTAGTCTTACAATCGATTATGATTATCTAAATTTTTTTTTGGCTATATAACTATACTTATTTTGTTTTATTAGTGTTTATGGAGGTGCAATTTGTGGTTTGGGAGGTCGATGATGGTTAATTATTGCATGAGTTCCACGTAGAAAGAATGAATTTAGCAAGAAGGTTCCATGGATGAATGACGGTGATGATGAACGGTGTATGACTCTATGATGATAAAGGGGGATGGTGAATGGGTTTTTAATTTCTTTTTCCTTTTTCTTTAGTGGTCAAAATTACAAATTTTGATTTGCTTGGTAAGTGAAAAATGGGCTTGAAATTACTCTTATGGGCTAGAGAAGATAGAAGATAATCTAATAACCCAAAACGCCAAAACTATTATCATGTTTTAGAAAAAACACCAAGCACAGCTGCAATTGTAAACCCAATTGTAATAGTTTTAAAAAAATAAAGTTTAAGAAATATATTTATTTAGCAGTCCAATAACTCCAAATGGGGTTGCTCATCCGTCAAAGTGGAAATCGTTTTGATTTTTTTTTTTTTTTTTGCTCGTTTACTTATATTTGTATACAATTAACTTTCTCTGTTTTTTCTTTCAAAAAAAAAAAAAAAAAACTTTCTCTGTTTTTTTTTTTTTTTTTTTTTTAAGCCTTTTATATTGGTCTATAATGATATTTTCATCGCGTCCATCATATAATTTGTGGATTTCTACGCGAGCCAGGAATGCGATACAAATTGTCTACGAGCACAAGATATTTGTATTGGACTTGGAGATGTAAGTTGGGTATAGGGCGTGTTCGGCAAAATATAGCTGTGAAAGTAGTTGTAAGCTGTGTAGATAGCTTTTAGTTGTCAACAAGCTGTAGCTGTGAATATAGATAATTTAGGTATGAGTGTTCGGTAAAGTAGCGGTTGACTAGCTGTTACATATAAAAATTAGTATATTATATTAAAAACTATAGATTAAATTTTCAACAGCTACCTCAAAATCTACCTCTACTTTCAAAAGTTAATGTTTCTAACTTTTCATAAAAGCTACTTCTACCACTAAAAGCTACCATAACCACTACTTTGACAAACACTCACATTTTTTGTTAAGTAGTGGTTTGACCAAGTCAAACCACTAAAAGCTACTCAAAACACGCCCGAGTTAACTCTTGGAGTTTCAGCCTAGCAATTTAATTGGGCTATGATCGATGATCCTAAATGGGCTTAAAACTTAAAATATGGGTCATATTTTTTTGAAATATTAACATAACCGAATAATACACCTAGACTTTCGAATACATATACATATCAGAAAATCTTGCGTGGACCTGGTTCACAATAATATTATTGTGGATCTAAGGTTTATTCACACGTAACTGACATTATATTCAATATAGTGACCCTTATTTTTAACATAGTAACCTTATTTTTAACATAGTAACCTTTTTTAAAAATTTGAGTGACCTTTAATGTTATTATGAACTTAGAGTACGAAATTATATTGAATAGTGACCTAATTTTAACATAATGATCTTTATTATTCATATTGAATTGACTATTATATTAAAAATTTCATTAAAAAAATTAACCTTTTATAGCTTTTATAATGTTACACTAACTTTTATTTCAACATAATAACCTTTATTTTAATATAGTGACTTATTTTTTTTATTAATAAAACAATCATATTATCTCTAATGTTAATGGTCCACAGTAAATTAGTGTGAACCAGATCCATTTAAGAATTTGTATATACACATATATATGCAACCATGCAATAATCTTAAAAATCAACATACAAGTAAAAGCAGTGGCAGTTCCACAAAATTTTCGTTATGGATTCGGAGTTCTTGCAGATATAGAAAAATCAAATAGCTTAGCATAATCCAAATTTTTACTAAATTAATTTAAAATATTCGGGTGTGCATGTGGTAAAAATTACAATTGAACTCGATAAATCATTTTTTTTTTTAAAGCGACGTATTACTTTAACCGTAAAACCTACATAAGCTAAATTTGATTTTGAATGGTATTCACAATGATAGCTATAAGAGTTATGACGAATAAAAATAAAAGAGCGATAAAGGAGAGATCAACAAACTGCACCACGATTAAGACAATAACAGCTACAATAATAGCGATATGACAAATTGAGTCACCATTGGCATCCGAAGTCTCCGGTAAGTATTCTTGGGGGTTGACGGAGTGGAGGGGAATTCCGGTGACGGTGAGAGGGAAGATGGAATCCCATGCAGGCCCTGCTCCAATGATAGCTAGAAGGAGGGGAACGAAGGAAGCCATTTTTAATTTGTTTGAGGAAATTCAAAGAGTACTAGTGTCAGTGTGTGTATGCTGTTAGAAACTTACAGCTATTTATAAACATTTTGGGCTAACTAACTCACTCCAAATTTTATACCAAAATAGAATATATATATATATACCAAAATCAATACAGAGTATCACGTAAAAATTAATTAACTTCAAAGACGTAAAACTTTTTGAGTGAAATGTTAAAACAACTAAATATTTGTACACGTATGTTAACTATTACCTCATTTACAAATTATGTGTTTTGAGTATTTATATGAGATATAAAAAATTTAATTATTACGCAGAATACAAAACTCTCCAAATGTCAAAAAAAGTTATCTTAAATGAAAAATTATTTCTTTTTTCTTAAATTACTGTTAGATCGATGATAAAGTGTATTGTCCTTCGAAAATTTATCTCTGTCGTAAACTAAGTTCAGTATATAATCGTAAAAATTTTACTCGAAATTAAAGTAAATATTTACAATGTCCCTCGGATATAAAAGCTGGTTTAGTAGTAGACCTATAGTAGCCTATCATAAAGTTGGGTGACTAATTTCTTTGGTATCATGTAATATGGGAAAATATCAATCAAGTTGGGTCACTAATTTTTTTGTTTAGTTTACCTTAATTTTGCTTATTTGATTTAATTTTTTTTTCTTTCTAATTTGATCTGATTTTGATTTGATTATCTTATTTGATTTAACTTTTGACCTTAAATTTACACTAATCTCTAAGGAAATAATGTAAAATTATAATTCTTTTTCATTACGTATTTAAAGATATTAATTTTTTTAAAAAAATCCTTATCGCTCAGTGATAAAGGAGGTAGGGGTGCAGAGACAGCCAGGAGGTTTGCCTAGAAGCAGCCACCCTTGAAAGAGTGCGTATATAGTATGTATGAACTTGTATATAGTATGTATGAACTTAAATTTTCTGATATGATAGGAAATAAGTAAGAAAAAAAACACAAGGTGAGTAGTGAATTAATTGGTAAAAGTATTCTAATATAATTGTGCCTGAAATTTCAGTGTATGACTTCAATCACTTGATTATATTTTTCAATTGGTCATTTGGTTTGTTAAATTTAGATGTGTATGTGTATTAATGTTAATGAACTCTGGGTTGTGTTTTGGCTATATTTGTAAGTAAAATCATCATTAATTAGTATTTCAAGAACTATATCTCTATTAATGCTGAAATTTACCTTGCGTTCCAACTATTCCAACAACAACTATAGCTAATTAGGAGTTTTGAGCTGAAATTTTAGGGTTCTTTCTATCAAGAGTCTTGTCTTGCTACGTTCAACTTCAATTCACTTCTAACAACTCCATCCAATTTTGATCGACTTTATCTAATTATAATCATATGTTTTCTTTATTTCTGACTCACTCTACCTTCATGGTTGATCACTCGTACTTGTACTTATCTTTCATCTCCCTCGGCTCATTTCAATTCTATTTGTCGTCTACAATAATATTCTTTTCGTTTCTCTATTTTACATAGGAGTATTTATTTTTCATCTCTCTTATTACAGTTCTATTTGTCACATATAGTAATATTCTTTTCAGTGTACTATTAATACCTAATAATCATTATCGACATCAACATCAATGTTACATATGCTGATATGCTGCTACTAGAGTTCTAAACCTACTACTAAAAGAAATGAAAAGTGAACAAATATAACGAGGACGTAAAAAAAAAAATAAAAAAAAAAAAAATTAAAAGAATAAAAAAAGCAGAAAGTAGATGTGCAGGATCGAACCCATTACCCTTGTGGAAAGAGTATAGGTCCTTCAACAAATATAATTATTGCGTATAAACATATTTTATAACAGTAAGAGCAATGGTGAGGTATAACCTTATAAGCCTAATAGCTTTGTATGACACCTCAGCTTTCTAAACTAAAACCATGAAAAACTAATTTACCCTCCAATGATAAGCAATAATCTCTTCTAGCTTAAATGGGTCCCACATGTAAAAATTAAAGAAAAACAACAAACATCGGACTTAGCAACACATTTTACGAGAGTTATGTAAAGTGCCAAGTGGAACATTGATATATTGATATATATAGAGCTCTGTGGAGCTACATATATATCACCAAGCTACAACCAGTGTTGCTTCACATGCACTAGTAAGCTTACTGCTCTAGCTTTTAATTATTTGCAAGCAGATTCTTCATTACAACCGGTGTAGATGCTCTAAACTATTTGGATTTTTCTAAGATAGATATCCCTTAAGGTTTTTAATTAGTTTCTAAGTTTCATGTGATCATGCTTTTTCAAAGTTATAAGTTGTGTCCTCTAACTCAATATGTTTAACCAACAGTAATCTCTAACAGCCTTATTAATTAAAAGACGTTAGGGATGGAATGTTAAACGGGGTTATTAATATTGATTTGATCCCTTAAAATATATCAAAAATAAATTTTGTAGATGTCCCTCCATTTCCCCCAATAGATCAAACTCTCCTCGCCTTTTGTTTCACCAAAACCTTCTTCAATAATGATCGTTGAAACCCTAAAAAATACTCTTGAAAATCGTTCACCATGCTTAAACCCTCCACTAGCTTCCTCACTCGAAACAAACTTCCCTTCGGCATCAGCAAGCCAAGGATCATGCCAAATGTTCACCTTCGATCCATTCCCAATCCGCCAGATAAGTCCTTCTTTGACAAGAGCTTTTACACTCCATATACTTCGGCATGGATAATTTATTTCTAATTTTGTCATGGTTTATCAATAATTGACTTTAATTTCCATTATTCCCATAATCATTTTAAAATTCTCTTAAAAATTAAAATTAAAGTAAAAAAAAAAAGTGATGAAAGGGTATTTTAGGTGTTTCAAAATTTAATCACCAAAAACTTTTTGCTCACTCCCCCAACCACTTACGTAATAGAGAGATAATTATAAATTAGATTTCATACAAAGTTCTCCTGTCCACTCATTGGACTTGGGATGACTTTTCTTCAACATAGCAATCGTATTTTTCGAACCCAAAGAATTTCTTCCATCCTTCTCTACTACTCCGTAGGAGATTTTTATTTTTTAATTAAAGATATTACTTGCTCTATTTCAAAACAAATTTTTTACTTTAATTATATATGTTTGCCAACACATTAATCTAACCCCATAAATATTTTTAATTATAATAAAATATAAAACAATGAAATTTTAATAAACAACTCATTAATACGAATCAAACAAAATTTAACATACCAATGTTATACCAATGTTATAAATACTCCGTGTACCGTATTATTAGTAATAAAATTCTTTAATCTTAAAAATAATGTTAATATTACAAGTGGGAATTGTCTTTTTGACATGGTTAAGTAATCTTTTCTCCTATTTCTAGTCAGCTCTATCTTTACTCCTATTTCCTAAAATATGTCTTACCATATCAATTTACTGTAAGTAAAACGTATCATCTTCTTCCAAATTTAATGCTTTCCCTCTGTTTCTTCCCTTTCCAAAAAAAAAAAAAAAAAAAAAAAAAAAAAACCTTCTTTCAAATTCAGCCCGCATTGAAGCAGTTTCTGAGATAATCTTCTTTCAAACTCCTATTGACTTCTGATACTTCCATTCCGCATTGAAGCAGTTTTTTGAAGTAATTTGTTGTGTTTTTTTTTTTTCGTAATCATCTTGTCAATTTCACAATCCAGGGTTTACCATTCATCTAATTTAATTCCATTGTCAATGTAGTAAGTTTAGGGTTCGAAATTTTGAACTATTGATGTTAATTACTACCTCCGTTTCTTATTAGTTGCAACTTTAGGGTATTATTTGTGAGATATAAAATATTCCAAAGTTGCAACTAATACGAAACGGAGGTAGTACTAAAATTGTATGAAGAAAAGGAAATCCAAAGCTTAATTTGATAATTGAATCAAATATTAAAACTATTTATGAGCCTTATTTGATAATTTAATCATATTTGGTTGCTAATGTGTTGGAGAACCCTTTAATGTTAAAATTGCATGTAACGTTTGATTAATTAGACTGGTGATTTTGGCTTGATTACGTGTAGTTGCATATTCAATTTTGATGTGGTACCAAGGTGATTTTGTTGGCTAATTTTGTGAATTGTGGTTTAATTGAGTAGTTCTGAGAATGGGAGGAGGATTCAGAGTGTTGCATTTGGTGCGACCGTTTCTTTCGTTTCTTCCTGAGGTACAAAACAGCAGACAGAAAGGTACCCTTCAGAAGTGTAGTGTTTTTTTTTAGAATACAATAAGTTTTAGCTGCATGAACTTGTAGATTGGATGAGTTGTGTATTTTAGTCGTGAGTTATGCTTTTTTTTTTTGTTTTCTTTTGGGAGGAGACTGTTAAAAGCAGTCTGGTTGGTTGAAAGATGATCTCATGGTATATCGTGTGATTGTGAGATGATCCATTGATCTTGCAATATTCTAACATTTTCAACTTGTTATTAATGAGTTTTGTGACTTTGCAGGATCAAGGTATGGTTATGCCTGGACACCGTGATTCAAACCTGCAGAAGGAACTCAACCGTTACATTCCCACTGCTGCCGCCTTTGGAGGCATGTGCATTGGTGCGTTGACAATCTTGGCAGATCTCATGGTTGCCATTGGCTCAGGAACTGGAATCTTGCTTGCAGTGACCATTATCTACCAGTATTTTGAGACCTTTGAAAAGGAGCGAGCAAGTGAACTTGGATTCCTTGGGCTTTAAGTGCCTTGATTGTGTTAAATTTGGTCTATGTTATTGATAACTTATCTATTTTAAATACAAAGTACTTATCATGATTTTGTGTAATGTATTTTTAATGGAAAAAAATAGGATAATTACTTAATTAGTTACTAATAGTTGGTGAAATTATAGGATAATTAATATCGCTTGATAAAGATTTCAAATCAAAACCATGGATAGCTTTATTTTTTTCCAACACCTTTACAAGTGTAATGAAAATTCTAAAGTTTATTCTGTATGCATGGCCCATGAGTTTAAACTCTCCAAACATCATTTTTATAAATCTTGTCTGACTATATGAGTAAACACTTATTTATGTATAAATGCTTCACTTATAAACATCAGAATATTAATCAAACAACATATACTAAACCTGTCAAAAAAAAAAAAAAAAAAAAAACCAAAACTATAAGCCCAAAATGTGTGTTATTTATTACAAATAATAAATCACCTTTATATTTAACAAAACTACTTTGATAAAATAGATACAACTCAAATCAGTAAAGACGATAACGATTCATTAATAAAGCATTCGGATAAAATAGGAGACCCGCACCCTGTCCATTCCCACTTATGGATTCTATAATATGGAGTAAGTAGTGTTAATTGATTATTCATTACTGATTAGATCAAATTGAATCATGTTTATACATATATCTCATACATTACCCTAGTACGAGTATTTATTTGTTTACAGGGTCCTATTGTAGTACTTTTATTTTAATCAACACAAAGACTGGTTAGCACAAGAGCCTTGGTTCGATGAAACATACTCTTTCCTTAAAAGGTTTACACATTAATTTACAGTTTTATAAGATACATATAGAGTATTAAAAGTTACTCCTTTTGTTCCTAAATAATTGACATATTTCACTTTTTTTTTTCTTTCAAAACTTGACTAAAGACTTAATCTCTTCAGTTTAATTTCAATTTAGTTAACTTTAATTCAATTTAGTTCCTAATTTCCTTCTTTTATAAACAACTCAGCTTAGCTCAGCTCTCAACAGGCCCTAACATGAACCGATTTTTTTTTAGGAAGAGCTGATGAGCACATCTGAATTCTCACATGCAGTTGAAAACCCGATTTTGGATAATCGGGCATATTTTGTCGCCTAAGTTGAAAGAATCCCCAAACAAATAAATTCGCCCACTAGTAGAACAAGAAACACTATTGACCTTGACAAAAGAATCTACAGTATGAAAAAGTAATTTATAATAAAAAGTTTCCAAATTCCCAACCACCCCTGCGTACACTCTCTGCATAGAGCAGAATCAGCACTTTCTCTCTCCTCTCTAAAACTCAGCCACCATTAACAATGGCGATAGACCGGAGAACAGTAGAAAGACCAACTGTAAAAGTCTCAAACATCCCTCTAACAGCCACTGCACAAGACATCTTCGACTTCCTCGAATCAAAAGTCGGTAAAGGTTCAATCTTTGCCCTTGAAATCTTCACCGAGAAGAAGAATTGGAAATCCAAGGGTTTTGGTCGGGTTCAATTCGAAACCCTTGAAGCTAAATCCAAGGCCCAGCAACTTAACGATCTTTTGTTCAAAGGGTGTCCACTTTCTCTGTCCAATTCTCATGAGGATGTTGTGGTTCGGCCCATTGAGCCCAATTGCAGGGGTGTTCGTGGGGATTTGTATGTGGGGTTGATGAAGAAGGAGGATGAGATGTGTGTCATTGATACTTTGGAGGATGTTAACATCTGGGTTTTGCCTGATAGGAATTGTGTTGTGTTTCATGTTGATTTTGACGGGGATGTTTATAAGCTAGAGGTTCAATTTGATGATATTTTTGAGGCTTTTGGGTGTTACTTTGATGAAAATTCTCCTGCTATTCTTCTCAAGGTCAGTTTTCTTCTTAATTTGTTATGTGTATTGAGAGTTGTAAAGGGTAATGATGTAGTCGGGATTTGATCTTAGGTCTTGGGTTTTACCCCCGAAAAGACTAGACTTCACTAACTAAGATATACAATGTGGATTTTTTCTCATAGATGGATGAATTGTTAAAGGGTTACTTTAGGGGTTTGATCATTTGATGTTTTGTACAGTACTTATTTGTGCATGTTTGATAAACTAAGCTAGCTGACATACATTGTGAATTTTTTGGCTTAAAGTCTTATATTAATGAATTGTTAAGGGTTTATTGTTGGGTTTGGTCATTTGATGCTTTGTGATTGTTTTTGCATGTGTGATAATTGGATGAGATTCTTGCTTTTAGTGGCCTGTGTGTAAGGGTATTGGATTTATATGTAACTTTGTAAGAAAAGTCCTTTGCCAATGTTTTTCATGATGGTTGAGTTTAAGAGGGATTCTATGGATTGTGGTGCTTTGATACTTATTGTTAGGTTTTGATAAAATCTTTAAAATGATGCCATTATTGTTTACTCTACATTAAGGGGGCGTTTGGTTAGTAATTTTAGATGTAGGAAACGGATTCAATTAAGTGTTTCCATTTTTAGTTATTTGGTATGGGATGAAAGTAACAAATACCGTTTTCGGAGGGTAACAAAATCCCCTAATTTGTTACCCTTGACAAACTAGTGGAAACAAAATACGTTTTCTTACTCAATCAGAATCTATCCAAATTGTTTCCATTCCACTAGGATGTCAAACATAGTAAATGTAACGTTTATCATTACCTTTTCTCCTACTTATTTGAATCCTTTCCGTTTCATTTACGATGTTCATACCAAACACCCCCTAAGTGGATTAAAGATGATTCATTGTTGAAATTATTTTGAACATCGTCTCTTAATTGCTTTTGTTAGCTAGTTGTTCTGTAAGAAGCTTTTAGTTAGTAGGTAAATCTGGCTCACTGCGTTGTCTTGTATGAAGTTAAGCATTGGTAATATACATTTACATGACAACTAACATGACTTCTTGAATCACGGTTTTAAGAATGTCATGCATGTACACCTTGTGCATGTATAATTTCATGGGTTGTCAAAGAGGTGAATTTCACTATGGAAATATGATGTTATCAGTAGTGCGAGTTTAGCCATTAGTCAGTGAATGAGGTATGTAGGTGATCTAAATTTGAATTATAAAGTAGTGGGTTTTTTTGTTACCCTAATAAAACCTAAATTTTGTGAGAAACTACCTAATAAAAAAATGTTGTAACAAGCTACCTAATAAAGTAATAAATGATAAAATGTTATAAGATACTACATTTGGCCGAAGTTCCACTGTTAACCTAATTTTATGGCGTTGACCCACCTCAAAACACCTCCAAAAGTCCAAAACCACCACGGGGGTTGGTTTTCAAGGTAGTAAGGTTATTTTCGGGGTGGTTAGAGGATATTCTGAGTTGGTGAAGGTAGTTTCGTGATTCGAGATGTTGATTTTTGGGGTTAGAGGTGGTGATTTTGGGGTTAGAGGGTGGTTTCAGCGTGGTGGAGGCAATTTCAAGTAGGTTGTGTTGGTTTTAGGTTGAAAGCGGTGGTTTTGGGGGTGTTTTGAGGTGGTTCAAAGATGGATTTCCGGCAGAGGTAATATTTTACAACATTTTACCTTTTATTAGGTAATTTTTTACTACATTTTTTTTATTAGGTAGTTTATCACAAAATTTGGGCTTTATTAGGTAATTTTTGACAAAAAATCCTAGTGAAAATTATCATGGTGGTTCTTAGCTTGTTTAGGTAGTACTGTTGCTCCAAGGAAGACCTGAACCTAAGTATTGCTTTGTATTAACCTTGGCCATTAAACTCTTAGTGATCTTGGATTGTTAATAGCTTCGCTTTCTGCAGAGTAACTATCTACTCTGAGATTTAGAAAATTAACTGCTCTGTCTTTTGGCTTGTCCACTGAGCTGTTTTGTGTTTAAAGTTGGTATGTTTCTGTCACTTAGCCTTCACACATTAGAAACCAAGTATCTTGTTGACTGTTTTTTCTATTTCCTTCTACCATGTACTCAAGTTCTGTGATCATGATTCTATCAACTGTGGGGGTAATTTTGCTGTCTGTTGCAGGTAAAGTATGCGCCAAAAATATACAAGAAGATTTCAGGGCCAAATTTGTATAAAAGGTTCAGTGCTGATCGCTATCATATCTGCAAGGAAGATCTTGAGTTTATCTGGGTTCGTACTACAGAGATATCAAATAGAAATTCCTTTGGCCTATCTTCTGCATTTTGTTGGGAAATTGAAGAGGGACCGATGGGTTTAGAGTTTTTTTCCACCATTCCCTTTTATAAGAAAACTTTAAAAAGTTTCGTCTTAGAGGAATATGACGATTATTCTTCTGCCTCAGGCCTTGTACCTCTTGTAAATTGTGAAAACATCTTAAAATTAGACTATGAGATCCTTTTCCAAATCAACTCCTTAGTCCACACCCTCAAAATTAGTTTAGCTGATGTGACTACAGAACTGATTGATTATCTCAGTTCTCTGAGCGTAGACAATGCTCGTACGGTTCTCCAAAAATTGCACAAGTTGAGTTCCACGTGTTATGAGCCGCTCTCATTTATCAAGACTCAGGTACAGGTTCTAGACGACAAACAGAATTATAGTCTACTTGCACGAAGCCGCTTGACAAATGATAGGATAATGAGATGCCATAGGGCATTAATCACCCCAACAAAAATATGCCTTTTGGGTCCTGAACTGGAGGCTTCAAACTATATTGTCAAGAACTTTGCAGCCCACACCGCAGATTTCATGAGAGTTACTTTTGTAGATGAAGACTGGGGTAGGATACAACCGAAGACTGTATCAGTTAGTGCTGAGCAAGGAATATTCTCAAAGCCATTTAGAACAAAGATATATCACCGGATATTATCCATTCTCCGAGAAGGGATTGTGATTGGAGATAAAAGATTTGAGTTCTTGGCCTTCTCAGCTAGTCAACTCCGGTCAAATTCTGTATGGATGTTTGCTTCCAATGATAAAGTGACGGCAGGTGATATACGTGAATGGATGGGCAGCTTTAACAAGATCCGTAGTGTTTCAAAATGTGCAGCTAGGATGGGGCAATTGTTCAGTGCTGCTTGGCAGACATTAGTTGTTCCTGTACAGGATGTGGAAGTTATTCCTGATATAGAACAAAATTCAGATGGAATTGACTACTGCTTCTCAGATGGTATTGGAAAAATCTCCCTCTCTTTTGCTAGACAAGTTGCACAAAAATGTGGCCAAGAGCATACTCCTTCTGCGTTTCAGATTCGTTATGGTGGTTATAAAGGTGTAGTAGCTGTAGACCGAAACTCCTTCCGAAAGTTATCTCTGCGCAGTAGCATGCTTAAGTTTGAATCCAAAAATAGAATGCTTAATGTCACCAAATGTAACAAGTCCCAGTCATGTTATCTGAATAGAGAGATCGTTACTCTTTTGACCACCTTGGGAGTTGAGGACGAGAATCTTGAAGCATTGTTGCAGGAACACATGCGTCTTCTTGGGAGTATGTTGACTAGTAGAGATGCAGCTTTGGCTGTGCTTGAGAGCACAGACATGGGGGATAGTAAAACACTTTCTAAAATGTTGCGTCATGGGTTTGAACCAAATGCAGAGCCTTATCTCTTGATGATGCTTCGAGCATACTTGGAGAGCCAATTGTCTGATTTGAGAGGGAGATGTCGCATTTATGTCCAAAAGGGCCGTGTTTTACTTGGTTGCTTGGATGAGACAGGGATTTTGGACTATGGCCAGGTATTTGTCCGTTTAACCCTGAGGAAAACTGAACTTGATGATCTGGATCCACATGTCTTCCAAAAATTGGACGAGAAAACTGCCATACTGAAAGGGAAGGTAGTTGTCACCAAAAATCCTTGTTTACACCCTGGTGATGTCAGAGTGCTGGAAGCTGTTTATGAGGTGGCTTTAGAGGAGAAGGGATTAATTGACTGCCTAATTTTCCCACAGAAAGGAGAAAGGTAAGACTGTAAGAGAACTTGTCTATTTCATTATTTCTGACAGTAGACAATATGAAACTTATCTTATACAGTTGCCTCTGGTAATCATTGTATTGCTTTGTTCTTCACTGGGTTGATGCTCTTTTTTTTTTTTTTAAATGAAATTTGCCTTGAAAATTCTAATTTTTAATAATTATGATTTCTTGGAGAGTAAATTCACTAAATTGTATGGATAACACCCCTTTTTTTTTTTAAGAAAAAGATTCAATGTGTTGAGAGCTTCAATGGAATTATAAAAAATAAAATAAAGGAAATGCATTTTTTTTTTAATGAAAAATTATGGATTGCAATGGGCTACATCAAATGTCTTGCTTATTGGTTTTGCCGTTCTTAGAATATTGGGTTTCATTGTTGATGTCTGAATTATTAGTGTCTTTCCATTTTAAGAATCAATTAGAAGCCTCACTATGTTGTGTATCCACGGAAATGTCAGTTAATAGTGTGATTCATGAGTGACTGCTTCTTTAGTTTTGTCTTTCTTAGTTGGACTATATTTTGTTTCTAACCCTACTCTGGAGATCAGAAATTCCTACGAGTAGAATATATTTGCAGCCCCTCATTTCCTTCTGTGTGATGGTGTGACCAGCAGTGAAAACAGTACACTCAAATAAGGGTGTGCATGTAATCAGTTCCCTTGTCTATTTTCCACTGTGGCATTTAAATGTTGACACCAAAATCACATATGCAGGCCTCATCCAAATGAGTGTTCAGGTGGCGATTTAGATGGTGATTTATATTTCATAAGCTGGGACGAGAAACTCATTCCTCCGAAAACTGTGGCCCCGATGGACTACACTGCAAGCAGACCTCGCATCATGGATCATGACGTGACTATGGAGGTCTATTTGTTACCAAGCATCTCTTTGTATTACACTTCATCTATAATCCAATCACCCCCCTCCCCCCAAAAAAAAAAAAAGAAAAGAAAAGAAAAGAAAAAAGCTTAATAAGCTGCTGCTGCTCATACCGTGTTCGTATGATTTTGATTAGACTATCAAGTCATTCTAACTGTCAAACTATGCAGGAGATTCAACGTTTCTTCGTTGATTATATGATCAGCGATACATTGGGAACTATCTCGACTGCACACTTGGTCCTTGCTGACCGTGAACCTGAAAAAGCCCTGAGTCCTAAATGTCTACGACTGGCTGAGCTGCATTCAATGGCAGTTGACTTTGCAAAGACTGGTGCCCCGGCTGAGATGCCTAATGTTTTGAAACCAAAGGAGTATCCTGATTTTATGGAGAGGTGGGACAGACCCACTTACAAATCTGAAGGGATTTTAGGCAAACTCTACCGTGCCACTGTCGCTGCAACAATTCCAAAATTAGATTTCAGTTGGTCAGAGGAGACTGCTCGAGCTGCTTATGATCCTGAACTAGAAGTTCCTGGCTTTGAGGACTTCATTGATGTTGCAAAAAGCTGCAAGGAGATGTACAGGGATAGGATGAGCGTCTTGCTGATATTTTATGGAGCAACAAGTGAGGATGAGATACTGACCGGTAACCTAAGAGCCAAGTCAGCATATTTGCAGAGGGATAACAGGAGGTATAGAGAGGTGACAGATAGGATTTTGGAATCTGTAAAAAGTCTTCGAAATGAAGCAAAAGGATGGTTCCAGGGCATTTGTGAAGTAGAAGATCGTCAAAAGATGGCTTCAGCATGGTACCATGTTACTTATCATCCATTTCATTGCCATGACAGTGCCAACTGCCTGGGTTTTCCATGGACTGTGAGTGATATTCTGCTTACCATAAAATCTGCTAATAAAAAACAATCCTGAACTCGTTTGTTCGTGAAGGTTTAATTAATTTACAGTATCAAGTTTAGCATCACCTTGGTGAAAGATCAAATTTGGAGGCTTCTTATGCTAGTACAAAGTTTGTAATTTTAATGGTAGATAGCGCTGACAGCAGGGCTTTATCTGTTTAGTTCATCATGTTACTGCTTTACATTAAGTACCTTAGTCGACTAATTATCTATGATTGACTTAATAACCTTAAATTTCCTTTTGTTTGGAGGAAAGCTTAAAGGTAACATCTGAATGTAAATTTCAATGCGATCATATGCTGATTATATGTATTTTTTTGTTTGAACAGCTTTGGCCATAAAATAGCGACAAGGCATCAAGCTTAAAGAACACATAAACCAGCAAATTGTTTAATCTAAAAAATCTCCAAAATACGTAGTTAATATTATCAACAGAATCAGCCTGCTGCCTGACTATCAGAACACAAATTGTGCTTCTAAGAAAACAACAGTACGATAAGCAACTGGGGATTTAAATTTCTAGTTTATGTATTGATTTAGAACGCATCAGTCAGAGCTGTCACCAATGCACCTCAATCCAAACACATTCTTCCCGCTGTAAGTCATGTAAAGAAACCCATCTTCATCCTTATTGTCCTCATAAATTGTTGACATCAAAGCAACTGTAGGCCTGTAGCACAACCAAACTGTTGGGTATGGCCCAAATTTTATAAGCCCGTTATTTTGGTGGAGTATTGTGCATATTCTAGAGGCTTCCGGAATCTCTAGAATAATATCCTATTTGAATGTTCTAGAGAATTATTGACATTGGAAACTATTAGCTAGAATATAATACATGGTTCGTGAATTTTCTAGAAAATTATGGATACAAGAATGATGGAGGAATTTCTAGAATATTCCAGCCATTTCTTCCAACCTCCATCTACACCTATAAATATAGGTCATGGGCATTTAACCATGAAAAACAACACAACACAATAAGCCATACTACACACAAGCCTTCCTACATACTACACCTCCTTGTACAATTTACCATCTTTACAAATCCACTATTCCTCTTTTGTAATACTCCAGTAATATAGAGAGAGTTATATTGTAATATAAACCCTTAAAGGGATACTTGTACTCTCCTATTTTCAAATAGTGGAATAAAAGTGCTTGTCATTACATAAAACCGTGTGTTCATTTATATTAATTATCTTGCTAATTATCAATTCAATTTATACTTCTCAATCAAACATATCTTCACTTTCGCTGTGCACTCACCAACCCTAACACAAACAACCAAGTTACAAACCATAAAATGAAAAAAGCATGTAAGACATATAATGAGAAGAACAAAAGACAATTGGTTATCACATGGTTATGTAATGCAGCTATTTTACATATATTAAGGGATATATGAATAAAAGAGCACTTAAAATATATTACTCCGAAACATAATTTGTATCAATCTAGCTTCATTTTCAGCAAAACAGCATAAATACAACTCGCAACCTAATATAATTGCTATTCTGAAATACTCAATTACAGATATCACACCCTAACCAGATGGTATAATCAGTAATGCCTAGATATAAAGGCCAAAACTCAGTTCTGGTAAGACCAGCTCAAACAACTCCTATACATATAATATGAAGAAACTTTAATTTGTTTGTACTTGGGTAATTCCAAAACATCTCATTCAAGTTATGGCTTCGCTTCTTAACAAAACAAGAGACAACAACACACAAAGAGTCACATTGTCATACCAATGCTATCCCTGCTTTTTCATAACTTACTTATACATTAGATCAAAGGGGAAACATAGAGGGGAAAAGAAACTGAAGCAGTAGGTTATCTAAGGGCTACAGGGTTGATAGAAGCAGTGAACTTATGTGTACAGGGTCTGAACAAGTTGGAGATGGTTTAAATATTACAGGTATGTAGTCATATCTTCAAGGATCCAAAATATTACTCTACCGTGGATAATTGACAATTAGTAGCACCTAGATCAGTCAATCAGGAATGCATAAAAAAAGCGCTTGATTTCATGAAAATTCAAATGATTAAAAGTCATTTATAATTGGTCTTGTCACAACTTGTGTTGTTGGGATACCATAATACATTAGCAAATACACAGAGAATTTGATGAGACTTCAATTGAAAAAAGAAAAACAACAACTTTTTAAGTCTATATTTCACAACTAGCAGGCGTGTGCAAACAATCAAAAGTATACAGGTTGCATCTTACAATGTTGGTAGCAGTGTCATCACCATATAGCAGGCATGTGCAAACAATCAAATCAAGTCAAGCAAGGAGCTTCATTCTAGAGGCATTCTAAATGGCCATTTGTAATCCTAGAATGGTCATCTAGCCCTCTTTATGATATGCTCACATTAATATCCCAAGAGATAAAAGGTTCATACTCCACATCATTTCGCAATAATAACTATCATGTTTAATACATTCTGACAGCAACAAAAACCAGTTTGGACATTGATTTGAGTAAAAACCGAGATTAGGAAGCATGAGCATGACAAAAACTTTTGAACATTGGAATAAAAAATGAGAGAACAACATATTCAGAGAGGCACGATTTTGTACCTGGCTAGTTCAGTTCCTCCAGTTCAATGGAGTAAGTATTCTGTTAGTAAATTCCCTGCTAAAGAACAATGATTCCATGTTCACATCTGCATACATTAACCTGTAATCATTAGCGCTTGCAAACTTTTGAAAGTGAGAAGTCTTGATGTCATAACAAAAGATGTATTTGTCATTGCGCTCCCAGGAGTCAGTATTGGTGAGGATCCAAATTTTATCAAAATTTTGCTCATCATAAAAAAGCCTCACAAAACCGAATTGTCGAAAGAAGCAATACGACTTCGAAGTAGAAATCTCATTAAAGAACATTTCCCAATAACACTCTCCTCTTCCATTTCTTTTCATCATCCAAATTGAGCTATTTGTTTTCGACATACCAAAAACGGCTATTGTATTTCCATAAACGAACAAATTGTGATGAAGTTAGGGCCACCCGGAAATAGCTTAACCTGAAATTTTTCTTCAGAATAATTGAAGTAAAGCACATGATCATATTTCAGCTTCCGTGTAAAATTTAGATTCCAGTCCACATCTTCAATGCCACTAAAACTAATCATCCAATAAGAAGATCCCTCACAGTAATAAGCCTTCAAATTTTGTGGTTGAATTCTTCCCACAAACTGAGAGGGTAATACCCCATTCTTGAAACTCCATTGATTAGCGTTCTTTGAAAAGATTCCGACCCGAAAACCACTGCCTAGTGATGAGCTTAATAAGGCCAATACTTTGAAATTATTCTCATAAGAATCAAAACCCAAATTGAACCTTGAGTCATTGTGAATATCCTGAACAGAACAATTACCGGGAGCTGGAGGATGAGGGATTTTAAAAGCTTTACTAATCGATAGGTTACAAAGATACAGTTTGAAGCAGGAATCGGGAGGTCCATTTGCCAGAATAAACTGTTTTATGATACACAAACCATTACAGGTATCAGAGACTGTATTTAAGAAAGAGCCATGATCAACTTTTGAAACTTCCATTAAAGAAATACTCTCACGTATAGTTGAGCATTCCTCATCTCCACCGTGAAAAGCATTCTGTTGCTTTTGTTGAGATTTGAAAATGCTTCAGTTCAAATTCAGGTGTATCAATTACCTCCTTGAACAAGCTGCATACTGCTCTGCATTGAAGTACACTCTTTACCGGCAACCTTGCCAATATTTCTTCAACCAAGTGTATAGGTAGACTCGTCATCTTCATCTTGAGAATGTTAACAAGAAAGTAGGAAAAAGTATTGGGTATGGCCCAAATTCTATAAGCCCATTATTTTGGTGGAGTATTGTGCATATTCTAGAGGCTTTCGGAATCTCTAGAATAATATCCTACTTGAATGTTCTAGAGTATTATTGACATTGGAAGCTATTAGCTAGAATATAATACATGGTTCGTGAATTTTCTAGAACATTATGGATACAAGAATGATGGAGCAATTTCTAGAATATTCCGGCCATTTCTTCCAACCTCCATCTACACCTATAAATATAGGTCATGGGCATTCAACCATGAAAAACAACACAACACAATAAGCCATACTACACACAAGCCTTCCTACATACTACACCTCCTTGTACTATTTACCATCTTTACAAATCCACTATTCCTCTTTTGTAATACTCCTTAGAGAGTAATATAGAGAGAGTCATATTGTAATATAAACCCTTAAAGGGATTGCTCGTCGCTACATAAAATCGTGTGTTCATTTATATTAATTATCTTACCAATTATCAATTTAATTTATACATCTCAATCAAACACATCTTCACTTCCGATGTGCGCTCACCAACCCTAACAAAAAGAATGCAAGTGAAAATACAAGAAACTAGAAAGAGTGTGAGAAACAGAGGAGACAGCAGTTTGATACACCCTTGACTAGAATCTATGTTGTTTGATTTTCTAGGCTATGCTCATGCGCCAAGATAGTTATAAATGATCGTTGTGGTTGTTACTTGGTACAGACTTTGATGATGGTGACTAATAAGTAGAGCATAATTCACTTGATTGACAAATAGCACTTTATTGTATGTGTTTCAAAGTGTATTTCAGAGCGAGGTATGCAATCATACTTTCCCGGCCAATTCTTACTAATATCATTATCAAGAATCCACCAAACCGCTCATGTGCATGTTTCAATTTCTATGCTAAAATAGTATTTATCAGAATCCACCATCAATACTAATCAACATAAGAGAAACTCATAAAAGCTAATTCATAGGCTTACTAAACTAAAATTGAAGTCTGCCCCACTGTTTATCCTGCACGAGTGTTGAAGACCGTATGTATTGGATTATTTGGCATAATTACTCGGAGTTTTATATTTACTAAGGTATTGCTTACAGAGCAATTAGCAAAATTGAGGTGGAAAATTAAAGGAAGATTGGCAGAGAGAATTATGATTCACATTCCAAAAGAAACAAACATTACTAAAAAAAAAGTGTTGTGGGATATAGCCAGCCAAACTGTAAGACAAACACCCTTCAATATATGACAAATACAAAATAAAACGTATTACCATTACGGCATTACCTGCCACATTCAGTACCAACAATTCTATGTTGCATGCGAACAAGGTCGAAGATGTGACTTCATCTCCTTTGGAAATACTTTGTATGTTGTAATGACTCATAAATCATGAATTTGAACAACCAATGGAAGAATTAAAAATCTCTAGACGAAATTCGGCACCATGGCTCCTTTCCTGATTCTCTTCGATTATCCCATGGGTAAAACAACCCATTCCTAAAAACCATTAATCCTTATCCTTACTAAAAGATGCAAATCCCAGAACATCAGCGGGCAACACACAATATAAATTAGGGATCAAATCAACACTTGATGAAATCATAATTATAGAATTGAAACCCGTAATGTTTTGTGTATAGGTTCACTGGTTAAAATTGAAATGAAATGAAATCACACGGACCTGAATCGCAAAATGTTTTCGCCGGCGACCTCCATCCATACTTCTTCTGGGGTGTAATAATTAATACTGGTGTTCTACCATTTTTCGGGCCCCAAAATAATTGCTGGGTTTTTTTAATATGAATAGTTGGCGACTCAAATTAGTCAATCATCCAATATGGTTACAAAAACAATATGGACACTTTCCCCCCTTTTTTTTTCTTTGGGTAAGAAAAGTGATTCTATTGGACCCAAACCACTTAGCTCTCACGGGAAAGACAATTTATTTTAGGAAAATTTAATAACAATAAACCAACTTTTACCTCATTCTCCCAAAATGGACCAACCTTTAAATCTGCCTAAAATAAACCAAAGTTTGCATTTTTTTCTCCTAAAATGAACTCAAATGATTGGTGACTTGTACATTGGTCATTTTTTTAATTTTCCTTTATTTTTTTAATAAAAAAATAATTTTAAAAAAAAAACACACTCTTCCCTCACCCCACTGCCAGCCACCCCCTCCTTCACGTCTCCTCCTTTTCTGGCCACCACTCCCCCTCCCCCTTGACCTCCCATTTTCGACCATTCACAAAATCACCACCTTCTTACTTACCCCAACCACAAAAGCACCAACCCAAGCCACCGTACCCCCACAAATCCACCAACCCACCCACATGAGCCACACCACAAAACCACCAATTGACGCACACCATGAAGATATGAAACCCACCACCGTACCGACATACCGTCTAGCCCACCTTCATCCCAAAAGAGTGAGCTAATGTAACGGATTTAAGGCGAATCTTTGTTGATGAAGGGTTCGATTAGTGTTTGTGAGATTGGTGGTGGAGTTGCGGTGGGAAGAGATGTAGCACGGTAGCAGCAGTGGTGTGAGTTGGTGGGTGGCAATTGTTGTTGAGGTGAGGCAGGGGTTGCGGGTCTTGGCGGTTGTAGGTGTGGGCTGCTGTGTGTGGCAGGTGGAGATTGTGGTTGTTGGTAATTGATGGTGTTTTGGTGGCAAGAGGTGGTGAAGATTAAATTAAGGTATGGGTAAAGCTGGCGCCGGTGACCGGGGGTGGAGGGTTTTGGGCGTCGGCCGGCCTTGGGGGCAGGGGTCAGGCTTCGAGTGGGTGGTAGTGGGGTGGCTGGCATGTGGAAGGGTGTTTGGCTTTTTTTTTTTAATTTCTTTTTTTTTAAATTTATCAAAACTGAAAAAAAACCTTGACCAATGAGTTAATGACACGTGGATTTGTACCTAGTATAACAGGTAAGGTGACCTATTGGGTTTATTTTGGGAGAAAAAATGCAAACTTTGGTCTATTTTGGGAAGATTTAAAGGTTGGTCCATTTTGGGAGAATACAGAAAATGTTGGTTTGTTGTTGTTAAATTTTCCTTTATTTTATTTTAGTAATTTGTATCCCTTTTTTTACTTGTAGAAGGATAAAGTAAAGTTAGGAATAGGTTACTTGTATTATTCTATCAATAACTTATCTAAACAAATAATGTAAGAATTTTAATTGTAATATAATGATCAATCGTTGCAACATAAGCACCTACATGATTTGCTTCCCAATAAACATGTCGACAGTGTAAAAGAAATATGTTCTACCAATCGCTTGATGTCATTCATTAATCAAATAAATTTCCCACGAACACTAAGGGGTCGTTTGGTTGGGGTTAATCATCAAAGGGAATGGGAATCAACTGCCCTCATTCCCTTTGGTTGTTGTTTGTTAGACCATTTTTCCCATTTCCTTTACCCTCTTCATTCCCCCAAATCCCTCTAAGTTCATTCCCCACCCCCCTAGTTATTTCCATTCCCATTCCCTAGACACCTTCTGACTACCACATGACCACCTTCCTACCTACCAACACCACTGAAAACCAGCCCACCTTCATACCAGACCACCGCCGTCCCTACCCTGACCACCGCTGCCCCTCCCCGACCCTCGCCGGCCTCCCCTCCTCCGCAAAAACATCCCACAACCCCGTAAAACCCTAAAATCAACTTCCTATCCCCGTAAAACCGCCGGTCAGCCCCCCTCCACCCTCAAAACCCTAGCCAAAACCCTAGCCGCTAGGGTTTTGGGGGTGGAGGGGGGCTGGCCGGCGGTTTTACGGGGATAGGGAGTTGATTTTAGGGTTTTACGGGGGTTGTGGGATGTTTTTGCGGGGGAGGGGTGGCGGTGGTCGGCAAGTGGTGGAGAAGGCGCGGCAAGTAGACCTGGCAATTTTGACCCGAAATCGACTCGAAAATAGTGACTCGAAATTGACCCAAAACCCGAATCAACCCGACCCGATGTGGAATTGACCCGACCTTAACCCGAAACCCGAATTGACCCGACCCAAAATGACCCAACCCGAGATGACCCGAACTAAAGTTGACCCGAGACCCGAAATGACCCGACCCGAAGTGACCTGAGACCCGAAGTTGACCCGACTTTTAACTTGAATTAATTGACCCAAATAGACTCAAAACCCAAAGTGACCCGAACAAATATTATCTTATACCTTAAATAACCAGAATCTATTTAAGCTAAAGACTTGACCTGAGCAAACCGATATAGAAAAAAACCGCAATCAAACTGACTTAATTTTTTTTTATTAATTAGTAATAATGTGTAACAGTGTAAGTAATTTACATATTTTGAGCATTACTTTTCTCGATTTCTTTGGCCTTTTATCTCTATAAGTTATTTAAAAAATATAAAAAGATTGAAATTTAACGACTATTCTACGGAGTTTGTCCATAAGATTAAAAAAATTAACTAAAGCTCGAAATAAAAGTCACAATTCTCAAAAGTCTAGAAAAAAAAAATAGTACAATAATAATGCGTACATAACATAATTTTCAATACCAAATGAAATTACAAAATAATCTAAAATCAAACAATTACTGTATTCCATGAAAAAAGTAGCCTTAATAAATATAGTGAGTTTCTCGTCAAAAAATATATAAATATATACTATGTATATAGAGTTGAATTTAACCCAATGCATCGACCCGAATATGACCCGACCCGAAAATTGACCTGACCCGAACTGACCCGACCCAAACTTGACTCGAAACCCGACCCGACCCGATTATTAGTTGACCCGAAATCAACCCGAAACCCGATCCGACCCGAACTTGACCCGATAGCTTTTTGACCCGAACTTGACCCGACCCAAATGACCCATTTGCTAGGTCTAGCGGCAAGTGGTGGAGTGGCTGGAAATTGTGGGAAGTGAAGCAATGTGGTGGTGGTGTGGTGGTTGGACCGGTGGTTGTGTTTCCTTTGTTATTCAAAACAAACAACACCCCAAAATTGGGGGATTTTTATTCCATTCCGATTCTTTCCCTTTGTTCATTCCATTCCGATTACCCTGCGCGAACCAAACAGACCCTAAACTTGACCCTCTAAAATGTAAATTGTCCCTTTCAATGAAAATTTATGTCTAAGATTGTTTTCGATTATTGCTAATGTTTATAACAAGTTAATAACTTGAGAGTGAGGGATAGCTCAAGTGGTTAGAGCTCCCCTCCCGATTCCAAGAGATCTTGGGATCGATTCTCATCACTCGCCCTTGTGGCTCTCTAAACACCAAAAAAAAAAAAAAAAAAAAAAAAAAAAAAAAAAAAGTTAATAACTTCCTAAAGGCAAGCTCCTCTGTTGTTGAACATTATTTCCTCCAATCCATTTATACTTATATGATACGTTCAATTTAAACACACAATTTAAAGAGATGAGAGAGAATTTTAAAGCAAGTAGATGTATAATGTACTTAACTTATTTAATTAATTTGTAGAGGGTCAACTAAAAATATTTTTCTAAAAAGAAATACATGTCAACTAAAAAAACAAAGATTTAGAAACTTACATTTTCTCAACTAAATATAAGACCGTCGTTAATCTATATCATAATTTAACCGTCACTTTTAACGAGGTTGCTCCAAATCTACACCTTGCTTTCT
Organism: Chenopodium album; assembly: GCF_948465745.1. Lineage (NCBI taxonomy): Eukaryota > Viridiplantae > Streptophyta > Magnoliopsida > Caryophyllales > Amaranthaceae > Chenopodium > Chenopodium album. The sequence goes on along the minus strand of NC_137844.1, from coordinate 5,756,589 downwards.
CATTCATTCTCCCTTAATTACCAAATCCCTCCAACAATCCTATTTCATTTAAATTTAAAACATAAATAAATAAATGTGTTTATCAATGGATAATTGCATAATTACCTAGCCTAAATAAATATGTGTTAACAGTTTATGTGTAACTAGCTATTGGACCCGTTCTACGCACGGGTTATGCTTAAATTATAAATTTATTTGAAACTTTATAAATTATCTTGTCACCAAAAAAAAAAACTCTTTACAAATTATTTGAATGAATTTATTTTATCGTCTTTTGACATATTATAATATTTTATGAATTAGTGGTAATAGACTAATAGTTGTAGAAAAAATGGCTTAAAATCGTAAAATCATATCTCTATCGCATGATATATTAATCAACAATTTGTATAAAAAACTACTTTATAAATACCAAACACTTAATATAATTTTACAATTTTTACATCAAATGTGAAGGCATGATATTCTTCTTTAGTCTTTACCAATATATGTCTCTTATATTGCGCTGAATATCTTCAAAATTAAAGCCCCATGACACGCAAAAAATGTCATCCTATGGAATTTCCATAGTATTCTTGCCACCTCAATATTTTCCTTTTCAATCATCATCCTCATTGTTGTAGAAATTTCACATAGAATTTTGAGAGACGTTTCTCTAATTTTTTAGTTTTTGAAACTTAATGAGTGTGAAAAAATCTTTATTGAAAATTTGTATTTATATAAGAAGAGGGGGAAGATAAGAGGTCAAATTAAAGAAATGAATTATGAATGTGAATAAATTGAATTGATAGATGGAATAATGAGAAGAGGAGAAGGTTTAGGAAATTTAATTTGTTATTGAATTAAAATAAAGATTACAAAATATAAAAGTTATTAAGAAATAAAGGGGGAGATGAAGAGAGAATTTCTTTGAAAACATAAGGAGGGAGAATGAATAAAGAAAGGTGAGAAAGAATGATGACATGTGTCAATTTTGATTTGTGTTTTTAAATACTAAGTATAGATATAGATTGCAGAACTACTCTTGCCTACTATCTTCATTCCACCAGCTCATCAACCACACTTCCTCTCTACATCTTCAATCTCCCTTTCATCAACTACACTTTCTCTCTACATTTCAATCAATATATTCTACTCAAACATAAAAAAAACTACCTATTCTAATAAATTTTTTTAAAAAAAAACAAAATTAATAACTTTACATATTCCGCTAACTTTCCTCTTTTTTTTTTTAAAAAAAAAAGGGAATCAAAGTATCCAAGTTTAATTTTATCCCCATGGATATTAACACGGATACATTCTAATTTTTAAGAAGTTGGGGCATTTTTTTTTTGATATAAATAGTGAATATTGTAAAAGAATGGAAGCTCGATGTAATCTCGAAAATATGCAATCAAAGCTTGATCTTGTAATTTTTTGAATAAATAGTATGCACAATCTTAAATACTCCGTACTTCTTTATATTCACAAATTTTCTCCCCTTTTTTCTTTATTTTTTTTTAAATACTATTTGGCGTCTAATCTATGGGGTCCAAAAAAAAAAAAAAAAAAAAAGTGAAGAAAAACAATAAATTGAAGTTACAAGAATAAGAATCATATGATGATACATCATATAGTGTATATTTATTATCTTTAATTTGAAACAAACTGTAAAATTAATGTCAAAAATCTTTTAAAACGTGCAATTTTACAGGTACTATTATAGAACATAGGGATTATGTTTTTTTTATGTTGATTAAAATAAATATACACATTAAGGTTAATATGTGATGAGATAATGCACGTTAAGGGTAATACTACGTATGTAATATATATTAATAGACACGAGTCAGTCTGATCAACATTGTTATTTCGAAATAATAAATGATCAGTAATGTAAGGAATTTAACTATTATGCATTAAGCTACCTATTACCAATTTACCATACGAGATTTTATATCTGAATTTTTAAAGCGTGAAATTACACATTTGCTATATTAGCTCAAGATACTAGGTCTATAGCTTTAAAAAGAAAATCCTTGTTGAAAAGATACTAGGTCACATGCAGTACATATTTAATACCGCACGGTTGAAATTAATATTTCTTTTAATTTATGTTCACTTGCATTACGTTGTATATGAAGATTAGAATCAGATTTAAAAATAATTTACACTTAAGGAAAGTAATAAAAATTGAAACCACGATCAAACATCAAATAAATTATGTGTGTGAAATTAGGAGTAAAACTTGGTTTATTAAATTTTATATAGATACTTGTGCATTGAAGTCAAAAGTGTAGATTAAAAATAAAAATAAAAATAAAAATAAAAATAAAAAAACATTTATAATTGATGACATCATACTTAGAATTGAAGGGAAAATTTTTAATGTGAGAATGACAAGTAGGATAGTTTAAGCGTTGATGATGTCAGCAATGTTTTATTTTAATAATATTTAATAGAATAGATGTTATGTCTTCTTAAACATCATAATTGAAAATCGAAAATTAAAAATCCACATGGTGGGATTTCGCAAAACTTGGAGGTCCATCTAGAATTTCCCTGTAAAATTTTCAAGTTAGAAAACTTTTGCCCCTTCGCTTAGGGCCTAAGGGGTACAATATACGAAGTATTATTTTACCTAAGTGTATTTGTAAATTACAAAATTTTCCTTTTTTTTTTCTAAATTTGGCTAATATGAGGTATTATACCCTATTTAGTTCACCTTATATTTTACTAACTTCATATCAGATTAGAAAGATTAAGATATTTGTTTATTGTTTTATGGATGATTTTTTTTCGTCATAAAAAAGCTTAAATTTAAAGTCAAAGTTGAGTAAAATTAAGCTCATATATTTTAAAAAAAAAAAAAAGGGTTGAACCAAACTTGCCTTATATGCTATAATAACAAGATTTCTAGAACGTTATAACAAAAACCTATCAAGTATCAACATAACTTTCCTAATTACACAAGACATACACATCCTAATCCAATATCTAATATCTAATATCATATAACTAATATATAAACCTAAACTTTTAGCTAGGTCATGAGGCAGCGACACTTGGCTTTTCAACTTTTTGCCAAGTGTCACGCCATGTTGGATAAATTTAAATAGACTTCATAAGATAAAAAAGTTAGTTTTATTTTAGGATAAACTTGTTAGTTTAGAGTTTTATTTTCAATAAAATACTAAAATTTCAGATGTACCAATTGAATTATAATTTTATTCAAAAAAAATTATTATCTCCGTTTCATATTATTTGCAACATTAGACATTTTTCCTCTCTAATTTATGTCAAATCGTTGCAAATAATATGAAACGGAGGTTATTAGATTATAATTCTCACAAATTATCATAAAAATTTATTTTTTACTCCATATATCATAATTTTTTTTGAGCGAAGGAAGTAGTTTAAAGCGTTAAACATCCATAAATATTATATACTAATCGGTTAAAATAGTATACTTCACAATCCAATAGAATTTTATTATTATGTAGAGCTATCAATCAGGGTCGAATCATAAGTCATCTCGGATTGGGTCACTTCAGGTTACGAGTCAAGATATGTTCAATCCTTTCCCAAAGTTTTGGGTTCGGGTCAACCCAACAGGCTTTGAACATTTATTTAATTTAATTTAATTTTTGCTAATTTTTTTATTTTATTAATATATTAAATTAAATCGAACATTTCCACCAACATTATTATTAGTGATTACATGCCTACTAGATAGCAAATCGTCACAAAAGCACATCAATTCCTAACTAATTTTGTATCAATGATATATTTTAAAATTTGACATGTAGATTAAAAGTTTATCTTAAAATTCAATAAACAACCGGAGCATCGCACGAGGCACAAAACTAGTATATATATAAATGAGAGTTTTTTCCCGAGTTTTAAGAGAGCCACATAAGATTTAATTTTTTTCAGCGCGCCATATAGGATAATAAATTTTAGTGGTAGCCAATTAAATACGATATTATTAATTTCTTTTAGAATTAAATAATTTAAATGACACTTAAGCAAAATTGGTGAATGAGATTTCCTAGTTTAAATTAATTAAATATAAAATATTATCTTTTAATATTAGGAATTTTATCTAAATATATAACAAATTTTAGCACATAAATATATATATAAAAAAAAATTATTTTTAAAAATTCAAACAAACTGTGCTTCATCTAGTGTAAACTTATTAAAATATTTCATGAAAAGATTAGATTAGTTGACATAAGATAAATTTATGGTAATTTAATTTTTTTTTTTTTTTTGAAGACATATGGTAATTTAATATTGTCTAGGATTAAGTAGCTAGAAAAGTTTACATAGATAACAATGTTTGAGTGTAAGCTATAAATGTTGGTCAAAAATATCGATTGAATCTTAAACATTTATTTTACAAAACCTAAAAGCCTATATAAAAAAAAAATAAAAAAAAAATAAAAAAAAAAAAAAAAAAAATTGCAAAAGGTGAGATTGTAGGGTTGTAGAAATTTGGGATTGTGGAGGCGAAGAATATTTTGCCATGGGACATATTGACAGAAGAGATATTGGTGAGGTTGCCGGCGAAAACTCTGGTAAGACTGAGGTGCGTCTATAAATCTTGGAAATCTATTATAGATTCTGGAGATTTCATCAATAGGCATCTTAAAGTTTACAATAGTAATAGAATTAGTCGTGTATTAGTGATGGAGTACACAGATAATTTAGTAACAACGTATACAAGCGTTTTCGCAATGTATTGTACTAGTATTGACAATGGTACATTATTGGGGGAAAGCGCTCATGAGATTTTCGGGAGTTTGGTGCCATACTATTATCACGGTTGCTGTAATGGGTTGACATTGGTGGAATACGAGGACAAGCCTCATCTCCAAACGGCGAGAATTGCGTACCAGTGGTACCCCGAGCTATACCGTTTCAAGGATGACGATTCAGAATTTTCCAGAACCTTGAGACTGTGGAACCCTTCTTTTGGGAATAGGAAGTCTTTGCTTCTTCCCCCTTGCCCTCGCTTCCAAACTCAGCCAATTACTTTATGTTATAGGATATAGCCCTCGTTGTAATGATTACAAAGTAGTAGCGTTTAAAGTCGAAGACTTATCATCATCGGTGCCGTCACAAGTGACAATTGCCGTCTATTCGCTCAGCGATCACCGTTGGGAGATTAAAACTAATTCCGGGATCATTGTCGCGGGTAAGTGTTTTTCAGGAATGCAAACTAATTGGATTTTCTGTCAAGGGGCTGCATATTGGGTTCCTCATAATAGCAATTATCTTTTTCAATTCGACTTTGGGCCTGTTCATATTTATTGAGCTGAGCTGAACTGAACTGATTGGAACTGAACTGAACTGAATTGAGCTGAAATGAATATTTTATGTGAGAAGGAAATTAAGAGCTGAACTGAACTGATTGGAACTGAACTGAACTGAAATTAAGTAAATGTGAACAGGCCCTTTGATACCGAGGAACTTAGCTTCATGGAAATTCCAGAAGCAAAAAGTGTGGGTGTGGTTAGGAGATTTGTTTTCCTCTTTGATAACGATTCGATAGCAGTTTGCAGTATGTCCTCTCAAAGTACTCACATATGGATACTCGAAAAGGCTAAGGTAAAGGAATTGGAAAAGGAGGCAAGGAATTGGAGGTTATGGTTTTCCGAAGATCATGATGCAATAAATGTGGATGCTTCGCAGTATGCAACTAGGGTTCCTTATGTTCGCAACAAAAATACATTTTTAACGAGAGTCCACGACAGTGTGGAATCTTATAATTTCGTTAATCATCAAACGCAAACTCATTCTATGCAATGTTTTTTATGTGTTTATTTGGATACGTATGTGGAGAGCTTGGTGTTGCCCAACCCATCCATCCAAGGCCCGACTTTGACGCCCCTTCCATAACAACATAATCTTTAGGGGTGAGAATTGATCTCAAGGAATTGAAGTGTTTTATTGCATGCTTATCTAATCTTCTTGTTTGATTTGCTTAGCCTTAATTTGCTATTGTTCAGTATACCAATCAACTTTATCATGGATTGTATAGTAATTATTAGAGCAACTATTGGTATTAAGATTAATACATATGTATAAAATAAATGAAGTTTTTCTGGACATGATTTGTATATGTAACAAAATTATGTATGTACTCGTATGATTTATTAGCTTCTTCATAATATGAAAAATTGAGCAAAATAATCTTTCTTTATTTTGCTCACTTTTCATATGAATTAGCAGCTAATTAGATCGTATATATGCAGCTTAGCATAGATGCTAGAAGAGTAGAAGGTATACAGAGACTGGCAGTCTTCAAACTACAGGAGGAAGTTACTGACTTATATACCATCGGCTAATGGAAAAAACTTATGACCACAATTTTAAGTTTTTAACATATATATATAATGGCCTTTATTTAAACTCGGATGACCTTTAAAATTATTGTGATGTTGAAATATATATATTTATGATTTTATTTAGGCAAAATTAGTATAAATCACTTTTTTTGTCCAACTTTTTTTTGAAAAAACCACCTTTTATGTTTTTTTATTTACTAAATCATCTTTTAAGTACCAAAATTCTTGATTGCACCACCCCTATTTCAAATTTTGACGAAAAATTTAACTGAGACGTCAAAGGGGCCCACAACTTGTGTCTTTCGCTCCTAAATCATGTATTTTTTCACCTCCAAAAACATTTGATCCTTCCCTCTATATAAATGCATGACTAAATTGAGTAAACCTCTAAAAAAACCAAACCTAATTTTGCTACAAAAGTTAAATTGTAGTATTTGTTTATTCTCAAACCCTAAATTGAGGTAAGTGAAGTGATGGTTGAGATGGAAGGGAAGGTTTTGCTATATATGGTTGATGATTTGGAAGTGGATGGTTGAGATGCAATCTGTTAGATTTGAAATAGGGGTGGTGCAATCAAAAATTTAGGTACTTAATAGGTGGTTTAGTAAATAAAAAAACATAAAAGGTGGTTTTTTTCAAAAAGTTGGACAAAAAGGTGATTTATACCAATTTTACCTTTTAATTATACTACAATAAGGACTTTTATTTTAACATAATAATAACTAACTAAGGTGGCTAATGTGCACGATGCGCACGCCATAGCCAGGCCCAACTATTAGGCTGTGCAAACAGCCCAACAGCACAAGGCCTTACATATTCACCTTCTTTTTTTTGTATTAAGTGTCTTCAACTTTCCCTTCTTCGGTTCTATTGGGAATAAGATGTATATAATACTATGTATATCAGTATATGTATTTATTATGCTTAATTTTTTTGGGCTGTTTTTTCCCCTAAATTTAATAATTTCCTCTATTGGGAATGAGTTGTATATAGTACTACGTATATGTATTTATTATTATTGAGGATATTTTAGGAATATTTTGTTAGTATCTTTTGAGGCTAGTTAATATCTTTTTAATATCTTTTTCTTATTTTCCTAGTTTCTTAATCCTATCATATTAGGGTTAACTTGTACGGAGTATAATATATACTAGCTTAAGGCCCGTGCCATGCATGGTAAGTCTAATTTTTGTAAGAAAATTAATTATATCCAACAAATAATATTTGATAAAACATACAAATAAAATATATAGAAATTATAATATCATAAAATATATTAATAGACAAAGCGAAAAATAATCTAAAAATGGATTTTTTTAGGCCGCCCAAACCCGATAATTTTTCAGGCGGGAATTGGTTTGATCAGATCTAGTGGTCATATTAGTAAATACTTATAAATAAATTCATTTTTAATAAACATCAAAAATCAATCAAACAACAAACTAAAATCTTCTTCGTCAAAAAAAAAAAAAAAAAAAAATTACACAAACATACACAAAATTACAAATACTATATCCCCTTTTAGATCTAAAAACTCATTTGTCAAACACAACTTTTATTTTATAGCTATACACAATACACCTTTACTATGCTCTATAAATCCTTAATTTGTGATAATATGTACGTATAGTAGTAAAATTTCAGAAATAAAAATTGTAATTAACTTAAATATATAGTTATATTAAATTGAAATTGAAATAAAATATTAGCTAGCTGAGGTATTTAAAAAAATAATAATAATAAGTGATGTTTTAAAATAATTTCTATAACATCTACTAGATAAAGCCCGTGCGATGCACGGTTTGTTTGATTATTAATTTTATTTTATTTTTGTATTTATTAGCTAAAATTTGTCATATATTTAGATAAAATTCCTAATATTAAAAGATAATATTTAATATTTAATTATTTTAAACTTAAAAATCTCATTCGCCAATTTTGCTTACATGGCATTTGAATTATTTAATTCTAAAAGAAATTAATAATCTCTTATTTAATTGGCTAAAACTAAGATTTATAATCCTACATGGCACGCTAAGAAAATTAGATCCTACGTGGCGCTCTAAAATCTCGGGAAAAAACTCCCCTTTATATATTAGCTAAAATTTGTTATATATTTAGATAAAATTCCTAATATTAAAAGATAATATTTAATATTTAATTATTTTAAACTTAAAAATCTCATTCGCCAATTTTGCTTACATGGCATTTGAATTATTTAATTCTAAAAGAAATTAATAATCTCTTATTTAATTGGCTAAAACTAAGATTTATAATCCTACATGACACGCTAAGAAAATTAGATCCTACGTGGCGCTCTAAAATCTCGGGAAAAAACTCCCCTTTATATATATATTAGATTATATGAATCAATGTATTATTACTTTTTTGCCAAAATCTAATAATACTCCATTTAAAAGATAATTAAAAAAGAGTTGAAATATTTATTTAGATAAATGTATATAGAATAATTATGAACCCAAATAAAAAAGAATATATATTGTCATAAAAATAATATAAAAGATTTTGAATGATATTATTATAGAATCAAATATTCACAAACAAAAAAAAAAAAAAAAAAAAAAAAAAAAAAAAAAAAGAAGAAGAAGAAGAAGTTAAAAAGGAAGGGGAGTTTTGGAGGGAAAAAAACTGCACCAGGATGTGACATGTGTCACTCCCAGTGTCTGTTTCAGTATTAAGTTATTGATGATTGGGGTTGAAGCCATCAATGAGAATCATGTCATTCACTTCTATTTTCTATCTAATTTAGCAATTATGCTTAAATTTTTTGGGCTGTTTTTTCCCCCTAAATTTAATAATTTCCTCTACATAATATATTAATATATTACGTATTGTATATATTTATGCCATTTTATAAGTGAACATCGGGGATAAGTGAACTACCTATTCTTTTAAATAGTACTCCGTAATGAAAGTTAAAGTGTCTTATTTAATATGCGTATGAAGTAGGAGTGCCTCACATCAGAATAATTCTCAATATTATCTTTGACTAAAAAAAAATAGTCCAACTTACTGTATTTAATTGTACTGTTGTGTAAAAAATAAAATAAAATAAAAAAACTACCGAAATTTACACAAAGTTGTATAAACAGCACAAGGCCTCGTAAATGTTTAAGACGGCCCTGGCCATAGCTAGCTATGTTCGGGGAGCTTTTTCAGTTGTTGATTACATTTATGAGAGAAAATATGTAAACAAATATTTTAAGGGTGCAAATGCCTACGCTCTAGTGTAAATAAGTTTTCAAAAAAAAAAAAGGCAACTAACAATAATGAAAATAAAAACTTGTACAATAATAAGGGTAAACATGTAAATGAACATTTTAAAGGGTATAATTGGTAGCACACTATTCATAAAAGTAATCTTGTACTTTTTATAAATATATATATATATATATATATAAAGTAAAGATAAAGATAGAGATAACTTTTATTTTAACATATCGGTTTTTTTTTTGAAAAAAATTAATATAACAACGTCTAATCTTTATACTAACTTTCCCCGTTCTACCAATGATCCATCGCATATTTAAATGTAAGTTGGTAATTCTTATATGTGTTGTCCACTCATTGTAATAACGGAAAGGTAAATGTCGTTAATGGGCTTAGTTAGTTTTGTGTAAAGCTTTGCTTATAGGAACTTATGTTACTTTACTTTTTTTCATGTGTTGTAAACTTAATCAATTAATGTAATTTTAGTCGTTTCCAAAATAAAAGAATACGAAGTAAAATCCAAAAAACTCATTTCATTTGTTGTAAACTTAGTTTAATTAATATAATTTTAGACGTGTTAAAAAAAATAAAAAATACTTATCCAAAAAAACTTACGAAGAATTGATACCAGCTTTGGTGTGTGAAAATAGTTTTTTTTTTAAAAAATAGGTTCTTTAAGCCCTTATAAAGCCCGCATTGCCTCATAACTGGACGATCGTATAAATACCCGCCCCATTTATGTATTAGACGGGCATATACTTAGTTGCATGCTTGTGCAGCTAGAATGGCTACAACAGCATTTAAATGCAGCCCAAAGTAGCCCACTTAACATTCTTCCAAATTTAGTTCATCGTTTTTCGCGCGTAACTACTTTCCTTTTAAAAAATTTTGTTTCCTTCTTTCAAATTCTCTCTCTTCTCTTTTCTTTCCTATAATACTTTAGATCCAAATTATCATCAGAATTTCAATCAAAATTTTCATTATCACTTTTTTCTTCTCTGTTTTTTCTCCTTTGTTTTTCACTTTCTCTCTCCTCCGTATTTTTTTTTTTACTTTTTTGATTAATTTTATATGAATTGAATTTCATTTAATTTTTGGATATGTTCGATTAATTTGATCTATGTGTGAATTTCGATTTCTTATGTGGTATCTTTGTGATTAATTTCGATTGATTAGGTTATATATGATTTTCGTATTTCTAACGAATTCAATTTTATCTGATTTGCTGCATTTTTTTTATCAATGAACATAATCATGCAAAATATGAATATATGCATAGGTTCCCGTAAATGTGAACATAGCTTGTCAGAAAGTGAACATAGGCATAAAATATAAAATATATGAATGTATACATTTCAAAAAGTGAACATAACAATTCAATATATGAACGTAAGCATTGGTTTCCTTAAAGTGAATATAAACATTTAAAAGGTGACCATATGCGTAAAAAATATAAACATATGCATTTAAGAAAGAGAACATATGCATAAACAGATTTAATGAGAATATTTCATGAACAACACATATTTACATCATGAATATTTGAAACTATCTATGAACATATAAAATATTATTATGAATATAAGGCATTTAATTATGAACATAAAAATTAAAGAAATAAAAAATAATATGATTATGAAACATATGCATTATAAGTATTAAAAATATGTACATATTCAAAAAAAAATGTGAATATATAAATTCCAGAAAAAGAACATAATCATACAAAATATGAACATATTCATAGGTTCCCTTAAATGTGAACATTAGCTTTTCAGAGAGTGAACATAGGCATAAAAAATATAAACATATGTATTTTAGAAAGTGAACATATCATTCAAAATATGATCATAAGCATTGGTTTCCTAATATGATTATGAAACAAAAAATTCAAACAGAGTATTGAAAAATTCGGACAAAAATTAACGACGAAAGTCAGTGATATTCATAAAAATTTACATAAATTCGGACAAAAATCAAAGAAAATTTACCGTTTTTTAGGACAATCTTTTTTATTTTGCATCTCTTCTCGTATATCCATTGTTTATTTTTCAGTTTTTAGTGAAGTAAAATCATGTAGGGAGAGAGAATGGAGTTTGGAGAGAGAAATCCAGAGAAATTACTTGCAGAATTTTATTTTTGAAAAATTAACGAGAAGTAAAACGTTTTTTTAAAAAAAATAAAAACCAAAATATGAATTTGGAGTGGGTCACATTTGAAAAGTGAAGATTTGGGTTAGGTCGCATTTTCGTTTTGGGGCATTTGGACGTGTTTAGCAAGTGAGCTGCTTCTTTTATTAGGCTGGTGTTGTATGTATCTAGCTTCACATGCGTGCAAGACCAATTGATGTAACCTATTTTTAAATGTGGCGGGTCATGGGCTTTAATAGGGCTACAAGGCCCTCCAACCCTACCTCTCTCTCAGCTATCTATTGAAGCGCACTCAACTTTCTCCATTGAAGCGCAGTTCACGTTCTCCGTTGAAGCTATTAGTATTCGATATTGAAGCAGCTTCTGAGGTAAGTTGTTTGTTTTTGTTATCATCATATCAATTTCACAATCTAGGGTTTATATTTCATCTAATCTAATTTAAGTGTCAGTGCATTAAGTGTAGGGCTCGAAAATCTGAACTATTTGTTCTAAACTCTAAGATTATGAAACATCATTACCAAAAGAAAATGAAATTATGATCCTAATTTGATTATTGTATCAGATATACCTAAAATTATGAGATAATTGAATCAAATTTGGTTGCTAATGTATTGCACAACCCTTTAATGTTAGGTTTGAACTATGAATATAGACCTTATTTTTGTTTCATTGAAGTTTATTGAAGATTAATGGGATTTTTTTGTTGAATTATTTAGTTGCTATTGAATTTTTAAAATTTTAATATGGATTGAAGATGGATAATTGTTGATTTGATTGGTTGTTTCTGATGAATGTTTTCCATAATTTTTTATTTGGGTGAATAGAACAATTTTACTTTGAGAAATATGAACAAATTGACAACTTTTTTTATGGGGGTTTTTATATTGTATAGGATTGATCTGTGAAATTTGGAAAAGAAAATATGGTAGAAGAAACTCAACAATCACCACAATCTGTGGTGCATAAGAGAAGGAAGAGTAAACCCAACAAACGTCCCGGTATTAAAAGAATGAAATCTGGTCCATGGATGGGTAAGAAGGCTAAGATTAGCAAGGAAATGAAGAATTTATATCGTAAAAGGGCTAGAAATTATAATTCAGATGATGATGATGATGATGAAGATGAGCGGGCAGCTGAATTTGATGGTGAAGACATGGAAGCTGAGAAAGATGATAATTCGGATATCAGTGACAATGAGGCAGGGCCTAACAGAAGTGAAGATTCAGATGAGGAACATGAAGTTCGAACGGGGATAACACGATTTTCTGAAGGTTGTAATGCTTTTAAGCTGGCATTTCTCAGTATCATTAAAAAGCATACTGATGACGAGGCATTGGTAATTCTACAAGACTCTGATGTCCATTTCTACAAGTACATGTTAGTTTGTGGCTCATATGTAATGGTCTTGTCTCTGCAGGGTCCTGTATTATCAGCACATAAGAAGCTTGTTGTGGCAAAGCTTGCAGAAGAGGTCACTGAGCGGAAGGTTAAAGGCGAAGCAAAGAAGGAAAAGCAATTGGTATGTCACACTAACCTTCCACACAAATTAGTGTATAGTTTATCTTTTGGCACACTCTTTTTACAGTGTATTGTTTTGACTTTGTAACTAGATTGAGGAGAAGGGACATGTGAAGCCTGCTAATTTCTTAGACTCGCATGAAAAAGTTCTGATAGGGGTTGCCACAAAAGGAGGTATTATAATTCATCCATTATCCGTAAATAAAAGCTCACTCCTTAAGTCTTTGTATATTATCTTCAAGCTTACATTATTTCTGGTTTATCAATTTTGTCCCATGAAATTGGTGCCTTCATGATGCTCGTGTGCTGAACAATTTTCCAGTTGTCAAGCTATTCAATGCTGTAAGTGCTGCTGCACAAATTTATCTACTAGTAACACATATATTCTCCCCTTCAAACTTGGCACATTGAAGTTGTTCATATTTTAATTTTACTTCTGTCTTGTCTCCAGGTTAATAAGGCCCAAAATGCTCAGAAAGGGTTGAATCCTTCAAGCTTTAAAGACGCAAAGGGTATTGTTCTCACTTTTATTTTTTTTGAAAGGTTTGCTTCTGTTTAAGGTATAATTGTCTAGGTCCTGTACTGAGGACTCCAATTTTTATACTTAGTTCTAGCCATAAGCTATCTATATACCTGTGTAACAGCAGTACAGCACTACCTTGGAGGCTAGGGTTAAAGCAGTTAGGATGCATATGAACTTGCCTTCTATCCTGCTTACCCGCAGAGGGGCAGCTATCTTCTGGTTTTATTGTTTTAAGCTGTCACCCAAAGCTTCCATATCCAAAGTGAACTTATTCACTGATCTAGATTTCATTTCAAGGGTTTCAAGAGTTTTGCCATCATACTTGAAAGTGTTTTGTTGAAGTTCTTTCCTACTTTGGAAACTAAAGCTTCTCCAATAGCTTATATTTTTTCACTTGCCCAGCCATCAAGTAAAAGACCAACTGAGGTCTGAGGCTGTGATTATAAAGATGAACTTTTTCATTGCAAGCCATGATGTTTGTGTTTCAAGTAGGAAGAACCTATTAGATAAGCCTTCATGCTTCTATCCTTTGAAATTTTCTTTGTGGCTGTGATCATTGGCATTGTTTGGGATGAGTTGGATTCAAACTTGTTATGTAAATTATGCTCTTGTTGCTTGAAAAAGGAGGTTGGAAAAGTTGTGGAATGTGGAAGATGTTTCCATTGGAAATTGATGGTGCACTTGGAAAATAGGAAAGCATCAGATTTTTGAGGGTATAACTTACCCTCTTTACAGTTTCAAGGTCCAAAATATTAGGCTTCTTGTATTGATGGAGTCAAGTGTTAGCTTATGAGCATCACTTGACCTTTTTTTAAAAAAATAAAAAATTGTGTTGTTGGTATTGCTTCACAGTAGCTTGAGGGCATGAGGTTTTATGTCTGTACCACACCTGTAGTATTTAAGTGGTACCCACAGCCCACCTTGTTGTCTACAATCCGTATACTTGATTAAAAAACTGATGTTGAGTGGTTAAGAATATAATGGATTTCGAGTGAAGTCAGGAGAACAACCTGGATCAAGACCTCAATGTTTATGATTGAATTGGGAACTCATTTACTACCTAAAAGAGTGTGAATCTTTCGAAATTTATGGTTTATGCAAGAAAGGAAGTTGAAACAAGAGAGATTAATCCTTTTTGTTTAGTGTCACTCTTTGTTGCAAAAAATTATTTGACGGGGATGTGCTCTAAGCGAGACTTGGGAAGTTGGGATGTGATTAGTGCAATAGTATACCACCATGAACAGACTGTCAGACTATTATTATAGGTTTTCAGCTTTTGCTGCCTCCTGTACCTTCAAGAATTTAAAGGGAAAGGATGCAGCATGATGCATAGTATGAAGAATGAGGCATGAAGGTCATTTGCTTTCCTTCATAAGAGTTTGGATCTAGATTGCCCATCCTGATCATGTGATCCTTATGACCTTGATGGTTACTTGTTAGAAGCCCCCTTTGCTTAAATTTTAAAAGCCCCATTCCCTTTTGTCGGAGATTTAGAATCGTATGACAGTGTACTTTTTTGGACAGTTTTGTTATAATATTTTGAATCCTCTATTATTTCATCCCCCTTATGATTTTTTTTTTTTTTTTTTTTCTGAACTATAAATTATACCTTGCTATGCCAGCTTTGACGAAGCGGAGAAAAGAGGCATTCATGAAAGAATTGAGCAAGGCTTCTGCACAATCAGCTGATGCAACAACTAAGGTTTAGTTTCTGAACTTTATTCTTATCAATATGTTGAAAGTCTGAAATGCCTCTTGCTACTTTATAAAACTTTGTGTATTTAATTCACCCATGGCCTGCTTAATTCTTTAGCTCATTATTGTGTGGAATACACTGTTTTGAACAATCCATTTGGTTTGGTTTCCAATGTATGCTATGGCTCAAATTTATACTGCAGCATTTATTTGGTTTTTTATTATTGTGTTCATTACTATGGAGCTGCTCAACTTTGTATTATACCTTTTCTTCTGGATTAATATGGGATGGGATAACTTGAAAATATGGAACTTCGAACTTTTAGAGTCCTGGATAAAGGATGTGAAAGTATGCACCTAAAGGATCCTCCTCTGGATAAACAATTCGCTGATTGTAAATGTAGAATCTATTAGCCACCAATATCTCCTCAAGATGACCCTCTAGCTATAGCAATAACCGTTTTGTCAATATCAACCACTAGCTCAGCTTTCTCATAAAACACAAACAATTATCTTGCTTTTTCAGAACATATTGATTGCTTTCATCCTCCTACATATTTTTATAGGTAATCTATTGTACTCTAATTCTCCCAAATCGTCCTTACCTAGTGCTATTATAATGACCCATATGACTGTTTTTATTTTGAGTGTAAGTGCTGGATTGCAAACTGGCCTATGGTGGATGTTTTCTTGAGAAAATGAAGCAAATGGGCAATTGACACCAAATGACCCTAATGTAATAGATTTAACTTTAGAATGTTGGTAAAACCTTTTATTATCTGTAGTTTAATCTCACCCCCTTCTTAGTTAATCTCAAAACACCTTACCTTTTACAAGCACATTTAGTGTAAACTTTTTTTCCGAACAAGGTTTTCGGCCACATGTAGTAACAATGCAGATTATAAATCCACTTCCAAAAGCAGCAACCCTTTCCAACTTCTTTCTAATGAGGCATAGGCATTAGCATTGTTAAGAGTTCTTTGTTGAGCTTTCCCTTAAGCTTGGTTTTAGATTTGACTCCCAACATTTGTAAAATGCAGGGATCTTCTAAAGATGGAGAAGATAATTGCCAACCAGCATGGGCACCATTACGTGACACTTACATGTTGACAAATTCTAAACTTAAGGACTGGGATAAGATGGCAGTGGTAAGTGCTCTAGATTATTACTGTTTCCGTTTGGCTTTTATATTTGCTTTAGCTTCCATCTGTTTGCAATTATATATGTTCATTGTCAAGCAAATTGAAGTTCCAAAAACCTTGGTATTAATTTTTAAGTATTGGTTTGGCGGTTGATTGACTGATTGGTTGGTTTGAAATTTAGGAAGAGGAAAAGGACATGGACATCTGACCAAGATAATTGGGGCCCTTTAATTGGGTTAACTGAAGGATGTATGCTTGGTTGCAAAGTTTCTCATTGTCATTTGAACAATTGTTTCATCAACATTATACCTGAAGGGGTCTGTGATGCCTGTTTCGAACTTTATGTTTTGCCCGAAGATGGCCCTCAAATTATACAGACCAAAATAGGCTGTAGTAAAATTTGAAGATTTTCTGAGATAAAATTTACTTTCTTTATGCAGTTGTAGCTAATAGCGCTATGTACAGCTCCTTTCTGCCCTTGTCTGGATGTAGTCTTCTATTAGTTGTTTTTTATTGGCTTCTAGAGTTCATTAATTTAGTTTCAATTTTCTTTTGTATCCTTTTCACGAACTATATGTTACTGTAATTTATGGAAATGACTTTTTGACCTGAAAATGTTGGAGCAGCTTAGTGTTTACTGTTCCTGACATCAGAGAGAATAGACGAAAGTTGATTTTGGAAAATTTCAGTAATGTATGAGTTTTATTTGTTGTCTATTAATTAAGCTGAGAAAGATATTATTTGATTTTTATCTTTGGTTTAAGTCGATAATATTAGGTTTGTCACTTAACTGTTGTCAGTTTCTTACTATTCATAGAGGTAATGAGGTAAGCACAACACGATTGAATAACCTCTATTTGAGCTATAAGGGAAAGGCTGGTGCGAGTCTGTCCTTTTGGTTAGTGCTGGAAATATCACGACTATGGACTTGTTTATGCTGATGAATAGGAAATGGTTGTGAATTTGAACCACTGGTACGTAACAACCTGCAAGTTTGATTTGTACCCCGCTACTTTTTTTGAGATATAATCAGAGAGCTTTCGAAAGTTGGGTTGGGTTATTTGTTGCGTTTGCTATATATTTAACACATCGGCTCTAACAAGCTCAATGTTAAGGTCAAGTAGGTATTGGTTGGGTTTTCGATCTGGTTTGGTCAGGTCTACTACTATAATGTTCTACTCATACATTACCTTTCTTTGTGTTTGGATATTGATGTTAACATAGATGTTTAAGAAGACATGAAACACCAAAGTTTTTAGAGGAACAAAAAGTAGGAAATGTTCTTAGATTAAATAGAACTATTCAATCATATGGATGACCTAACTAACCAATCTTGCTTGATTAAGAAGCTGAGGATCACATGGGTTAATATAAATTATTCAATTGTCTGTGAGAATTAGGGAATATTTTGGGGATTTAGATTATTTACTAGTAAAATAATACCCAATTGAAGACATGTTTTTGACTATTTAATATCTTGACTAAACCATGTGACTAGTTTTACTCTTTGTTGACAAAGTTTTAATATTAATTGGGTAAACCTCGAGAATTAATGGGAAATGGGCTTACATGACTGAAGTAACATCTGCCCAATATTTGCGACGTGGTTCATGGCATTGGGAGGGGCAGACCATAAACATTCATCTACTGTACTTCTCCTTTCTATGTTCTTTTATTATCGTTGCAACTTGAGTTTCATGCATCACAACGTATCAGGACATATTCTACTGGATTATATTTCGAAAGATCTCAAATAATTATATTTTTATAATAATATACAAGATCAAAGGAAAAATCAAGTTATTTAGGATAGTTTTTATTTTTTATTTTTAAAGGAAGTTATTAGGATAGTTAAATATTAGAGAAAATATAATATCTGAAATGATAATATTAATAATTGTAAGATCAAGGAGTGTCAGATAAACGATGATTGGTATCTTAGATGTTATTTTAAAGGCATCCTCACCGCCCCCTGTTTTCTTCTTGAAGCAATTTCTACAGCTCGTCATCTCCGTTTCTGTTTAAATTAAACAATAGGAAATCTACAACAAATGGCAATCTGCAATTGAAAGCATGTCATAAAAATAGGAAAGATTCCAAGTACAAAGTATTTATAACTCTTGGTAAAGGGAATTGACTTTAACCTTTAAGAAGTTGATTATTGTGTACTTTCCAACTTTAAAGTAAATACAAAGTATTGACTTAGGGTCAAAATTCTGTTTGCCTTTTAACATTAGTCTAAACAAGATATTATTCTCTTAGTACAAAATCATGCATACATAGCCTATAGGAAAAGAGAATTGATTTTCGTAATTTTTTTTTAAAGGTAATAGGCCTTTCAAACTAATTCAACCTAGTATGATATACGGAGTATAAAAGTAAAATTGTTTTGAATTACTTTATTGTCATTTGTCAATATCGCCTACCAAACAAGCAATCTAACAAAAGGAGTATAATAAACAAAAAAAAAACTCAAAAGTGATATTAAATTTGATGACATATTTGGAAAAGATACACAAATTTGTTACATTAGCAGTTTAGCACGTATACAACTATACGAACATCATTGTTAATTCTTAAACATTACACCTATAGCATGAACATAAAATAAATATCCAACAATAATTAATCAATCAAGGGGCAAATCACCAAACATATATTATTAAAAATATACACTAATCTTTGTTATTGTGACTCATAATAGTAAAAATTAAAAGATATTCTATCACTTTCATAGAAATCTAAGTCCAAACAAGTAAAAAAACCCAAAACAAACACTTTGTTCACCATTTACATCACTTACCCTTTTCACACTCCCCTTTTTCTATACAAATTCCCACACCCTTTCCATCTTCCCTCTACTTTTTTGTCTTTTACTATTTCCAAACAAAAACTATCATTTGTCTCACTATACTTGTAATTTGGTGCATACATATTATAAAATTGTAAAAATAAAATAAAGATTAAAAAAAAAAAGCCAGCTGTGTTCTTGAACCTTTTCCCTCACCAAAAAAGTCAAACCAACAAACATTGCTCGATGTCACTTTCCGGCACCCACCGGCGCACGTTAGCCAACCTGGCGCACTTTACCCAATTTCGTATCCAACACCAACCAAATCTTCTAGAATACACCTTGAGAATCACCGTCAGCAAGCCGCCGCGCCGTTACCGAACTCCACCGGAGATTTGAGAGGAGTAACAGAAGCAGAAGACGCGGCGAATCGGGATGAAAAATCAGGGTAGTTACCAGCGAAATCCTCATCAAAATGACCATTCTGCCCTTCATCGAAGTTAAGCGCGTAACTCAAGGGGTCATACTGAAACTTCCCGGGGGACTGCTGGTTGTGGTGGTGGTGGTGACGGTGGTTAGGGCGGCGGCGATTGATGCGGCGAATGAAGGTCTTCCACTTAGGACCGGCGACAATCTCGGACCATTCTCGAATCTTCTTGAGGGCGGTGAGAGGGCGGGACCACCAGCGGGATTGGTTGTCGGGGGTGCGGAAGCGGTCCCAGAAGGAAGAGGTGGGGTCGGAGGAAGGGTTTGCGCCGAGGGTGATGTGGCGCGGAGTGGTGGAGGAAGGAGAAGGGGAGGAGCCAAAGCAGGGGAGTTGGAAGCAGCAGCGGTGGCGTTGGTGGTGGTTGAAGGTGGTGGAAGGGGAGTCGTCGTCGATGATTACTCTCTCTTCGATTGACATTTTGTGTGGTGAATTTGTGTGGAGAGTAGAGGAGAGAGAGTGAAGGGGTGAAAGGGGGTTTAATGAGGGAGATTGTGTGAGGAGAGAGATAACTTTGAGGGTGGTTGTAACTTGTAACGGGAAAGAATGTACCGGATTACCGGCAGTTACCGGTTACTTTTTTTTTTGGTTGGGGGGGGGGGGGTTGTTTAAACAAGGATGGAACTCACTCTTGAAAGACTCCTTGAAACTAATTGAAAGATTTTAAATATAAAAAAAAAAAAAAAAAAAAAAAAGAAGAACAAAAACAAGGTGAAGTCGTTTTTTTTGGGTTGGATTACTCCATATTAAACTTCACAAACCACAATCCTCACACGATTACAGTAGTCAACTTCATGTCGGTTTAGTTCACTTTATATTTGCTTATCTGATTTAAATCGAACTTCTTTTTTTCTACTACGTAATATTAAAAATTATATCAAGTGAGATCGTATTATATTAACATGTAGTTTTTAAAAAAAAAATCATTATGAAATTAAAAATAATTAACTAAAAAAATCGTACAAAAATAATAAATTATGTTTAAAATTTATTGTTCTAATTTGTACTTATTTTTTTTAATCTATTTAAAATACAAGTACATGATACGAGTGAGCACTTAAAATAAATTGAAATACGGTGTATATACATAGCAGTATAGCATTATTATACCTATCTTAGGGCCTGTTCTTTTCAGCTTAATTTCAGTTCAGCTCAGTTTAGTTGAATTCAGTTCAGCTCCTAATTTCTTTCTCTCATAAACATTTCAATTCAATTCAATTCAGCTCATTTCAGTAAATCAGAATAGTTCTTTATTTACAATATGAGTTAAGCATATCAGCATATGGATAAGATATGTTTTAACAATGTGTTTTACTAGTTTATCATCAAGTAAATATCTCACTTATAGTTTCAAGATAGCATTGTTTCTCATGTGTTGAGCCTAGCTAGAAGTGGCAATTAAGTTTGGTTTAGATTTGAGTATGATGGCCATAAAGCACAATTTGTAAACCTATCGAATCCTTCACTCCACAAACTTAACTTTGATGGTTCCTTTCATTCAAATGGTAACTACACATTGGGAATTTGGGATTTTTTTTCACAAGACTATGCAAGATCTCTATGTCCGTTTGGTTCAAATTTAATTTGTCGATTACCATTTCAGAATTCTTGTAGTCGAATTAGTAGGCAGTAGCTCGCAATCTCTTTGTCGTTAACATAGAAAGAAATAGTCTTTACATCATCCATTTTATAAAGAGAAAATATTACTCCCTCAGTCTCCTTTTAATAGTCTCTTATGGACATTTTTCACGAAATTAATAAACACAAATAAGAATAGTTAAAGTACATTGAAAAAGTAAATTGACAATGTGTATGTAAAAAAGTAGAGAGAGAAAGTAATAAAAGTACTCGGGAAAACAAAATTTACATGAGAAAATTAAATTTGCACAAATATTGTTGCAATTTGGAGGGAATTAAATTTGGAGGGTATCTCTCATTATTTTAAAGAAATTAATTAGGCGGCAAATTTCATGACTAATTTAAATTGTCATACTGCTCGATCGTTTCATGTCTCATAATGAATTGCTTTTCATTTATTTAAGACAAGCTGACAAGTGAATCAAAAATAAAAGGAAAATTGTTCCGTGTATCGCTAAGGTTTTAAAAAATGCATCATGTATCCTTGAAAATTTTCAAATGCACCATGTACTCCTGATATTTGTAAATAAATGCACCAAATAACCCTAATTTTCTAACAAATGCACATATCATTGACTTATCAAACTAAAATCATGCCTACACACTGACTCACTTTTAGTATTTTATATTTATGTAGTAAAAACCGCCTAAAAGTATAAATTAAATCAAAATTTAAACTCCGTCGATCATTTTAAATCCTAAATTTCTGGGTGTTAGAATTTGCTTTATTAATTAAGTTTACTTATACTTAAATGATTTAGCATTAAGGTAACATTAAACTGTAATAATTTAATGCTTAGAGAGTCTCAATTTAACAAAATTAGCATTTATTGTGAGTCTAAGGGTATTTGATGTAATTTTATACAAACCTCAAGGGTACACGGTGTATTTAAAAGTTTTCAAGGGTATACGGTGCATTTTTTAAAACCTCGAGGATATATGGAACAATTTCCCAAAATAAAATTAGAATAGTGTACTCTATTTAAAAAACAAAAAACAAAGAATAGTGTACTCTATCTAAATGATAAATTGAAAAGTATCGTCAGCCCAATCATTTACTTAATTTTTTATTTTATTGGCAAGTACACCAAAAAAAGCCTCTAGTCTACGCATCTTCTAAGTTAAACAGTGGACCTACGCTTAGGCGTTATCAATTGCGAGAGAGACCAAAATAACCTGATGTTTATTGTGGATTTGTGGGGGACTAAGAGAAGGTATCAAGGTATATCTGATGAGTATATTTGAATAACAAAGCAAAGATATTTTATTTTAATTATATGATAGCTATAAAATTATTGTACTTGTATTATTATGCAATATATATCCACATACTCAAAGTCCCAAATTATAACAAAGCATATGCCAGCGTTGCATTTACTGGATGACAAACTTGATAATCATTGGTGTTAAGCTCTTAATTACACTTGGTTTTAGGTGGTTCGTATTGTAGTCAATTTGATTAAGGACTAATTCAATGATTAGAAGGATTATTATATTGATTCTTTTTGTGATAATCTACTTGTATTAAAATTGGTTTAGAATATCATTTTATTATATCAACGGGCTTGTATAGCTAAAGTTTTAGATTGTTTTAAGGGTTGGCGTTTGACCAAAATTATTATCAATATAATTTAAGAGCAATTAGCCATTATAATTACATTACAAATTGTTATTAAAGAAGGACAACAATTTAATTAGTCAAACTATCCAAACTCATACCTCATTACTTGGTATCCAAGTATGTACGACTTCTTATGTAATAATTATGTAGTAATGATGTCAAAAAAAAAAAAAAAAAAAAAAAATACTCCGTAATAATATGTAGTATACACCAGTTCGTATGCAATACAAGTATATTTTTGATTAAAGAAAATAGGAAAATTGTGATTAATAAATTGTTACACAAACAATATATATGAGTACAACAAAAAATTAACCTTATATATAAGATAATAATATAGCCAATAACATTAACTTTAAGGGTTTGTTCTGTTCACCTTATTTTCACTTATTTCAGGTGTAATGAGTTCAGTTAAGTTCAAATCAGAAAAAATAAGTTTCGATAAGGGTTATATAACACAAATTACAACTAAAATAAATTTTAATAAGTTGTAATTGTATGGGATGAAGTGTGAAATGGGCCGACATCTTAATAAATATGGATATGAACCCAACGTATCTATTGAATAGGCTGATATGTTCCATACAGCAGACATATCGGCTTGTCGGTACTCGGCACGTGGCAGCAATAGATTGACACTTGGCAAGAAAAGTTTTGCATGCTTTGTAGCCACCTGTCATGAGGTTTATTATAAATAGTAGGTTAAGCTCCATTAATGGTAAGCATTTATTACTCTCTCTCTCTCTCTCTTTCTCTCTCTCTCTCTCTCTCTCTCTCCCTCTCTCTACTTTCCCTCTCTTACTTATCTTCTTTTTCTTAAACACATTCTAACTTTATCATCGGAGTGGTTATCTCCGGATCACCCCGGGGTTAGCTAACTTCTGTCCATTGTGTAGGTTCTCAGCTTGTCGATAGGAGTATCAGGATCTTGGACTCTCGGGTAATCGCATCCAGACAAACAATTTGGCGCTAGAAAGAGGGGCAGTGATCACTTCTATCGCCTAAGAACCTCACATATAGAAATAGTAACAATTATGGCTGGAAATAATTGTTAGTTTAGATGAACTACTACGAGAGGGGGGGTGAATAGTAGTAGGTTCCAATCGCGGAACTTAAGCGGAAATTAAAAACAAAACACAAAAGGAACTTAAGGCACATAGCAATTTTACGAGGAAACCATCCAGTGCCTAGCTGGAAGTAAAACCTCGGCCCTATTGGGACTTATAAACAAATTCCACTATAATAGGCAACTCTCCTAGTACAACCTATTACACAGACCTTTGCTTCGTAAGTTCCTCCACGGACACTTACTAATTGATAAGAACCTATCCTATCAGACCTAAGACACACTCAGGCACCTTTTTCGACCCAAGACACACTCAGGTACCTTTCTCGACCTAAGACACACTCAGGTTCCTTTTTCCCACTATGCACCCCAAGGCACACTCGAAGTGACTCACTACCACTCAAATTTTAGAGAATTCAAACTCTTACACTCAAATGTGAATTTAAGAGAATTCACAATCTCACCCCAAAACCAATTACAACACAAAGACTCACTCTAACACATAAATGGAAAGCTACACGTGAAACCCGAAACCAAAATGATAAAGCTTAAACCTTTGGCAAACTTAATCTTAAGCACTAAGTGGTTTTCACGCTTTAAACTCTCATTTTGCTTCGCTGAATTACTTCTATATTTATAGAGGTTCCTCAACTCACCAAGTAAGGTTTTCGTAAATAAGATAAGTTAAACAGAAACCTGATCTTATCTCTTTAAAACCGAAACCAAAACAGATTTAGTTTCGCTTTATTTAAAAACCAAATTTTATCAAATTCGTTTTAGTTAAAAGATAGAATTTTATGAAAAAGATAAAACCGAGTTAAAACAGATTTTAAAGAATAAAATCAGATAAATTCTTTTTCATAAAACTTATAATTATCTTTTATGAATTGATTAGTTTGCCAAGCTTTATCTGATTTCTAATAAGTTCCATGTATAACAACCATTAACAAGTTTACATCAACCTACAAAACAAACTTATCTTTTATACAACTATAAGTTATGAAGTCCATCTTTTTCTGTTGATATCTCGATCTTTGCATGGATCCTTGGTTGTTGAGGCTTGCCCCAGCATTACACCGGAACCAGGTCGTTACAACCCGTTTTGAAGTCCCTGTAAGGAAACTTCGGGAAGTTCCATTTTTGGAACTCTTCTTCTGTCTTTACTTGTCCTCATGGACCTTCTAAAGTTCCTTTGTCTCAGTTCCTACTTTAGCTCCCAACGCTTACTGAACCTGCAAAAATCACAACACTAGAAAATCCTTATTAGATGGAAGTTTGCTCAATTCTTAACATCATCATCAAAACCTCATAAGGGTCAACAATAATGGAACACCTGTGGTTAGTAGAGTAATAAATCAATCGGTGACAACACAACCTGAGATTCAAATAGAAGATGAAACCCATACCTTGGAAGATAATCCATACCATATGCCGTTAACTCCGCCAAGGCAGCCGGAGACAGTAGTAGACGCTATGGTTGAGTTCACCCCAGAAGATTTGGAGATAGCAGCAAGGGTGATGAGTGCAATGAGTAGGAAAAGGAAGGAGGCCGAAACGGCTCGAGTTGGAAGAGGGGCGCCGTTAATAAATCAGGTTGAGCAACTCAATCAAGCAACAAACTCGCCAAGGCGTCGCCAAAATGAGTCGCCGGTAAGAACACATACCACATCACGGCGGACAGAAGATCAATCCTCAAGTCACACCGTCAGCACAAGAACTCAGCAGCAGAGAAGTTTTCAGGTTGAGGGGCAAGCAATGCGAACTGTGGTTCAGTTAAGAGCATCACCGTTTGCACATAGCATCTTGGATCAACCAATGGATAAAATCAAGATGCTGACCTGCAGGTATGATGGAAGAGGGGACCCGAGAAAACTCATAACGTCCTATGAGGGGCATATGATGTTGTACACCAATTCGGATGCTATTTGGTGTAAGGTTTTTCCGACTATTTTAACTGGGGCTGCAGCAGATTGGTTCAATAATCTGGAAAATGGAACGATAGACAGCTTTGAGAAGTTGACCGAGATGTTTGTGGGGCAGTATGTCAGCAACAGTGTGCGGCAAAGAACTTCAGGAGAGTTGATGGCGGTGGAGCAAAGACCGGATGAATCCTTAAGGGATTTTATTAGACGATTAAATAATGAAGCAAATACAATTCCAAAGTTGCAGCAAGAGATAGCTGTTATGGCTTTGATGAACGGCTTAAATGACTCTGACTTTAAGCGTTACCTCACAAGAAAAAATTTGCCGACATTGGCAGCCGCTTTTAACAAAGCTCATGATTACATTAGGAGTGAAGAATTGATGAAGACAAGTAATAAGAATGTAACTGCCGGTAAGGGGCAGTATCAATTTGAGGGTGCAACCTCTGGAAGTGGAAGGCCGAGAACTTCGACCCCGGGTAGGGGAGAGGGAAATCGGCAAGAAGTTAGGGCTGCAAAGCCACCTATGCGGTACAGTTCGTATACACCTTTAAATACACCTAAAGCAGCAATTTATTCGGTGAATCAGAATAGAGAAGGATGGACAAGGCCAATTCCGATGAAGGCAAGGTCGAGAGATGTCAAGAAGTATTGTATGTTTCATAGATATGTGGGTCATTATACTGAGGAGTGCACGCAGTTGAAAGATAATATTGAAGAGTTGATAAGGAAAGGGCACTTGACTCAGTACCGGCTGAATGAAGGAGGAAGTCAGCCACCATCTCGGCAGATTGAAAGGCAACAATTAGAAGCAAGACCGGAAAAACCACAAGGTGGAGTAGTTCGATAAGGGGACAGAGGAATGCCACCGTTATCAACAGGAAGAGTAGATGTGATAACGGGAGGGCCAGTGCATGGAGGAACAATCAGTGGAGCTAAAAAGCAGTTGTCTGAACATCGTCATTTGGTGTATGCCTTAGATGTTGACAGTCGTCCTCGGCCAGCTTCAATTCCTGACGTGCTGTTTACAGAAGAGGATGCCAAGGGAATTTTTTTCCCACATGATGATCCGTTAGTTCTGATAACAAAGATAAACGGGGCCGATATCAAGAGGGTTCTGGTTGATGGGGGCAGCTCGGCGAATTTTCTGTTTATGAAGGCTTTCAATGAAATGAAAATAGGAAGGCAATATCTGACACCAGTGTCTTATCCGGTTATTGGGTTCAATGGGTCAACAGTGAGGCCGGAAGGAAGTATAGTGCTACCAGTCAGACTGGGTGATGGGCCGAAAGCGAGAGATGTGATGGCAGAGTTCCTGGTGGTTGATGTGCCGTCGGCTTACAACGCAATTATCGGCAGACCAATAATCCATGATGTGCAGGCAGTAGTGTCAACTTATCATCTCACGATAGCTTATGTGTCGAATTTGGGAGCTGTTGAAAAGGTCCATGGAGGCCAGGTAATGGCAAAGTCTTGTTATGTAACAGCTTTAAAGAATCCAGTTAGGAATGGTCCGATATCGAATAATCCAAGAAAAGAAAAAGAGCCAACGGCGCAGGATTTGGCTATGAAAAACTTTGATGTAAGGCCAGAAGAGATCCCGAGGCCGTCACCGGGTGGAGAAATTGTACAGGTTGAGTTGCAACCAGGTGATTCGAGTAGGATAGTTAAAGTTGGGCAGACATGGATGTGGATATGAGATGTCATTTGATAAGTCTGTTGCGTGAGAATGCAGATGTTTTTGCGTTTTCGGCGAGTGAGATGCGGGCAATACATCCAGAGGTGATGGAGCATAAGTTGAATGTGGATAGAAAGTTCAGACCGATAAGGCAAAAGAAGCGCAACTTATCAACTGAAAAAATAGAAGCCATACAAGCTCAGATTAATAAGCTCTTAGCGGCAAGGTTTATTGAACCTTGCACATATCCAGAATGGTTGGCGAATGTGTGTAGACTTCACCGATTTGAACAAAGCCTGCCCCAAAGATTGTTATCCATTGCCCCGGATAGACAGGTTGGTGGATTCTATTTCCGGCCATGCTATGCTCAGTTTCTTTGATGCGTTCTCGGGATATCATCAAGTCAGTCTTCATAAGGCAGACAGGGCGAAAACGGCCTTTATAACAGATGCTGGTGTGTATTGTTATAAGGCGATGCCGTTTGGGTTGAAGAATGCAGGGGCAACATACCAGAAGTTAGTAGATAAGATCTTTGAAAAGAAAAAGGGGCGAAATGTAGAGGTATATGTGGATGATACGATTGTGAAGAGTAAGGAGAAAGAGGACCACATAGCAGATTTAAGGGAAACATTCGAGACGTTACGAAGATATCAGATGAAGTTAAACCCAGAGAAGTGTGTGTTTGGAGTTCGGTCAGGGAAGTTTTTAGGCTTCATGGTCAGTGAACGGGGAATAGATGCAAATCCTGATAAGGTGAATGCGGTATTGGAGATGAAACAACCGAAAACTATTCGAGATATTAGGTTGACTGGCGGAATGGAAGGGTTAACTAGGTTTATCAGCAAGTCAGCTGATAAGGCTTTACCGTTTTTCATGGTTTTAAGGAAGAATAAAACGTTTGAACGGGAAAAGGAACAAAGTGATGCACTGGAAGTGGTAAGAAACCACCTGAGATCTCTTCCGACGGTAGCAAGACTGGAGAGGGGAGAATTGTTACAACTTTACATCTCGGCTTCGCCAAAAACAACTGCAGCAGTGTTGTTAGTGGAAAGGAAGAAACAACAGATGCCGATATACTTTGTTAGTCATGTGCTGAATGCGGCTGAGCGCAGGTATCCAGTGATAGAAAAAATGGCGTTGGCAGTGGTGATGGCGGCAAGGAAGTTGAGGCCGTATTTTGATGCTCACCCTATAGATGTTCTAACGAGTCATCCACTGGAAAAATTGTTGCATAAGATGGATACATCGGGCCGATTATTAACATGGGCAGTTGAGTTGTCGGAGTATGAGATACATTATAAGCCCAGAACATCAATCAACGCTCAGGCCCTGTCGGATTTCATTGTTGAAACCTCATATAGTGATGAAGAGGAAGAGTTGGGAACTTGGCAAGTATCAGTGGATGGTTCCGCAACGTCAACAGGGTCAGGGGCAGGAATTGTGATAACAGCTCTAGATGGCAAAGTTTTTGAGTATGCAATGAAGTTTAAGTTCAAGGCCACCAACAATGAAGCCGAGTATGAAGCCGCAATAGTCGGACTTCAGTTGTCAATAGCGGTGGAGGCAAAACGGCTAGTTCTAACAACCGATTCTCAGTTAGTGTCCAGTCAGTATATCGGAGAATATGAAACACGAGAACCAATAATGATAAGATATCTTGAAAAGATGAAGCAGTTAACGGCACAGTTGCAGTATTTTGAAATCAGATTGGTACCGAGAGTGCAAAATGCACATGCCGATGCATTGGCAAGATTGGCCAGTTCAAGCTTTAATGGAGAGAACAGTCATGGTGGAGATCTTGAGGCAAAAGAGTATAGATAAAGAATCAGATAAGGTGTTGTGTATCAGTAACGGCATCCAGTGGTTTGACAGAATATTAGCATATCTCCTATATGGAGTGTTGCCACTTGGTAAGAGGGAGTATAAGAAGTTGCGAAAAGATAGTGTGTGGTTCATTATGCATCAGGGTCAGTTATATAAAAGAGGATTTTCATTACCGTTACAGAGATGCATAACGGATTTTGAGTCAGCCAGATTGATTGAAGAAATACATGAGGGCACTTGTGGCAATCATCTCGGCGCAAGAGCTCTATCACGAGAAGCAATGAGAAGGGGATATTACTGGTCGACTATGAATGAGGATGCAATCAGATATGTGAAAAAATGCGAGAAATGCCAGAATTTTGCGCCTGCAATCAATTTGCCACCAAACGATTTAACGCCGATACTTAATCCGGTCCCTTTTGCTCAATGGGGGATGGATATAGTAGGGCCGTTTCCTTCAGCGACGGGAGGAAGAAAATTTCTCATAGTAGGGGTGGATTACTTTACAAAGTGGATAGAGGCAGAGCCGGTAGCAAAGATAATAGCGTTAGAAGTGAAAAAGTTTATCTGGAAAAGTATTTTCACCAGATTTGGGTTGCCGATGGCAATGGTCTTGGACCATGGGTCACAATTTGATTGTAAGCCGGTCAAAGATCTTTTGGCAATGTATAAAGTAAAATTTGCATATGCGGCAGTATGCCATCCGCAGTCAAACGGCCAGGCATAGGCAGCGAATAAACAAATCATAGTGGCAGTTAAAAAGAAAATTGAAGATGTGAAGGATTTGTGGGCTGATTTGATACCAGAAATTCTTTGAGCAAACAGAACAACGGTTAGAGAAGCAACAGGGGAATCACCCTTCACATTGGTGTTTGGTATAGAGGCAGTGGTGCCAGCAGAGGTAGGGTTGCCGACATTCAGAATTCAGCATTACTGTGAAGATCAAAATGATTTGCTGTTGCGGCAACAGCTAGATTTCCTGCCAGAAGTACGGGAGAAAGCAGTAGTTAAATCAGCTGCCTACAAGGACAGAATGTCAAGAGCTTATAACAGACGGGTTGCTTATCACCCTTTGTGTAAAGGGGATCTGGTTTTGCGAAGAACAACAGCAACAGGAAAGGGGAATGAAGACGGAAAGTTGATAGCGAATTGGGAAAGGCCATATCGGGTTAGAGATATGGTAATGCAAGGGTCTTATTACTTGGAGACAATGGATGGAAAATCATTGAAAAATGTATGGAATACGGCGATACTGAAAAAATACTATATGTAAGTAAAGTAATGTAAAATCATTTTGTAAACAATGAAGTTGATATCAGTACAAGCAGTATCAGTGATAAATATAAGGAAGTTGCCAGAAAATTTGTTGGAAGTAGGCATCCTCCACTTAATAGACCACCGTTAAGTGGGACGGACAGCTCAAAACCGCTTCCGTGAAGTTAATGCACTTACAACCTAATCAGTTGTAATCATTAACTCGCGAGGTTGCTGGTTCAAAATATAATACCGGTAAAATCAATTCGGGTATATGCCGACAAGAGGCATAGCCTGGATAAATGATCACCGAGTGGGTACCTAACTGGCTATGAAAGTAAAGCAGTAGGTGACCGATATTGTACTCTGAGCCAGCAACATCATTCCCGGCCTAGTGTATATATTTGGTATTCAACTATATGCACTAGGGGGGCAGGAGATAGAGATAAGGAATGAAGTGTAAAAGGTAATGTAAAGGGCGAATGGCTGATAAGATTGCTTTAAATAGGAAGTTGATATGGCTAAATTTTTACAAAATTCGACGCTGACATGACTAAATTTTTACAAAGTTCAGATTTTAGCAAGTTAAAACTTGAAGTGGTAAAAACAGGAATAGCCGATAATTAGAAATGACATGATTGCTAAATATGAAATATTAGAGAATAATACAATAAGTTCACAGTAATTAAAGATGACAATCGACAGGCATCGCCACAAAAAAGGGTATATGCCGATAAAACAGCATTGTCAAAAAATAGTTTTGAACAAAACAAAAGATTACATATCCAAATTATAACTGATAAGGCCCAATTATGCAAGACCCACAAGAGGATGTCGGTGATGACTGCCCGCCCCTTCAAGCTTGTGTATCTTCAGGCACTGGGGAGTTCAAGATGATGGGATCTTTAGGGCCGTCATCAGCACTCGGCGCCAGGTTAAAAAGATCTTCGTCCGAGAACTTTTGTTCCTCGAAGCCGGAAGGAATCTTATAAGCTTCCTCGTTGAAAGCCTTTTCAACTTTAACCCAGTTCTCTCTCTTCCAACCGGCAGCATGGGCAATGCATCTCTGGGCAGCAGTCCATCCTCCATCAAAGCGGTCTTGAAGCCGTGTACAAATTCCTGAGATGCCAGATAGCGACCAACTTCTCTTTGTCGGACTCCAGGCTTTTCGGCTTCCAACTTCTGAACCTTGTCTTCAAGGTTGTAGATGGTAACCTTGGCGTCATTGAGATCCCTCTCAAGGGTAGGAAGACGCTTAATGGCTTGGTTCTTCTCGGCAATTTGAGTCTTAAGCCTATTGAACTTCCAGCTCAAGACCCTCCACTTTGGAAGCCTTGTCCCTGAGAGTTGACATCTCAAGATCATCTCTCTGCTTGGCTTCTTTCAGATTGTTTAAGGCCTTATCAGCATTGTCTAAGGCCGTTTGAAGTGCGCTCTGCTTAACAGAAGCTTGATGATGCTGCTCTTGATAGTATCGGTACATCTCAACAAGCTCAGTGCCAGACATAACGGCCTGGGGGTGGATAAGGTGAAAGGCAAGTTAACATTCCAGTGATAAAAGTAATAAATATAATAAAATTTTTAAATTATTATGATGAAAACGTAAGTTGAATACCTTCATCATATTATGCATATGCATGGCAGCAAGGGGGCCAATGGGACCAGCAGGTCTATCCACTAGGAGGGTCAGGTTACTTAGAAGCCGGTAACCAAGAGTCCCACCCTGTATTGGGTCATCAGTAATCATCGACTCATTCCGACAAGCATCGATGTCAGGTTGTCACCGGTCTCCAGAATGGCCGGCTGGGACAGAAAACCCTTTAATCACTACTTCCGGAAACCTTTCGTTAGGACGCTCAATCCATTGGTTAGACCGATAGATAAGGCCGGGAATGCTTGTGTCAGAACCGCCGGCAGTGGTAGGAGCGATTAATGCTGTCGGCTGACCGGAAGTGTTAGGCTGAGTTGGACGGGGAGATTCAGGAGTATTGGTGAGATCTTCAATCTCTACTCCATCTACTACCTTCTTAACGATTGGTTCAGAGCTTTGAACCACCTTTTTCACTTGAACCCTAGGAGAAGGAGGAATCTCTTTGCTTTCTGCCTCATTTTTCTTAGCGGCACGCCCTTCAGGTTGTCTTGGGTTGTTATTCTTAACACCGCCGCCTCGCCGGTTGGTAAGGGATGTCAGCCTCCTCTTTTTAGCGTTGTCGTCAGCCATACTTTCAGCCTTTCTCTTAGCACTGACGACAAGAGCGCGGCTACAATATGCAACAAGAGTATCGTAGGAAGGCTTAGAAGCTTTTGGGCAGCGCTTTATGACCCTCTTTCCGTCAGCTGACAACCCAAGTTGTTTGTTGTCCAACTTATCAATACCTAAAATTTTGAAAAACAAAAAACGTGAAGTTAAATCCAAATTTTTTCCTAAAACAAAGTTATATACATATGACAAAATAAGAAATGCAAAGGTGTAAAATTAGTAAAACTTAATGAATTAATACCATGACTATTGGTCCAGCAAAGGCCGACATGAGACAAAGGAGCGTTGCCGAGAATATAACTCACATTCGGCACCCACACCTTAGGGGTAAGACGGACTTTACCGTCACCATTATCAGATTCCAGAACGTCAAAGTGATTGACAGCTCTGAGCTCATGTTTGCTCTCGGGAATAGACTCGAACCTTGGATGAGGTAGGAAAAATGTTCTCCTGAGGGGAAAATCCTCATGAACCGATATGAAGAAAAACTTATCTTGCTAACCCTTACAACTTGACAATTTAGGATGGACGGTATATTTACGGGGTTGAGTATACAAAGACCACCACCCTTCCGATTGGCCATCTCTTTTTAGGGTAAGCAGTCATCTGAATGCATTAAGGGTTAAGGGATAATTCCTATACAACATAACCCATACCATGGCTATAACGGCACGAATGGTGGGAGGAGTTAACTGCACTAAGCACACATTCCAAGCTTTCAAAATTTTTGCAACAAAAGGGTGGAGAGGAAAACGAAGGCCGAAATCAAAATGCTTGGCATAAACGGCAACATGACCGGCAGGGCAATCCAACACTGAAGACCCTGAAGGAGGAATCGTCAACTCATACCCATCAGGGAGCTTGTAAAATTTCTTGGCACGAAGACAGTAATCTTTCTCAAGTGTCGTTTTTCTAAAGTTATCACTTATTTTAGCCTTTGCAACTTTGCTATTGGCAGCCAAGACGAGGGGTTGTTAGAATTCTGCACCATCAGTTTCAAAGTTATATCCCTCATCTAAACTCTTTTCCTGAATAACTTCTGCGGTCATATCGACCACATCTTCCCTATTCTCGGTATTTACACTACCTTCTTGAGTCTCATCGTCATTAAGAACAGAGTTAACGGCAGACTCATGCACAGGAGATGGTTGATTTCTTTGTGGGTTTGGAGGAGTTTCTATATCAGACTCAGAAGAACTCACAACTTGACCCTGCCCAGGTCTCTTACTGGATTCAGCTTCCTCAGCGGCATCACGGGCAGCTACATCAGGTGATAACTGGTGCGTTTTACTCTCGGCATAGTGTTTATACCTATATTGCTAACGTTAGTGCCGTATTGATCAAAATGCCGTTTCTCGACAAGGCTGCGTAAATGATAATGAACGCTAACAGGTTCAACGTCAAGAATTTCAGTGTCGGCAGGGATATCAGGATTGTTCGGGTTAAGAGCTTGTTCATAATGGGCAATAATTCTATGACGAATATAGGCACGATTTTGCTCCTTGGAGGTTAAAGGTTCAAAAGGGTAGTCAATGTTATCGGAAAGTGATGATGAATTGCCCTGACCCCTACCGATTTCTTTGCCTAAAGATTGTCTAATTACACGACGCCTAACAGTGCTAAGACCAAGCGCTTCTTCCTCAATGCTGTTCTCAGACATTTACAAAAGAAAATAACCCAAAAATCGAGCAAAGAAAAACAACATGCAAAATTAGAGTTAGGGTTTGAAAATACCTTCAACGAGAATCAGCGAAAAGAAGGTGACGAAAAAAACTTTCACTACCGCAAAGATAACGCAGAGAAGTTGCACAGTGAAGAATGTCAAAAAGACGCCAACAAATTTTCAGAAGAAATGTGAAGAGGTTGGTGAAATAAGTGCTTGAAGGAGAGAAGTGAAGGAAAATAAGATGTAAAAAGTAAAAAGTGAAAATGAATTTTTGATCTAAAAAGGGAAGTTGAAGAAACTGTTGAAGTGAAAAGCGGTTCAGAGATCCAACGGATGAAATAGAAATAACGTTTTAAAAAGCAACGGCGGGATGAATGACACGTGTCTCTAATTTCCTATTTTTCCCGCCCAATGAAATAAGGCCCTACAACTTCCACTTATCGGATTCCAGTAATTTTGTCAATTAGACCTTGTCTGCTATCCGCAAACAAGGTCACTTGGGGGGGAAAACGGAGTTTTTTCGCTCCCTTGAGGGAGAAAACGGAGTTTTTTCGTTCCCTTGAGGAGGAAAACGGAGTTTTTTTGCTCCCACTCTTTTTGTCAAGTAGACCTTGTCTGCTATCAGCAAACAAGGTCACTTGGGGGGAAAAACGGAGTTTTTTCGCTCCTTTGGGGGGGAAAATGGAGTTTTTTCGCTCCCACTCTTTTTGTCAAGTAGACCTTGTCTGCTATCGGCAAACAAGGTCACTTGGGGGGGGGGGGAAACGGAGTTTTTTCGCTCCCACTCTTTTCGTCAAGTAGACCTTGTCCGCTATCGGCAAATAAGGTCACTTGGAGGGGAAAACACAGTTCTTGGATTCCATTTTATTGTCATTGCCACAAACAACAATCTCCGGAAGTTAAATACAACGGTAAGAATATACAAGCCAGGAAATTTCAATGTAATGTTAAATTACAGCTTTCAAGAAGTCATCCTAAATTTTAGAATACATAATTTCGGAAAAACGCTCGAAAGAGTACAAGAAACATTATAATTATACCAAATCTATTTGTATTACACTTCAGTTCTGGAAAAATAAAGCCTGGACATGTCATCATATTTAGGGATAGGAATATTCAAACCCAGATTCCTAAATGAGAAGTATAACCCAAAGTTTGTTCAGTATACTAAAGTGAGAACGTCGATCTATAATCAAACGTCCTCACTTGGGGGGCTAGTTGTATGGGATGAAGTGTGAAATGAGCCGACATCTTAATAAATATGGATATGAACCCAACGTATCTATTGAATAGGCTGATATGTTCCATAAAGCAAAAATATTGGCTTGTCGGTACTCGGCACGTGGCAGCAATAGATTGACACTTGGCAAGAAAAGTTTTGCATGCTTTGTAGCCACCTGTCATGAGGTTTATTATAAATAGTAGGTTAAGCTCCATTAATGGTAAGCATTTATTACTCTCTCTCTCTCTCTACTTTCCCTCTCTTACTTATCTTCATTTTCTTAAACACATTCTAACTTTATCATCGGAGTGGTTATCCCGGATCACCCCGAGGTTAGCTAACTTCTGTCCATTGTGTAGGTTCTCAGCTTGTCGATAGGAGTATCAGGATCTCGGACTCTCGGGTAATCGGATCCAGACAGAAACAATAATGAGTTTAGATAAGTGAAAATCAGATAAATAGATTACAGATTACACCCTATAGATACTTACAAAAATTAATTTGAAATAGTTTATTAGTAGTTGGCAGCCAACCACTATAGAATGGCATCAATGTTGATCTGAAGTTCTTTTTTGTTTTTTTTTTTTCTTTTATTTGGGGAAACAAATCATTAGTGATATGAATTAATTTGCTAATGCCCAAGAACAATAATTCAAGTTTGCAAGTATGTGCAGTTATTAACTTGCTAACTTCACTATATGCAAGCAAGTGAACAATTACAAGTCTACAACCCCATACGACCATACGTGTTATTCTGAGAGTCATATCTCACAATTTGACAAATTGCAATTACTTTTTTTTTTTTTTTTTTTTTTTTTTTTTGAAAATACAAATTGCAATTACTAGTTTACTTCCTTTGCTTGGATTGCGACATTATAAAAAATACATCCCGCTAAAATACATTATTAGCTTATAATTCTGTAATAGCCTTGCTATCAAAAATAAAAATCAAAATATCTCAATCGCATATCATACATTTAGCAAAAACAAAATTTCTTTTGGCATCAAAATAACGAAGTGTATGGTAAACATTATGCACTCCTCAAATATTGGGATGTAACTATTCCAAAAAGTTAAATAAACAAATACCTAAATACCTATTCAAGCACAACATTTTTAATTCCAATGGTTGTTTTATTCTCCCTGTCTCGTAAACAAGTCTGTATTTATCCGACTAAACTAATTGTCATCTATGAACACAATTTTATGTTGATGAAGTCAATATTGCGTCCCAATAAAAACAATGTTGTTATCGTGTTTATGTGGCTTGTGGGACATGAATATAATCAACAATGTGAATATTTGCAATTTGCAACACTCAAAATTTTGGCTAATAGTATTAAATAAATACAATTAATTGTTTAAAATAATAATCTATACTAAAGAAAAAAGATTAAGAAAGAGAAGAATTCCCATTCTTGCCCAAATCCACAGATGATCTACAAGAGTTGGGAATAATAGCAAAACGAGAAGAAAAATCAGGAAAATATTCATCATCATCCAAATGACCATTTTGCCCCGGACCATCATCAAAGTTAAGCGCATAACTCAAAGGGTCATAATGGAATTTCCCAGACACATTAACATTCTTCCCACCTCGATTAAACCGACGAATAAAAGTCTTCCATTTGGGCCCAGCAATAATCTCGGACCACTCCCGGATCTTCTTAAGGCCCTTTAACGGCCCAGCCCACCACTTACTTTCAATCTCAGCCGTCTGTTGGAGCCTCTCCCACATGGATGGAGAGGATGATGACCCGCCAAGCCCGGATAATCGGGTCGGGCTGGGCTGTGACCCGAAACAAGGAATGAAAGAGCAGCATCTGTTGTTAGAGGAGAATGATTCCATTATCAATGCTTCGTTTTCGTCGATTGCTTGTTGTTGGACGGAGACCGGGAGTTCCGGTGTGTCGGTATCGGGTTCGGTCTTCTTTGACATTTTTTCTATCGGATACGGATTCCCTTTTCCTTTCCCGTCCATTGTGTCGTACTCCCGGGTGTATAATAGAAATTGCCGATTAGTGCTCGAACTTGGAGTCAACTATGATTGTAGGGGTAAAGGAGAGAGAGAGAGGTGTAAGGGAATGAATAGAGAGAAGGGGGGAATGTGAAAGATGATTTGGTGTTATTTATATACATGAAAGATGACAGTAGGATAGGAGCTGGAAATATTTCTATCTAGGCTTTGGGAGGTCGAGATGGGAAAGTGAGTGCACATCATATTTTCTACATATGTGCCGAACTGCCGACTAGTCCTTTTAGTTCGTTTGGTTAAAGTTTTGAAGTTGATATACTTTACTTGAGACTTGAGATTGATCTATTTTCAAGAGAGGAAAATAATAATAATAATCTACATTTCAATATACTCCCTCCGTTCTTTAATTATATGTCTACATTTTTTTTTTTAAGATCATTAAAATTAAGTGCATACGGAGTATTTCTATTTATAGATTGTACTTTATTCTTTTTTTGATGATTTGTTATTTTTTTCTTTTTCTTTTTTGTACTTTGACTTCAATTCCCAATAAATTCTCTTTCCTAATTTTCAACCATTTTTTCTTTCTCTCTATCTCTCTCTAACCCTACATACATATTTGTACTCCCAATTATTAATATTAAGAAATCTTTAAGTTTCTTAATTCCCGTGCAAAATGGAAAATAGGCATATAACAAAAGGACGGAAGGACAGTATATAATATGAAGTATAAAGTATCGTGTACACTATATTCAATATAATTTACATGAAATATAAAATTTCATAATCCAGTGATTTATTTATAGTTTAGGTGATAATGAGCTATATGGTGAAATATAAAAGGAAAAACACACTTTAATAATCCCAACTATTGCCAATTTACTTCTAATAATCCCAACTAACGTTTACTTTTTTAATAATTCTAACTATGCCTTGAGTTTGCTTCTAATAGACCCAGCCGGTCAACACCAAATTAATGACTTGATATCACAAGTAACCAATACACGTGTCAGCACGTGATTGGCCTAAAGATAAAAGAAAAATAAAAAGGAAAAAAAAACAGTAAACCCTAACAGCCACCACCCCTCCCCTGTTGCCACCGCATATCCTAATGACCAACCCCTAATAACCCATCGAAAAACAGTCGACCGTGTCCACTAACCCCCCCCCCCCCTAAACGGCCTAACGACCCTTCCCAACCCCCTAAACCACCCTACCCAGCCCACTCCCACCCGCCAAACCACCTAAACCTCCCTCGAAAACTACCTCTACACAACTGACCCTCCTCCCTTCCAAACCCTCGAATTCGGCTCCCTGGGCGGTTTCGAGGGGTGTGGGAAGGGAGGAGGAGCGGCATGACGTTGCTTTTTTTTTTTCTTTTTTTGGTTTTCCGGCAAAGGGGGAAAGAAGAAAGGGGAGTGGTTTAAGGGGTTGGGGTGGGTCGATTGAGATTTGTTGGGGGTTGGGAGGGCTGACCGGCCATTTTCGGGGGACTAGGAAGGTGGCCGATCGTTTTTCGGTTGGCTGTGGGTTGGCCGGTGGTGGAGAGGTTGGTTGTCACGATTGGTTCGATCTGTTTTTTTTTTTTTTTAATTTTTTAAAAATTAGGTCAATCACGTGCTAACATGTGACATTTAAAACACACACACACACACACACACACACACACACACACACACACACAAAAACCTCCTTTCAGCAGATAACCGATTTTTGGGTCTGTTTGAGGCAAACTCAGGGCATAATTAGGATTATTAAAAAATAAAGCTTAGTTAGGATTATTAGAAGTAAATCAACAATAATTGGGATAATTAAAGTGTATTTTTTCGATCATATAAATTTGCATAATCCAGTGATTTATTTATAGAATTATAGTTTAGGTGATAATGAGCTATATGGACTATGGAGTACTTCCCATAAACTTACAAAATGCTTGAGTATGTACGCAATTCTCATTTAAGAACCAAGGACAACCGTTACGAATTGAACCCCCACATCTATACTTATATATTAAAAAGCGTTCCTAAAACAGAATATGTTTCATGTGTCACCTTTTTCAAGTTCGACATGCCATCAATATGCGCCACATGTGATTATAAACATGACATGTCACTTTCACATGTATTGGGTTTGCATTTAAAAAATGCTTATAACAAGACTTGAACTCAAGACCAACAAGTCTTAAGTTATGAGTCTTATTACCATCTTAGCCATTTATTAATTGTGTTTTATTATCCAACAAAATTATAGTTAACTTAGATAAGTTAATTTGTGTCTTATTATACTATTTGTTGTAATGATTGAGTTCGACAACTAAAAAATGTTTATAGCAAGATTTAAACTCAAAACCAACAAGTCTTACTATCTAAACAGTCGAATTTGATTAGCAAATTAAACAAGTACAAACTAGCAACCCGGGGCATCGCCCGGGCCACACACTAGTTTGTACATGTATATGTGAGAAATCCACATTAAAGAAGATGAGAGTAGAGTAAAGTTATAAGCAAATTGGTTTAGAAATAGAACATTATTACTCTAGCAATTAAGCAACTTTCCTCATTAACAGATAATCTAACAAAACCTAAGTTCTTTTCTCTAAAATGTCTTCAGATTACAACATCTAAATACTTTGTTATTTAAACTATACAGAAGGTAGTAGACTTATTTTAGAGACGTTACAACTCAAAATTGAAACCTTTGATAATGAGTCCGGCTACATGAATCAAGATGTTACAAAACAGATTGGACTTATTATAAAGATGTTACACCACCTAGAATGAATAATAATGTGAATGGAACTGTTAACTTTATCAACCAGAATCAAGTGGATCACCTAGGAATCTTGGCATGCTTCGATTGATAAATTGTTTGCTACTGATTGTCAACAAAAAAAAAAAATAAAAAAAAAAAAAAAATAAATAAATTGTTTGCTACTGTCAAAAAAAAAAAAAAATGAGAAAACGCTACCGAATGATTCCCATGATTTATAATGTTATTAAAAAAGGACCTACCGAAAGGGGAAAAATAAAAAAATAAAAAAATTTGCCAGCTTTGTGGCCTAAGTTGTTCTTCATTAGGTAGATCTAATGATTGGTTATTAATCAATAATACAAAGCAACAGAACAAATGGCCGTTATTATTTGATATAGGCTAATTAAAAAAAAATTGAGGTGAAGATCTAAAGATTAGTCAAAGAGTCAAGTTACTTTTGATCTTTTATCCTCAATCGTGATTCATGCCCAAATCTTTAACAATAACCAACTAATTTCGTTATTAATCAGAATAGCTCAGTGACAAGACTCTTACCTAAATTACCTTCCTAATAATAAAAGTAGGATATAGTTTATTGGAGCTCAAGTCAAATTCATAATTTGTTATTTTGACAACCATACAATTAGGGTGCTTATGATGCGAGATAAGTTTGACTTTGAGGTATCTTAACTTGCTAATATTTAAGATTGAATTCAAGTTGAATCGAGCTTAATTTTGACCAGGTTTGACTAAATCAAGCTCAATAGAACCACTAGAATAAACAACGGATAAGGACATTTGCCTTACACAGTAGATAATAGTATATTTTCCAAGATTTTCATGAGGATACGAGTCACATTTCAAGTATCTAAACTCAACTTGTCAACATCTTGAATTGAGTTCGAATACAAGTTGAGACCACTCAAGCCAAGTTTTCAAAGTTAATAAGTTCAAGCAACTCGCAAATTATCTCATCATATAAACACCCCTACTACAGTCAAAATTAGCATAATCGTAACCACCAATTCACTATTTGGGATTTTTAAAATCATTATCGGTTCTTCATAATGACAACAAAGATACAAGAAGAATGAAGTGATGCTCCAATAATGGTTCCAAGGAACACTTAGATAAGCCCTCTTGCATACCCTATATTTGAAGTGGCTAACGGCTGGGCTATCTACCAAAATTCAAACCCCACCATTTTAATCCTTAGATAAGACAGTGAGGTGGCCACTCAATAGCATATCTTCTTGTAATCAATTCAATATATTAGCAATGCCATAAAAGCAGATAATATAACGCAACACTTCAACGCAATATAAGATATTTAATCACCTAAATAATCTCATATCGATGACTGACATCATAATAATATCTTTACAAAAATAAGCTAGCAAATATCTCAGAATATTAGGCAACCAAAAGGCTATTGGACAAGACCACTAATTTGGAGTAACATTGGAAGACAAGGATAGCTATATTTACATACTAGGTTAGACCCCATGTCATATACGAAATTTTTTAATAATTAATTTTAAATTAACATTGTATAAGTAAATTTACATATGTAAATATTATCATGGATTATAAAATAGCCTAATTACTAAACAGATATTTTAAAATATGCATTTGACTATATATGCATACAGAGTACATAAAATATTTTACTTATGTAAATAAGAAATTTTGTTTTATACTTAATTTTATAGTTGGCAATAAACATAAGGACACATCACATATTTTATTTATATACAAAATTTGTTTTTTATATGTTATTTTTTATTAAAAAAAAACATAAGGGACACACCAAGAAATGACACATGTCATTGCTGGTATCACTACAAGAAATAGGTCATTTTGCGACGGAAACCTTGCAACGGACTACAATTCCGTCGCAAAAGGGTTAATTTGCGAGGGAATAAATTCCGTCGCAACTTTACGACGGAAACAAACTTTTGCGACGGAAATTCCGTCGCAAAGTTTGCGACGGAATTTATTCCCTCGCAAAAGTTTGTTTGCGACGGAAATAATCGTCGCAAAACAATATTAAAAAAAAATATAAAAAAACATTTTGCGACGGATTCTGCGACGGAAATTCCGTCGCAAAAAGTTTTTAAATTTTTTTATAAAAAACTGAAGTTTCGCTGAAGGAGAGAGAAAAAGAAAACGAAGAACAGAAAGAGGAAAGCGTAGAGAGAGATAGAGGAAAGCGTAGAGAGAGAAAGAAAATCCGGCCACTTCACCGCCGCTGTCGCCACCGGAACGACCGGAATCCGGCCACTCACACCTACTAACGCCCACCCCCTCCGTTCACTCCCACTCACGCGCACTCACGCCCACCCACGCCACCCCCTCCGTTCAAGCCCACTCACGCCCCTCCGTTCGCCGGCGGTGTGCAGCCACCACACCACCCTCCTTCCGGCAGCCGGATTTCCGCCACAACACCCTCAAATCCCGGTGAGTATTCCACTATCCCCCTTTGTTTTTGTTTTCAATTTAATTTTAATGTAAACCCTAACTTTTTCTAATTATGTTTTTTAATTTAATTTGTAACTAAATTTTATTATTTAATTACTTGTGTTTAGTGTAGTGTAGTTTAATTTATATTGCAATGTTAGAATTAGTTTAATTTTTAAGATATATTGCAATGTTAGAATTAGTTTAATGTATGTTAGTTTAGTTTAAAATATATGTTAGATTAGTTTATAATGTATGTTATTTTAGTTTAAAATATATGTTAGTTAGTTTATAATGTATGTTAGTTTAGTTTAAAATATATGTTAGATTAGTTTAAAATATATGTTAGATTAGTTTAAAATATATGTTAATTTAAAAATACATGTTAGTGTATGTATGTTTATTTGAATGTGGGTAATTGTGTGTTAATTATATGTGTTTCATCACTTGCTTTAGGACCTAGTGAACCTATATTGCCACTTATAAACAATTTCAAGCC
Organism: Chenopodium album; assembly: GCF_948465745.1. NCBI lineage: Eukaryota > Viridiplantae > Streptophyta > Magnoliopsida > Caryophyllales > Amaranthaceae > Chenopodium > Chenopodium album. The sequence goes on along the minus strand of NC_137844.1, from coordinate 5,712,884 downwards.
TCAAACTCAAGTAACTATGTTAGTTAGGTGTATTAAGGTCAAAAATAGGTTCATTAGATAACAAATGTGAGAAATAGGCAAGTTAGAACCAAAAACGCCCCATTTTCACCCAATTTTCCTAGTTTTAGGACCTAGTGAACCTATATTGCCACTTATGAACTATTTCAAGCCTCGAACTCAAGTAACTATGTTATTTAGGTGTATTATGGTCAAAAATAAGCTCATTTGATAACAAATGTGAGAAATAGGCAAGTTAGAACCAAAAACGCCCCATTTTCGCCCATTTTTTCTAGTTTTAGGACCTAGTGAACCTATATTGCCACTTATAAACAATTTCAAGCCTCAAACTCAAGTAACTATGTTAGTTAGGTGTATTAAGGTCAAAAATAGGTTCATTAGATAACAAATGTGAGAAATAGACAAGTTAGAACCAAAAAGCCCCATTTTCACCCAATTTTCCTAGTTTTAGGACCTAGTGAACCTATATTGCCACTTATGAACTATATCAAGCCTCAAACTATTGGTTCTCATTCTTTATTTTTATTTCTGCATTGTATATCCTTTGTTTGTTACAGGAGGCGTACCAACACAGACAGGAGGAATCAAGAACCCAGGGTTCCCAACTGTCTGAAAATGAAATTTTCTTTGAGGCGGCTGGTGGTCGTAATAAGAAGGGTCGTGTTAGAGGTCTTGGTGTTGGTGCTGACTTGTACTACGGCACATCTAGGGGACGAGGATCGGGTTCTTCCAGCCAATACGTACCGTCGGTCATAACTCAAATGCAGGAAAACTTCCACAAGGAGTTGAATGAGAGGGTGGAAGCAATTGAGAGCCAGATCGATAGCCGTGTGGCGGAACAGCTCGATGCTCGAGTGGAGGCTCGAGTGGCAGAACGGATGGCTGAAATCGAGAGGAAGAACAAGGAGTTCTTAGAGGAGTTAGCCAGTAGATTTACAGGATTGACCACTCCTTTCACTTGTTCTACGATTCAGCCTCAGATTCGAGACCCCAGGAACGACCCGGGTGGTGGTGGTGGTGGTGGTGCAGGCCAAGGACAGCCAGCTTGTGTTTAGTTAGGTGTCATTTTTCGATTTTTGTATATGGATGACATTGTAGTTTAAAAAATTATATCATGTACCGTACTTGGTAGTTACGGCTACGTGTTGTATATATTTGAATTATGTTAGGGCGTGGACTTTTTGACTGAAATTATTTTAAATGCACGTATTTTATTAAACAGGATTGCATGAATACAGGTTCCAGGAAAACAAAACAAAATACAAAAAAATTAAACAGGATTGCAGGAATACAGGTTCCAGGAAAAAAAAACAAAATACAAAAAAAAAAAAAATTAAAATTACAATAACTTTGCGACGGAATGTAATTCCGTCGCAAAATGGAGTATTTTGCGACGGATTATTTTCCGTCGCACACATGCGACGGAAAATAATCCGTCGCAAAAAACTTCATTTTGCGACGGAATTACATTCCGTCGCAAAATTTGTGACGGACTATTCCGTCGCAAAAGAATCCATTTTGCGACGGAAATACATTCCGTCGCAAAATTTGTGACGGAATATTCCGTCGCAAAATGGTTCCTCTTGCTACGGAATTTTCGTCGCAAATGTTGTTTTCAGCTACAACTACCTTTCCGTCGCAAAATCCGTCGCAATTCGTTTTGCGACGGATATTCCGTCACAAAAGGACTGTTTGCTACGAAAGTTCGAGCGACGCCATGCCTGTGACGGAAATCCGTCGCAAAGTCACTTTGCGACGGAATTTTGCCAGTTTGCGACGAATTATTTCCGTCGCAAAACGGCCCTTTTCTTGTCGTGTATGTCTTTTAGTATATAACTAGATTAATCTCGTACGATACACGATATTAGAAATTTCTTTGAAACATGGAGTATATATTGTATGTACTCATATTACTTAATTACCTCATATAAGAAACATAGAGTATGCATTGGATACAAATAGTTGGTTAAAAAGAAAATTAAATAAATTAAAGAGTATAGATAAATTGAGAGGAGGTGAAATTTAATTTTTAAATATAATGACATCATATTTTATTTAGGCGGGAAAATTTTTCTTGTAAACCTGCCATGTGGAGTATATGATGTCAGCGATTGCTATTTTAGTTATATTTATAGATATTGATTGATTTGACTATATATTGTGGAAGGATACATGCATACCGAGTACATAAAATATTTTACTCATGTAAATAAGAAATTTTGTTTTATACTTAAGTTTATAGTTGGCAATAAACATAAGGAAGCATCAAATATTTTATTTATATACAAAATTTGTTTTTTATATGGAATTTTTTATTAAAAAAAAATAAGGAACACACCAAGAAATGACACATGTCATTGCTGGTGTGTTTTTTAGTATATAGTATTGATTGATTGATTGATATACATACATGCGTTTCTTTTTATTTGCAATACTTTCACTTAAACATTATTCACATACTCCACTTTGATTGGTTTTAAAAAATTATACCTACTTAAGAAAAAAAAAAAACATAGTCATGTTAAGCTTTGTTAGATGCATCACTATTTATGCTTTGATAATTATGCAATTTTTATAACTTTTACTAATTGATTGATAATTAAAGATATTTGTGATTGAAGCAATGCATTGACAAGCCTGAAATGAGAAGCATTGCAAATAAAAAGAAAAATAGCATATTTACAAGTCAACGAGAAGGTCTTGTTCCAATAAAGAAATGAAAGAGGGTTAGGCAACTAAACTAAAGGTGGGGGGACAAGTACATTATACAGCTGATTTTAGGGTGTCTGTCTTTCTTGAGAGCCAAAGATATTTCCAGTTCATACCAAATCTCAAGCCTCATTTTCCAAGTGGATTTATCAATATGACAAATTTCTCACCCACATTTTTCACAATCTTTCTTTCATTTTTGTAACTGAAAAAACAAGAAAAAAGTGCTAAAACCCTGAAATTCAGGCCACTTGGAACAGATAATAATACTAAACTAAAGTTGCTTAGCATAGCTCTAAATTAATAATGAATCTTTTGGTCACATGAAATGAGAATCAAGTCTTGTAAGTTTGATTAATTAGCTTCATTTTATAATACTGGTTAAAGGTAGCAAGATCGTTTACAGGATGCAAGCGAATCACCGAAACCAGATAAATCATTATAAATTAAGTGCTGATCATGCATGAACAAAGACATGAAAAGGCGGAAACAGGATTTAGTCACTATTAGACTTGTTCAGCTTAAAGGAATTAAGTTCGGCAAGCTTGCAACATTGAGCTGTGCTGTACTTTTCTAATAGTGATTGGCCTGTTTCCTGGTTCACCACCAACCTGGAGACAGACTGAGATAAACCCAACAGATCTCAACATACAACTGACAACAAGGGCCGCCTTGGCGGTTCTCTGAATCTAAAGTGTCGTTTTCAAGGTGACATACAGGATGATCACAATAAATTTCACTCAAAGATCACAAACGATTCTGACATTGACATTGATCAGCTTTCTACAAACTATGATAAAACGCAAACTTGGATCCACATATAAAACAACCATACTTAGATTAACAACCATTGATAAACTCTGTTAGCCTCCCTAGGAACAATATATATATGTAGCAGAGTTATTGAGCCATTCTAGTTCTAGAGCATACATAAAGTTAATATATTAACACCATCACCCTAACAAATGATTCATATAACATGAGCTCATAGTAGGATGCAGTCACCACTAGTTCTGAGGCTTACCTAAAATGTAGCAGCCATTCCACCTGTACGAGTATGGACATTCCAGAACACTTTTGAAGCATCATCAGACTTTCCAGAGTCGAGAGCAACAGCAGCAAATATTGCACGGAAAGCACCACAGAGTATGGCAGGAGTGGTAGAGTTGGTATTGTGAGAGACTCTGACTATTTTGTGCAATCCCAACCGCATCCAATCCACAGCACAAGAGGACTCCACGTTACATGCCTCTGCTATCTCACGATTCAGAGTTTTTGAAGAAATATCCATATCATTTAGAAGATACCTAAAGGACACAGATGTTTCTATGATGCTCGTGCCTAGAATGCTTAGTGCTCGGTTGTTCTCCCCAGAAAATGAAGCATGGGTCATTGCACGTCGAAGAAGATCAATGCGATGAAAAGTATAGCTGCAATTAGAGAATTCAACCACTATTACTATTCCATGAACAATATGGAACTAATCATATAGAAAGAAAACTCAAATGACAACAGAGTACAAGTTTTTGAGCTAGCATACAGTTATTGATGATTGAGGGTTCATCCCATCAGTTTCTTATCAATCATCACATACTCTCTTCTCAATTCAAGAAACCTTACACTGACAAGCTCAAATTGTTTCTAATAAAAACAAAAGTCAAAATTTGAAGGGAAAATGTCTCATACTTCGTATATCACATCATCTCATTTTATAATATATCTTCACACTTAGAACCAGAAAATGAGAAAACGAATCCCAGTTCGGCTTTATATATCCATGAGAGGTGATGAACAAGAACAATTAAACATTGATGAGCTTGATGGAAATTGGATAGAACCAAAATTTCCACGTCTATGGCTCACCATGGGGGTCAAGGAAATGGGTTACGCGATCACCAAACAGGCTTCAGGTCATCCTCAAGCCACCCAAGTATGAATTGTATTCCAGGAGCCCGACAAGGCGACAAGCCCACAAAGAAAATGAGATGGAGGAACAATAAGAGGCTGAGAAATAGACCAGAGGAGCTACCATAGGTTATAAGTTATGATCACTCGAGTTCATGTCCTTAGTGATTTAGCTATATATTTGCTTGGTTTTAAGACACTAAGAAACCTGCAACAAAACTATAAAAATCATTGCTAAATTGTTAATATACAACTGCAATACACCCAATCTCATTCTCCTTCAACGGATTCCCGGAAGGTCCAACTACATTTCAAGAGATAGACAACATTTCAAAAGAACCATCAAGTTCTGAGCTGTACTTGCACAAATAGAAATCTTAAATCTCCTTAGTTAAGTATTTAACAAGATAAACATTACTTAAAAAATTAACAGCGAAGACACAAATTGTTTACTTGTTTTATACTACTCAGACTTCAGAAAATTTTCAAGAAAATCCACATCTAAGGCTCGGATACGAGGTTATATGATTTAAACAAGTCGTGTAAGTATCATAGATCACATTTAATCCCACCCACCCAAACATCAACATCAACGGAAATTTAAGCAACAAGAAACTATTCTAAAGTAACATATTTATTTGTTTATAAGATACATTTTTATAAAAAAAATTGCATTGTTGAAAACAACAGCAAGCAAAAACTATCTTTAATTTCTTGTTCATCTTCACTAGTTGGTCAGTCATGTCCGGTCATAGCGGGTCAATTAGTTGGTCAGTTATATTTGGTCGGGTCAATTTTTGACACCTCGAATTTTTGACAATCACCCATCAACATTAAAATTATGGTTGAACAAATGCTATAAAGAATCATGCTTTAGAAATCAATAACACTCATTTCTTTCTCATCTTAATCAATTTCTTGAATTAACTTGACTAAATAGTCAAAATTAATATAGATAGTTAGAGAGAGTACTCAATCTGCTTCTGGAGGGTTTCAAGTGCAGTAGAGAAGGGAGATTTTGTTGTGATTATATGCTTCTTGCTCACCAATTCATCAATCTGCGGTAAAAAATTAAACAAAGTAACTAACTTTAAGGAAATTAAGCTCATAATATTTCAGGGATTTAAGTGATAATTAAAGAATAATTTAACCTGGAAAGCAGCGGAAGTAGAGACTGTCATAATCAGAGTGAAGATTGCAAAACAAACTGCAATTCGACGGTCCATTTTCCGACTTTAATTTTATGTGTAGTGAAAACCTAATGCTTCTAACTTTACCTTACGCTTGTGCTCCCAAAAAAAAAAAACACTTTCTGAGGAAGAAGTGTACACTCTTTAGGAATAGGAAGTACGAGGTAAAGATGGTTCTGAGTTGTGGACTTGTGGGTGGTTGAGTTTTATGTCACTTTGTGTATTTGGGTTGAGTCCGGCAAATACGTATCAAGTCAACGTCAAAAATTTTAAATAATGGCCCAAAGAATTGTCGTTACTAACTCCATAGTTTTATCCAGATTCAGACCCCATATCATATTCTCGTAGTTCTTTTTTAATGTTGGACTGGTTGAATCCAATGTCCCTTTTTTTTTTTTTTTTTTTTTTTTAAGAAAAACTTTTATATACACCCACTTTACACTAATATTAGTGTACATCAAACATTATAAGAGTAACTTTTAGCTAATTTTAGGGTAATTTTTTGTCCTTTTTTGAGTAACTTTAAACATAATACAATTTTTATATAAATAAATAACACGAAAAGTTTTATAAAAGTAATTTAATTACATTCAATTACTAATAATTGATTTTTAGTCATTTAAAATGTGATTCTTTATTAATAAAGCGTAGATAATTTTTATTTGTATTGAGTTACTTTTATGCATATTGGGGTAACTTTTATTCATTTCAGGGGTAACTTTTACTCATTTTAGGGTAACTTTATAACGGATGTACAATATTTTATTGTACATTCGATTTTTTTAAAAGTTTGTCTTCTTCAAAATGTCATCTTTATTATCTTTACTAGGTTAGACCCCGTGCCATGCACGAAAATTTTTAATAATTAATTTTAAATTAACATTGTATAAGTAAATTTACATATGTAAATATTATCATGGATTATAAAATAGCCTAATTGCCAAACTGATATTTTAAAATATGCATTTGACTATATATTGTGGAAGGATACATGCATACGGAGTATATAAAATATTTTATTTATGTAAATAAGAAATTTTGTTTTATACTTAAGTTTATAGTTGGCAATAAACATAACGACACATCAAATATTTTATTTATATACAAAATATTTTTTTATATGGAATTTTTTATTAAAAAAAATTAAAAAAATAAAAAAAACATAAGGAACACACCAAGAAATGACACATGTCATTGTTGGTGTGTCTTTTAATATATAGTACATTGATTGATTGATTATTAAAGGCTTAGAGTGAATATTTTTACTTATATTTAATACCAAAGTATGTTACTTCGTACTATTTTGAAGTTATATCATACGAAGTATATATTACATACTACCTTCGTTTTTTTTAGTTGACACGTTTTGACTTTAGCACTATTCCGTCATTCCCCTTTGACCGTATTTTGTGCTTTATAATTAATGAAAAATCTAATCATGTGAGATCTTATTAGATTCGACACGATATATTTTCAAAATATAAACTTTTATAGTTTTTGTCTATCGGTAATTAAAGCCAATTAATGGTTGAAATTGTACATTGACAAATGTGACTAAAGAAACGTGTCAACTAAAACAAAACGGAGGAATTATTACTTTAAGATTATACCAGGAATCCCATTGCCTGTTGACTAAGAAAAAACTTCTATAACCCAGAATTTCTCCAAAAGAAACAAATGATTCTAAGAAAAATTCTTTAATTATGGGGGAATATTTACAAAGGTTACCATCTGGACAAAGATTATGAGGGCGGTATGAAGAACAGTTTATGTTCTCTACTGTATCAGAAGACTGAAGTTTCCCTGTATGAGAAAAATCCATGAAAGAAAACATATACAAACTATTTACTTTTTTTTTTTTTCTCTTTTTTGGGTTATCAAGGTAACCTAACACCCTTTATCAACATCTAAACCTCCAAAACCTACAGCTACACCCAAATCATACCAACCCCTAACCAAAAAAACTCGCGCATTCCTACCATATTCAAGAAATGTGGTGTATCTGTTTTGTGGCGTCCTTGGTGTCTCGCTGTCCTTCCTATCACTCAGAAATCAAGCAACATCTTAAGCATAGCTCTCGAAAGAGACTTCGGTTTGTAGATTGCACTCAGGCGGCTTCCCATTCGAAGCATATGCCAAACCTTGAAGCAGTCTCATCACATGCTTTGTGTCATTCAAATAGTACTTGGCTTTGCTCGGTTTTTGACCCACAGTGCATGCAAAAATCTCAGGCACAATACCCGAAGATGGTGAAGAAGCTTTGCTCAATATACTCTCAAACATGTCTTCATCTGACAAATCATCGCCTATACACAACAGGAAATCTGGTGGCTGTCCATCACTTGTCAGTTCCGATAGCACTCTCTCTGCCACCAACCCTTTGCTAACACCCTGCAAGTTTCAACCGAAAACTTATGTTAGCTGCTAATATTAAAGTTTGATGGAAGACACCCAAGTTATGACTTAAACAAGGAAAGGTTTTCAAGCAGCAATACTCCAATGAAAGATCAAAACTTATGTGTTTCCTAAACAATTTACTCACATTTCAGGAGCCCCAAGAAACTTGGATGGCTGATGTTACATTGCAGTAAAGATATTGCCGGGCAGAAAATCGTGCTCGTATACTCTATATGTTAATAATCTGTCCATTTATGACTCGGATTTTTTATTCCGTAGAACTTGTAATATCAGGAATACCAATGCAATACTAAGTGATTGAATATCTATGCAATAACCCTTATAAGTCAATTGTGAAGGACAACACATTCTTTTTCTAACCTTATCTGATGAGTAATTATCAACGGACTTTACCATTCCCCAAATGTACACATATCTTAAATGACTACAAATTCAATTCCATTTTTTAAAGGGTATCATTCTTTTATTTCTATGTATGTACAATGTGTATACTCTTTACCTCATTTATCTATAAATTATAGAAATTTATTTGTAATGTCTATGAAATGACAGCCTAGCAAATACACTTTCCACACAAGAATAGGGTATGATGGTGCATACCTGTGGCTTAACTTCAACAATATTGTGTCCCCTGGTAACAACAACAGGTTCATTAGCAAGGACATTTTCTAGATGATCCAACAATTCTTTGGCCTGACATGAACCAAAATCAGGGTCTGCATCTTGATGATGCCATACTACAGCACTCTCCTTGCTCTCAATGGTAGATCCATCTGTAGCCTCTGTATAAAGCTGCATCACAGGTTCCGCAATTTTTTTCCAGTCATTGTCAGCAGTAACCGGGCTTATCTCCCAATCACAGTTTTGGTTCCACCTACAATACCATCAGAAGAAATCAGGAAAAAAAAATAGCAATTGACTTGTGTAAATGCCTTGGTAGGGTACACAAAAGTTGGGGAGTAATATGTGGTTCAGTAAACATAGATTACATGGACCTGCTCCTACACTGAAACAGCACATTTTGGGACAAAAATTAGCTAGAATATTCCAGGTTAGGTTTTCAAATGCATCAAGTAGCTTGTCTATGGTGAATGAAGAGTCCATGTTATATAAAATCAAACACAATTTTAGGATAAAAATCGATAAGAGGAAAGATTATCACAATTTAACAGAATCAACAGAATTAAGAATTTACATTTAAGATGAAATATAGAAGGCAATCAGCATACCTTAAGAAGTATCCATGTTCAGCAGCTATTCCCAACTTCTCACAAGGGGATAACCATTCACTCAAAGGATCACGTCCCCTACCACTAACAATGAATAAGGTATTTTTTGGGTCATTGCAAAGGTTGTTCAGAATAGATATTAGCTCAGGACTAGGGGTTTTGACAATGGACATATCAGAGACAACAGTTCCATCATAATCCAAAAAAATTGCCCTTCTTTTCGTCTTCTTGTATGCAGAAACTACATATTCAACTGAGAGCTTTCTGAAGGAAGGAGAGAGAGCAAGAATCCTAAAACTCAACCCAAAACCAATTCCCCAGCAACGTTTGTTATAGTGCTCCTTACACGCCCGCTCCAAATCCTGCACAAAACTGCGGGACCAGTAGGCCACATCATGAGAGCTAACATAACGGTAATGCTTCTCATGTCTCAACTGCTTTTCTAACTCAGACATACTTATAGCCATTTTCATTGCATCTGCAACGGCCTCAATGTTCCATGGATTAACCCTGATAGCACCACTGAGAGATGGAGAGCAACCAACGAACTCTGAGACAACCAGCATACTTGAACGAGCTTCTCCCGTGGTAATTCCCAATGCCTCATCGATTTTAGGAGATCCTTGCCTGCAAATGACGTATTTATATGGGGTTAGGTTCAACCCATCCCTAACCGCATTCACAATGCAGCATTCTGCCATTGCATAATAAGCAGTTTTTTCATAAAGAGGCATTGGTCGATCAATCAAGATGACAGGTTCATATCCTGGAAAACCATATTTCATGTTGATCCTTTTGGTTATTTCATATGTCTCTGACTTTGCTTCTTGAACATCCTTCCCTGTACTTCTTGCAGGGTTCACTATTTGGACCAGGACGAGTTTTCCCTGCAAATCAGGATGCTGGTGCAATAGGTGCTCAGCAGCCAGTAATTTGAGACTGATTCCTTTAAAGATATCCATGTCATCAACACCGAGAATTATCTTTTTATTTTCAAATTGCTTCTGTATCTCTTTGACTTTAGCAGATGCAGAAGGATGGTTCATCGCAACTTCAAGGCGACGAAGCTGCAAACCCACAGGTAAAATCTTAACATACACTGTTCGGCCAAAATAATCAATCCCAAGATATCCTCGCTTGGACTCATAGTCCAAGCCGAGCAGTCTGCTACAACATGAGAGAAAATGCCGAGCATAGTCAAACGTATGGAAGCCAACTAAATCTGAGTTCAGAAAGGCTTTCAAGATTTCATCCCTTACAGGCAAAGTCCGATAAATTTCTGATGAAGGAAATGGACTATGGAGAAAGAACCCCAACTTAACCCTGTAAAATCGCCTTCTTAAGAATGTGGGTAGCAATATGAGATGGTAGTCATGAACCCACACAAGGTCATCCTCCGGGTTTAGTATCTCCACGACCTTGTCAGCAAACTTCTTGTTAGCTGAAACATAGGCTTGCCATAGCCCCCGATCAAAACGAGACCCATGATCAGGGGACATAGGTAGCATGTAATGAAAGAGAGGCCAAAGATATTGCTTGCAAAACCCATGATAGAATTTCTTTTGCAAATCTGCCGGGAGAAATGTAGGCACACAATGAAAATTTTCAAGCAAATTTTGGGCAACTTCCTCCTGCTCTCTGACGTCAACATCCACTTTCAAGGACCCCACATAAAAAACTTCACTTTCAGTTGAAAACCCATCTTTCAGATGCAAGTAAAGTGAATCTTCATCTAAACTGAAGCTCCATTTACCAGATTTAGCATCCTTTTGAGCATTTATTGGGAGAAAATTTGCTACTACAATTTTTCTGTCACGATATCCTGAAGTGGAAGCATCTGAAATAGAATCTTTACTTCTACTTGAGTCTGCATCAGGTATAACACCAGGGACCGTCATCACCTTAGGAAGGTTTCTGGGAGTCGGAGGTAAATCCAGATACCCTCCAGCTGCTAAATCCAGAAAGCTTGCATATGATCTTGATGCCATGACTACAAAATGCAAATAAGGTAACATAAGTTCAAAACAAAATCTAAATAAACAACAGCATAATTACAAAAAAGATCATGAACATTTACATGTGCTTATGATTAGTATCAAAGAAAGTGAAGGTGCCACACTAGAACTCGAGAATAATGTAGTTGCAAAGAAATTTATGACTGTAACTAGACTTTGTATTTTAAAACAATATCAACAAAACAAACCACGTGTGCCAACTAAAAATCTAAGATCAGATCCAATGATCTCTGCAGAAGCATTATTCCCTCAAAGTTAAGCAAACATTACCAATTATATGCTTTTCTCAATAGAGTGACTCCGTCACACACTCACACCCCACAACACAATTCAAAGGAGACAAAGAATCTTTGAAACTGCTAAAGATATAGCAAGAATCATTAAGTGAGTAATTCAGGCCAAAAGAGTTTCTTTAAAGGTAGTTAAAACATAGCAATCAATGTTGACATTACAGGAAAAACATGTTCTCTGATTGTCCAATATTCAGAAATATGTGAATGCATAGAATTCCCCCTATCCTTAGTACTATGATATGACTTAAAGAATGAAATGGATAAAAAGATACCTATGCATGCAAAATGAGTCCTATAAACTGCAATTAGTTATAAAAATTATACTTGTTAGGTTTAATCAAGACTTAGTTACTATTACCTTTTAAGAGGAGCCAATCAAAAATAGATTCTTGCAATTGGCACTAACATTATTAGTGAAATGTGAAGTAGCATAATCGATCAATACATCACCCTATTAAAAACTGAACTGATGTATCTAAGGAACATAAATAAAGATCAAGTAATTTTGAAAAGTACTATGGGGACGAAAAGAATATTACATACATGCTTAGATTTTCTTTACTTCACATACAAAGGAAATCTATGGCATCAGCTTCAGCATCACAAATTGAACATCAAAGAAGTAATTGTAAAGACAAATTAATGCACAATTGCACAGTAAATGGATTTATATTATATAATGATCAGATAAACAGCAAGAATTACGATTAAAAAAAAAAAAAAAACATAAGAAAGAAAATAAAGAAGAACAAGATTTGAGGGCTAACTCAAATATCACAAAAAGAGAATCCTTTCAAGTTATTCCATTCAAGCATCACAATCAGAAAAGAACCAGCAAATGAACAAGGGGAACATGGGCTATCCAAACAAAAGTACTTTGCACTTTACAAAAATTCAGACAGGAAACAAGCAAGCTACAGTATGTAGCAGACTTGCAAATGAAGATACTCGAAATCTCAAGTTACAAAGAAAATCCTATTTCAGAAAGGGATACCTCATAATCACCAAAACAACAATTAATCTTCCCAAAATCTGTATTATAAGTGCAACTCTTATCCTTCACAACTAACAGTCCGAGCTCATTAATGATCTCCGAAGAAAGGCCACAAACGCCATTTTTTCCAATCAAAAATCATTTAAGCATCTTCCTTTCATCCTTATCCTCACTCACTGTCAACCTATTACTCGCATAGGTTGCACAACACATTTTCCTTAAATGACTACAATGAAGGCCTCCTATCTTTCATCCTTATCCTACTTTGTGGAATAATCATACAAAAACGCAGTCAAGAAACTAGTTGTGCACATGAAACTTATAACAAATCAAGACACCTGTCTGCGATGCACAACGTATAGCATTGATTTGGTCTTGCATCACCTTAGAACTTGTTAGCAAGTCCGCATTTTTTCCTAACAAATAGACAAATCATTTCTATACACAGCATACAACCAGACAAACCATCCATTTTCACCCTAACAAATTGATATAATTCAATAAAAAAATAAAAATTGTTTCTAATTTCTTATAAATAAAAGACATTAGTCTCTTTCATAGCATTCAAACAAATGAAATTAGTTTAACAAATCCAACAAATGAAACGAAACCGGTTTCGAATCCCCAAAGGGCAGCTCCATTATCATTAGATTGTTTACCTGTTCTCTCACTAGTAACAGATCTCTTGGCAACCATATCCAAATATCTAATAACAAAGATTTTGTGGATATACTAAGCTGATTCTAGCTCTTTCTAACCCTTACCTACTACTATTAATTATAGAAACAGGATACATATATAAAGGGGTGATCTTTATTATTACTTCTGCCAAAAGTATACAGAAAATAATAACAATAGGAAATTAAAAAGTCGGCATTACTATCATAATGTACATTATCCAAAAGTTGGATCTTAGTCAAACTCTATCTTCTTCCTACCTAAAAAATCCCAAAAGTTATAAACATTATAAAATTAACTTTTCTTTTTTTTTTTTTTCTTTTTTTTTTTTTCTTCCTTTTGGGCTGCAAAAAACTAATACAGGAAGTACAAACCTTGTTTAAGTTCCTAATTCTACCCCACCCCTAAAAAAAGGGGGAAAAAAAAAACTACCAAGAACTAGATATTTCCTATTTCTTTTTACTTTTTTGTACAGGAGCACAAAGGATCATTGGATAGAAATAGACGGGATTTGATCTTAGGTCCTCGAAAACACGTAAAGAACTAAATTTGATAAAACAACAGCAAATAGGGAAACAAAATGACAATGTGGATTTAAGAGTTCTAATATACTTGAAAACACATCAAACATTTTTTATTAATTTTCTGTTTACATAAGAAACATCAAACAAATTATCAGTTCAACACTAAAAAAAAAAAAAAAAATACCCAGAAAAATAAGAAATAAAAAATCATGCAAACATATAAAAAAATTAGCAAACAGAATTCCATGATTTAAGGACATGAAATAACTGGGTATTTCAAGAAAAACAGAAATTTTAAAAAAAATGGGGATACCTGAAAATGATCCGAAAATGGAGCTTGAATTAGCTGAAGCAATATAAACAAACGATTACCTTTCATCAATTTCTACACAAAATTTTATAAATTAAGAAGATTGCTGAAGACAGAGAGAAAGGAGGAGAGAGAAAGTGAAGATCTTGGTCAAGTTAAATTTATACTCCGTATATAAAATAAAAATGGAATACCAAAGATCAAAATTTTTTTTAATTGGGGTTGGTTACTTTTTGATAAGAAGAACAGAAATCCTGAAAAAAATAATTAGGGATTAGTATAAGAAAATAAAATAACGAAAAAAAACTTAATGGATAAAGATTGAAGAAAAAGAAACAGAGGAATGAGACAAGTGTGTGTATATATAATGAAAGTGTGTTAGGTTGAGAATGGGTATTTTATTTTTTAATTAAAAACTTTTTTTATTGTTTTGTGGTTCTCTTTTACTAGAAGTATAACACTTTATTAGAAATAAGAAATTTTAATTTGGTTCGGATGATATCTCGGGTTATTACGTGTTTTGCTTTCGGCAAGTGATGGGATTTTTTTTTTAAAAAAAAAAAAAAATAATAGAAATAGAGGAGAGGGAAGGTTGCGTTTGGAATTACAATATTCAATTGAATGAAGGCTAAAATGGGATATGGATGAGAGGGAGAAAGTCAAAAAGGATAAAATCAAACATATTTTCAGAAATTAAATTTAAAAGAAAATAATGTGGTTGAATCGTCTTATTTGGAAGGAATATTGGATTGCCAGGATTGGATAGAAGATGGAAGAGCGTTATATGGTCTAAATGGGACCCACTTTAGTTAGATTGTGTCCCTTACGTTTTTATGTGTAGTTAATACTTACTACTTGTACTCACCATTACTCGTTTTTACAATGTATGCTTTGATTTTCTTCCTCATTTGCCCTCGTCTTTGTACTTTTATTACGAAAATGCCCTTTTAAGAAAATAATCCTAGTCCTAGTTTGTTTTCCTAAATGGCAATTTGATTTAGGATGGAAATAGCTTTAACTTAGAAGAGGAATGGTAGGATGTTAAGTGATTGTTCTCAACAAGTTGTAAGTTTGCATAAGACGACACGTTGGCTACTCTCAAATCTCAACTTGTATCAAGAAATTTGCTTCAAAAGGTTTTAATTTTTTTAACTAGTTTTGGCATTCGAGTCTTACATAATATGTTACCAGTTTGGCCAAACATTATCTTAATATTGTGATTGAATCATTTACTCAATTGCTTTACTAACCTTCATTAAAGATATTGATATTAAGCCTCAAATATCATAAGAACAAGGTAAATACCATGTTTCAAATTTCTACTCCATACTGTTAATCATTTTAAGACTCAATATTTTTTTGTTATAGTAACAAATCTTGATATTAAAAATTTATTTGAATTCTAATTCTCTTGATTCTATTAAAAAAAATAAAAAAAATATCTCTTGATGGAAATTTTTATAAAATATCATTAAAACTACAATAAGTTCAACACTAATATGTTACCAGTATATCTGATCTTTAAAATATGGAGAATACTGAGCTAATCTCAAAAAAAAATAGTCAGACACGACATGATGGTAATTTAAGAAGAACAATCTTTTTTGTTTTTATAGTATTTGAAATCCAAATTGAGTGACTTAATTAAAGCAATTATTGATGGTTTTGTTTTGTTGTAAAGTTGCTTGAAATTCCGAGTAAATACCATATTTGCTAATCCATTATATTGTGAATTTGTACTCAACTTTCTACCCAAAATAAGTAGTACAAGATACCTTAAATTATTTAATTACGGAATAAAAAGGATAAATTGGGAACACAAATATAGTACTCCATAATTAACATGAAAAAAGTGCTCAAATTCATGAGAAAGCGTCATATTTGAACTTTGAAAATTCATACCACCCAATAGTTTTACATTTGAAAGAGCATGAAAATGGTATGTTTAACACGAATCCACTATGATTTGATGAGTCTTGGTCTAATAAAGAAGATTATCCATCTAACAATCCACTTAACCCTATTCTATCCTATTTAGCTATTCTATATCATAGCCCTTGTTATACTCTAGTTTTGTCTTTATTCATGTAGTTTGAAAAATTACTAGTACTTTAACTTGACCACGTTTTATTTCTTTAATCTTTTGACCTGTTTGTCTACTTTCAATTTGTTGGCCTAATACGAATACGACCACGTAAACCTAGCTAAAATAAGGTTTACTTGTTTACCAAACCAGCTTAATTTTCTAGGAATTCTAACTACTCATACTAATTAACTAGCCAGTCTTTTTTAAAAGCCCAAATTGTTACAATACCAATTCAATGACATGATGACAACTATATACATAAACGAGTATAAGATAGATAAGAATGAATATATATATACGTAAATTATCAAATAGTCATTTTTTATAGTATTTTTTTTTTTTTTTTATAAATTTGCATATTAACCATGCTAACATACGTAACTCATCAGTGCGTACTGTTTTATTTTGAATGAATTAACAAATATTATCATAAGATATTGATAAGTAAATTCATTTTCATTACCATTAAGCAGAGAAGTCGTACCTTTAATGTATAACTTTAGCTTCAAACGTGTGTCGTGTCCATTCAATAAAAATAATAGCCAAGATTAATACGGAGTACTAAATCGACTAACTCAAGTTTTCTTTTTGACGAAATTTAATAAACTAGCTCTTGGCCAATAAATATATTACATGTCCCCATTATGACAAGTAAAGAGCTATATGCCTATATATATATATAAATATATAGCAGCAATATCGAATACGGATGTCATTTTATATACAAAAAAGTTGTCGTTTTGAACCATATATCTTAACATACATTAAAGTAGTTGTCACTATTGTATAAAGTAGTTTGAACCATGTCTTGGATATCCTTGCTGTAATGCACAAGGTAATTGTCGTTACTAGCAATTAGAATATTAATTTTATGCATTAATACATAATGTTACACTATTATACTATATTTCATGCACTAATTCAGATAGTTAGATGGATAAATATGTACGAGAAGATAATAAGATTAATAAATTTGCTATAAAAGGTACGTAAATTTCTTGTTCTTTTTCAAGATTATGCAGCTTTTTTTTTAGGGGTTGTCCCAATCTTTAAAAGATTCTAAATTAATAGATCGATGTTTAACAAAAATGACTTATGATTTTGGTGCTTACTAGATAGTTTTATATCTTGTATTTGCATGCATGGAGCCATGGACCACAATTTAGCACGTTTGTTTGGCTAATCAGATAATCGCTAGTGTATGTAATCTGGGATGATTCAGATCTATCCGATTTAATTAATTTTTTCAATTGTAATATAACTACACTTGATAATTAATAATCAACACATAATTGCTAGATGTAATTGAAAGTAGACACGTGTCTGTCCACCTGATAAATAGTAAAGAAAAATATTTCTTCGCTAAATAAATATTAATTGCAACAAAGGGTATTATTTGTGAGATATTAAAAATTCCTTTGTTGCAATTAATAATTAATGGATGAAGTAGATAGTCTTATGGATCGATATTGTATATGTCAATCTGATTTAATTCAACAATTAAGACTTCTTTTTTTGGGAGGTGCGCCGGTGGGGTGGGGTTGGGGGATGATCCTTACCCGCAATTTATAGTACTATAGATAGAGAAAAACCACATGCATATGAAGGGTACGTAGTATGTGTCCTTATCCGCAATTTATAGTATTATAGATAGAGAAAAATTACATGCATATGAAGGGTAGTTTGTGATACGTAGTATGTGATGTATGATAATTGAAGTAACACTATGTTTGGATAGAGAGAATTAGAAGGAAAGGAAGAGATGAGAAAATGAAGGATACACCATCCTTGTTTAGATACCTAATGTAAGGAGGGAAGGGGAGGGAATTGGAAGCTAGGATCTATTTTAATTTCCTTCCCATTTAATAAATCAATCCCTCCATTGTTGTAAATAGTTGGAAGGAAAATGCAAAGGTCATCCTCTCCCTCCCCTCACTTCTTTTCCATCCCTTCCCTCTTTTTAATTCCCCTCCTTTTCCCTTGACGTACTATTGTTATCCAAACATAGCGTAAATGTCTATATTAGTATCCATAATTGCTTTTTCTTTTTTCTTTTTTTTTTTTTTGAGGAAAATCCATAATTGCTTCTTTGTGTGTTATATTACCACTAAATTTAGACATGAAATAATGTAATTTAATTACCATAGATATTCTTATATAATTTGATGTATAATCAAAACTATCAGAGTATATACAAATTCATCATCTATATATATATATATATATATATATATATATATATATATATATATATATATATATATATATATATATCTCCCTAGTTTTTACAACATTTCTACTTTTTACGCATGTCAATGTATTTCAATTATTAGTATTTTTAATATAATTTTGTATATATGTATAATATTGTACTTTTATATACCAATTTTAATGTATATAATATCTGGTTTGATTAACGACATGAGCAAATTAGTCTATAAAGATAGACTAGATATATGGAGTATCCATGAGTCCATGACTATGGCTGTTCTTAGGCCTTGTTTGGCAATTGGCTGTTGGCTGTCGGATGGTTTAATTGGCTGGTTTGACTAACTGTTTGTATTGGCTTTTTTGTTGGCTATTTGACTTTTTATTAGTCTAAAAACATGTTTGGTAAAATTGGTTGTTAGATGTTATTAGTAACTTAGGTAGCCCAAAGCTAAAAGCTACTCCGAGTAGGTTTTTCATTTTGGCTTAAAAGAAGCCATTTACCAAACACAAATTTTGGATGTTTGACCAAATAAAAAAGCCAAAAGCCAATCAAAAAGCTAATGAAAATCCATTTACCAAACAAGCCCTTAGTCTAACTGGATCGTAGCTATGGCCGCTACATGCATCTTTCAACGTGTATGCATGGTAAATGGTAAAGATTGACTATGTGATATTTAGGGGTGTTACTGTTAGTTCTATGAT
The DNA here is from genome assembly GCF_948465745.1 of Chenopodium album. Taxonomy (NCBI): domain Eukaryota; kingdom Viridiplantae; phylum Streptophyta; class Magnoliopsida; order Caryophyllales; family Amaranthaceae; genus Chenopodium; species Chenopodium album. The sequence continues at coordinate 5,693,602 of NC_137844.1, read as the reverse complement.
TGAATATTTAGAGCATCTTCAATGGTTCAATTGCAAGGACTTGCTTGCAATTAATATAAATAAATTTCCCAGCTACATACTTACTATTAGAGAATAAAAATTGAGCAACATCCAAGCTACTGTAGCTCAAACAAGCTACATGCTTGATTAAAAAAGAGACAAATAAACTCCACTCATATTATAATATGTGTACAATTATTTATTTTTTAAAAAAAATTTACTTTTTTTTCAAACAAGATGTTAGTTGTAGCTTACCATTGGAGCACTTTGTTGCTAAAAAGTGTTGTAGCTTAAAAATCGATGTGGAAAAGCAAGCTACAATGGCATTGTAGTTTGCCATTGGAGATGCTCTAAACATCTAATATATGGTTCTCTTCAGATTATTGGACTATGGGCTTGTTCTCTTCAGAGTATTTTCAGTTCAGTTCAGCTCCAATAAGTTCAATTCAGTTCATAATTTCCTTCTCTCATAAAATATTCAGTTCAGTTCTGCTCTAATCAGTTCAGCTCAATTCAGTCAATCAGAACATGCCTATATGTCTATATGTTATATTCTCAATGCATGCATATGTTTGTTAAAGATGTACGGAGTATCGGTTGACCTACAACAGTATGCACTAGATGCTACATACATACTGCTATGCGTAGCATCCTCCAAATATGGTGGTTTATTTATTTGGTAGTTCTAAATTTGTTGTCTCTGAATAATTGGATGTCCATGTATTTTAATTTTACCAATGAAGTACAAAGTATTTATCAAATTCCTAGTGGAGCTTTTTTTTGTTTTTTTTTTTGGTGAAACAATTCCTAGTGGAGCTTAAACCTAATACAATCTACTACTTCTGTATCAATCTCTAAGGTGCATGTAGCATGTGTGTTCCAATGATCTTGATCTTTTAATTAATTGAGATTTTTAGAGTGGCTGATCCTACTTGTCTTATTTCAATATTATCACGTGGATAGAAACTACTGTTGCTGATGTCGTGGTTTTCTGGAGAAATATCTTGTTGATCTTCTATATATCCTCACCAATTATATATTCTTTTTACAACTGATATGTGGTAGCGTGCTTATACAGATTTATTGTGTGCTTAATGTAACATACCCCCGTAAACAAAATTTGAGATCCAACAAAATCATAAATTCGTAAACCCTTGGACTCATCTTATGAGACTCATTGTCTAATATGACAATATGTATAACTAACGACCTGTTTATATTAGACCCTGTTCTGTTCATCTTATTTCCACTTATTTCAGGGTTAATAAGTTTAGATAAGGGTTAATAAATTCAGATAAGATAAGTTCAGGAAAAATAAGTTTAGATAAGGGTTAATCAGGGCTACCATGTTTAATTTATAACTAAAATAAGTTCTAATAAGAGTTAATATGTTTAGATAAGTTAAGATAAGATTAGAATAAGTTCAGACAAGTAAAAATCAGGTGAATAGAACACACCCTTTACTCTTATATATTTTAGAAAAAACAAAATAAGCTCATAATTTCAGACAACAGAACTAAATAGAGCCTACTTGTCTAAATTTTGTATTGAGACGCATACATTGAGACTTTATTAGCACCCAAAATTGAGATTTAATGTCTATTATTTGAGATTTGTTCGTTGTCTTGCATATGAAACCCGTTATCAAACCTCATAATCCAATACTTCGTGTATGAGATTCACTGTGTGTAATCACATCAGCAAAATGACTCTATGACCAAAATGATTTTATGCGACATCTTTATTATTCTATGATCAAAATGATAAATTAAGTAGTGAATGTAAAATGATCTCGATGTCAATCTCTTGTAAACATAAATTAGGTTGTCGTCAAATTGACTTTTTTGACGTATTATTACTAGAAGAGGAGACGACATCAACAGGGGATATTAAAACAATAAGATGAAAACAAAATTCATTGGTTGAAACATTTGTCAAGCACAAAAGAAAAGAATGCGTAAAATTTTAGAAAATTTGATCAATCAGATTTTGTCAAACCAACAGCACGACCATGTCAGAATTTTAGTGCTAATCACATTTTAGAGCTAATCGCAATTCACAAATACTGTAGTTACATTTATACACCACTCCTAAGGCTAGATTTATGCATGCTATATTCAAATGTGTATCAACATAAATGAAGTTATAGACCATACATAAATAATGTTACGGATAATTAAGTGACGAGCATTGTTGAGTTGAAGGGTCAAATTAGAGTTGTTGTAAATTTATCATCTGTTGGTACCATAAAAGCATTAGAGAAGTTATTGATAATGTCGTGCGACTTGTGCCTATCCTGATCGAATATGTATGTTAGGCTTCACAAAACAAATACAGTAAATTAAGTCCTAAGTACATTATCAACACTAAATTTGTACGGAATTAAAATCTGTAACAAAATCACATATCAATCCATATTAGTAATAGTCGTACTACACAGACCAACAGTTGAGCAGTATGCGTGAATGAGCACACGTAGTGAATCAGTTGATAACAAAAATCCACTGTTTTTGCTGTAATCTAACAAATGACAGCTGGTTTATTACCTCAAATTCAAACCCTCATTTCGAGAGAGACCAGAAATACTTGAACCAATTTTTCAAAAAACGAAAACCGAAAATTAAGGAGAGAGAAAATAAAAATAACCGACACTAGTTAGCATGCGGCTGCTCGACCACGCAAGTAGAAAACCTGTACAAAAAAGAAACGGTAACAACCAATAAAAGAAACGGATAAGGTGCATTTATGTCTTTCCCTTTATATTTTTCACTAATTGCCCTTCACGTTTCTCTTTACTTTTCTTCACTTTCTCACTCTCTAAAATATCACGCGCGGTGGCAATTTTGTAATTATGTGGAATATTCATGGGTAAAATTGGATAGTGGATTTAGAAGTGGATAAAAGCTTTCCAATCTGTACAATTATAATGTAACTTGAATTCATGAGTTTGTCTTGGTCTATTCTCCACATATCCCTATCAACTTACTTTTTCCATATATCCGAATCCCTATTTTATCATCGTACGGCAACTAATAATAAAATAAAATGTCATATCATTAAAGTTATCTCTCCACTCGCCACGTTGGATCATAGTTCTCCATGTCATTTATTTTAGTTTGGTTTTGGTTTGCCATCACGTCGTTGCCATAGTTTTAGGTTTAACTAGTATCAGTATTGTGGTGCTACACTACAAATCTACTATTGACATTTTCTAGTCGACATAAAATTACTTTTGATTTTTTTATTAATTTATTCCTTTGTATATTTTAATAATTTTATATTCATTGTATAATAATATTATTATACTATAATTTGCTTATTTGACAATATATCTTTAATCAATAAGAGTATTATATTTAATTTATTTATTACTCGTAGTTAAAATTATACTCGCATAAGTTTTTTTGTGTCAAGTTTATTTCAAACTTCTAAAATGGATCCATGCTAATAATTGATTATAAATAAAGTAGACTACCCTTAAAGTTATGTGAATATATAAAGGCAAATACCCTTACCATATTGTTCACTTATTTCTTTAAATAAACTCTTATACCTTTGTTTAATATGAAAGTCAAGCTCTTCCCTACTTATGTGGGAAGACCATTTAATTATATTTTGTTTTTATTTAAAAAAAACCGTCATGAAACACGTAGAAACAATTGAGCATGATTGTTGAAATATGCCTTGCTAAAGAGTAGGGTTGTCAATTCCTAATTCGATCCGAACCCGACCTAAGTTAATGAGAGAAATCTGATTTCGACCCGACCCGAACCCGGCCGAACAACCTGAATTCGACCCAATTTAATCCAAATATCATATTTCATAATAATATTAAGGTTTACACTATTTTTGATTTTTTTTTTCTAAGCATAACCCGAAATCTTATCCAAATCCGACCTGTTGACCCGAATTACCACCCTTACCGAGTGAGCTATCATACGAAGGCTGCCGGAGAATTGTTGAGCTGGAATTATAGCTCGCAGGTGAGTGAGCTGTATATAACACGAGGGTTAGTTGAATTAGGTGCACATGTAAAAAAGAGTGACACATCGGCCAAGCACGTGTGAGTGCACAAGTCATGACGCAGTGCGTATGTGCCTCTGAAATTGTGTGTGAGGTTGAAGTTTGCGCTCACTTCTAATTAATTCAGTCTATGATTTTTAATTTCGGCCTGTTCCGATTTACTGAACTGAACTGAAATGAGCTGATGAAAGAAGAAAATTAGAAACACAACCGAAATGAATTGAAGTGAAGTAAATTGAACCGAATTGTTTATAATAGAAGAAAATTAGAAACACAACTGAAATGAATTGAAGTGAAGTAAATTGAACTGAATTGTTTATAATAGAAGAAAATTAGAAAATGAACTGAAATTAAGCTGAAGAGAACATGTTCTTAGCATGTTTCGTGTTTTATTTTGGGAGTAAACCATACTAGATATACTTCCTCTGGTTTATTCTTAATCTTCAATTTCGTCATGTTGTATCTCTCATATCCCGTAAATAACATTTGACAATCTATCAAGTAATTTGTGTTATGAAGAAACAATCTGACTATTTGCATGAGATAATATTTGAGTCTCTAGCTATTATTACGAATATATTGAATTTTCAGTTTAACGTGTTTATATTGTTTTGAATCTATTTTGTTGACCTGTAATTTGTATTCCTTAAGAGCAATAAAACTTTTCCTCTCGCTTGCTTGTAGACATAGTCAATACATTGTTAAACCATGCAAATGTTTGTGTTATATAATTTGTTAGTTTTATTTATTTTTCTTCCATATGTTATAACAATAATAAGTGGTGATACAAGTAGGTAGTATAACAATAGTAATTAATCCACACATACACATATGCATTTAACAAAAAAAAAAAAAAAAAAAAAAAAAAGGTATTCACATCTAAACAGACAAGAGAAAATATTTTACGAGCAGTAATCTTGTGTAGTTCGAAAATGGGCTATTACAATCAAGCATTAAAATGTATATACAAGTATATTACTCCCAAAAACCAAACGAAACAAAATAGACTTGATATATGAGCTACATATTTTGAACAAAAAAATCGTATCACAATTTATTTAAAACACGAAGTATTCGGTAATAAATTTAATTCATGATTTAAATCCCTCGAATTGACATAATGACTAAAGACATATTGACAAAGACAAGAAACTTAAACAAGGAAGCAAGATAATGTACAAAAATAAAAAAAGACGGCATTGAAGAAATAATTAAGAAATTAAAAGTGGGAAGAAAAATAGCACTATTAGCAGCATGATTCAAATGTGTTAATTAGATTGTGTTTGAAAGTTGGGTGGTGTTGAATTTACGCACTTTGATTCTCTTACATCAAATTGTAGTTGAAAAATGCTTACCTTATCGGTTATCACCTAAATCTAATCTTTGTCGCATAAATTGTGGTTCGCGTGCGTACGACTGTAGGATTATGATATATTCCCACGATCTTACAATCATCGTCTATTTTGACTCTTAACGAAAATATTTCTATTAGCTAGAGAGCAATATATATAGCATCATAATTAATACTCCGTAGTAGATTAATAAGGAATATTCACTACTCCGTAGGAGTATTAATTTTATGATGAGAATTTAATATAGACCATGGAGCACATTTAAAGTAGAAAGAAAAACATTCAAAGTATTGAAAGAGTAGTTATTTAAGCCATGTATGTAAGTTTGGTTCAACTTTATTTTTGCTAATCTAATTTGTTTTGAATTTTTTTTTTTCTTATCTTATCTACTTTAAACTTATTCCTATTTTAACTTTGATCTTAATTGTATGCTAATCTATAAAGAAGAAATATTTCAAGTCACTGTCTTGTTTAGTTTGTAATAATATTTTATTTAGTATGTAATTCTCATAATTTTTTCATTACGAAATCAAAGATATAAAACAACATATAAAATAATAAAGTATGATTATAACTTATTTTTTCTAATCTAGTCTTATTCTTGTACATAATTGTAATTGGTTAGGTATTTAATTATATATGTAGATTTTTTAGAATTTGGTTAGCCTTGTGCTTTTTAACTTGTTAGATACATACGGGTTTTAGTTAGGTTCGTTGGTCTAATCAGTTCACATGCTTAGATATTTAAGCAAACACATTATAATTAATGTGTGTGCCTAGCTTGTGAATTGTGACACACAAAGATTATAAATATTGAGGTAATTCGGAATCCTCCAAATCCTTGATCAAAAGTGATAGCTAATTCAAACTTGAAAATCAACAAGTGGATCGGAATCCACCATATGTTCATTCAAATTTGATTTCATATAATGCATTTTAGTTGTCAAAGATATAGCTAAAAAGCAGTAGAATCATAGTAATTTAGTTTGACCTATATCTTATGATATATATAGTTGTAGATATAGTAGTAGATCGACCAACACCAAAACATAGATGAATAAACATGATGAAAGTGGTAGCCCAAAGAAATCTGAAATAGATTCGTATCAAAGAGATAAAGATAAGAAGGTACAAACAATGATAGTCAAAACGGTGGGGATATATACATTCAGGCATATCCATTTGTCACATAAATACTTTGTAATAACTAGTTGTTGGATGCGCCCCCCCCCCCCCCCCCCCCAACGTTTGGATATGTTGTGTGGTCGGTTTGTTTTTGGCTGCTACGTATCTAAGTTAAAGGAGTACTTGAAATTATGAAGTGATGTCGATTGTATGAATGTAGTATAGTTTAAGGTAGAGTGGTATGTGTGATGGAGTTATTAACTGAGTTTAGGATAATTTTTTTTCCTTTTAGTTCATTGTTGAGGGTACTATTTTGCTGTGATAGGTGTTAAATTGTTGAGAATTGTATTTAACAGGAAGTACCTTTGTTGGACATTGAGAAGGAGTTGTAAGTGTCATTGGTCAAAGATGTATTAAGTGATGGTTTTTGTGTATTTAATTGGAGGTTAGTGTTGAGCAATAGTAAGTATGAGTATTATTTTTTTTTTTGTTACTTTTTATTATTGTGTAATTGCCTTTGCTGTATATGTTTTGAGTATTTATGAGAGTTTTATGTAATGCTTGTTTATGTAGAATATGAATTATATTGTAGGTAGTAAATTGTTTTCTTGTTGAAAGCAACTAAAGGAAATGTATTGAATGTTGTAAGTAGGTTTATTTGCTGCTATGGGTGGCTTGGGTTTTGTATCTAAACTTTATAGTCTAATATTGTACTAATATCTTTTATGATATGTTATTTGTCCTGTGTAAAGTAGTGTTAATAATCAGAAGTAATACAATAAAACCTGCTAGTATAATGTTGTCTGAAGTTGTTTGAAGCATATAAGTAATAATGACAAAGTAATGAAAAAGCAAGTACCATAATAAACTTATTTTATATATCATTGTAGTCTGAAATAACGATTCAGTACAGGAGTTCAGATTTCATACTAAGGCAATATATGCCATTACTGCTATGTACATTAGATAGTTGCTAAGCTAGACTATCTTCTTACATTGTGCCCAAAATACTAATTTAGCTGCATTTAAGCTTAGCATTACATACTACCATGCATATGAGCATTGCTATATACAATATTGGTGTTTATAGGGAACAACTTTTATGGCCTATGTTCCTTTTAAACACCCAAAAGATTTATGCCTTTTAATAAGTAAGGCAATATTTATATTAGAAACTACTGGATCATACTTACTACTGAGATCAGGTCATTAGGATATACTGCCTATGTACAATGTGGGCTTCCTTGGAGTTCATTCTTTGTCAAGAGTGCTAGTAGGTGGAACTTCTTCTCCAGTGGTTTCTTTCTTATCAGCTTGAATAGGAACATCTAGTTTTGCCTTCTTCCTAGGATCATGTTCCATAGGTGCAGCAGTTAGTTCTGAAGTAGTGTCAATGGATGCTTTGTCCTTGCTGATGCTTCGTTTACGGGAATGCTGTGCCCATGTTGGCAACATTCTCATTGAATCAGGTTGTTCAAAGCTTTCTGGTTCCTTAATTTGAAGGGGCTTGAACATCAGTTGTTGTGGTACTGGGTTGTTAGCAGTGTTGGTGTACTCTTCAACTTGAACAAGCTCAGCAAATGCGGCATCATCAATTGCATCAGGATCTTGGCTGAAACCAGGTGTTGTTTCATACTCACTAAGCAAAGGTTGCTTACCATGAGCTTTCACTTCTAGATTAAGTTCATGCTGAACTTTTTCCAGATTTTCAATTGAGGCTGCTTCTTCATTTGTGGAACGAACAGCAGATACTGTATGTGCAGTTGTAGGTTGTGAAGATTCATCTTCAACTTCAATTGCTTTCAAAATCCATATGAGCACATTGTTTGATGACAATTCATTTGTCGGACCCACTTTAATGAAGAAAGGTTTTGTTGAAATAAGTGCTGCTATCTCTCTAAAAGCAATTAAGTTTTCCTGTATGTAATGGATTATAAAGGTATTTAAGTGCCAAAAGATTTTTAGTGAATTTATTTAGAATCTAAAATGAAAGTTAATGTAGCGAATTGAAAATAATTTATGGTAAAGGTAAATCAAATTGCAAAAGTAATTTTAGAATGTATCTAATTGATGAATTCTTACGGTGTTCTTAATGCTGCATATTTCAATTGCTGGCCTTCTGAAGAGTCTTTCTGTGTCGTTGTTGAAACAAGTGAATGCCATTGTACCAGTGTCATCTTTTGCTTCAAACTTGAAAGTTACTCTGATTATGGTAGATAGCATTAGCGGATAAGCAAGTCAAAGACTACAATTAAAATGGATTAGAGGTTAGGCCTATTACCTATAAGCGGAGTAACTATCTCCTTTCCTGCAAGAAGCACAAGGAAAAGGCGTGCCTATACGAAGATTAGTTCGTTTACCGCAATTGACACAACCAGCATATGCATAAACTTTGCTCAAGTTAGGTTCTGGAATAGTCACTTTGATCCAGAATGTTTCATCTTGTTCAACATTTTTGGGCTGTAAATGTGTTTAAGTATTAACCTTGGTTAGTAAGGTACAGTGATATTTGCAGCATGATATAAATGTTATATCAATATCAGTAGCTGATTATATAGTTTGAAGGAAAGTAACCTTTTTGTTCCTCAAATCTGCTATATGGATGATTGTTTTCTCAGCACTTGGATATCTGATATTCAAGACACTTGCTTGCCTATCCTGCAATACTTGTGGGTATAACTTGACCTTGCATTGGAAGAAAAGAATGACTAATTATCTAGTGTGCATACAATTACTATTTAACAATGCAATGCGATAAGTGTAAAAGAACTACCACTCGCGAAGCATATCTGCTCTTGTTCCTTCTGGTTCGTGGATAATTCGAGTTGACATAGTAGTTGTCAAAGTAAATCCTGCATAATAGATTTGTATCCATAAATAAGCATATTATATGTTGTATACTTTGATTTATAATTTAAAGTTATGATGATCAACCTCTTGCAGTCAAGGCTTTTAGAGCAGTAAATCCAACAACATTGAATGTTGCAGCCCAATTATTTAGTTCATTGCAGGCATTGATGGTAAGATCATTCCATGTAGAAACTGTCACAGAACGATCTTGGCTGGTGCAAGGAGGAAAATAAAGGTTAATGATATGATGTATCTATATATAATATAAAGAATCAAATACAATTGCAATGAAATTCATGAATAGGTGAACCTTGAGTCAGTGATGACTATTTCACGAACAGGACTTTCACGGCCCCGAGAATTGGGAATCATTCGTGCTTGTTCTTCAACAAAAAGGGCTACTGCAACTACATCTAAATTATGTAGGAAGAGATTATATTAGAAAATTGTAAAAGCATTAATATATTGGAGATGAAATTATATATTGATGTTGTTTAAGATATTACCATATCTAGCATCAGGTTCGGGTGCCCTTGGAATACTTGCTAGGGGCTGATATTTAGGCAGTATAGGACCAGTTTCAGTATCCAAGCGCTGCACAACAGTCTGATGTCCGATTGTCATTTGATATGGAAGTTCTTCCAAATTGATCTTGTATTGATCATCAATAGCAGAAATAGGTGCTTTAGAGATTTCATATTTTGCAGTTGTGTGGAAATCATCGTGGTAAGCTTGTACTTGTTCTCCAAATAAAGCACAACGCATCTTATTTTTCTGTTAAATATGTAAATCGAAACAGATGATCATTACAATCATAATGAATAAGTATTTTTCATCAAATACTAAAACTTGGTATGTGTTTTTTTTTTTTCATTTATTGCTACTTATTAATTTTAATTATTGAGTTCATAATATTGTGAAATGGTGTGTAGATGATATGGTTAATTCTTCTTTACCTTTTTTTTTTCTTTTTCCTTTTTTTATCTTTCGTTTTATAGATATAATTTAGAGTCCAACTTAGTAATACATGTTGTGTACATGGAATGTGTATGAACATGCAAGTATTTTTTGTGAGAAATATAGCCATAGAAATTATGCTACATATAATAATGCATCAAATCAAATATGTTTAAAATATCTAGACATATTGTGTAATAGCTAACAATTTTAAGGAAATATATCAAATAAGTTGGGGCTATCAAGATTTCAATGGAATTTAAAATACAATAAACATATAAACTTGATTATAGTTGTAAGAAATTGATACCTTCTCATCTTCAAGGATCAATGTCTGATGTAGTGTCCCTGATTTTTTTGGAGAAGGTTGTGCTCTACCTTTTTCAACCACTGTAACTTTGACTCTATAATCTTTACTCTGAGGAGTTAGTTCATCCAAGTATACTGGTTCCAGCTTCATAGTGCACGAGGTTAAGGTCAACTTAGTTGGATATTTTTTGCAGAGCTACAAATAAACAATAGGTTAGATTATCAATTACTGAAGCGCCTAAGAATCTGTACATGCTTGATGATTTAGAAAGGGGAAAATATATTTGCATGTTACTAAGGTCTGATGGTGTAAGTGGTGAAGGTTTTTGAAAGGAAAAGTAAAGCTAAAAATACAGGAAATGATAAATTATCTTACGAAGTGATAGATTATTCATAAAAGTGCTAATATATATATATATATATATATATATATATATATATATATATATATATATATATATATATATATATATATATATATATATATATATATATATATATATATATATATATATATCCAACACCTTCAAGGAGATAGTATTATATTGTTGTCATTAATTGCATTTTAATCGTTTCAAAAAAAATTGCATTTTAATTGTTTACTTCACATGGATAATGCAAATAGAGAAAGAATCATGTAAGGCAAAGATGTTTAAAATTGTGTAGACACTGAAGAAATATGTAGTGCATGTAGGAAGCAGGATCTGAACTACTGACAAACCAAACCTTAAAAGAATATGGAGAGCATAGGATGAATGCAAGTATGATACGTGTATAATGGTTAGCTTAATGTGCAGCATGCAAATGAGAATGAAAACAGAAAGCAGGGAATTCAATAGCATGAGAATCTTAGCATGGAAAGTTGTATAGCAGACATGTATAAAGAATAATTTGACATAAATGTGGATATTAAATAACTAACAATGAAGCATATTCCTGTCAAATAATTCAATTCAACGTGTAAAATATTCTATAAATAAAGAAAGAAATTAATGGTAATTGAAAGGTAGAAGACATACCTTTATCAAAGAAGATTTCTTAGCAGTTTAAGTGGTAGTTTGAAAGCAATAAGTACTTAAGTATTTATAGGCAAAAAGAAGCTATCATAGTCGGTGCTCTGTAGCAACAATTACTGTTAAGGACTGTAGCAGCCATACTTAGTATATCTAGCAAAAGTAGTGTAGTACATCTTTCTAAAAAAAATAAAATAAAGTAGTGTAGTACATAAGAGGTAATTGCTTTGCTTGTTTGACTGGTATTTTGCTTTTCTCTTACATTTATAAAAATTTAATTGAAAAGTTACAGAGAGTAGGTAATGTTTTAAAATTGTGTTTATTTTTTGTGGCTGTAAAATAAATAAAGTACAAGATCTTAATTTTTAAGTAAGAAAATTATCTAGCAAAAGTACTTATACTAAATACAAATTTTACAAGTGTTATATCTACAGTTAACTTGACCATTCTTTATGTTGCTTGTAAAATAAGATATCTACTATTGTACTTGTATAATTCAACTCTCTTATTTTTTTTATCCTTTAACATAACATTTAGCCATCCAATTTCAAAACAATGTAGCCCAGCCCATTGGATATAGCATTTTATCATTGTGAGTTGCACGTAAATTGGGCCTAGGTCATACCCACATTGTAGCTATTAGCTGAGAAATAAATAAAATAAGAAGGAACTCATAAAATACATTTATTATATAAATATATTCATATAAGCTATATTAACTTATTTGATTGAAACTGAAAATTTAAACTTCTAATCTGCACTAATACAAGCATGTGTTCCTATTTTACCTTATATAGCATTAATATTAGCTATTTAATCAAAAATAATAATAGCTACTTAATCAAATACTCTTAGTCTGTAGAATACTTATTAAAAGTACAATATGTTCTTACCATAGCAAGCTCCATACATTACAATTTCAGACTGTTTTTATTTACCTTATTCATAACATTCTAACCTTCAGTTTGTGCAGAATCCAAAATCAAGAGACCCTGCAATGTAAACCAGTAATTGTCGGAATTAATGTGTAAAGCAACACGACTACACAATTTAAGATGAAGAATTTGTTAGAATATGCTTACATGCTCTATATATTAATATACTTGAAGAATTTGTAGTGCATGTAAGCATATGACTTCTTTTAAATTTGTAGTACATGTTAGCATATGTTGGATGCCCTTCCTCAACCGATGTCTCTCATATGCAAGCATAAATTCTTTTTAAGATAACGAATTTGATAGAACATGGTTGGACACCAGAATATTCTGATTTTCAAATGGCACAAAGCTCAACAGAGCAAATTAGCCCATCCCATTGTACATCAATCTTCATACACCTAGCATATGTTTTATGTTCAGCAGAACAGGTGTGCTTACATAGTTTCCTTCTTAGTCTAGTCCAATAAACTTGCATATTAATGATTACAAGTAGAAGTATGTTTAATTTCATTACTTTTGGAATAATACGTATATAATATAGTCAAAAGATGTAACGTCATCAGACTAAATGTCCTAGTTCTTATGTCTAATTAAGCATCAATCAAGTGATGTACTTCAAAACTAACATATACAGACAGCAAATGCCTCGTCTAACCCAAACAGTTATCAAAACTTAATCTCTAGAGCTTTAGGAAAGGAAAATTGGAGTTCTGATACTATCAAAGTATGAAACTATTGGCGTGCTTAAAATCCCTCATTTAGAATAAAGAAAAGAAAAGGCTACTGCATCCTTGTTTGGTAGCCCCATAACATGGGCAGCAGATAGCACCTGAATTTTACTGCTAAATCAAGACAATCAATTATATATGACAATCAAATCAACCAACTATGACTCTTCAACTCTTGGTTAGTTACCAAATGAAGACAATCAAATCAACCAACTATGAATCTTCAACTCTTAGTTAATTCCAACTAAATATAGCATTCCAGCAATTTACAAACTACGAGAATAATATGTACAGCCAAACTCCTATTAAGTTATCCAGTTCCTCACAACTCCCAAAGCTTACTTAGAGTAACCATTAATTAGTTCAAGACATGATTTTTACACATATAAATTCAACTACATTAATAACTAATTTTAAATTCATAAATTTGCAAAATTATAAATTAAGGGTAAAAAGTAAACCTGATTGCTGATGCAGTGGGTGAGGTATAAATCAAGAAAAAATTGAAGAAGATCCGCTTCAAAATATGGTGGAGAGCATAATGAAGTACCAGTTTCCATCACATATTAAATAATACCAGCTAATCGCAAAACTTCATATGACACTACATTTTTAACACAATTTTGTGGATATTGGTCTGGTGGTTTAGCAGAAAAGACCTGAACATCTTTTGCTTTCTTTGCACGAGAGAGTGCAACATCCAATTGACCATGAGAGAAGCAAGAGCGAGGTAAGTATATTGACACTTGATTGAGAGTTTGTCCTTGAGACTTATTGATTGTCATTGCAAAACTCAACTTGATAGGGAACTGCTTCCGTTCAAACTGGAACGGATAATTAGTTGAACTTGAAGGCCTTAGATTAATTTTGTGAATGAACACATGCTTTCCTTTATAATGTCCAACTGCAATTACACATTCAATCACATTTGGAAAGAATCTTTTGCAAATGAGTCGAGTGCCATTACATAAGCCTGATGATGGTAAGATGTTCCTTAGCAATATCACTGGGAAATTCTCTTTCAAGACAAGTTCGTGTGGACTCATACCTCCTGGACAGAGTTTGTTCATAAACTCTGTGGGATATATACTGCATGTATCATTTAGCATAATATCAAAACTCTTGTACGTGACAATGTCACCGGGGAACTTGTCAATCATAACTGAATTGATAGAATCAACATCATCATTCATTAGAGTTAAAATTGCCCTTGTTATGAAAACATCATCTACAAAGCCACCTTGCATGATTTCAAGGAATGTCGTTTCTGTGAGATTAGCTATTAAGCTTGTGTCATCTTCGAAAGAATGTGCAACTTGAATTGGCAAATCAACGAATGAGATTTCAGTGGACTGTAATTGACCATTGCCCAAGGCAAGTAAGAAAGAGGAATATGCAAGATCATCTCGTGCTCGAATGTTCTCTGTAAGTTTAAACTTTATGAATGTCTCCCATAGATGTGAAGTGACAATACTTGTGTCTACTGCCTCTTTCATTGTTTTTTGAGGAACAACTGGTAGAACTTGTCTGAAGTCACCTCTAAAGACAACTATCTTCCCACCAAAGGCAGTGGTTGTGTTACATATATCTTGTAATAATAAATCAAGGGATTCAATATTTTGCTTTTTTGCCATTGAAGCTTCATCCCATATAATTAATGTGGTTTCTCTTAGAAGTGCTGCTAAACTACTCTGTTTAGGAACAACACATGCTAAGGATATGTCACTGTCAAGAGGTATTTTAAACCTTGAATGAGCTGTACGACCAGAGGGAATATTTGCTGCAGCAATACCTGAGGTTGCTGTGGGCAATACAATTTTATTCATCAAGCGAATCTCTGCATACAAGGCATTATATAAGAAAGTTTTTCCTGTACCTCCAGGACCATCTATGAAAAAAGCACCTGATTTCCCTTTTGTGACAAATTCCATGATACATTTGAAAGCAGAATTTTGTGCAGAATTTAATCTGGATCGACATGTTAGGCACTCCTCTGGAATAGGCGCATCAAGAGCATCTATAATATCCTTTGTTCTTCTGAAACCATCATCAACTTGGCTATTTAAATGATCTAAGCCAAATGTAGATAATGATTTTCCCATTGCTTCAAGATGTTGTTCAAGAGACCTAACAGTCAGCTGATGGACTTTCTGCATATCGTTTGGAAATCTGTAATAAAAATCCTTAGATAAGGAAGGGAAATTTTTTTTCCATAAACCAGATGGATCACTCACTTGACAAAATATGAGCACTGTTGCAAACAAACGGCGTAAGGCTACTGGGTGTTGAACTTCAGAAGCTTCAGTCAAAGCTAAATCTGCTACATCATCTTCTTCTATCAAGCCTAGTTTAAGAGCAGCCTCTTGAAAAGTAGGACATACATAACCATTTACAGTTCGTAAATTCTCAAAAGATGTAGGACTTCTAACGTTCAACAATAAAAGGCGCAAGAAAAAACGTTCACCTTCTGCGGGGTATACAAAAGCCAATCTTCCTACTGCATATCTGTTTGTAGCTCTGTCAGTCCATTCTTTAGCCTTTGCATCCCATTTGAAATGTTCACATAATTCACTGTATAGATAACCAGTACCACCTTCTACTGCAGCATTCATTGCAAAGAATTCGGTTAGCTGAGTCCTTGAACGCTTAGAGTCAGATATAACAGTGTTTAGCCTCTCATGTGGCCAAAGATGAACCGTATGCATATTGGGAAGATGAACTTGTAAAGGCAATACTGATGGAGACATCTCAAACAAATCAAAACCAAATATTCGCCAAGCAGCTTCACATGGAGAAACCCATCTTCCTGACTGATATTGTTCAATTTCATCTACAGAATCATCATCAGCAGGGCGAACATTATAAGAAATCCTGTCATGTCCCTTGTAAACATACTTGTAGAGATATTTTACTGCCTTGATTGTAGAGCAAACTTCGACATTAATATGACAATCAAACAACATAGACAAATAAGGATTGTAAGGAATCACCCATTGGTTGTTTAGCTGTGCACCACGAATAGTGACATTTTCCCCCGTGTTTCTTCTTCGGTATATAGGATAACCATCCTTATTTGTACTTGTACAGATGCATATGGTTTAGGGAATTTATTCTTACAGCTTAGTTTTTGCCCTTCCTTCCGCATACATGGACAATGCGGATTTAATGAGCCACATGGACCATGCATCATGTGTGCTAGAACAATCTTGCGAAGAATAGGGTTATAAGTATCTGGAATTTCAGCACATACAAATTTATCATAATCAGCAGGACAATTAACTTAATTCTGGTTTTAAGATTATCAAGAAATGAGCATGTGGAAGGCCTCGTTTCTGAAACTCTACGACATACACCATAGCTGCAACCGTACCAAATACCTTTTTCTCCATAATTTCTCTTTTCAATGCAAGTAATTTTATTCTGAAGATCCGTGCTACTAAATCAGGACGATCTTGTGCTGCTTCACCAGGTGCTAATTCAGACTTTATTTTTGGCCAGTTAGCGTTGCATGTCATCGTGACAAACAAATCAGGCTTACCAAATCTCTGCACCAAAGCCATGGCATTAAGATACCGTTTTTTCATATCCCGAGGACCTCCTATGAAACTTGGAGGCAGGATTACTCTTCGACCAACATTGTGTGCTTTAGTTTCTCCACTATCTAGAGAATCAAGGATTCCTTGATATAAATCAGCTCTAATGGTTGACTGGTTATTGCGTAGATAGTCGAGCCTTGTATTCTCTATCTTGACATACATGTCAACAATGTATTGTTGTAAACATCTACCGGCTCTGAGCAAGAAATTGTTAGGCCGTATTTGCAATCTATATGCATAATATTCTCTTGGAGAAATGAATTTATCAGCACGTGTATGCTTCTTCTTTGCCCCTGTAATTATAAATGCATCTTATTAAGTAATAGAATATAATAATACACTTGAACATAAATATAATCATGTACTTACGTATTTCTTCCTGACTCAACAAGTCTTCAACAGTGTGGACAACGCATGACATTATTGGATTAGGGGTATAAACTTGCTTGTCTTCTGTCAGCATGAGATGTTTTCTTTAGCCCTTGCATCCAACCACATTCTCCACGAGGAAATAACAATGGATATTGTAATGGATCATAACACCCATAGTTGTGATAGATTCGATGAGATTCACAAGATTTACCAGATACAAGTATGTGAGGGCTTAAAGTATCACTTGATGAAGCACTGTCTGGCCAAATAACAGCAACATCATCAACAGTTGGGGCATTGTACACACGTTGATCATATACTGTATTTTTATTCAATACAATACGTGTGTCTTCAGCTACATCTCTTTCTTTTAAAGAACGGAAAAATGCAGCATATGGATTCTGCTGAGAAACACTCATAAGAATATCAATTATATCTTGCCTTAATTCTGGAAAAGACCCAACCCTATTCTCAGCTTCACGTTGGCCATCATAGAAATACAGTTGCAAGTATTTAGGTGGCCCATCATCAGGTAATAAATCAGGTACAAAATGATATAGTTGGCCATGCAACTTGAACACATAAATGCCCTTGTATGTACTTGCATCAAAGTTTCCACCTATGGAACTAAATGCAAATAGATTATTATATAACCGAGCATACTTTCGAAAGTGTACAGCATCTTCTTCCAGTGATGTGAATAAGCGAATAAGTTCGGGAGGGTACTCATTTACAGCTAGTTGGATATCTCCATCACCGCAGCAGAAATGGGCGGTCTCACTTTCAAATTTTTTAGCGCAGCATTTTAAACAATAATGAGGTGCACACAAAGTATGTGACTTTTTGGGTAGCGGTTGACCAATCATCGCAGCAGGTATACCTATGTACAATACAAGATATAAATGGATGTACATAAAAGCTTCTAAGATACAAAACAAGGCAGAGTAGCTGTAATTTTAAAACATACACTTTTCTTTCTGTTTATGGGCTTTTTTGACCACCTTCTTAGCCACAGTAATACCTTTTCCACTGCAAGGTAATCAAATACACTTAATATATAATTAATCTAATTATCATTAAATTTGATATTTATATACACATACCTCTTTGCATGTATGCTTCCATTTTTTTCAATGCATCGACTACGTTTAGTCAACTGCGTCTGAGATGTACTACCACTTTCTTGTTCACTGCATATTTACAAAGGCAATAATAATAATAAAATTTAAAGTTTCTCTTCTTCTGCTCTTCCTCCATCCCTCAGATGTCGAAAAGAAAGGATATTAAATGAAGTTGAAGGCTATGATTCTAATCAGTGCATAAAGTAGATGTAGTAAATTAGAAATGGACAATGCATGGCATGCAGAATTTGCATATGCAAAATAAACAACGTGCACAGTAATTTGGGTAAGTCTATAGGCAAATATTGACAAGTTTTGAATACAAGTACTTCTCTGAGTAATGCTTAGCCTCTAAATTATAAGTAAATATGAGACAAAGAACTATAACTAATAACAATAGTATACCTATATCTGAAAATTTCAGATGATTCTTCAAATGAACGTCTTCGTTTAGATACTCTTCGAATAAGCTGAGTTGAATCATGTACTGATGGACTATATGTAGAAGTTAAATTGCTGTAGTTAGTATGAAACATAGAAATAATTGTAATGTAAATACTAATCATTGTTTCAGTACCTAACAGATGATGATTTAGATGAGTGTTGTGCAGCCTGATTTAATCGTTGACAACTCTTACGAGATAACCGTGGTATTCCAGAATTACAATCTACCATACAAAAGGAATTTCCAATAAAAGGTTCACATTATTGATATCAGTATAGTCCATAAGTATAAAATTTTTTTGATATAATGAGTGCAAAACATGTAAAGAACAGAAGGAATTACCCATTATAATGTAATTCTACAAAGTGATTACTGAAAAGGCAATTAAGCTATCTGCAGTAACCTAACAACCATAAATGATTTCAGGACTTTATCATCTACTTATATCAATGAATATAATTTCAAACAATAAACAAACACCATTAAACACCAAGGGCACAAGTACAAAACATAGTGAATAAGTACTTTTTCATATAATTAAGGAAATGATTACATGATTTCAGAGCATGCTCTGCGTACAACTTCCTAAGAAAAATAGGCTTCCCTTAGCAAAAGGTAACATTACATTAATAAGTACCCCAACCTTCCAAAAAAAGCAAAGTAAAATTAACAACCAAAGCTAAACTGGCTATCTTCCAATACATCTAATTTCAAAAGGGAAGCTAATAAGACCTAAAGCTTATTCTAAAGCCATTGAAATACAACAATGACATACTACAACAACATAAATCTAATCTAACTTAGGCTTCTTAAAAAGTGTTTCTACTTCAGGAATATCAGCCTCAGCCACCAGGCCTTCAGATGTTCCAATTCTCAAGGCTGTTGGGCGATAAACATTTCCAACATTGGTTCGCTTGATTGGACAAGGAGGAGGTACTTCACTAACAAGGATCTTTGTTACCTCATATGTTAGAGTGACACACTCAGCATTAGCAGCAACGTCTAAAGGCTCAGATTGTCTAGATTGCTCTCTTAGACAATCAAGATGTTCTCTTAAAATGAAATACTTCTTTTGAACCAAAGAGCATTCTTCACTTACTTTTGCTGCAGTACCATAGTTAGCATCAACTATCTCTAAATTATATTGGCAGGAAATGTAAAACACTAGTCTCTTTGCCACCTTCTGTTGAGCAATGGCTGCTGTTAGACAAGGTTCGCTGAAAATACACTCCTTCCTCATGTTAGTAGGTGGACAAGTCACCACAACCCAGGCTATGTAACCATGGCCATCGACCCAAGTATATTCAACAGCAGTTGCACAAGCACCAGTTTTCCTGACAACAACACCTAGAAATTGTGTACAGTCAAGTGAAACATCAGCATAGTCCAATGCTGAATGCGTTCCAGAGTCAACTCTCCCAGCAGGTCTACATGACCCCCTCCTCTCTTGTACTAATTCAGCACATTTGTGCTTGTAAAGCCTAGTACAGAGCTGATACATTTTAATTCTATCGTAAGTGAAATCAGCTACCGAACTCCAAACCTAGAAATCAGTCTATGCACAGCTTTATGAGCTGCCCTCTCACGAGTTTCATCAGCTGAATCAACCTCTCCACCGTAAAACAGAAACCCAAACCGACTATTTGGTCGATTCACTCGCACACACGCATTATGCTTCGCTACATCTATGAAGCCATAAACTGGTTTTGAAAATTTCAACCAAGCAGTTATCTTTTCCAAAAGAGGCTGGAATGGAATGAAAACTTTGCGTGGTGCTACAGCCATAACCTGTAACGGGAATAACCACGTTAAGGACTATGAGTAAACGATGAATGACCCTTTTCATCATGGCTTTTTCAAAAGCATAAACTACACAAACAAACTTATACAAAAGAAAAGTAAAAACAAAATCTTAAAACCACCCCCCCTCCTCTAAAAAAAAAATTAAAAAAATAAACCACCAAAAAGTAGAAAACAAAATAAGCAGAAAAGAATGTTTATCAAAATTTCTATTCAAAACATTTGCTTGTATATACATAGATATACAAAATAGGTAGATGATAGGACCAGTAATTACATAATTCCAACCTTAGCATCATTCATGATAACAATCTAAGTGAATTTACCCATGGAACATAACAGTAAACATACAACACAGTCTACTAAAACCAAAGGAAATGGGAATTTGTACAGGGAATAGACCAGTCATTAAATAAAAGAAACTCAAAATCAGTCAAAATACTACACAAATGAAGCCTTTTAGAACTGTAAGAAGAACACATACCAAATAAGAATCACACTACAATAATAGAACAACAACTCCTACACAAATCCCTGCCATGTAAAGAAGAAACAATAATCAGCTACTTATTAATCAGGATTGCAACAACAGCACAATCTAACAGTATTTTTTGTTGAATGTATGGATTTTGTGTTATATTCAAGTGATTTGTACTTCCAGATTTGTCCAATTCGGATAATGCACTGGTCAAGATAATAAAAGTAGAGATTTTAAGTAAGCGATGTTTAATGTCTGAATTTGCAATCGTTGTCCAAGAAATCAAAGCATATGACATAGAACCAGCTTCTAGTTCGGTGCAAAAGTACAAGCACTTACAAATAGAACACTGTCTGAATTTAAATCCTGATCTACCAGCAACCACAATAGAAACATGCACAAGCTCATCCAACACCAGACATCTATATATATATATAAAGAGTAAATTCCCAACCCTAGCTAACAACACCGCCTTAATTTTTTTTTTTTAAAAAAAAAATAAATAAAAATAATTCAGTCAAAGTAATCGTACAAAAGTGCTACTACCTAAGTCACCTACTCTGATAATAGGCAACACTAAAACAAAGCAAGAAAATATGGAATTTGTCATTGGACAAAAATTTGGAATTTGCAACTTGGGACCACCAACAACAAACACAATGCTAGCTAAATTAACAACTAACAATGAAATATTGTTATTAATCTATAATTAAACCAAAACATGAACTATACCCAAATAAAACATACAACAATGAAATCCATGTCCACAAACCTCGTGACTTACGCGGCTGCCTGAGCCTCCTCCACCATTCCTCTAGCAATTTCTGGCGACCATTGAGCAGTACCACTGCCATGGCAACGACTTCCATTCTTCTGAAGACACCTCCCTACCTAACCCAGACAATTGGTTGTGAAAAAAAAAATAGTTGCGTAATAATAAATTTTTTTAAATTCATTCATCAAAAAAGCAGCTAGCACTGACCAAAGATGCAACGTGGCCCATAGAAGCAGCTGGCAACACACAATCCACACATACTACTCGTATATTACTATCTCATTCACAAGAAAAGGGAAAAAAAGGGCAAATTGGGTAATATATTATTGTTGGGGGCAGTAGAGTAATAACACCAAGAATCACTGTTCATAAGCACAGTAGAGAGCAAGTTGATGGAAGTTTTAATGTTTACTAGGGGATCCTACGCGCGCGATGCGCGCGGTATAGGTAGTGTTTCAAGTTAAGTTATTGCAGTTAGTCTTAATACCTTATGCATGTTTGCATATATTTTATTATAACTATTTGTACATATGCGATTAATATGTTGAATGTCATGTTTCTTAGCAATGCTCAAAACTTTAGCAAATTACTGTAGAATTGGTGAAGGAGTTGTATAAAGTATTGAGCTCTAGACATGGAAATGTTGCTATATTTAAAGCACAGATTGAAATGGTTCAATTAGCAGGACATCACATGTCTATATTTTTCTTGTATTCATATAAGATACCAATACACCTCACTTTAAGTTTTAATCGGTTAAAGTTATGATCGTAATAATTACAGTAAATTTCATTTAACAATGATTGCCTTGTAAATAATTTATTTTATAGAGTAAATTAATATTATAAGTCATTAATTTATTTTGTTAAACTTACAAAAATAATGAAGTTATTTTCTTGAATCGGTAAAAAATGCAGTGGACAAAATGGACCAACCTCAAAAACTAATGGTCTGTTCTCATACGATTATTTTCAGTTCAGTACAGTTCAGCTCTAATAAGTTCAGTTCAATTCAGTTCAGCTCT
Source organism: Chenopodium album (assembly GCF_948465745.1). NCBI lineage: Eukaryota > Viridiplantae > Streptophyta > Magnoliopsida > Caryophyllales > Amaranthaceae > Chenopodium > Chenopodium album. The sequence goes on along the minus strand of NC_137844.1, from coordinate 5,670,696 downwards.
TAATTTTCTTCTCTCATAAAATATTCATTTCAGTTCAGTTAAGTTCAGCTCTAATAAGTTCAATTCAGTTCAGTTCAGTTCACATATCTTAATGCTTTCGGAATCAACGAACATAGTGTGTCCTAAGTCGGTAGCAAGATCAGAAGGCTCCAAGAGCCCTGGATAAAGATTGAAATCTTGAACTAATCAAAACTCTCGTTCAAATCAGTTCAGCTCAGTTTAGTCAATGAGAATAGACCCTAAGTTAAGTGGAGAAATAAGGTCCAAGGATCAATAACAGTAGATGTTGAGTGATTGACTGTGTGAAATTGTCAATCAAGTTCATCCCCAATTCAAATTTCTACCAAGCTAGTCTTCAGTTCAAATGAGTAAAAACTTGGGCAATTATTGCTTAGACCTTAAGAGTCATCAAACTAACTAAACTATCTCAATGACATTAATACCGCAATCTCTTGAATAACTTTCTGGTTATTGTATTTGACCAACCTTTGTCTTAGCTTCTGTTATTATTATTATTATTATTATTAATTTTTTTTATTTTTTATTTTTTATTTTTTTGTTAGAACTACTCGTATGATATTTCGGATTTCACTTTCATGAACTTTTTTAAATGAACCAATACCCTTGTGAACTTATATCAAAATCATGGACATCGATTTTCTCTTACTGTCCGAAATATAACCGATTCACCAACCCACACTTGAGCCTGATTTTTCATATATCAATTTCAGTTTCAACACAGTTGCTTTTGCACTATATTGGACAAATATTTGCTTCCATAGTTTCTTGTGCTTCATATAGGAAAGAATGTAAAAGCAAAACCTCTCTTAATCATACTTATGAAGGTTAGGTTTTAAAAAAAAATACTTATGAAGGTTTGAATAATTAAAGCAATCCTAAGTTGATTATACTGACAAGTGAGCAATTAAATTAACTATAAAACCCATGTTGTGAAATTGATCAATAATAACAAATTAGCAATAAAATAAATACATTGATTATTCATAAACTACTCATACAACATTAATTGAGGTATAAAGGTAATTAAACATTTTCAGGGTTAAAAATGTCCTAACATTATTCATAAGAGTATTTTCTAAAATAAATACATTGATTTTTCATAAACTACTCATACAACATTTATTGGGGTATAAAGGTAATTAAACATTTTCAGGGTTAAAAATGTCCTAACACTATTCATAAGAGTATTTTCCCACTTTTTATGAGGTAGGGCAATAAAATAAATACATTGATTATTCATAAACTACTCATACAACATTAATTGAGGTATAAAGGTAATTAAACATTTTCAGGGTTAAAAATGTCCTAACATTATTCATAAGAGTATTTTCTAAAATAAATACATTGATTTTTCATAAACTACTCATACAACATTTATTGGGGTATAAAGGTAATTAAACATTTTCAGGGTTAAAAATGTCCTAACACTATTCATAAGAGTATTTTCCCACTTTTTATGAGGTAGGGATATGGGTTATAGATAAAATAGAAATATAAAAAACAATAGTATGAAATTGACCAGAATTAGGCTAACACTCGTAACACCCCTCATGTTGCATTGCATGTAAACAGCAGCAATCACAGGATCAACAGAAAATTGGGAGTAGGGAATTTCAATTGCTTGCCAACTTATATGGAGATTTTGGTCCTCTTTATTTTATTCATGCTGGACCGACACTATATTTTGTGGGCTCTCCTTATTTTTGTGGGATTGTGGGGTAAATTTGATTTAATTTTTTGGGTTTAAAAATAAAAATAAAATAAGTTTGTACCGAAATATAAAAAGAAAAATGAGGTGGCAAATGGCTGGTGAAAGGTTGGCGTGTGATAGCCGCGTGGGTAATTGGTCCACTGTCAGGTATTGACCCAATGACCCATGGCCCATCACATTCCATCCTTATCCACTTTAATTGCACTGCTAATCTTTACACAAACTCCGTTTCACAATAATCTTAAATTAAGTACGATCTCCATCAAATTACGATACAACAAAATCTTATATGTGATTGGCCACATAGTGTGGATAAATGGGTAATTGTTCACAATACACAATAATCCTAGTTATCAGAAATGTTTAATAAGGTAAATAAATGAAAAAAAAAATGATGAAATAAGAGTAAAAAATAGGTTAAAAAGATATATTTCATATATTATCAAGTATAAAACGGATCAAAGCGATAAATAATTTATTAAAATCATTATGAAATGATGAAGTACTAGATATGTGAACCGTGATGTGTTTTTATCTAGAAATTGATATCCTTGATTAGCTTATAGCCCCATACAAATAATACAACCACATTCTTATTTATGCATTTACAAAATATAAAAAATGGGGTACAATTGTATGGACCAATTTTGATTTGACAAAATGCAATTTTTTAAGTTGATGTTTGACAAATGACACTTGTATGACTAGTTTCTTGAGCCATTAAAATAAAGCGTTCTTTTTTGTATTTTACTCTGTATGTATTTTTGATCAAAATAATGTATAGTAGGAGTACCATGCATTAGTAAATGGGATTGAAGATTGAGTATGGCATACCCTTATTTTTGCTGAATTGAAATTATTTTTACTAAAATAAAATTATATTTGCTGAACTTAAATTATTTTTATTGAACTTAAATTAATTTTACTGAACTGAAATTATTTTTGTTGAATTGAAATTATTTTCACTGATTTTCTATTATAATTCTTATTTAAGAAAACTGAATTTTACTGAACTGAAATTATTTTTACTTAATATTATTTTTTAAGGTGAAAAGAACAGGGCCTAAGAATAATACATAATGTTGACTATATTTAATTTTAAATATTACAATAATTGAAGTTGATATTCACTTAATATATTGATCTTTAGAAAAGAAAATATATATAATGTAGGACCTACCTTCAAAATAAATAAAATAAAATAAAATAACATTATCTCACTAAAAGTTTTATATTATACTCTTATACTCGATAATTTGGAGTAAACTTGTATAACAAATATGAAAACATTATACAATTCCAAAAGCTATTGATTACAAAGTAAGTACTTATTATAGAGTACATATATACGATCTCTAACTAACTAATTTATAGTACTTACTATGATTATTCCATACTTATGCATAAAAGTATCAAAAATAAAAACCATGAATCTTATTTTTGAAAGGGTATTATTTTTTTTTTTTAAAAGTGATAATAATTAAACAAAGTTGTTTACTACAAAGGGCATATTCACTTTAGCTTAATTTCAGTTCAATTCAGCTCTAATCGGTCCAGTTCAGCTCTAATCAGTCCAGTTCAGCTCAGTAAATGTGAACAAGCCCTAACAATTATTTTCCTCCTAATAATCATATAACTAGTATATAAAGCTAAACTTTTAGCCAGGTTATGAGACAGTGACACTTGACATTCCAACTTTTTTCCAATCTAAGTGTCGCGTCATGTTGGATAGATTTAAATAAACTTCATAAGATAAAAAAGTTAGTTTAGAATTCTATTTGGAGAGAATTTTAAGATAAAATTATTATTTTAGAATTTAATTTTCGATAAAATACCAATATTTCAGATGTATAAATTGAATTATAATTTTATTTAAAAAATTATTAGATTATAATTCTAAAAAATTATCATATGAATTTATTTTTTATATCATAATATTTTTTTTTGAGAAGGAAGTAGTTTAAAGAGTAAAACATCCATTTATAATATATACTAATCGGTTAAAATAATATACTTCACAATTTAATATAATTTTATTATTATGTAGACCTGTCAATTAGGGTCGGATCATGAGTTATCTCGAATTGGGTCACTTCAGGTTACGAGTCAAGAAATGTTCAACCTTTACCCAAAGTTTTGAATTCGGGTTAACTCGATGAGCTTTGAACATTTATTTTATTTAATTTATTTTTTGCTAATTTTTTATTTTTTTTAATGTATTAAATTAAATCGAACATTTCCACCAACATTATTATTAGTCATTACATGCCTATTAGATAGCAAATTGTCATAAAAACACATCAATTCCCAACTAATTTTGTATCAATGATATATTTTAAAATTTGACATATAGATTAAAAATTTATCTAAAAATTCATTAAACAACACAAGTATCGCACGGATACAAAACTAGTACTTTTATTTAAAGGTTTTAAAAAAAAAAGTGGGATTGAAATAGGGTGGGGGACCACAAAGAGGGTGATGGTAATAGAATGTTCCAGGGGTTTGAACTGCTTTTTAAGCTCATCCACTTTTCCTAACCATAAACATTGCTGACTAACACCGTGACATAACCATATGACAACACACTCACGCTGATATTGAAATTGTTTCCACTCCTTTTTTTTCTCTTTTTCTACGAAATGGGCCTTGTATGCTTCTCATATGGGCCTCTATTCAACATGTTTGTTTTGAAACTTGAAAAACTGCATGTGAGATATCTTCAGAATTCAGATAATCATCTACTTGAGTATAAATCATAAATACATGTTTATTTTAGATAATTGACACAATTAAATTTAATATATTTTAACCATTGATATTAATATTAATGTACATAATTAAAAACTACTCCACACTATTTAATATACCTTATTAATACCTATGCAATATTTTACGTTCTAACATTTGGTTTTGATTAGTAAAATACTATATTCAAAACAAGTTTTATAAATAGTGAAAAAGTAAAATTATTTCAATAATTTTGGAATGAAGAGAGTTTTATTGATATGGAATTTGAGTGTTGTAGGACTACTAACCATTGCAAGATGGTGCTCAAGGATTGTAAGATGGTGCCAAGAATTGGGATTAAATTTCATCTATACCATCTTTCCTTTTGTGACTCCTCATAGGTAAAAGTTGAATGAGCTTAGAGCCTCAAGCAAAATAAGACTATATTAGTTCAGTTAAAATAAGGTCATATTAGTCAAAAGTTTTATAATATTCCTAATGAATATAAGTTCAAACAATATAATTCTAGACAAAATACGTTGAATCAAATAGAGGCATATGTTAAATAGATATCTTAGCTCGAATTACTAAATGGTAAAAAATTGAAAAACAGAAATGCCGCAAGGCAATAGCTGATATAGTAGTCCGAAGGTTGTAACGAATGGTCGAATGGATGTTTAACAACAATTCAAAGGAAAACTGAAGATATAAAGATTATACCATTGTCCATTGCCCAGCAATACCTGAATTATGAATATTGCTTATTTACTTTGGCCTAAAAAACTTGTGTTGGCCCATTTGTCAAAATACCAATAAAATTTTCACGGCCTTACGGGCAACAGGTTAAATACCCGGTTGCAAGATTTCCTTTATCTCCTATTCTCCTCTCAAATCTCATAATCAAAGATCAAATAGATTAACTTTTTTTTTTTTTTTTTTGACAAGGGATACAAGCAAATTACATATTAATACTAAAGCAAATAAAATTAACCGTTGTTTCTCCCGCTATTTGATAGACTAATGAGTATAGACTAATGAGATTCATCTAAAAAGTTTTATATTTAAAAATGTTTTTATAAGAAGCTGATGATGGCATGTTGCTCTATACTGTATATTTGCATCACTTGTAAATACATGACCATGCACATTCAAATTACAGAGTTATACAAAAGTTAAAACTTTTTGCATTTACTGTTGAAGTTTTTTTAAAATCAAAATCTAAATATCGTTTCAATTAATAAAAGTCACCCAAAATTCAAATATCATTTCACGAATTAATAAAAGCCACCCCAAGGTACTCCTAAACCTACACATTTTATGTATCTTAAACAGTTAAAAGTCTTCTAAAATAATCACCATTGTAAAATTTGACTTGGTGTATATTCTTTACTCCCCCTATCACACAAAATACCAAATAAGCACTTGATGACAAAGTTGGACAGAACCGTTAATTCTTGATTACTTTGTGTGAATTATAAAAAGAGGCCATATCCAATTAGGAAGCTCCACTACAAAAAAATTGTCTTTTGGTAGCGATTATTTCGTAGCCCCGCTACAATATGCACATATGTTTGTGAAATAGTTGAGGAATCTGTATCATTTTACAATCGAAATAGTAAACCCATATAAAATCGATACGAAAAACATAATAATATTTATTCACCTTTATTCTGCACATTTATAAATTTATGGAAAAACGTATCGTTTACAGTTGCCACCAAGCATATATGACCTCGTTAACTTCTATCCCTGTGTCTATGGAAGATAGTTTACCGAATTTAGCCCCGAATTCGTTACCTATTACCTGTCTTGTATGGAATGTACAAGGAGCAGGAAGCCCCAATTTCATTTCTGTTTTGAAAGATTTGGTTCGGACCAACCAACCAAATGTCATTGCTCTAATGGAAACACATATGGGTGGTGAACAAGCTTTCAAGATTGCTTCAATTTTAGGATATTCAGGCCACACTCGGGTCGATGCAGTGGGTTTTAGCGGAGGTATTTAGGTCTATTGGCGTTCGGAGTTGGTGTCAGTTAACCCAATCATCAAACACAATCAACACATCACAAGGGTCGGAGCTACCCCTTGGTACTTCACGGCACTTTATGCGAGTCCTGATCTAGCAAAGAAGCAAGAATTATGGGAAGAGTTAAGAAATTTTGCTGATAATCATAACCATCCCTGGCTTATTGCGGGTGACTTCAATGACACTAGATTTCCATCGGAAAGAAACTCTTCTTGCAGAGAAACGACTCGCCGCTCGAGGTTATTCAACGATTGGATAGAAGAGATGGACCTTCTGGAAGTGGAATTCTCTGGTGCGGCGCATACATGGGCTAGGGGTTTAACTCCTACAACTCGTAGAAGTGGAAGACTATATCGAGCTTTGTGTAATGATTCGTGGGCCATGAGATTTGACAAGGCTGCTATGAAGCACCTTACTGCCTATCATTCGGACCACTGCCCTCTTTTCATATCCTCAAATGGTTTCGCTCCCTTGCAAGCGTTGCATAGGCCTTTTAGATTTCAAGCCACTTGGCTTTCCCATGAGACGTTCAAAGAGTATGTATCACAAAATTGGGACTCTACTAGTTCACTTATGCTAGCCCTCTCGAAGCTAGCCTTGAATCTTTAGGTTTAGAATCGAGATACGTTTGGGAATAGCTTCAAGCAAAAAAGAACTTTATTGGCTAGGATTGGAGGGATTCAGAAAATTCTAGCTACTAGGATGGACCGTGGATTGCTCATATTAGAAGCGAAACTTCGAAGAGAGCTTGATGAAATTTTGGATCGTGAAGAAACTTTTTGGTATCAAAAAGCTCGGGTGGATTGGCTTCAAAATGGAGATCGCAATACTACTTTTTTCCATTTAAGTACTATTGTGCGTCGTTGGAAGAACAAGATAGTGACACTCAAAGATAATGATGGCGAATGGTTACAAGATAAAAATGCGATACAAAATCACATTGTGACATACTTTGAAAATTTGTTCAAAGAAGAATGGGAACTTGCTTATTTCGATGTCCCAAGTGATATATTTCCAGAACTGTCCCCGCATCATTGGAGTATTTTGACGAGCCCCCACACAAAGTTCGAAGTGGATGTAGTGATTAAGGAGATGACTGCTCTTAAGGCCCCGGGCCCGGATGGATTTCAAGCATTATTTTACCAAAAAAATTAGGATATCGTAGCTAAAACAGTGTATGATACGGTCATCCCAGTGTTACAAGGTAAAGGCTTTCCAGATGAGCTTAATAGCACGTTTATTACTTTACTGCCGAAATTAGACCATCCGGAATTAACTTCACAATTCAGACCAATAGGTTTGTGTAATGTTGCATATAAGATTATCACGAAGGTGATATTTAATCGTCTCAAATCAGTATTGCCAATATTGATTTCAAATACTCAATCAAGCTTTGTTCCGAGACGGCAAATAATCGATAACATTGTAATTATGCAAGAGGTTATTCACAATGAGGCGTAAACAAGGAGCAAAGGGGTATATGGCCATCAAAATTGATTTTGAAAAGCGTATGATAGATTACGATGGTCATTTATTCGAGATACTCTTGTGCAAATGAATATTCTGATATTAATGATTGAGGTGATAATGGAGTGCATTACTTCATCTTCGCTGCAAATTTTATGGAACGGTGAACCCTCTCGTAGTTTTAAACCGAGTAGAGGCATTCGTCAAGGGGATCCATTCTCTCCATATTTATTTGTGATGTGTATGGAACGATTCTATCAAGTGATTGAAGAATCGATTGTTCATGGGCACTGGAAACCTATTAAAGCTAGCAGAGATGGGCCGGCTCTTTCCAACCTTTTTTTCGTGGATGACATCGTGTTATTTGCAGAGGCTAATTTGGATCAAGCTGACTTAATTCATACCTGCTTGAAGCGTTTTTTTGATGCATCGGGTCAGAAAGTCAGTTTATCTAAATCAAGTGTTTATTTTTCGGCAAATGTGTTGAGTGATAAGCAGCAGCAAATAGGCTCGGCTTTGGGGATGGAGGTTACTAGTGATTTGGGGATGTATCTTGGCATGCCTACGTTAACTAGTAGACTCACAAAAGAGACTTTTGGGCATTTGTGTGAAAAGATCGATCGAAGACTTGTCGGGTGGAAATCAAAATACCTTTCTCTAGCAGGGCGCATTACCTTGACAAAGGCAACTCTTTCCACTATGTCATTGTACTCAATGTAATCGGCTAAAATACCTCGCTCCATTTGTGATGACATTGACAAAAAGACGAGGAGGTTTATATGGTGTAGAAGTAAAGACCGAAAGAATATCTTCTTTCGTGGGAAATGTTGCAGAAGCCGAAAGGATTGGGTGGGCTATACACTCTGCAAGACAATCAAATGCTGCGTTTTTAACAAAGTTGGGATGGCGTGTTCGGTCCGAACCTCATTCTTTATGGTCAAGAGTATTGAGGGCTAAGTATTGTAGAGGGCAATGTGATGTGGATATGTTCGAGCCAAAAGCAGGGATGTCGAATGTTTGGACTGGAATTACAGAAAATGCTGTGACTTTGAATAAAGGAATTAAAGTGGATATTGGCAATGGTCAATCAACTCTGTTTTGGGATCATGTTTGGGCCACTAATAAGCCTCTAAGTGACATGGTTACACAAGAATTACCAATGGAGTTAGCTGGTGCAACTGTTGCAGAAATGTGGGAAGAAAACTTTGGGTGGCGTTGGGAAATTTTCAGTCCTTACTTGCAAGAAGATGCTCTCAAAGGTATTCAAAACCATGTTGTTCGTGAAGACCCTGCTGTTGGTGATCTCACATACTGGAAGATAAATTCGAAGGGCAAATTTACCATAAAGTCAGCTATTAGCATAATGAGCCACGAGACTGATGTACTTGATGACGATTGCTGGAATTCGATTTGGAAGGCTCCTGTTCAGCAACGTATTCGAGCTTTTTTATGGTTGGCTTGTCATGACAGAATCCTTGGCAACCTTAAAAGATACAAGAGGCAGCTAGTGGATGACCCCAAATGCTTTGTTTGTGGCCAAAGTGAGGAGAGTACTCTTCATATCTTGTGTGACTGTCCGGCTGCCAAACAAGTCTGGCGCATTGTCTTAACTCCAACCTTATTCCAGGATTTTCATCATCGTTCTTTAAATGAATGGATCACTCACAATCTTCAAGAGTTGGGTACAGAGGATGAACAAGGATGGTCGACTCTCTTTGGTATTGTGGCTTGGTGGATTTGGCGATGGCGTAATTGCTATGTTTTCAACCGATGTAATGAAATTCCAGTTGACTTGGGTGCTTTCATTAGGATTAGAATTGATGAAGCATTCCATAGCATGAACAAATAAGAAGAGCAAAGGTACGTGAAAAGCAAAAAACAGGAACACCTCGTATCTTGGCAGGCCCCTAAGTATGGGTGGTACACTTTTAATTGTGATGGGGCAGCCAAAGGAAATCCAGGCTTGGCAGGCGGAGGAGCTTTAATTCGAGATCATGAAGGTAATTTTCTATCAGGCTTCGCTACAAATTTTGGAAGGTGCACATCGTTCAGAGCTGAAGTGTTGGCTTCAACTCGTGGACTTGAGCTGGCAAAAAATCTACAAATTGAGAAATTGGAGGTGCAACTGGATAATTTGGCTTGCATACAAATACTGCATCAAGGGAAAGCCCCTAGAGGAGAGAATTTTCACGAGCTAAAACGATGTCTGAATATGCTTGCAGAAGATAGATGGGAGACCAAGGTTGCACATACATTTCGTGAAGGCAATCGCGCGGCGGATTGGTTGGCCAACCGCGGAGCAAGTAATGACATGCATTTTGAACTTTTACATTTTATTCCTGTAGGTCTTGGTAAGATTTTAGACGAGGATAATAGAGGTGTGGCTTTTCCACGCCGAATTCCTCCATAGTTTTGATTTTATGTTTGTAATGTTTTTTGTTCTGTTTTTGTTTTTTCTTATTTCTTGGCTCTGCCTCTCTTGAATAAAAAAAAAACAGTTGCCACCAAAATCTAAAAATCGATACGAAAAGCCTTTTTTACACTACATTTTACAATTTTGTTTGACAAAGAAAACATAAAATATGTCATAGCTCATTGGAAAAACATTTAATATTATAGCTTGAGGTTGCATGTTTGAATCTTGTATAGAGCATATATATGTAAGGATTTTTTTTTTATAGCGATTACAATCAATACAAAATGTTAAAATAATCGCTACGAAAAGGTAATTTTTTTGTAGTGCTCTGACACTCATATATATACGAAGTAGATAAAATAAACAATATCATTACACAATTACATAAATAACCTTAGGGTTATGTTGCACTATTACTTTGGAATGATTATTATCAGTTCCTCAAACTTAAGGTTAAAATGATTAATAAATTTTCATGCACACACACACAAAACCTAATCCTAACATACGTAGTAATAAACCTATAACTATTCAGTTTTTAAGTGATTTTCACTTCTCATAAGTTCATAACAAACCTTTCATTAATACAACCTCGTGGAAAACACAAAGTCTTATATGTGGCTGGCCACACCGTATGGCCAGCTACTTTAAGGGTTACTTCACTAGTGTAATGGGGGTTACTTGGTTAGTGTTAAAGGGATTACTTCGTCATTGTTACAGAGTTATTCGGTCAGTGTTATAGGGGTTATTCGGTCGGTGTAGGGAATATTTCAAGCATCCCACACTTGAGCTCCACTGTGATCATACACTTAAGCATGGTGGCGTCAAAAGGGAAGGAAGCTAGAGCAAAAGAGTTGCCAACAAGTTTTAGGAACTTGTAAACCGTTCATAGGGTGAAGGTTACACCCTTTCACGATCCACGAGATCGCTAACTCCATAGTGGTCCTGAACCATGATTGGATATTCGGGGATGAAGGTACAAATCCAACCTAAAAGAGATTGAACCTGCCCTAAATAGGCCTTTACTTTATTCTTCTCATATTCATGTGCACTTTCTGACTAACATACAATCAATATATTAATCCTAAACCTGTTAAATCTATATTGGTTGATTATTAATGCACAAATAATTCTATTATTGGCGATCACTTGAATTAAAACCACATTAGCCTAAATAAAATTATTAATTATCTTATTAAGCGTGATTTCAAGTACGAACTCCCTTTAAACCTGCAAGAGAGGGCGTGATCAAGCAATAACAATAATATCAGACAACATAATAATATCGATACAACAAATCATCATCATAACAATAATAATCTCATCAAAGCATAATAATATTAGCAAGATCCTAGGCATGATACTAACAAGATTAATAACAAATCTTAGCATGTCACTAAACATTAAAGATCAAAGCTTTAACCCTAACATGATACTAACATGATGGAAGAAATAAGAAACATCCTAAACATGATACTAGAAAGCAATAAATAAAATCCTAACATGATACTAGGAATTAAAATAATATAAACATGCTTTCTAAAGATATAGAGCAATGAAATTACTCACTTTGTTGCCTCGTATCTCTTTCTATCAAAACAATATACACATTAGTAACTTCAAGGAAAATATTAAACAATAAATCTAATCAAAGAATTGAAATAAGATTTGGGGCCAGCCCTCATAAATTATCAACCTTTCACGTCTAGGGCGAAGGCAACTTCGAGCTTGGTTAGGTGCGTCTAGGACTCGTGAATGCGATATTGTGTTATGAAAAGGAAAGGCTTAAAGAGGGAGAAATAACAAGCTTCTAGCTTTGAAAGAGAACAGAATTAGAATTAGATGATTGTTGGTGATTAAAACGGGGAAATACGACCCTATTTATAGAGAAAAACATCCAGAAACGATTAGAAAAGAGCTAGAATTCGAATCGAAATAAAATTCCTTTTGACGCGACAAGATAAGGACTATCACGGCGCGATAAAAACAATTTTTTGCAGATTTTGTTTTTATCATAACTTTTGATCCAGAAGTCGAAATAAGTCGTATAATATGTCGTTGGAAAGCTCTTGAAGTCTACTTTCCAACCCGATTAAAATCTTTTGTAGAATAAAAGATATGGCCGAAATAGTGGAAGGATGTTAGTTTTGGATAAAGTTTCGTATTTCTTTCATATCTTTTTCGTTATACCTCGGAATTAATATTATAATATATCATTGGAAAGATATTTTCAAGATCTATCCAACCATATAAAATTTGGATAAAAATTATGAGGCACGAAAATAATATCTGAATATATTCCATTTCGCACAGAACAAGGACTCTAAAAAAGAGGAGTTTTATTCAATTTCAAATTCTTTTAATCTTATCTTTCAAAAAAGGATAATTTAAATCTCTTAGAAACTCATAGAAGCTTCTAATTAATCCTAATTAGTTTAGGAATGGGATTAAAGCCTTTGGACCCTCCACATGATTATTGGGTCGTAGGTAAAATCCGGTTTGGGCTCAGTTTAGTATTTTAGCCATAACTTCCTCATTATTCATCGGAATTGGGCTTATACTATATCATGGAAAAGCTCTTTTCAAGCTCTATCCAACTACACAATTATTGGACCTATATTATGGACCAAAGTAAACTGGACTGAATGTCTTTCATAAACAGAGTATGAAAAGAAAGATTTTCAAAAATAGAAAGAGTATTTTTTTTATTAAAAACAGAGAGATTCACGAAAGTCTTTCACATTTCACCTCGTTCGATAATCAATGACGTGAAATGTATTCATCACTAGGTTTGGTTTTTGGGGAGACACAATCAGGTGTCTATAGTCGATATTACATGGGTTACTTAATCAAAGTTATATGAGGTACTTTAATTGGCCACACGATGTGGTCGGCCGCACACAAGACGGGTTGCGTTGAAAATTATACAGTAATAACGTCATGCGCACATGATTAACGACTTTAAGCATTCAACACGTCACCTCACACATCATGACACAACTATTAACTCCTTCACTTTCCCTTGCCTACCTTACACCCATACCTAACTAACAATCTTCAATTCTTCATCACAGCAACTTCACCCGGCCAAGAATGCCGGGCCCTGGCCCACACATGATATACACACTGGGATCGGGCCTGGGCTTGATGGTTGCATCCAAGGGTAGATTCAGTCCCCACCACTGCTTGTGCTACTCCATCAACGCCTTCTTCGGGCCGGACATCGGGTCATTCTTGGAGTGGCTGACATCCACCGTTGGATTTGGGGATTCCGTGGGGTCTGCCGTAGCTGATTACATCCACCACCCTTTTTATTATGTGGTGTTGTTGAGTTTCCCACTCTCTCTCCTCTACTCTTGGGCTTCTCGAGTTGCTCTTCAAAAGGGTAGTCTTGATTCTATTTCTGGGGTCAGTAATTGTGTTTATTTATGCTTTGTGTTTGTTTTTTTTTTTTTTTTTTTGAAAGAAATGCTTTGTGTTTGTTAATTAGTTTGATTATTGTTAATATTTGGTGCAGCAAGTTAGTTTAGTGTTTTGTATTGGAATTCTAAATTTAGTAATTAATTAAGTAAAGCTCAGGTGTTTTGGGGTCTGAATTTGGAAACTGGGTTGTTAATTTTTTAAGCTGATTTTTTTTCTATTAAAGAAAATAATTGAATTCAAGAATATTGTATTGCGATATCTCAAAAACAAAAGTCATATTCGACTCCCTCGAAAGAAAGGGTTTTCTCTCTAATACGTAGGGTTTGGCTGCCGGTGTGCCGGCTTCGATTGTTTCTTGTTCTCGTTTGATTCTGTAACCATGGCTGACGATTTACTAGACCGTTATGCAAATCTTAAGTTGGATGATGAGGATGGTGGAGTTGTTGAATTAGACTCTGCTGTTTCGTTACCTGAGCAGGAGAAGTTTCACTTGCTTTTAATCGGACGATTGGTGACTGAACGACCGTACAATACCGAAGCCTTCAAAACCACAATGACGAAGTCTTGGGGATTGACCAATAAATTAATTATTAAAATTCTTGGCCCTAATTTGTATGCGTTCCAATTTTTTCATTGGAGGGATAAGGAGAGGGTGCTTAATGGGTGCCCTTGGTGTTTTGATAACAAGTTGCTGGTGTTGAAGGAAGTGGAGGGGGATGAACAACCTGATAAGGTGGCTCTCTATCACTCTCCGTTCTGGGTTCGGGTGAAGAACCTTCCGTTTAATTGCAGATCTGATGAGGCTATTAAGGAGATTGTTTCAAATTGGGGGGAACCGATTGAAATTGAGAAAGACTTTCTGGGACTTGATCGATTTCGCCGGATTAGAGTCATGATCAATATTACTAAGCCCCTGCGCCGTTTTCAGAGGATACTTGATAAGGGAGGTAGGACAGTTTGTGTCGAGTTCGCTTATGAAAGATTGCCATTTTTCTGTTTTGCTTGCGGTGTTATTGGTCATTCAGAGAAGGACTGTTGTATGGTGTCTGAGGAGAGCAAAAAAGAGAAGTTAGGGTGGGGGCGTTGGCTGCGGGCGTCACCAAGGAAGGGGAAGGAGAAGGAGGATGAAGAATTGGCTGCTGTTTTGTCCTCGAGACGTCAGTTGTTTGTTACTAAGGAGGTGGGGGAGCTGATGGTTAGGGAGGAGGTGGAGGGTGTGGAGGTGAGAGAGGGGCCACTGTCTTTGGAGAAGGAGAGGGAGGATGTGGATAGCTCTGTTTTTGCTGCTGCTACTGTTAAAACAGGGGAGGGGGGTGCTGCTAGTTCTGTTAGTGGTGTGGGGAAGGGGAGTGCTGAGAAGGGTCATGTTGTGGGTTGTATAACGGATGGGGGGGAAGGGGCAGTGAGTGAGGGTGGGGAAATTTCTAAGGGGAAGAAATCTGGTGGTGGCAGGGGATGGAAGAAAATTGAGAGGAAGAGTGATCACTTTGATACTCATATGAGTGTAGTAGAATACGATGTTTTGGGGAAAAGAGTAAGGGAAGTAGATAAGATGATGGAGGAGGAGGTGATGGTTAAGAAGAAGATGGTGATAGACAATAAATTTTCTAGATTGCGGGAGGCGGTGGTTGCGGATGAGCAACCCCGCCGAGCTCAATGAGTATTTTGAGTATCAACTGTAGAGGGTTGGGCAATACCTCTGCAGTTGATAGCCTCCGAAATCTGATTCGGAGGGAAGCCCCGTCTCTTGTATTTATTATGGAGACGAAATTGAGTAGTGGTGAGATGGCTAAAATTCGTGCAAAATTTCCGGAGTATGAGGGATTAGCGGTGGATAGTTGTGGTAGATCAGGGGGAGTTGCTCTGTTGTGGCTCAAGGAAGTTTCGGTGGACCTTCTTTCTATATCTATACACCATATTGATGTCATGATCAAGTATGCTGCGGGGGAGACTTCGTGGAGGCTCACGGGCTTTTATGGGTGGCCTGAAGTTCATAATAGACATCTCTCTTGGAAGCTTTTATTGGAGTTGGCTTCTCAACGTGATGATCCTTGGGTGTGCATTGGGGATTTTAATGAGATCCTTGTTGAGTCAGAGAAGAAGGGGAGAAGAGATAGAGCTTTGTGGCAAATGGAAAATTTTAGAAATGCTTTAGAGATGTGTAACTTGAGGGATGTTCCTTGTTCGGGATATGAGTTCACGTTTGACAATGGTCAAAGTGGGCTAGATAATGTTCAATGTCGTTTAGACCGTGCCCTTGTGACATTGAGTTGGAATGATTTGTTCCCAAGTGCAAAGTTGCATAACTTAGACCGTGAATGGTCCGACCATGCCCCAATTCGGCTTAACTTGGTGGAGGGAGGGGGTGTGACGAAAAAGAAGGAGAAATTGTTTAGGTTCGAGCAAATTTGGGCCGAGCATGATAAATGTGAGGGGGTAGTAGAGGGTGCGTGGCAGTTAGGGGGTGGGACGGTGGAGGGGAACATTGCTGCTTGTGCGTTGGAGTTGAAGTTTTGGAGTGATAGAGAATTTGGGAGGGTCTTTAAAGAAATAAGAAAGAAGAGGAAAAGGCTAAGTAATTTAAATAAGGGAGGCAGGGAGGAACATCAGGTGAGGGAAAGGAAGAAAGTGGTAAAGGAGATTAGTGACCTCCTTCATATTGAAGAGATCTATTGGCGGCAAAGGTCACGTGCCTTATGGCTTGCGTCGGGTGATCGAAATTCATCTTTTTTCCACCGAAAAGCTTCCCAACGTCGCCAGAAAAATGCGATTCGCTATCTTGTTGATGAGGATGGGTCTCGGCATGATGATGAGGCAGGAGTATGCAATGTGGCTGTAAGGTATTTTAGCTCTTTATTTACCTCTTCGAATCCGGTGGAGTTTGATGAGGCGTTAGTAGGGGTGGAGAGGAGAGTGTCGGATGCAATGAATGAGCAACTTTGTGCGACGTACACTGCTAGTGAGGTTACAACAGCTTTGAAACAAATGCACCCTCTAAAGGCTCCGGGCCCGGATGGTATGTGTCCTTTATTTTTTCAAACTTATTGGCATATTGTTGGCCCTGCGGTGATTAATTTGGTGTTAGGTGTTCTAAATGGAGGTGTGCTTTCTAGGGAGATTAATAAAACCTTCATTGTGTTAATTCCTAAGAAAAAAGAGCCGGATAAAATGACTGAATACCGCCCAATTAGTTTATGTAATGTGGTGTATAAACTAATTACAAAAGTGCTTGCTAACCGCCTGAAATTATTTCTCTCGGATATTACCTCTCTGAATCAAAGTGCTTTTACTCCGGGGAGATTAATTACGGATAATATTTTGGTGGCTTTTGAGGTGTTTCACCACATGAAAAATTCTGCTAGCATGGGTGGTTCGTTGGCACTGAAGTTGGACATGGCTAAGGCGTATGATAGAGTAGAGTGGGGTTTTCTAAGAGCCGTTATGATAAGAATGGGTTTTGTGGAGTCTTTTGTGGATAGAGTTATGCATTGTATTTCTACTGTTTCTTTTGCGGTTCTTATAAATGGAGCACCTTCGGGGGAGTTTGTCCCTACTAGGGGCTTGCGGCAAGGTGATCCTCTTTCCCCATATTTGTTCATTTTGTGCGCTGAGGCTTTGTCGGGCTTGTTGAATAAGGAGGTTGAGAAGGGTAATTTGACTGGTATTACGGTGGCGACTCATGCTCCTACGATCTCCCATTTGTTGTTTGCAGATGATAGTATAATATTTTCGAAGGCAAATGCAGGTGAGGTAGATACCATTCGAGGGGCTCTACATACTTATGAGGTAGCGTCAGGTCAATTGGTAAATTTTGATAAGACAACGGTATCTTTTAGTAAAGGAGTCTCGGAGGAGAAAAAGAATGAGTTGGCGACTCGTTTGGGGGTTCAGCAGGTGGACATTCATGATAAGTATTTGGGTCTTCCCACGGTAGTTGGAAGGTCTAAACGAGTGCTTGTGAGGGGTGTGAGGGAGAAGTTATGTAAAAGACTTCAAGGGTGGAAGGGGGGAATGTTATCTAAGGCGGGTCGGGAGGTCCTGATTAAGGCAGTTGCCCAATCTATCCCAACCTACGCGATGAGTGTGTTCAAATTCCCGTCTTCGTTTTGTGATGAGTTACGGTCATTGGTGTCGAATTTTTGGTGGGGTCAGAAGAAAGGTGAGAGGAAGATTCATTGGCTAGCGTGGCGTAAATTATGTGAACCAAAGGCAAAGGGGGGCTTGGGGTTTAGAGATTTCAAGCTTTTTAATTCGGCCCTCCTTGCTAAGCAGGCGTGGAGATTAATGAAGTATCCGGATAGCCTTATTGCTCGAATGTTGAGGGCTCGCTACTACCATGATGGGGATTACTTAAGCTCGGAGCTTGGTGGGAATCCAAGTTATACTTGGAGAGGGATTTGGGGTGTGAAGTGGGTGGTTCAAAGGGGTATAAAATGGAGAGTTGGTGATGGCTTAAATATACCGGTGTGGGGTTGTCCGTGGATTCCCAACGCCCAATCTCGAATGGTGATTTCACCTTGTCCCGAGGATAGGAGGGGTATGAGAGTGTGTGACCTTATCCATTTGCCCACAGCTACGTGGAATATTCCACTTATAAAGGAATTGTTCCTTCCTTTTGAGTGGGATAGAATTTTGGCTATCCCTTTGAGCATGCGGCTTCCTGATGACGAGCTTAGTTGGGATTTGGAGAAAAATGGTGAGTTTTCGGTTCGATCAGCTTACCGGGCAATTTTTGGTGAATGTGATGGTGAAGATGGGGTGTCGGCCTCGGGAATTTCTTCGCTTTGGAATAAGGTATGGAATGCTAACACTTTGCCTAGAATTAAAATTTTCTTATGGAGAGCTTGTAGGGGGGCGTTACCCACGTCCTTGGGGTTGAGCAAACGCATTGAGTCTAGGCAAGCTTTGTGTAGCATTTGTGGGGTGGAGGATGAGTCCGAATTGCATTGTCTCCGGGATTGTGTAATAGCGAGATTGATTTGGGATTGCTGTGAGTTAGATGTTGATGCGACTGGCTTCTACACGGTGTTTGCGGATTGGGTGCAAGCGTGTTTAGCTCGTCTTAGGGGGGCTGATTATGGCTTGTTTTTTACAGTGTGTTGGGTCATATGGACAGCGAGGAATCGATGGCTGTTTGAAGGGGAAGTGTGTAATCCTAATCAATCTATGGAGTATGCTTTGAAGCTAGTAAAGGAGCTGCAAAAGGATGAGGAAGAGACAAGAGGGGGTGGGATTTCAACTCGCCAAAAATGGCAGCCTCCGAGTGAGGGGCTGTATAAGTTGAATGTTGATGGTGGTGCTGTTGAGGGATGCGGGGCTTCAGCTGGGGCAGTGGTGAGGGGAAGTGGTGGGGAGGTTCACATGGCTGCGGCATGGAGGTTCGAGGATAGATGGGAGCCGTTAATCGCGGAGGCTAAGGCTGTTCTTTTGGGGCTGCAAATGGCAGTGGATGGGGGGTTCTCGAAGCTAGTCGTGGAGAGTGATTGCCAAGGGTTATTGACCGTAATTAAATCGCAGGAGAGGGGTTGTAGTAGTCTCCATTTAATTCTAGATGATATTTATCATGTGTGTAACTCCTTGGATTTCGTTTCTTGGAGTTTTGTTCGTAGGGATTGTAATAAAGTAGCCCATGAGCTAGCTCATTACTTGCCATGGGGTACTACTAGGAAGGTTTGGATGTCGGATATTCCGGATTGTATTTCTTTGATTGTTGCTCGTGATTTCCCTATGAATGAAGGTTAGGTGCCCTTCGAGGCCGTTTTTCAAAAAAAAAAAAAAGAATATTGTATTGCGGAGTATACTAGTTAAGTCTTAAATGTGTGTTTACTGCTGAGCATATTGCTAATTTCCTTGATTAACGCTCAAATCATATCAGCATTTTGTAATTGTGTCTTCCCACTATTAAATAGTTGAACCATTTGTTTTTTTTTTTTTTTTTTTTTTTACGGTCTCACAATTGTATATTAGTAGTGAGAATTCACGGTTAAAGCTCCTAAAGTCTGATTGACTTTCAACTATTTATGTAAGGGAGGTAACATTTGATTTATGTAATTTTTGTTATATATAAAAAAAATACAAAATGAAAGATTTTATATTGTCAAACAATGGAAGAGAAATACAAATTGGTATATTATTGTATGCACAATCATTTTGATGCTAAAATCATATTGGCAATGTATACATATTATTGGGCAATTACTACCACACTTTCATCATCATAGCTATTAGCCATGCATATTTGACTTTGGTAGACAAAGGTAGCTGGTTTGACTCTAAACTTATAAGTATGTGTGTATTGACTATTGGGTTATTAATGCTAAAAAAAACCCCTTGATTTATTTGGACATGTTTTTTCATAAATTGATAATTTTGTGATGAATTAATGACAAAAAGTCAAAAAATTCCAAATTATAGCAAATGCCTTGTTAATTTGAAATGGACAGGTTAAATTATTTGCTCCAGTATTTTTGAACTCCGTACTAATGTGTCAAATATCCTTTGGAAATTGGAATACGTTTAATAGTTTATAATCTCCGTGCAACATTCCGTATGTATGAATCCATTGCTCTTTCAAAATCAAATGGCCTATTGATTGTTTTGTGGATGATTAAATGGCCAAGTCAATCTAGGATGACTTTTTATTTTACAAACAATGTAATTGACTTTGTAATTTTTTTCCCCCCCTGAAAGGTGCCCCTCACTAAGCTACAATGCTTTCTTCTGATTTCGGCTGGTTCTTTTTCACATTTCTTTCTGGACCATTTATTTGAGGTAATGTTCTTTCACCAACACTGTGACTGACTGCATCTTGTAAACTTGTAGTATGGAGAAATAATAATTATAAAGCCAATGTTTAGATAGGAGAACATTGTTCCTCTGATCTGATGCGGTTATAATTTGAAATTGTTTACATAACAACCAAGATTCTTGTTTAAAGATCTTTCATGTATGGGGAGAAATGCTGTGAATATCAAGTTCTGTTGTGTTCCCAAAGGCATAGCCTTTTAAGCTACTCTAAAAAATAATGAAGTACAGGATTGTAAGTACGCTTTCCCACTCCTTACAGTTTATCTTGGTCGCTCTTGATCCTTGCTACTGATTTTCCTCCAATTGGTATACATCAGTCCAGGCCATGCTTTACAGTTTATCTCAATGCTTCTTAATCTAGGCTAACTGACCTATTCATCAACAAAGCATCAAAACATAAATCAAACTGTAAACGTACTTACTCTCAATTTTCAATCCTCTTGAATTCTTTTTGGAGTTATAAAATGAATGTAATTTCTAGATATTTTTCTTTATATATAGAGCATGATCGACTTATAGAACTAACTCATATCTTAGTATCGCATCTAATTGTCTTGAAGTTACGCAGGAAAATGGGAAATCATCTGTATACACTTGGATATTAAGTACTGGCTGGTGGGAAAATCGTGCCCCCATCAACCCAGATGCTGTGATAGTAATTAGTTTGTTGTGCACTGGGTTAATTCTGGGTTTTATATACATCCACAGGTATTCTCATAAAGATTCAGATTTTTGATGAACTTGCATTCTTCTTGGTGTCTCCATAGTAATGGCATTTGATAAATTCCAATTTGATTTTTGCAGAGTAGGACCTTCCAAATCCATAAAAAAGCAATATACGCAATCCGTTAAACTGATCATTACCATAGCAGCTTTATATTGCTTATGGTGTGCAAGTCAGATTTATCTTGTACAACCCCGTCGGCCAGCTGTTGGGGAAGAGGCTGATCTTGGATTTCTGGTGTTCCTATTCATATATTTCTTTCTCCCTCACTCCTTGTGCATTAGTTCCATGAACCCAAAAAATTATCATGATGTAGAAGAGCAACTTCCCTTGTAGAGTAAATATACGGAACATTCAAGTGCTCATGGAGTCTTGCCTAATTCAGGTTGGGTCCTGACTTGGTTTGTCAAACAAAGCCCAGAAGCTGCCTCGTTAAGAGCTGCTATCTTCTGTTGTCGTTTTATTTGGCCAGAGCACTGAGCAGTAGGGTTTCCTTAATGAGCTTGTTGTATCTTAAAACTGTGCACAAATAACTCCCTTTCTCAGTTACTATTCTGTCATAGGCGGACAGTCGGTTGTTTATATCACAATTCATTCAAGTTTGTGAAGTAGTAAGATTAGAAGCAATGACTATTAGAAGTATCCAAAACGGGGTATTTATCTCTGATGCTATTTGCAGTGGTACTAGCAGAGGTCCTGATGCATTTTTTGTTGCCAGAGCAGTTGTTACATTTGTTGGTATGGTTGCTAATTGTTGCCTTGTTGGTATGATGTCAGCAAGGTTTTTCATTGCCAATCAAAGACTCGGGGTAATATTGGCTGTAATCAACTTACTAACTGTCTCTAACAGTGGAGAGAAGTGCCTCACAGCTCAAAGAAATGATCTTGTTGAAAAATTGCATTCAATCAATGTAGAGATTTGCTCAAAACTTCCAAAGATATGGTGTTCGTGATAATGTGCAGCAACATAATTGTGTTCGTGACCACGAGATGATGTGAAATTTGATAAGAGATACATCAAGTAAAGGGAAGAATGAGTGATATCACTAATGAGACACATCAATACTGTGAGATTACTTTTGCAGCTGTCTTTTTGTTTCAGTGCCTGACTAAAGTTTCACTGGGTCATTTCAATTCGTAACTGTTGACGTGCTACTTATGAAGCAATTGTTCTCCATTTATTGCATGAATGTGGAGTAACATCTTCCCATACCCTTAATAACATCCCTAGCTTTGGGGAAGGACAATATATATACATGCAATTGGTTTCGTTGGTGTAAAGTTACAGCCAAAAAAAATGTGGCAGTCCAAGTACACAAAATGGCATGCCCTTGTTCTTTGTCTTATAATGTTTTCAGCACAACTTGTGGAAGGATGTCCGAATGATTCGGTCTTTGTTATGTTAGTGTTCTCTGTTGCTGAGTTGTCATGGCTATCAAAAGACGTATAGAAATGAACTGATTGGCTAGCAAAGGTCTTCATGGCAAGGGATCCACCGACACTGCTAGTAGCATCAACTCAGCTGTGACAGTTATTAGTTGCAGGTCTAAGTATGATGATGAGGCTGGTGATGATGGATCGACACGAACCTGTTCTTTTCAAACTCTTTCAGGCAATCAATCTAGAAAATGGAACAGCAATCTTGCCAACAACTTGAGAAATGGTTCTCGGTCTATGGGTCATCATATCTTCTTACAGGTTACAATGATAATCAAAGTAGCAAAGTAGTTTTAGTTAGTTTAAGCAAAATAATTGAATTAAGATGCATTTTGGGATGCCAACTTTTCTTTCTTTTTAGTCCTAAAAAATGACAGTATTTGCTCATGAGTGCTAATTTGGTCTCTGTTTTATACTCTGTATCTCAATAGTCATATGGTGTTATTATATGGGTGGAGTTATGTCCTTCTAACTTTGTCAATTGTCATTAAATCTAGGAGCAAATCTTTGACAATAACTTGGATCTTGGGCTTTGCTCTGCAGCTCTAGAACCAAACTAGTACACTAGTACCTCGATGCAAAAACTATAATCCTACTAATGCAAATTTTTGTAGTAAAATTGCAGTCACCTCGTATTTTCTCATATTTATAATTCATAAATTAGCAAGCAATGACACAGCACGAATCCAAATCTTAGAAAAAGTGGAACTTATATGATACACAAATTGCTGATAGAAGATTCACACTCAGTCACTCATTAATTAAGGACAATGAACAATGCAATTATGCAAAAGATAATCCTAACAACTGACATATCTGCTAAGAGATTCATTTTATTCACAAAGCCTATGACCCAGCAACCGTAGTAAATGTTTTCTTACGTTTTTAATGGGTAGAAAGCTTATTGTTTGGGTTTCCTTTTCCTTCTTCGAGTACTTGGGCAAAACAAATTATGGAAAACCACCGTCCTTGTGAGGTCTCTCCCTATATTTTGATGGATAAATTAATAATTTAAGGCACTGCTATTTGTTTCCTTTATATTAAGTACTTATGCATGTTATATGTTTGGCTCGAGTTGTAACTTGTAAGCGTACATTCATGTCTATATTATGTCATAAAGATATGATGTAGGGCAAAATCATGCAATCACAGACAATGCAGCAGAATAATGTTATTTGTTGAAGTTTAAAGATAGAAGAACAGAGAAAAAATAGATATAGCAAAAGACTTTGAAATTACAATAATACTGATTAAGTACATCAATCCTTTAAATAGTAAATAATGCTAACGAAAAATCCTATCTTTAAGGCTAGATTTACCCACTAACAATACAAAGAGACTACGTAACCCACTAACACCCATAATATACTCTTTGACTAATTCATACTCCTTAACAATCCACTCAACTAGACTCCTAAAATTATTCAAATATGATAAACCCACCTACACTAACAATTCTAAATAATAACTAACTTTTGAATCAATTTCCCAACATTATTCACCGTTCTTTATTTATGTGGAATTATGAGTGTCCTTTTTAAGTTTAATTTATCATAGTTAAGCACACAGAGACTTACGCAGTATTAGTTATTATGTTGTCATTCATTCTATGTCGGTTTGACAGTCTGTGCGATTATTACATTAGACATCATATAAGCTTTGTAAGTATGTAACATACAAGAGCATAGAATTCAATCAGTAAAGCAGCCATGAGCCATGGGTTCTAAAACACACTCAAACTGCCCAACATCCTCCTTCTTTCCTCTCTTTCTCGTCCTCCTTTCCGCTCTTTCTTGTGTTCAAAAAAATGGCGAAGGTGTGGCTGAAATTCGTGTATTTGAGGCTCAATTTCGTGACGTTGAGGTTTTTTTTTCTGTCAACTTCGGCCATAAAAATTTCAGATCTGGAGTTTTTATGGTCGAATTTGACAATCAACACTCGAAAAGGAGGAAATTTTCGAAGGTATGTTTAATTTTTTGTATTTTTCGTTTTTGTTGTGGTTTTTGTTTATATTCTGATATTTTTTGGTCTAATTTCATTATTTTGTGCTTTTACTGCCTTTTTTTTGTTGTTCGCTTGTGTCGTTTATTTTCCTTTGATTTTTAAATTTTTCGTCTATTTTCGTGTTGATTTTCATTTCAATTTGTTATATTTCATTTATTATCTTTTGATTTATTGTGGCTTGTTTGTTCGGATTTTGCACTGTTTGGATAATTTTTGTTTTTTTGTTCGATTTTTATATTGTAGGGTTTTAATTATTTGATTTATATTTGTATTTCTTATTTGATGATTTGTTATTTTATGTATTTTATTTTATATTTTCATTTACTGTGCTTATTATATGTTGGTTTTATTTTGTTTGAGTTTTATTTGTTGGGGTTTATTTTTAGATCAATGTTTCTTTGTTTAAGGTGGTGGTGGGAAGGACAGTTGTCGGTGGTGGTGCGAAAGGTTGTTGTGGAGGTAGGGGCAAGGAGGCCTGGGTAAGGGGGGTAGGGGAAGGGCGTTTATTTTTTTTTTTTTTTAATTTTTTGCAACGGCTATTTGCGACGTCCAATCGTCGCTAAAACCATCTTTTACGACAGTTTATTTTTTGTCGTACCCTACGACGGTTTTAAACTATCGTAAAATAATTATAGCGACAAAATAAAAAACTGTCGTTTAAATTAGTGAAACCATCGTAATAATTCTTTACGACAATCAAACTGTTGCAAAAATAAAATTTTACGACAATTCTGACTGTGACACAATTTACGACAGTTGACAGTCGCAACTATTTTTTACGACAGTTTTTGCGACAAATTTTTACCGTCGCAAAATAGCTTATTTCTTGTAGTGTATCATCAAGAGAGTGATAGCTATGCCTGCACCAGCTGCAACTGGAGACATCGCCTCTATAATCTGTGCAGAAATTAGCATAGAAACCAGTAGGATAAACAAAAATTGGTGATACCTTAGCTTCCCGAACCCATGTATGCTCATGATCAATTCTTAACTGCATATGTACAGCCTTCACCCAAATATGTGGCTCCTAAACTGATCCATATATTCATCGTACCACGCACATACCCATGTTACCCTTTTTTTTTTTTTTTTTTAACACAATAGCAAAGGAACAAACCAGACTAAGAATAATTAGACAAAGTAAAACGACATTTCTTGCATTGTTAAGGACTTAAAAATGTTGTAAGGTCGTAAGGATAAATATATGTTACATGTATAACTTTTTTTTGAAGAAATGATGGCTACATTAAAATTGTGGCTATTATTTTTTTTTTATTTTTTTTTTATCTAAACCCTTCGTTTTTTAGAAGACATCTTAGCCGTTTATTTATTTGACCGTAATTAATTTTAATCCAAAGAAAAAAAAAACTGCCTTTACCAATTAAAAAGAAAATAAATAAAACTCTATTGATTTATTAAATGATGGTATAACTATTCCTCCATTGATGGAAAATTGAGAATTAATTTCCACATATATACTCGTATAATATAAACATTTTCAAATTATATGATAAGCAACATTAGATTGATTAACATAAGCATTAAATTGCAGAAAATGGAAGCAAGTTATAGAAGAAATGATCAATGGTGGAATTTTGACACATATAATATTTTAATTTCTGTTGTGCACTGTTACCTATGAAAACAATGAATATATGGCAAGCAATGGAGTAATTTAATAATGTAATATGAGGATCGGAGTCTAAAAAGGAAGGGGGTGATGCAGTTTTAATTTTTAATTTAAAGGTAAAACATTTTTTTTTGTCAAGTCAACTGCCTCAACTCAATGTGGATGACATGGAATTAATATCTACAAATGTACGGCAATGATTTAACAGTTATAGCGGCCACAAAATTATTGTATCAATTGCAAAATTGTCCGTATAACTTATTCCTTCTTTTTTTTTTTTTTTTTTTTTTTGATAATTACGTGTATAACTAATGCTATGTACTTTATTTGGCTTCAATTCAATTGTAAGTGTGCATTCATGTATATATTTATTAGTTTCATAAAGATGTATGGGCTAAATCTATTTATGTATCTGTACAATGGTCAATCGGCTATAAAATGTTGCATCACATATCCAGTGTTGTAGCTAGGTTGAGAAGTTATGAGTGCTACTGGAAACAACCCTAAATGGGGCCTTTTATATGTACTGATAATGGTACTAACAGGCAGCGCAAAGAGTAAAGGCGTTTACGCCAGATGCGTTTATTGTAGCCTTGATAGGCGCCGGACTCCTTGTGGGGTTTACCCTTTATCTTAGACTCCATTGGAAGAAAGAATACAGAGGCAAAGCATTTTTACTCGTGATCAACAATAGCAAAGAACGCATTAATAAGTTCGCGTTTCAAATCAAACAACTTGTCTAGGGTAAGTGATCGTCTGTCTCAATTCAGGGCTTATGTCACGCAAGTGCAGCCTAGAAACTCGATCAGTGTACCAGTACTACCATGTGTGTGTAAGAGTTTGCACATACTAGTAATTGAATTTAGTTTACTATTCTCGGGTTGCAAGTTGGTATTCAAGAGTACGTTAAGTATCACAATTTCATATATTTCAACTTGTCCAGAAGGCAATTGATTATAAAATGGCATTCATCAAATATGCAAATTTGTAGATTAAAAAGTCATGGGTGGTACTAGAAACTACTCCAAATGTTGCCTTTTATTATTATTAACAATATTACTATCTGCTGAAAAAGCTAAGGCGTTTACTCCGGATGCATTTGTTGTAGGCGGAGCATTGGCTTGTCTCGCTTTGGGGCTTACCTTTTACTATGATGTCCGTATAAAGATTGACATGGGACGCAAGAAGGTGGTATCTGAAACTCGTAACAGCAATGAAGCAGTAAATTTTCATTGCAATTCACAAAACTTGTCAAATGTTGCTAATCGTTGTTTCAATGCCGGTGCCAAAGGCTTGCCGCTTATTTGCAACTTCTAGCGGACCAAGTTCGTTGGCAGAGATTTTCTATAAGCTCCAGATTCCTATATCAATTTGAGATAAAGGCAAGTTGTGGAAGCCATGCAGATGTAGAGGTTTAGACGATCGAGCTATAGTTTATTACTAGTTAGTACCCGTGCAAATTGCACGATTTTGAAAGTTGATATATTATATATGCTGAAATTTGAAACTAAAATTAGCTTAATGTTATAATGGTTTTTATCATGTTAGTACCCGTGCAAATTCACATTGATATGTACCCATTTTATCATGGTATCGTGTATCAGAATTTTAATTAAATGTTGCATTAAAAAAATTTATATTTGGAGATATAAAAAGGTTTATAGCCTTTACATATTTTACCTTTTAAATACGGATGACTCATGCTCATTTATATATATATTATATATTACCTTTTAGTAACTTTTGTAAGTGACCAGCTAACACACAATGACACAAGTAACCCCTGACCACGACCAAGTAACCCCTAACCAAGTAAACCCTAACCGACCGAGTAATCCCTGACTGAGTAATCCATGACTAACCGATGAGTAACCCCTGATCTACCGAGTAACCCTTGAATGAGTAATCCATGACTAACCGATGAGTAACCCCTTGAATGAGTAATCCATGACTAACCGATGAGTAACCACTGATCTACCGGAGTAACCCCCGGTCGAGTGAGTAACCCCCGACCAATTTTTTTTAAAAATGTGGCTTAACTGATTTTGTAGCACCTAACATATAAAAGTTTATGATTACCTTTAAAATATGTACTTTAGGTTCAATCAACATAATAACACTTTTTCGCTATCCCAGGCCATAATGTGGTCATAAAATTATATACGATCAATTATCTCATCATTTCTAATATATCTAATAAAATTTTCACGGTTTTAAAAAAATAAATTGCACTGTTTTAAAAATTCTTATACCGTATATATTTTAAAAATACATCATCAATAATGATGAAGTGCAAACTCACGACCCATTGTTAAAAAATACATACTCGTAGTGCAATTAAGAATTTTCACGGCTTAAGATCATGAATGTTAAGATCAAATATTGCTATTCAAAAAAAATTAAAAAAAAATTAAAAAAAAAAAACCTTAAGATCAAATATTAAGATCAAGATAATAAAAATATTTAGATGTACAATATTATAAGGAAGTATAATCAAAGATTATATCCTGATTTTACATGCATTATCATAAGAAGGAAGTAGGTATATTATGGTAATAGGTAAATGAGTATAAAATATTTATATTATTTTATAACATATAATCTTTGATTTAGTTGCTATATTTAGGAGTGAAAAATGAAGCGGGAAAATTTTTAACAATAACTTGACACGTGTCAACGTATAGTTAGAGTGGAGCTTCGAGTGCCCTCTGTTTTAGTATATATATAGATAGATAGATTTTCTAATACAACCTTGCCATTAAATAAATAGAAAGTGTTCTAGGCCTTGAATTTGCTCATGAACTAAAAACTGATCAATATATGTGCAGAATTATAATGGACTAAAGAAACTTATTGAAACATATTAAAATATATCGCGGGTAAAAAGTTATACAATTTGTCTCTTTTTAGGAAATATATTGTTAGTGTCAATACTAGTATTGTTATTGTTGTCATCATTAATTCATTATTACAAGATTACTTAATATTAATACAATTTACACAACCTCCTTTGTTTATATTTATACAAACTCTTAAATAAAACTACTGGTTCATATTCGACATAGTTATACATACTGCCACAATCAGTGACAGATCTTGACAACTTTCTTTTTAGCGGCCGATCGAAGCTCAATTATTCCCTAAATATCTACGATTTTATAATATTCATGTATTACCATGATATATTGTTTTTACTAATATATAAATGCTATCATAACATGTTGGATAGTTGTTATAAAACGATCCTTTAATCGATCAAAAAAAAAACATATTCAGATTTTGACTTATATGAAAACATTAAATTTAGCATGACTTCGATACTATGTTAAAGTATAATTAAAAAAAGTTAACGATACAAAAGTTGTATTAGCAAGTATGAAATCTCTAACAACATTGCAAATAAGTAAAGTAAAAAGATTAAATCTTTAGAAATGCAAGTATTTTTATTTACTTGTGATGTAATTGTCCGACAACTTACATTGAAGACACTAATTATAAGTAAAGTAGTCTAATAAGTAGATAATAAATTTTGGATCAAAATCTAAGGAGGGCCAAGCCCAGCCTTGCGCGTTAGAAAATCCACCACAGGCCACAGCTATCCGATCACATTCGTGCAGTGGTTAATTTGCATTTTGAGTTTTAGGATTACGTTCTACCATGCTACTTTTTCAACAACATTTCCTTTTTAAATATAACTAACTTTGATATCACCTAATCAACACATAAGTTTTAAGTATTTGAGTTGAATTTACTTCTCTGCATATTATACAGAGTAGCCAACATGTGGGGTTAGTAACTAGTGAGACAATATTTTTACATGTTTTCCTTCATTAATATTAATTGTCAACAACTAAATTTATAGTATAAAGTCAAGCAACTCCTTACACAAGGCTAAGGGTCTGTTCTCATTGACTGAAATGAGCTGAACTGAACTTATTAGAGCTGAACTGAACTTATTAATTAGTGATTTTTAACTACAAATTAATGATCTTTGATTATTTATTACTATATATATGTGTATATACAAATGTACATATTAAAATATTTAAGAAAAATATACTATATAATTAAAATATTATGAAAAATATATTAAAAACATGGAACCCCAAAACATTTTAAAAACATATACTATATAATTAAAAAAACAAAATATTAAAATGACAAAAGAACACAAAACACTTTTTAAAAAATTCTCAAAATGAAAAAAAAAAATAATAATTATAAAAAAAAAAAAAAAAAGAGTTGGGCCGGTCTTATTTAAAAACTAACTTGATCCTATTTTTACTCCTAGCTCGTCAAATAATGAAATATGGTATAATAGTCATTAAGTGAAATATGGTATAACCGTATAATAATCATTATTATTATTATTATTATTGTTGTTGTTGTTGTTGTTGTTGTTGTTATTGTTGTTGTTATTATTATTATTGTCGTTGTTGTAATATAAGCTTAAAAGTATAAAATTTGGCTTTATATCAGTAGCAATATCATTAGACATAAACTGAACTGAACTGAACTAAATTTATTAGAGCTGAACTGAACTGAACTGAAATTAATCTAATGAGAACAAGCCCTAATTATGTTGCATACAAAGCTAACAATCCGGGTTATTAATAAAATATGGTATCGTATGGTTGATGAAGAAAAATGAGAAGTTGAAATTCCTAAGAATTGCAATTCTTTTGTGGTGTTTGATTAACAAATTTATGAGAAGTACTTAATGAAGAAACTTAGGGTTTGTTCCGATTTATTGAAAACAACTGAACTGAACTGATTGGGGCTGAAGTGAAGTGAAATGAATTGTTTATGAGAGTAGGAAATTAGGAAGTGAACTGAATTGAATTCAAGCTGAATAGATTAGACCCTTACCTTTTCTTGTTTTTTTTTTTATTATTTTTATTTATTTTTTACAGGGAGAAACTTAGTTACCTAGAAAGACTTAGATGAGTGGCACTTGGGGCTTGTTCACTTCAGCTTAATTTCAGTTCGATTCGGCTCCAATCAGTTCAGTTCAACTCTTAATTTCCTTCTCTCATAAAGTGTTCATTTCAGCTCTATTCAGTTCAGTTCAATAAATGTAAACAAACCCTTGATTTAAAAAAAAAAAAAAAAAAAAAGATGAGTGACACTTTTTATGGAAATTTCTCATAGTTAACCAAACACTTAATTGACTTTCCGAGAAAATCCAATTAGTAATTGGGAAATTAAATTTTCAATGTACAAATCCTTCATTGAACCAAACGAATCTATAAAAATCTGTATGATTAAATTTCCCAAGCATATTTAGCAATAGGTACTGTAAATTAAGGGTATTTGGGGCGAAAATTTAGCTTCACCCTGGGACATTTCCTATGATGCGTTCTCTGTTTCATAATCTGATTAGCTTAGCTTCATCCATATATTTTCCGGCGACGGCGACATCATGGCGTCTCTCTCAAATGAAAGGCAGCCACTTTTGCAACGAACATTTGATCCACAAAGCAAATTTATCATCAATTGGAATCGATTTTTGTTTGTGATTAGGATCTTCGTTTATGAAATCGACCTACTTGTGTTTTTTGTCATAAAGGTGGGATTACAAAAGTGTATACATTAATTTTAAAGTTTTCAACAGGCAAGAATTCATCTGGGATCCCACATTTATCGCCAATAACTACTTAAAGTCCAGTTTCATTATTGATTTTGTTGCAACATTGCCGCTTATTCAGGTACTATCCAATTTCTGCAAACTTATTATAGCATTTTACTGCATTGATTATGTTCTTTCCCGCAATTCAATTCTTATATGGAAAACTGCAGAATTTCTTAGAGTTTTTGTACAGAATAATCGAGTTAATTGATTTTTGGGTTGTTTGTAGCTTACTATTTAGTTAGGGGCTGGGTCTAAATAGCGCTTATTGGTTTATGGGTAATTTGTTTATAGCTTATAAAGTTGAAGTTAGCAGGCGGGTCTACACAATGTTAATTGGTTTTTGGGTTGATTGTAACTTGATTATGTAACTAATACGCGATTGTAATTTAGGCTCAAATGCTCAATGGATGCTTACAGGTTTACATAAATGGCGCATTATTTGGTATTCAATACACCCAAAAGTTTGCAATTATTTAAAATAGTAGGTATTTAAATGGTGATTTTGGAGTGAATTTGCAGTTTTTCTGAACTTTGAGCTCCGTGTTCATCGTAATGAGTTTAAATATTATTCAAGGCGATTTCTATGGAGTAAAGGGCTTATAGAGAGGGTAGACATTTGGGATGAGGCTCTTATTGTAATTAGGAAGTTCACAATTTAAAATGGGCGTGAGATAAATGTATTAATTCAATCTTGAGGGAGACTTTGTGCTATCTATCTTTGATGTTTATGATGTTAATGTTTGGAAACCTTAGGAGATGTTTTTGATGCTTAGGATACATATGGATGTAATGCTTGATATATCTTTTCCTTTCCAGTTTTTTGATCTCCTGGTTTATGGCTTTATGCCCTTTTAGTTGTTTGTTTTCATGGAATGGAGTGGGATTCCGTCATTTTTTTTAATAATTTTTTTCACAAGTGTAGTTCTAGTACATGCCTTTACCAGTGATCTGTATTAGTTGAAATATATTAAATCTATGATGGTTAGGTCATATATGTTCTTGGTTTTACGGGGCCTCTTCTTTATCTGATAGTCTCGTCTTTAGATGGGTTGTTAGTTTTGTGGACTTTCTCCAATATCCTTCAGTAGGAAAGAGGGAGATATAGATTGTTAAAGAAATTTATGCCTTTTGCAGCCGGTTCAATGTATATTTTAAAAATAGGGCTGAGTTAGTATTTTGTAAAGCTTGGTATCTAAAATGTGCCATGAGAATATGAGATTGGTGCAGTTTTATTATTATTCTTTTTGATTCCAGACTTGTGAAGATCCTAATTCCCCTCTCCCCTCTGGCGCTCTGCTAATGGGATTTCTCTTTACCAAGAAAATGATTGTTTATCTTGAGCTTTGGGCATTGACAGCTTTTTCTTGTTCATGTAGGTCTACCTATGGTGTAAACTTCCATCATTACGGGCTTCGTGAACCCTATTGAATTTCAATTTCCTGCGGGATTTAATTCGCATCTTCTTCATCCAGTTTTGGTCAAGGTTCTATCTATTGTTCCCTTGCAAAAAGAAATTAATTGAAACTTGTGACATCATCATGAGGCCTGCTTGGCAGGCGCTTTATACTATCTTCTATATTATGTTATGCTTAGTCAAGTAAGTAGAATTGACCTGTTTGTTTGCTTGAAACAAAGTATATTTAGTTGGAATGACTTCATTGTCTTTGGAGTCATAACTATCCCTTTTTGTGCTGAAATTGTTTGCATGCAATTGCAGTTTGTGGGAGTGTGTATTATCTTTCATTCATTTATCGGCTACTACATTGCAAACTTAGACTTGCGAAGCTTAACAAGGTTATCTTTGGATGGGATGAAATGCTCAGCAATTGTGACATTGATGATCATACTGAGAATGGAATGTTGTCTGATCTTTACAAAAACCAAATTGGATCAAGATCTTTTCTGCAAAGGTTCATGTATTGTTTTTCCTGGGGTCTCAAATGCTTAAGGTACTGAGATGTAGTAGATATATTATGGCTCAAACAGCTACTTTATTTATTGTTTGACTTGGGTTGTATTCGTAATACCTTCATGTCCTCTTCATTTCCCCATTCAACTCTTGTCGTTCCATAAAGATCTTCATGGTTACAGTAGCAATGTAAATCAAAGGAAAGGGGTGACAGAGTGTAAATTGGACCTTTTACTGCTTTTTGACCAGAAGGCAGTATGTGAGTTGGAGTGGGGAAAGAACATCAAACATATCAGGAATAGAGTAAACATAACATGAGCATCGTGGAATGGATGAGTGCAGAAAGCCGGAAGAACTAATCAGTTAAGGCATTAGTATGCCAATCCACTTGTAACAGGACTACAGATACTCTCATAAATTAGTTGAAAGGACACTGACTTATATGTAGCATTAGCTATTATAGTATTACCCTGCCTAGATCCGCTTGTAATATATTACTTAATTCGCAATAATATCACTTTCAGACAGGCGTCAAGTGTTGTCTTTGAGACGTCTGACTTGATTAGTTTAAAGAATAGAAGCCTTCCCACACCTGAAAACCAATTTATCTTTACTTGGGTCAAAATTTGTGTTTTAATGGCAGAGAAGAAATAATAATCATGCTTAATTATCTGCATAAGATGTTGATAACTTATTGTTAAATTGGATGACAGTTCTATGTGGCAGAATTTTGATACCAGCGCTTCTGTTGTGGAGGCAATTATCAGTTTCACTATGACTATTTGTGGTCTAGTCCTGTTTGTGGGCTTGATTGCTCAGATGCAGGTAAATGGAATCTGTAGCTAAGTTCCTTTTTTTCTTTCTTGCTTTAAATGATACTTACTCCGCCAGGAAATATTTTTGTCATTAATATTGTAATTTGAACTAGTTAATAATGTAACAAACCAAATGTAGTTTATGATTTCAATCTTTTGGATGGATAATATATAGGAAATTTTGACTTTTACCACAAAAAAAAAATCAAAAAATTGTTTTTTACCACCAAAACTTCTAAAACTTTTATTTTACCACCAAAAAAAAATTCTAAAATTTGTTTTTTACCACCTAACGTCAAGACAACCGTTAAATCTAACGGTTTTAAAAAAATTTCTTCGAATTTCGTGCACAAAACATGTTTTCTTAGGTTTAGGGGGACATTTTGGCCCTATAGATCCAATTTGAGGTCAGAATTAATAAAAAATGATCGGAAATGCCTTGTTTTTTGTATTTCACGCAAATCGAAGTATTTTAAACACGCAAAACGAGGCATTTTCGATCATTTTTTTGTCAATTCAGACCTCAAATTGGAATCTTAGGGCGAAAATGCCCCACAAAACCCCTAAAGACCATGTGTTTGACACGAAAATCGAATAATTTAAAAAATTCCGTTAGGTTTTTGACGATAGGTGGTAAAAAACAATTTTTAATTTTTTATTTGGTGGTAAAATAAAAGTTTTAGAAGTTTTGGTGGTAAAAAACAATTTTTTGATTTTTTTTTGTGGTAAAAGTCAAAATTTCCTAATATATATATTTATGGAGACATGTATGTGCTCATATTATGTGGTTTAGCTTTTTAGGGCATCTCAGTTACATATTCTTGCAGAAATTTGCTTGCTATCTCTCTATTCCTTTATGAAATATCTTTATGGCTTTGTGTCTGTGTGAGTTTGGATTTCATGCCCTCATTAGGTCATATGCTGCTGTATTTGCGCAATATCTAAATTGGCTCACATAATAAACCTTGTGGTGGATAAGTAAGTAACCCAAAGAATGTACGTCTGTGTTAGAAGAAAGTGTGTAGTACAATTTGGATAAGCTTATGGATTTGTCATTTGACAATTGCACCCCAATAATATCTGATTATTAGTCGCAATTGCAAAATGAAAATGTCATGACCATAGGAAAGTATTTAAGAAAAATTCTTGAGTGGAGGCCAATCTATATTCTATCCATAGTATATTTTAATAGGCAGTATCTTGTATATGATGTTGCCACTATCAATTGGTGTCTATATCAATACTCTATTCATAAATGGAAATAGTATTTGTGTTATATAAGGGGAAGGACTGTATACATTGGATTACCCCTTGCTCTACCATGGGTGGAAAGCTCTTTGTTGGCGGGGGGGGGGGGGGGGGGGGGGTGGTAATGTTTTGGTTTTAACAACATTAAATGTGGAAAAGCAGTTGGGGACTTCTGCAAAAATAAGATAAGATATATATATATATTTCTCTTTTTTTTTTTTTTTTTTTTTTTTTTTTTTTTTTTTTTTTTAATGAAGTTTTTAGCATATTTTAATGCCTGAAGTATTTTCGTGTTATATTTTGAACACCTGTATTCAATCCATGGAGCCTGGAGAAGAACAGCAGATGGTTAGACAAAGAGAGGTGGAGGATTGGGCAAAAAAACATCAGTTACCATCAGAGTTGAAGAAGCATCTACGATACACTGTTGAATCTGACTTGAAAGTTCTTAGAGGCCTAGATGACAATACGATGTTGAGTTTACTTCCTTCTGACTTGAAGTGTGACATTCGGAGACATCTCTATTTTAACTGTGCCTGCAATGTAATGTTGCTGTTGTCTCTGTCCATTTGTCACTTCATTTTATGAACATTTGCAAATAAACTATAGGTTAGACACTTTGGCAAGATTCTCATATGATTGATCTTTGTTCTTTGTGCATATGCCTTCATTTTTGCAATTGCATCACCAAGAGAAGTTATTATCTTGCACCCCTCTGCAAGTTAGTAAAGATGCATATTATTTAATATCATAATAGTACAATATTACAATAGGATAGAAATGCTACTTGTTCATTTGTTCTTATGATGATTTGGAGAAACTATTTTTTCTTTTAGCAGTTGCCCTTCTTTGCAAACATGGACCACGAGCTAGCACATGCATTTGTTGGACACCTTGAAATCTTTTCCTGTTCAAAAGAGATTTATTTAGTTATTGAGGGCGAGCCGGTTAAAAGGATACTATTCATCCTCAGCGGCAAGCTAGAGATATCTTCTATTAATGTTGGATCCTCTAAGTCCACTTTGCTTAGAGTGGATGGCTTATGTGGCTCAGAATTGCTGGCATGGGCTTCACTTCCCTTTGCATCAATTCAGAACCTTCCTTGCTCATCTCAATCTGTCAAGTGCCTTACAGATGTTGAAGCATTTTCTCTTTGTGCTAAAAATCTTAAGCTGTTGGGCATTCAATTTAATAATTGTTGGAAATTTCAGCAGTCATTGAGATGACATTCCTAATGATCGAGTCCATTGGGGAGGTTTGAATGAAAGCAACTTTACTGTTTCATGTAGCTGCCTAATGGGGGAAGGTTGTGCTGGCTGAGTGAGTTGTATTTCTGGTGAATCCATCTTGTTTAAATGGGTAAGTTGCTCTATCAATGTTTAGATCCTGGTTACAGTTTTTCCATTGCTAATATTCTGGTAAGTTCATAACTGCTGTTATTTGAATGTGTGCATATATGAACCACAGCTACTTGAGGCAAAAACAAGAGCTAACATTTAATTCAGCAGAGACGTGTACTCGTGTAGCAAACTCTATTACAGTCAACCCCGAGGATATCATGTAAGTGTTTGCTGAACATGTTTGTATAACTGTCTTGCGGTCATGGCTGCTTACTGTTTGCAAGTTTTGCATGTACCATTTGGCCTAGCAGGCCTCAACACTGAAAGGAACTTTACTGATTTCTTTTGTTCTAGGAAACTGTTAAGGTTGGAACCAAAGCTACCACTGTTGTGAATGAAAAGCATTTTTAACGCATCTGAAGTGTAAATGTTTTTGTGGATGTTAGAGATGCATTTTGTTTAGAATTCAGTTGATGTTTGAGTCAATATTTCATCAGAATCATATGAACAAACTTGCACAAATTAATCATTG
Organism: Chenopodium album; assembly: GCF_948465745.1. Classification (NCBI taxonomy): domain Eukaryota; kingdom Viridiplantae; phylum Streptophyta; class Magnoliopsida; order Caryophyllales; family Amaranthaceae; genus Chenopodium; species Chenopodium album. The sequence goes on along the minus strand of NC_137844.1, from coordinate 5,632,823 downwards.
CAAAAAGTACAAGCTACTTGTTCATGTAACTTATGTTTAGAATTCATGAGAAGTGTGAATCTTCTACGGACATGCAAACTGTAGATCCTGTCTTGCTCCATTTCATCGCCAAAAGTAATGACATATGTTAACAGTGTTCACTGTCATCTATCGACTACAACTAGAATGTAGAGAACTTGTGCAGGGAAGAGAGAAAAATATATTTCGTATTGGGAATTTTGGGATACTGAGCAGTTATATATCAAAGTGAAGAAATTTGTGCAAATCTGTACAAATTTAAACCTTCTAAATCTAAAATCCTCTATGGTGCTTAATTTTTGTGTCAGAATCTGGACTAACACTGTCTATACTACTAATATTACTCAGCTTGTGACTTGTCACTCACTGAGTAACTGTTCAGGCTGAGGGAGATCAACCCAGTTAATGGGAAATGATTAGTAAGAGGGGGTGTTTTGAGTCACAGGTAGAGATTTTCATTGACACAAATCTCACAATGAAACAAATTGCATATTTATCACCCAGTTTGATGACGTTGCATCATTGGCAGCTCAGAATTATGATGCTAAGCTTAAATATGGGGATGGCTGGTCACGTTGTAATATTTGTCCTTCAATTTAATGTTTCTTAAACAGTCAAACATAAAGGTTTTTATTCGGGAGCCATCTGCTGTTGCATCAATAATAATATTGTAATTGCTTCAACATTGTTTTTGAGATCAGGAATGAGGAAGGCGTGCTTACAGTGCAAGATGGAATTTTGGGTCGATGTTCCGAACCTTTTAATTCAGGTAAATAAAATCTCTGCACACAAATTTATGAACAATGTGCTATAGATGCTCGCTATTGGTTTGCTCTTTGAGTCAGTAAGTGTTTGACTGCGGATGAACTTGTTTGTGCATTAGTTTTTATTTTCTGATCATGCATGAGAATATTGGAATACAAATTATTGTTACCAACTTTTTGTATAATCCATTTAAGATGATTAATTTCATAGTCTTCTTCTGAGATTCAGGATTCTCGATCTTGCAATTAAAGGATATAAAGGGAAAACTCAACCCGCAAAACTTGGTTTGGACCAGCTACTGTGTAAACGATTTTACTATCTTGGCAGCATATCATGGGTTGATTTGTCAAAAATTTGTGTACTTGTACTTTTGGCTGATTGTCAGAAATGAAAAACAAAGAAATTATCTGTTTGGACTTATATTTTGCCGTGCTGTGATGTAATGACGTGCATTCTTTTCTGTTTTTGTTTTCCTTTGTTTTTCGGTGTGACCTGAGGAATCTGGTCTCTCTATTGATGCATTTGTTGTTTGATTCATCCAAGTAAAAACTCAAACACAAACCTCATTAGCTTGGCTAGGCTATGCTGGATGATTGATACAAGAGCAAACTGGGCTGGGAAAATCCTCTTTGAAAAATATATAAAAAACAAATCAAACCCAACACCCTTTAATAAAGGCTCTCACATTTGGGCATCAGTTGGAAGGGGGTGGGATCTCTTCAAGCATAGTCTGAAGTGGGTTCCTGGGAATGGGAACAACATTAACTTCTGGAATGATAATTGGTTGCAACATGATTCTTTAAGAGCTTTGATTGCTGGCCCTCTCACCCAGCCCTCTACAAATGCCCTACTAGGCCATACCCATAACTTCTCCAAAGAGCAGCTTGAACTTCACATAGGGATGCAGATTCCACAAGAGATTTTCTCTAGAATTGATAGTGTTCAGCTATCTTCTGCAGAGGATTTTAATTATACTAGCTGGTCAAAACAAGGAAAGTTTGACAGTGCTACTGCCAAAGAGTGGCTACTGTCAAATGATCCAAACTGTTCTTGGGAAACTGATAAAGATTGGTCATGTGTCTGGGAAATCAACACCTTCCCAAAAATCAAGATGTTCATATGGCAGTTGATGTGGGAGAGGCTTCCTACTGCCCAAAACCTTCACTTAAGAAATTGCAAACCAACCCCTTTTTGCACCTTCTGCCCTGGCATAATAGAGAACCATGCTCACATTTTCTTTGACTGTACAAGAGCTGCCCAATTCTGGTCCTCACTCTCCTTACCAGCTCCCTGTTCTTTTTGCCCAACAGAAACCTTCACAACCTGGATCACAAAAAATCTTAATTGCTCAAGCCAAAACATTCACAGTATTCCTTGGAATATCATCTTCACCTTTGCTCTCTGGCACATTTGGAAAAGAAGAAATGCTTGGATCTTCTCCAAATCAAATTCTCCTATACAAACTTCCATCTCCCAATGCATCTGGGCTGCTACAGAGTGGTACTACTCCTCCCACCACTCTGCAAGACTAAAGCCTCAGAACCATGCTTGGATTCCTCCCTCCCCATCTTTTCTCAAAATCAATGTGGATGCTTTTTTCATCCCACACTCCAAAATAGCAGGCTGTGCAGGTGTTTGCAGGGATGACAAAGGCACATGGATTGAAGGTTTCCAATGGAAAGGTTACTGCCCAACAACAAAGGAGGCTGAAGCAACAGCAATTGCTTTAGCTTTGAAGTGGCTGGGTGACAGAGGATGGAGAAAATGCATACTGGAATCTGATTGCAAGACAATAGTTGAGGAAATAACTGATCCAAATCACATTGTGCTAACCCCAAAAATAAATGATTGCAGGGAAAGACTACAGCTGCTGAATGAAGTCAAGCTCTACTATGGGGAACGAGGGAAGAATATGGTGGCTGACATCCTGGCTAAGGAAGCAAGAAAAAATGAATGCATTTTGTATCAGACTTGTTATCTACAAGTACCTCCTGCTGTTTGTATTAAACAATTAGAAACTGATTGTATGGCTAGATCTGACAGGCAAACCCATCAGGATGTAATTTTGTGCCCTCTGAGGCAACCTTTTGTAAACTTAACTAACTCTGGTTTGAATTAATTAAGCCCCTATTATCCCTCAAAAAAAAAATAAAAAATAAAAAGAGTGGTGTATCCCTCAATTGTGAAACGCCTCCACCGAAACTTTTTCTGCACAGTATCAGTATTATTACAGTATAAAAAATTACAGTATAAAAATTTGATATTCTTAAATTACACTCCCTTTACATCTTTTAATAGCCAACACTGACTTTTCACACTATCTAATTTGAAACGGAGCAAATATACAATTACTTAATACTGTATTTTCTCTGTTTTTTAGTTGACGCATATGTTTTTATGCGAACAAAGAATTTAGCTGACACTTTTTTCCTCCTTTGCCACAACTCTGTAATACGTGTGACACATTAAATGTGTCAACTAATAAAAACGAAGGAAGTACTACTTATTTCGTTAAATATTAGTTGCAACTTTGGAATATTATTTGTGAGATATAAAATAATCCAAAGTTACAACTAATATTTAAGAGAGGTTGTATATTACTAGTTATATGGTTAGATTAGTCACAATATATATTAATTAATAAGAAATAAAAAAATATTAATAGTCAAACTATATCTTGGCATACATGAAAAGTTCTATTACATCACTTAAGAAAATAGAGGTAGTTTTTGGTACACACAAGTGAGAATTCGGGCTTAAAATTTAAAGTATGACCCCAAGAAAATACAATGCGACAACAGGGGGTAAATGATAAGAGAAATTTTCAACCTCTATTATCTTGTCTATCACTTTAATAATATTTGTTGGTACTAAAATGTGTTTAAATGTTGTTAACTAAGTACCAAAATTTTTCATTACCATAACCAAGATTTTAAAATTTGTTTAACAATGATAGCATCTAACTACAGTAAAGAGTATTTTGATTTGATACAAACCCACAACACAAGTACTTTGATTCCTTATCTATTGGAGAATAAGACAATGACTTCCTGTGATTGACAACAATTACCACTAAAAACCAAGCATAATCTGCCACATTTGCATCGCAATTTTGCAATAAAAAAAATGGCAGCTGAAGAGAAGTCCGAATAGAAGTTTATCCTCTACAATCACATCTTCAAAGTTGAACAATCATACTACTAAGTTTCTGGGTGAACCAGTGTGTGAATCAGACATGGCAGCTCGCAAGATTTCTTCTCTGCTCTCGCGTTCTCTGTCTTTGTCTTCTTCTCTTCCTCTTTCTCTTCGTATGTACCTCTTTCTTGTTGCTTTACTCTCATTTTCAAACTTTGCATTTTTCATACTCTTCTGAAACTTGTGATTAATGTTACATGTAAATTTTGAAGGTATTGAATTATCCAATATCTTTGGAGTTTTTGGATATTGATTTTTGGCAAAGAAACAGTATGTAATTAAGAAAAGGGACAACAGAAAATAAAACTTGGATTTTGTTTTCCTTTTATGTTTAATCGATGCAGCTGATTAAAGTAACTGATTACTGAGTTTATTGAGCTAATTGAATCTGTGTAGCACGAAATATAGTGAAATAATGGGAAATCTGGTTGCTCGCTTTGTATGATATAGCTTGATCTTTATAACTTGTGGTATTAATTCTATATTCGTTTTAAGTTTTTTTTACGATTGCTTTCTATATTTAAGGGCCTGTTCTCATTGACTGAAATGAGCTGAACTGAATTGAATTGAACTGAATTGAATATTTTATGAGAGAAGGAAATTAGGAGCTGAATTGAACTGAACTGAACTTATTAGAGCTGAAGTGAACTGAAAATAATCTGATGAGAACAGGGCCTTAGTGTGTGTTCTCTTAGACCTACTTTGATTTGTCTGATATACTTCAAACTTATTTTTTGCTTAGTTGTTGTCTAATCTTCTCTGTCTGAACATGTCTTGTTTTAAATGAGTCAAAACAAGTCGATCAAGGAGAACTCTCCCTTAATTGCATAAAATCGGTGATATTGTGCTTATAGTTGAGGAATACTAATTGTTATATGTTGATCCTTCCTCTGCATTGTTAATCATGCACAACAGTACATGAATTTGTAAGTTTTCACTTTAATTGTCATTATTTGATACAATAATTGGCTATAATTTTGCTAATTTCCAAGTAAATTGTTGTCAATTGGCTATAATTACTTGGCTGTAATTGTTTTCTAGTGAGAACTAATAATTTATGCTCAGGTAAAGGCTCAAGCTGGGGAAGATACTTAAGTCGATATAGTACAGCTGCTGTAATCGAAGATCCTATATTTCCTAATGTGGATATTAAACATACACAACTTCTAATCAATGGACAATTTGTGGACTCAGCATCTGGTAACCTTTTTATTTAGTTTGGCTTATTCGTTAACAGTTTGTATGGTTTTATGTAGTGTTTGGCATATGTTATATGTTTGTTAACTTCACATAAATTTTTTTCAGGCAAGAAATTTCCTACATATGATCCTCGGACTGGGGATGTGATAGCCCATGTTGCTGAAGGTGATGCGGAAGATATCAACCGTGCAGTTGCTGCTGCTCGCAAAGCTTTTGATGAAGGTCCATGGCCTAAAATGACAGCTTATGTAACATATCCCCTGCATCCAACTCTTTTTTTCTTTGCCTAAAGTTTTTGTTTTTCTTTTGACATTATGTTGTAATGTTTGGCAATCATATGCTTCTCCTGTTTAATTTCTTCAGGAAAGAGTGCGAATCATTCTGAAGTTTGCTGATTTGGTTGAGAAACACATTGAGGAGCTTGCTGCCTTAGAGACTTGGGATAATGGGAAGCCTTTTCAACAGGCTTTTAAATCAGAGCTTCCATTGTTTGTCCGATTATTTCGCTACTATGCTGGTAGATAAGCAACATACTTATCACCCTATAAATAATTGTTGATTGGCTTAAATTTTGAAGATTTTGTCCTGGGAACAATGTAGGTTGGGCGGATAAAATTCATGGCTTGACGGTACCTGCTGATGGTCCATACCATGTACAAACATTGCATGAACCAATTGGTGTAGCCGGGCAAATCATACCATGGAACTTTCCTCTCATCATGTTTGCTTGGAAAGTTGGCCCTGCCTTGGCATGTGGCAACACTATTGTCTTAAAGACTGCTGAGCAAACTCCATTGACTGCTCTCTTTGTTGGGAAACTCTTTCACGAGGTAAAATAGGACTAAAGGTTCTAGGAGCTGCAGATATTACCATGCTTATTTGACATAATTAGTTCTTATGTCACTCAGTTTCCATGTCCCCTTCTTCTGTGTCCATCTCTCATATATGCAATTTCTATGTTCAGTTGTGGATATCAGAAACTCCACTGTATAGCATATCTGCTGATTTTAAAATACTCCGTTGTCTTGTTTAACATTTTTGAAAACTTAACAGAATGTTACATATTATCTAACCTCTTACATTTCTGGCTTACAGGCTGGTCTTCCTCCTGGTGTGTTGAATATAGTTTCTGGCTTTGGTCCAACAGCTGGTGCTGCACTTGCAAGTCATATGGATGTCGATAAGGTATTTGTTGACCTTTATGACTTTCTTGATCCTATGATGAGATGAGCTAAAATACAAATGGTGTTTCTGAACATGATTTGTAATCGTGTTGAATTTATTTTACAGATTGCTTTCACTGGATCTACTGAAACTGGACAGACAGTTCTTGAACTAGCAGCTAAGAGCAACCTTAAGCCAGCAACTTTGGAGCTCGGAGGAAAATCTCCTTTTATTGTATGTGGGGATGCTGATGTCGATAAAGCAGTGGAACTTGCACATTTTGCTCTCTTCTTTAATCAGGTATTTCCATTCCTCTTTGTATTAGTTGTATATAAGAGCTGGAAATATATAGTATCTTCTTAAGCTTTTTGGTGTTCATCATAGGGCCAATGTTGCTGTGCTGGCTCCCGAACTTATGTGCATGAGAGTGTGTATGATGAGTTTGTGGAAAAAGCAACTCAACGTGCCAAGAGACGTTCTGTTGGAGATCCCTTTAAGAGTGGCATTGAGCAAGGTCCTCAGGTATATTCTTGTCCTGCTCCCTTTAAGGCCAAGCAATTTGTGAAAAATATGAGATGCATAGAAAAGGAAACTAAGTGTTTAAAGCTGAAATTTACCTTTTTGCCAATGTAACATGGAACTGCAGATAGATACAGAGCAATTTGAGAAAGTTATGAGGTACATAAAATCTGGTACGGAGAGCAGTGCCAAACTCGAGTGTGGAGGTGAGAGATTTGGATCTAAAGGTTTCTTTGTCCAACCCACTGTCTTCTCAAATGTTCAGGTAAGGAGTCATCTCCCTTTGCATCAACCTTTTTAGGTAAAATTTGTAAGTATTTAGCCACAGCAATTCTGAATTTTGGAGTTCTTGTACCAGGAGGATATGTTAATTGCACAGGATGAGATATTTGGCCCAGTACAGTCTATCTTGAAATTCAGGTAAACCTGAGATTTCTTTTATTACAATTTAATATTTACCAAAATGTTGTTAATCAGTTCCTGTACTTCACATTTGTCGATGCAGAGTTGTTCAGACTTCAGATCTTAGCTCTGATTTGAACATCAGTATAACTGTATATGACAATTTAGTTTTCTCCAGAAAAAAGAATCTACATGGTAAAGCCCAGCACTGATTATATTCTTCACTATGTTGTAGGGATCTTGATGATGTGATTCGGAGGGCAAACACCACTAGGTATGGCCTAGCAGCGGGAGTATTCACCCAGAATCTCGACACTGCCAACAAATTATCACGAGCATTGAAAACGGGGACAGTGTGGGTGAACTGCTTTGATGTTTTCGATGCTGCAATTCCTTTTGGTGGGTACAAGATGAGCGGTATAGGCAGGGAGAAGAGTGTATACAGCCTCAACAACTACCTGCAGGTGAAAGCTGTTGTCACTGCTCTGAAAGATCCAGCTTGGTTGTAAATTGTAAGTTTAATTTGTAATTATGCAAGGCCGTTCCATGCAATCCTGCTAGTCCTTGTCTCATATTTTCTGAAGAAAATACAGAGTATAACTCCAAATTTCCAATATCCTCCCACAATTATCAGGCTTGTTTTCTGTAGACAACCTTACAGCGGCTTTTTATCTATATATCATTGGTTTTTATACCTCCCTTTTGAATTCAGAATGGATTGTGTAGCTGCTATTTATACAGACATGTAGTCAGATATAGTCAGTTGGTATAGTCCTGTGTATTGCTGTTAAAATCGGGATTTGGATTGTACACCTCTTATTACATGAAATACCAGCCAAGATCAACAGTTGCCTTGACACAGTAAAACAGAGTATTATAGTTATATTATTAATAAAAATATTTACCTAAGCTAGTCTTTAGGGCACAATTCAACCTGGTTGAGAAAAAGGGTTAACTCGTATTTTTTTTCTTTTTAATTGCTTATTACTTGTAGTTATTTTGCCATGATTAGAAATACTGAACTATAAGATACTCTAATTAACAAAAAATAAAAATAATTTCTGCAAAAAGCAACATTTATTCATTGAAAATTTGACGTAGAGTAATTTCTGCAATCTAATTAATGGGGAAAAAAGCATAAACTACAAAAAAACTCATAATACTCAGGCTCCTAAATCTTGCTTGAAAAAAACAAAACACTTAAACACGTCTTATTAATGAATAACTAATAATGTAGTAGTATAAAATAATCAAATTAAAACTGCATACGACGGATGAGATCGATAGCATTAGTAGCAAGATGATTGAGTGGTGTAGTAGATTCTTGAACTCTCTGTAAGACAACATCTCTAGCCCTCAATCCTTGTAAATTGTTAAGGCAAGTGTCTATAGCCGTAAGCACGGGTCTGATGTTGTTAATCATGCTTGTCCTCTTTGACTCCTTGTCACTCTTACTGCCACCACCCAAGTGATCCGTGGCATCCATTGCTGCGTTCAATCCCTTGACCGAGCTAGCAATTGAGGTACTGCAATCATTGAGGGAGTTGGCTTCACGGGTCCAAACTTGAGGTTGTTTCGAGAGTTGTGTGATGCTCTTAGACCCGGATTGGGCTGCGGCTATGGTGGCTGCTATTGCAAGGCGAGTGGACTTCTTTGGGGTGCTGCTGATGCGGTCAACGTCAGGGAGGAGGGTTTGAAGGCATAAGGCTGAGTATGTGGCGTCGTCGCAGGTGGATATGAGGTTTGATGTGGCTGGGGAGTAGCTTGCTAAGGAGCCTGTTACACAAAGGAAAAGAAAGGTCGCTACGAGAAAAAATTGTTGTCGTGCCATCATTGTTTTGGTTTCTGGTTGTTGAATGAAAGGATATGATGTTTTGGTTTGATGTAAAGAATTGAAGGTTGCATGAAATATTTATAGGCTTTTTTTTTTTTTTTTTTTTTTTTTTTTTTGAGTCGGCTAAAGAGATTTAACTATAGTGGAATTTTATGTCAACTATAACTCTACAATGTCTGGGAAAATCCCAGTTAATCTTGCAATTCGATTTCGTTAAATATGGAAAGATATAGAGTTCATACAACTTAACTAGAGTAGTAGAAATAAAAAAAATTGTACTTCGCATAAGACAGTTTCCTAAAACTTGTTACTTATTAGAAGATACGGAGTACTCAATATTTTAAAAACAATAGCATGTCACAATAATACATTAATAAATACTCGGTAGTATTATGAAAATTTTGTCATGTTAATTACTTATCCCAACTTTTACAAAATACTACCTCCGTTTTTTTAGTTGACCCCATTTGACTTTTACACTATTCATACACTACACTTTGATTCGCTTTTGTGATTTATAGATACGACAAAATATAGTCTTGTGTAATCTTGTTTGAATCATCTTGATATATATTTTATTAATATCCACTTTTTATAATTTTACAATGTTGATAATTAGAGATATTAAGCATTAAAAACATGCGTTGGCAAGCGTGATAATAAAAAGGTGTCAACTAAAAAAAACGGAGGTGATTGAGACTACACTTGGTAGGGATCGGAGGACTTGTGTTCGATCCCCCGCAACAACAATTGGTAGGAGACTGGAACCTAACCACCCAGAAGTGATCCCCGAATCCGGATTAGTCCAAAAGGTAAACCGGGTGGAACACCCAAAAAAAAAAAAAAAAAAACGCAGGTAATATGATAAAACACTTATGAATAGTGTAAAGACAATTATTTTCTTAAAATGTTTATTTACTGACTCAATTGATATGATGTTATTGCCTCTAAGTTTTTCCTTGTGTATTCTAATTATTTAACTCTTATGAAAAATTATTTATATGTATAACCTCCATATTTAAATTTGACATTTTTTTTTTTATATATGTTAATGAAAGATAATGCATAGATTATTATACTTTTCACTCACTCATTAACATTATTAATCCTTTTTATTAATTTTGATCAAACTTATAAATTTTCGATGTACCGGAGCATCTTCGGACAATAACTTGTTAACAACTAAAATCTAAAGTATTATTTTCTCTATTGATGTGTGGAATTTTTATTAATTATCTCTTAGAAATATTACTCCTAAATTATAACGATTATTTTGGATAAGATCTAACATGAAAATCAAATTTTGCCTACGTAGTACATTATTATCTTGTATGGTTTTTTTTACATAAAAAAAAAAGAGTTTATTTATGGAAAGTTATTACTAGTCTTATCTACCAAGATAATACAAATACTAATGTTAAGATGTTTATCCTCTTAGAAAAAATATCCTTTATTGGTTTAGTAAATTCTCTCTAGCCGACTTTCCATATATATAAAGATATAATTACGCATAGTCCTAATGCTAATTAGAAAAAAAAAAAAGTCCTTTAATTTGTGTATAAATAGGTAGGTTATTTGCGCTTGAGTTTCATACCCAATACTTTGTCAAAAATTTTTTTTACTCTTGGTGTTCTTACGTAAAGAAGTACTAATGGCTAAAGTCAGTAATGTTCTTCATAGTATCATGAGCAAAATGACATCATTAAGTTGTGTTTCTCATCCTAAGAAATCAGGAAGCAGCATCAAGAAGAAGCAGATTATCAAAACCACTACGTCTTCAACACCGGTTTCTTTTACAAATAAAGGTGTCACGGCTAATCAAGGTGTTGAAACAATTACTCAGGTGAATCACCAAGGCAGCGACAACTCGTGTCTTCCCAATCTCCCTGCTCCAGTAGCTATGCCGTCTTATTGTCACAAGTTTAGTTCTAGGCTATTGAATAATATGTATTAGCTTAGCATGCGTGCATGACTTTCTTTAAGTCATTAAGTGTAATTAACTAGTTTGAATAATGCTCTAAATCGATTTCTTAAGCATTATGTTGGTGTACTTAAGAAAAGTATATTGTAAGCAGAAATTTGTTATTAATCAAATCTAACTTTTGAGTTATGACTTACTTGGTGCATACATTGTTTTGTTGGTTTGTTATTTTTAATTTTAGGATCATGAGGTTTTTGTTTTCTTGATTTTTGGCTTAAGGTTTAAGTCAAGTTATGTTTGGACATTTAGATTGATTTCAAGTTGAGTCATATTCGATCTAATTACCAAAACTATTCCCAATTTATAATCTTATAATGAGTAAATAATAATTATCAAATTCAAGTTACTTGGTTTCAAGTAGAATTTTGGTATTAGATCATGAATTATAATTTAATGTAATTGATTATGAATCAAGTTTTGCTGGTGAGTCATATTGAATTCAATTATCAATAGGCTTATTAAGATGAATTAACTATAATTATGAGAGTAGACTTGAATGTATATATATTTTAGAGTAGCCCTAATACTATAAATATCGATGATATTTTTACAAAGTCTACCTTTTCTTGTGTACATATGGAGTATAAATTAATTGATTTGGTAGTTATTTATTTTGACTTGCATTAATTATTTGAACTAGTAGGGATATTTAAATTAGTTCTAATGTATTTAATCATTTGTTTTTCATCTTCAGTAATTTGATAATCCACTAAACATTTAATATAATTGATCGAATCAACTAAGATGAAATCCCCCTCACATTTAATTTGTGCCAACAAAATATATTCTACTCCGTAATTAACAATACAATTAAAACACAAGCATATATAAATAGATGGCTGAAAAAAATAAACATAATCAATTTATTGATTAACATATATTATATAGAGTACAAGTACTTTCTACAATCTACATTAAATCTAATGGAATGAAATCTAATGGAATGAAGTATTAACTACAAACAATTAGGGCTCATGTTTTGATTGGTACTGCATCCATAAAGTTCAACGAGACATAATCCAGAAAACTCATGACTTAGCTAATATAGCCAGCAATAGTCTTTCGTCCTTTAATATTTATATGTAATTTGCTTAAACTTATGTCTAAAAAAAAATAGGGCCCTAATCCCGAATCTTGCTTAATAAAAATAACAAATTTCGAGCTTAAAAAATATCTAATAACGTGGTAAAAAGTAAAATTAAATTTAAAACTCCGCTAATGGGACGGATGAGAATGATAGCATTATTAGCAAATTGATATGCATGATGATAAAGTGGCGTCGTAGTAGAATCTTGAACTCCAGGTGAAACAGACCTTAATAATAAACTAAGAACGAAGTAATAAAAGAGAATCCAGTTTAAATATTTTCGTGTGCGACGTAAGAGATCCATAAAACTACTAGCAAGTTGATTAAGTGATGGTGTAGGCTTCGACTCTTGTAAATTCACAACGCAAGTGTCCGTATCATCATGCAATGGATTATATGTCATGGCTGTGTTGTGATTTGCCATGGCTAAGGAGGATAAGCTCGCAGCGCAAGTTGTTAGAGGACCATCTCAACCAAAAGCTTAAGCTGATGGTTGAGGCCCAAGAATATGTTTTATACTCTATCACGCCCCCTCACACGAGAGCCCGTTTGGGCTAGAAGTGTGGATGCAGCATGGGCCTCCCTCATACCCAACGCTTAATATTCCACTTGAAAGTGGGGGGTGGATGAGATTCGAACCCGTGACCTTTTGTGTCACGCTGGCTCTTGATACCATGTTAAAGGATCATCTCAACCAAAAGCTTAACCTGATGGTGATAGAGTATAAAACATATTCCTGGGCCTCAACCATCAGCTTTTATACTCTATCACAAGTGTCCCTAGCAAGCAATGGATGAGACATGGTTGCGTTGTAGCTTGCCATTGCGAAGGAGGGTGTAACGGAAAGGAAGAGGAGGAATGCTACTAGAACGAGAAAGAATTATTTCACCATTGTTTTATTTTTATTTATTTTTGTTGGGAGATTGATGTTTTGGTTTGATGTGGAGGATTAAAGAATTAAGTAGAATGTAAAATTTATAAGGGTTTTTTAGTAGACTAAAAAGATACAACGTAGGTTTAGGTCAACTCTAACTAACTCAGGTATAAAATTGTAACAAATCGATTTCAACAAAGTAATAATATGGAAATTAAATATTTATATGAATTTGATTTGATATAATCTAGTCGGCTAGAGAAATACAAGTATGACATCAATGGAATTCCTTGTTTATGTCAACTACGGAGTACTCCGTATAAGTCGTCTATAGACTATAACTCTATCTTGTCAGTGTAGTACATGCATGAAGTCAATATTCTATTTTCTTTTTTTTTTTTTTTTTTTTTTGGAAATAAACGTGAGATAGGATATAGGGGAGAATTATTGTAATATTGAACCAATTATATTAAACTTTTTTTAAATAAAAAAAAAATGGAACAATGCAATTAAACTTGAAGCAAAAGAAATAATGGGATAAAATTAGTAGATGTTATAAATTTAGAATATCCCTCCGTTTCATAATGTTAGTCCCCTATATTATTTTGGGCGTTTCAAAAAAAGTACCCATATTGAATATATTTCATTTATAACTTGATTTTTTTGGAATTAATTGGTTGTGCATTGATGACATGACTTCAAGTAAGGATATCTTTACCTTAAATTATGCAATTATGACTTGTGTTTTCATAATAAAAATCAAAGAAGTTAAATAAGGTAAACTAATTATGAATTATGTGATTGATTCCATATGGGACTAACATTATGAAACAGATGGCGTATAAATTACTACTCTGTATCTCCGATCCGTCTTCTACTATTTGCAATAATTAAATACTTTTTTAAAAAATTAGCAATAATTTTTTTTTTTTTTAATTATGATAAAGAAATATTTAGAAGTCATTCTCACGTGGCTAAATTGTTTGTTTAGAAATAATAAAATTCTGGTAAAATTTGGCTGTACAAGCCTGATAATCTTCTTTGAATTTCTCCCTGACAATGGATTTGAGCCTGATCTAGGACTCCTATCTATGTATTTAATTTGGAGGGTCCATCGGATCGATCTTGGGGTTCGTTCGCCGGCTAAAATCTAACCATGAGGCCCATGACAGACATAATCTTTTAAACCATTAGATTTGTAGTACATTCGTTGAGATACAAGTTACATATAGAGTATACGATAATATAAGTAACATTTATTATTTAAAAAATACTTGTTAAAGCAAGGACAAAGGACATCTCTAATTATTGATGCGAAAATAGAAATTAAAAATACAGAAATTCTTGGTTACAGGGAATTTCGAAGCAAAAATTCATCTTAATCCAAGAATTGATAGATACCCAAGAGATTATATCCTTCCTAGAACACTAGACCTCTAAACTAGTCATACAACATTACTCCAGTCGATTTCACACAAGAACTACTAATTGACTTGAGCATTTTATTCTTCTATTTTCACCCATCTTTAATTGTCACGGTTAAGATCCAATACCATACTAGTTTTACTTCGAGCACATAACAAGCAAAGATTAACTAAAGATGGTGACTACCAAAATAAACCTTAGGGTTTATTCGCACACGAAAATACGAAGCCTACGATGAGGAACACAAGCGCCGGAGCAACATTGTTCTGGGGGTCCAGAACTTGCACATATTTTGCCTGATGGAATGCAGTACTCATCTGCTCCCATCAAATTTTCAACTTCTCTAAGTGCTTTCAATGCTTGTATCTCTGCCTCCAACAGTCCATTACCAAATATTATTTCTTTGTTGGTGTCAGTCATTGCTGAAAAAACAAATTAAAGTTGCAATTTTATCAAAATATTCCCTATAAATTAAAATAATTTTAAAAAGTTCCTTATGAGCTTCATTACTGATAAGAAAGAATAAAAATTAACTTATTTCGATGATTTAGATAAAGCATTTTTATTTTATACTTGTCAATGCAAAATGAACTTAAAAGATTTCAATGTGATCACATTTTTCCTTGTACGGAGTATATAAATTACAAAAAATATATAAGTACGACTGTATGAGACATACGAATAATGTTAATAAAATTAAAAAAAAAAAAAAATCATCTAATAAAAAACGAAAGAAGTATTGATCGTGCAAACCTGAAGCAGTGACCATAAGGCATACTATGACGAAGAGATTGAAGTAACCCTTCATGTTTTCACTTCTTACTTAAATTTTTGAAACAAATTAAAGTTGTATGTGTGATGAGCTGAAATAGAACTATTACTAGTTTATATATAGATTGCTCATCTGAGTTGTTTGATGGCACTGCTCTATATTTATAGCAAAATTTATGCAATATTACAAAGCATCATTTCCAACATGTTTCTAAATAATGCTAATATAAGTACAGTATATCCATTACACGTGCTAATTTACTAGTTACAAGATCACGTGGCATGTGTAAGTGAGCCACGTGAATCAGAACTAATTACAAAGTAGTAGTATCAAATTAACTAGTTTAGGTAATGAAGGTTCGTTTAGAATGATCGTTGATACTCAAAAAAAAAGGTTAGATCGAAAATCATCTCATATCATTGCATTTTCTTTAGTATGCCGCATCTAATTCACTGGAACTTAGCTCTAATTGTTGGGCCCATGAGAAAATCCACATGTGAATGAAAGTGTTGTTCCACATTTAAAGAGTATAAAAGTGAAGAGGAATATTAGGATGTGTATCCCATATTGAAGAAAAGAGAAAGTTCATTATATCCACTTTATAACGCTAAGGGGCTACTCTCCTAATTGTCATATGATTTTGAGGTGCAACCTCCTTGGTCGTGTAAAGTGAACACTTGTGACGGGTGCGGCCTAGTCCCGTTTATCATAAGCCAAGTGGTGCAACCCATATTAAATGCAGATGTAGTTTGAGCCAAGCTTCAATGAACTGGGTTACTTAAGTTATTTTTACTGAAATTTACAACTTCTTTTGTACAATTTTTTTTTTCAAAGTTCAGTTATTTGCTTAAACAATTTCAGGCCTATCCAACTCGATTAATATTATGAGAAAATTCATTGTATATACACACACGCTAGTGCATATAATTGATGTTGTACTTGCATAGAGTACCTTTAAAATGATTATAAGTGCATCATATACATTCTAACAACGCACACTATTAAGGGTCTGTTCTGATTGACTGAATTGAGCTGAAATAAATTGAACTGAATTGAATATTTTATGAGAGAAGAAAATTAAGAACTGAATTGAATTGAAAATAAGCTGAAAAGAACAGGCCTTAAGTACTAACCTCAAAGTAATAGTTTTTATTTCCATACATGCAAGTTCATGACAATTTTTCCTAAATAAAATCAAGTAATAGCTTGTGTTGTTAATAGCACAAAACCAACATCAAGGTTTATTCAATTCAAATAAGATAGGAGTAAATGGATCATCCATCACGAGGCACTCGTGGAACTTGAAAGCATAAACCCAAATCTTGGAAATTGAAAGCATAAACCCTCCTATAATTTTACACTTTTGGAACTAGCTTAGAAAGCATAACAACTTCACTGAAATCAAAGACATTTTTTTTTTCTACTTTTCACTTGCTAATATAATGAACATATATCATTAATAGTTTTCTTCTTTAGCTTCTTAAATAAAGATCTTAAGGTTATGTTTTGTATAGCATTTTCCTACATATTATAGAGTAGCACGACCTTGCATAGTTAGTTGCATGTGATCCACTCGCTAGTTCGTATCCAGGCCAATTTACCATGCATGTGAGTTGATGCAGAAATAAATACTCCCTCCGTCCCTAAACGACCCATTTGGTCTAATTTTAGTCCTAAAAAGAATGACCGATTTGTTTTTCCCAACATCTATTAAAATCACAAAATTACCAATATATCCTCAAATATTTTTGTAATGTAGCTCCTTCTCTCTATTTTATCCTTGTATTTTTTTAGGATCTTTGTGCCATCTTCTCTCTAAATTTCTAAACTTTTTTTCTCTCTTTTGCCACCATTAATTTTTTTGTCCCCCTCTTTCTCTCTCTTCATTTTTTCTGAGGTTTGGGTATTTTCTCCGGAAAAACCCTAGTTCATCTTCTTCTCTTTCCTTAATTCATCCTTTTTCATAGACAATTTGGAGCAAAAAAATACAGATCGGCGGTCTAAGTGTGTTTGCGAATCAAAGCCTTCCAAAAAAAATCGAAAGTGAAAGATTTGCTGCACTTGGTATGCGTATCTTACCATTTTTTTATTTTATTTTTTTATTTTTTTTATTTTTTTTATTTTTTTTTTGTATTTGTAAACTATTATGCTTAGTTTGTGTGATTTGTAATTTGTGATTGTATAACTTTGATCGATGATGATTTTCGTTTTATCTTGATTATTATAGTGTTTTCCATTTCAATTATACGAGTTTGGAATTTGCCTTGAAAATTTGTTTGATGTTATGTGTATAATACGGATTATATGTTAGGGTGATTAACTCATGTTAGGGATTGACATGTTTATTTGGGTGATTAACTCATGTTATGGTATGATTACTTTGGGTGATTAGCTCATCTTAGGGTTTGATTATGTCGGGTTAATTCATGTTATGGACTTATGTATTTGGGTGATTAATTCCTATTATGGTATGATTACTTTGGGTGATTAATTCCTGTTATATATAGAGAGATGAATTTGGGTGATTAATTTATGTTAGATGTGATTAATATGGGTTTTATTATTCCTATTATGTTCTGATTAATTCCTGTAATGGTTTTGATTCATTTGGGTAATTCTTTCATGTAATTGTATGAGTAAGTTTGCTTAATTCATGATAGTGTTTGATTAACTATGCACATGGTTTGATTAAATCTGTTTAATGCACATGGTTTGAAAAAATTGTAGTACATGCAGAGTAGCAAAAGACTAAAGTAAGCTTAATTAGTCCATTAAGTAAAAAAATACATGTAAAAGCCCAATAAATTACAAACATCTGAATTCTTTTTTATTTACTTACTAGAAAACTCAATTCCAATTCCCAATTAAAGCCTGACACTCTTCCCTCTTTACTTTTACTATGCTCACAAGTCACATAATATTTTTGTCCACTTATCCCAAATTTCCATTCAAGTGATTTAATTATCAATTACAAACTTTTAAAAAAATTGGGTGTACAATAATTATTGTACATTAATTATAAAGATATTATAAAGTGATTAAAAGTTACCCTTGAAATGAATAAAAGTTACCCAAATATGCATAAAAGTAACCCAATATAAATAAAAATTATCTACGCTTTATTAGTAAAGAATCACATTTTAAATGACTAAAAATCAATTATAGTGATTGAATGTAATTAAATTACCTTTATAAAACTTTTCTTATTGTCTATTTATATAAAAATTGTATTATGTTTAAAGTTACTCAAAAAAGGCAAAATGTTACCATAAAATTAGCTAAAAGTTACCCTCATACTGCTCGATGTACACTAATATTAGTGTAAATTGGGTGTATACAAAAGTTTTCCTTATCAATTAACAGCAAATCAATTCTGTATAGTTTAATTAAAAGTTTTTTTTTCAACATTGTTTCAATTCATGTTATTTTTTTTATTGTATGAAATTGCAACAAGATTGGTATACAAGTTTGCACACTTAAAAAGTTTAAAAGAAATTTGATAATTGCACGTCATAAGAAGTAATCAATATTAATCATGCAATATCTAACATAAAAGTATATAGTTTTGTGTTGTTTGTATGTCTTGTTTTTGTTTTTCGTAATATATAACAATTGCCGATTTCTTTTTACTCTTTCATTACTCATGAATCGTGACACAATGATGGTAAATAAATTAAGTTTCTAATGATTAATGAACGCATGAACTTAGGACAAATTCATTGGATTTTTTTTATATGTTATTATGTTAAAAATTATTGGCCCCGAAAGAAAAACTTTCAAGGTCCGCCACTAGTTATATACACAAATAAGTAATTTAGTAGAATTAGGCCAGTTGTTGATTTTCACGAATGAGGTGATAGAGAATGTGCAAATATTCTCTGTATATACAATACACATTTTGTTATTATTTTGTAATTATGTAAACCTAGATATACAATAATATTCTTTACATATATATTCTGTTATATTATTATGTAACCCCTAGGTGTACAATAATACAGAGAATATTTAATAAAACATGTTGTTTCAAGAGTTGTGTGATGCTCTTAGACCCAGATCGGGCTGCGGCTATGGTGGCTGTTATTTAAGATTAATGGACATCACGTGATATAATACACCTAAAATTGGGTTAAGAGGTTGTTATGAGTATAATCAAGTGAGCCATGAGTTTTAATAAAGGTAATGTTTGGGTCCAATTTAGTCCAATTGGGCCTAGTCGTTAAATGATCCAATTAAAAGCCCAAGGTCAAGGTTCGACTCTCCAATTGTGCTAAAGTCAAGATCAGTCAACAAGGCAAGTTAATTGGGCCAAGGCCCACTTCTCCCATATATGCAAAGGTATAAAAGCCATCAATATCACATTTGTACATTCATTCACACAAAGCCTCAAACAATTAATTCTCTTGCATAGCTTTCTCTCTCTACACATTGTACTGACTTTAGCATCGGAGGGGCCTTCCTCGGCAACACCCCCGAGGCTAGTTTACGTGTGTTTGCTGTGCAGGAAACCCTCGGCCTAGCATCACTTGGACCGAGCCCAGTCTTCACCACTTCATAGGACCTTCGGCAAGGTCCCATTGTTTTTATCCGAAACAATTTGGCGCCGTCTGTGGGGAAGACTTTCAAAAAAAATCTTTAAGCCAATTTCAATCGTTCTACCTCAATCTTACTTCCAATGGCTAAGAATCGCAAGAACAAGAGCAACGGTGCTTCTCCTCCGAGAAAGCGCCGAAAATCACTAGGAGGGGGTCCCTTAGAACGCCCCACTCCTAGTCCATCTCCTCCTCGGGATAGGAGCCCCTCCGCGGGACCCGACTCTCATGGGGAGCCTAGGGAGAGATCCGAATCTCCTATAATCCAGTCCAATCATCCACCGAGTCCACCTCGGTCAAATGAGGACAACCGGTCCACTCAAAGGACCCAATCTCATGCCCGGAGTCAATCCCGGAGCATTCACACCCATTCTCGCTCTCAGCCGAGGACACCCTTGACGGGGCCTAACTCGGAAGAGGTAGTGAGAGCTCTAGCGGTCCTCATGGAAGCCATGAAGGCCCAAAATATGCCGCATCCACGCGACCGAACCCCTCCGCAAACCAGGAATCAACGGAGGAACCTCGGCCAGGAGGGGGGAAACCCTCCTCTTTCAAGGAGCTCGGCGAATGGGAGGAGGACACCTGGAGAACCGAGAGGGAGAGAAACAGGAACTCTCACTTCTTCAGGGAGCCTTCCACTCAGCTCACTACGAGTAGAGCCCATAAAAGCAGCAGTTCTGCCTCTCGGCCAGAAACTGTTCGCCGAAGCGTTCACGACCGTCTCGGCGATAGGGAACGGAGCGTGCACAGCCGCCTCTCCTACCCTGTGGCCGAGGCCCAGACCTCCCAGCCAGGGACGAAAACCATTTCTACCTCTCTAAGAGGGCGGAGCGCGGTCCCTTCGGCTAGGAATAAGGGCAAGGCCGTGATGCTGCCTTCCAGTTCTCCATTCGAGCAGTGGATACTAGAATCCCATGTGACGACGGTTAAAATCCCGTCGCACATTACTTATAATGGAACTTCGGATCCGAAGGACCATATTGCCTCATACGAGGCCCACATGCATCTTTGCCCCAGGTCCGAAGCGACTTGGTGCAAATATTTTCCAACCACTCTCAAGGGGGTCGCGCAAGCGTGGATCTCCAAGGGAGTGAAAGAAGGCTCAATCACCGGGTGGGACGATCTGTCCTCCAAATTTAAGAGCAAGTTTTCTACGGAAAATCGCCGGGAGAAGACTACTGCAGAGCTTATGGGTCTGCAGCAAGGGGAGGCTGAAAGCCTCCGAGACTATTTGACTCGCTTCAGCAACGAGTCGTCCAGCATTTCTCAGTTGGATCAAGGGCTGGCAGTTTTCGCCCTTCAGCACGGTCTCAGAACTTGGCCGTTCTCCGACTTCATGGTCATGAATTCACCCAGGACCTTGGAGGAGGCATTGAATGCCTCGGATAAGTTCATCCGAGCTGAAGAGTGGAACAAAACAAAAACCCAACCTCAATCTGGGGGAGGGAAACAAAAACAAGCACCCTCGTCTGAAGGCCAAGGCCAGAAGGCAAAGGGAAAGGCGAAAGCCTCGGAACAATCTTCGGCCAACGAGTCGAAGAAGGAAAAATCTGCTCCTTTTGCGGGCAGATATGAATCCTACACTCCGCTCTCTCTTCCGCGCGCTAAGATTTACAGCGTGACGAGGGAGGAGCAGAGTTACAGAAAGCCGAGACCACTCCCAGAGTGGTATCAGCGAAAGAATAAAAATCAGTGGTGTGAGTTCCATGAATCACCGGGACACAACACTGAAGAGTGTATCCAGCTGAAGGACCAAATCGAGGATATGGTCCAGAAGGGGTACTTGAAAAAATATATCGCGGATCACCGCGAGAAAAAAGAGGTTGAGAAGTCCGAAAGGGACTCTCGGCAAGAAATTGACTTCCCCCGAAAGAACAGCAAAACTGCGGAAGGAAAATTCCCTCCAATCCATGTAATTTCGGGAGGAGCATGCTCTCGGAGGGAGCACAAGCTTCACCTCAGGGCTCTGACCCATCAGGTGAACCATGCTGACATTCAGCCGCCCCAGTCACCGGTGCCGAACATGACGTTCACAGCCGCTGACTGCCGGGGGGTGACGTACCCTCATGAGAACCCGCTGGTGATCATCGCCACGGTGGCCAACCACGACGTCAGCAAAGTTCTAATTGACGGTGGTAGCGGAGCAAATATTTTGTTCCGAAAGGCCTATAATCAAATCAAGCTGAAGCCCAAGCACCTCACGCCGGTATCCTACCTAATATCCGGATTCAATGGGGCTTCAACTTATCCTGATGGGAAGGTTCTGCTTCCTGTCACTATCGGCTGTGATGAAGCAGCTAGGAACGTCATGACTGAATTTTTGGTCATCGACGCGCCTTCAGTGTACAACGTGATTTTGGGGAGACCCATAATTCACGAGATCCAAGGGGTTGTCTCAACTTATCATCAGCTGATGATCTATGTTTCAGACGCCGGCTTCCCCGAAAGGATCCAGGGCAGCCAAAAGGAGGCCTGAAGGTGCAACTACCTCAAGCCATCCACTAGTCTCCCAGATGACGACGATGAGGATGAGGAGGAGAAAGAAAAAGAAAGATAGCCAAGCACAAAAAAGCCAAAAGGTCTAAGTGCTTCGGCCCAAGGTTCTGTGCCCAAAGAAAAAGGGCCAGAAAAAGAAAAGGCTAGCTCTTCATCTGAGCTGAAAGACTCAGAGAGCCAACCGAAGAAGAAAAAGTCTGGGACGCCTGCTGATATAGAAAGCAGGCCAGATTGTGAAGAGTCCAACCCATCAACAATGGACTTGGACCAGCAGACTAAAACGGTCGAGTTGACCGAAGGAGATGCTGAGAAATGTGTAACAATCGGGATGGATCTTGATCCGAGCACCCGTTGTGAACTTATTCAACTCCTCCGGGACAACAGAGATGTGTTTGCTTTCTCGGCAGCTGATATGCCTGGGATAAGTCCAGACCTCATCTCCCATAAGCTTAACGCCGACCCAACGTGTCGGCCAGTTAAGCAAAAGAAGCGGAATTACTCCGCAAATAAGAACCGAGAAATCGCAGCCGAGGTCAAAAAATTGCTGGATGCAGGCTTCATCGAGCCTTGTCAGTATCCAGAATGGCTGGCAAATGTGGTGATGGTTCAGAAGGCCAATGGTACCTGGAGAATGTGCGTTGACTTCACGGTCCTAAATAAGGCTTGTCCGAAGGATTTATATCCCTTGTCGAGGATCGATCAGCTAGTCGACTCGACGAGTGGTCATGCCTTGCTTAGTTTCATGGACGCATTCTCGGGGTATCATCAGATCTTCATGCACCCCGACGACCGAGCAAAGACGGCATTCGTCACGAACGCCGGGGTGTACAATTACAAAATGATGCCCTTCGGATTGAAAAATGCGGGGGCAACTTATCAAAGGCTAGTGGATCAAGTTTTTGCCGATCAAAAAGGCCGAAACGTGGAAGTTTATGTTGACGATTCAATCGTCAAAAGCAAAAAATTTGAAGACCATGTTAAGGACCTGGCTGAAACCTTCGCCACCTTAAGAAAACATCAAATGAAGCTGAATCCGAAGAAGTGTGTCTTCGGCGTGAAGTCAGGGAAATTCCTTGGGTTCATGGTCAGCAAGAGGGGGATTGATGCCAATCCCTCCAAAGTCAAAGCAGCGCTCGATCTTCCTGAGCCGAAAACAAAGAGGGACGTTCAGCGGCTCACCGGAAGAATGGCAGCCCTCTCGAGGTTCATTTCCAGAGCTTCGGACAAGGGGTTACCTTTCTTCAAAGCCCTGAAACTCCCAAAAACAAAAGAGCTCGTTTGGGAAGAAGAGCAGAAAGAAGCCTTCAAGCAGCTTCGGGAGCATCTGGCTCAACTCCCAACACTGGCTAGCCCAGTAGAGGGAGAAACTTTGTATCTGTACGTGGCTGTCAGTCCAACCACCATCAGTGCAGTGCTGCTGAGGGAAGAAAATAAAATTCAGCAACTGATCTACTTCGTCAGTCACACTCTGACGGACGCCGAGACTCGCTATCCTCTACTCGAGAAAGTTGCCTTTGCAGTAGTGGTAGCTGCTCGGAAGTTGAGGCCCTACTTTGATTGCCATTAAATAGTGGTCTTAACTGATCAGCCGCTGGAAAAAGTTCTCGGCAAAGTCGAAAAATCTGGTAGGCTGGCCAAGTGGGCTTTCGAGCTCACCGAATTCAGCATCAGCTACCAGCCGAGAGCAGCCATCAAGGCTCAAGCTCTAGCGGACTTCTTGGCCGAATGCTCGTACCAAGAGACGCTAGACGATGAAAACAAAATCTGGACCGTTTTTACGGATGGATCCTCCACCGTAAATGGTTCAGGGGCAGGGGTAGTGATAACCTCTCCTGAAGGCAAATCCTTTGAGTATGCACTCAAATTTTCTTTCAAGGCTTCGAACAACGAAGCTGAGTATGAGGCAGCAATCGCTGGCCTAGAATTGTGCATCTCTCTGGAAGCCGAGCATGTCTGTCTGAAGACAGACTCTCAACTAGTTGCATATCAGATCGGTGGCAGCTACGAGGCCAAAGAGCCCTCCATGATAGCTTATCTTGCTAAGATCAAATCAGTTATTGCAAAGCTGAGAACTTTTGAAGTTCAGCTAATCCCAAGGGGTCAGAATGATCAAGCCGACGCACTCTCCAAACTTGTCAGTTCAACTCTCACTGAGCTGAACAGATCTGTATATGTGAAAGTGCGCCGAGAAAGAAGTGTCGACGAAGCACCTGAAGTGTGCTGTGCTGACCCAGAACCCAGCTGGATGGACCCCATCCTAGCTTTCAAGCTTCGGGGAGAAATTTCCGAAGACAGAATTTTGGCCTCCAAACTGAAGAGAACTAGCTCAAGGTTCATCGTCTTCAGGGGAGAGCTTCTGAAAAAGTCCTTCTCAGCCCCATTGCTGAAATGCGTGGGTCCAACGGATGCAGATTACATCCTTCGAGAGATTCACCTCGGCATCTGTGGAAACCACATTGGGGGAAGGACCCTAGCCCACAAGGCATTGAGGGCCGGATATTACTGGCCCACCATGATCTCAGACGCTAAGGAGCTGGTCCGAAAATGCGAAAAATGTCAAAAATTCGCACCAGTCATCCATCAGCCAGCTAGAGACCTTCAGCCGATCCTTAATCCGCTTCCGTTTGCCCAATGGAGGCTGGATATTTTGGGACCCTTTCCAGATGCACCTTACTAAAAAAGATGGTTAATAGTCGGCATCGACTATTTCAGCAAATGGATTGAGGCTGAAGCAGCTTCGAATATCACAGAGCAAACTGTCAGGAAATTTATCTGGCAGAACATTATCATTCGCTTCGGTATTCCGAAGGTTTTTGTCTTTGATCATGGGAGGCAATTTGATAATCTACCGCTGAGGCGGTACACAGATCAGTTCGGCATCAAATTGGCATATTCAGCAGTGTGTCATCCACAAAGTAATAGCCAAGCCGAAGCTGCAAATAAACAAATCCTCAATGCTTTGAAGAAAAGGGTTGAAGATCAAAAGTCCAAGTGGATAGAGGAACTTCCAGGAACCCTTTGGTCACTTCGGACAACTGAAAAAGAGGCAACGGGCTATTCACCTTTTGAGCTGGTGTATGGTGCCGAAGCCGTTCTTCTAGTGGAAATCGGCTCTGAAAGTTTACGAGTGCACAACTTCTCGGCTGAGAATGAGCATCTTATGAAGGAATCCCTCGATTTCTTCGATGAAGTAAGAGACTCAGCCCGAGACAGAATGGCTGCTTATAAGCAGAGAATCAGCAAATTTTACAACCAAAGGGTCCATGCAAGGCCTCTCAAAATTGGAGACCTTGTCCTTCGGAATGCTGCTGCAGTTCAGAAAGGCCGAATCCATGGGAAACTCTCAGCTGCATGAGAGGGACCCTATGAAATTTATGATGAGCTTCAGCCAGGGACATACCGACTTCGTCAGTTAGATGGAACTGAGCTGAAAAATCACTGGAATGCTGATGTACTTAAGAAATATCATGTGTAAACCCTTCGGGGCAGAACAATCTTTGTAAGTACATTTTGAATTATTAATGAAAGGCCTCAGAGCCACCATTTCTATAAGTATTTGCAACTTTTTATTCTTTCAAGTTTTCTTTATTCTATATACTCTTTAAGGGTTTTTATTCAGCCTTGTCTGAAACCTTCGCCTTCGGGTAACTGGGTTTCAGATTACTGACAAACTCGTCTTTTTAAAGAACTCTGGTCTTTCAGCTAAAGTTAAACTTCAGTAAGACTTGTTCTCCAAAGACATGAGTCCATGGCCAAGTCTGGGATATTGCCTTAACTGAGCCTTGTATCCCAGAAAGCCATTATCTGAAACATTGCCTTCAGTTGGCCTTGTGTTTCAGATATCCATTTTTAAAGATAGACAGAAAATCAAGGATAACAGCAACTATTAGAAATTTTTTATTCAGCTTCGTCTGAAAGTTAAAGAAACCCAACTCAGTAATCCAAAGACTTGAGTCTTCAGATTACTGGGGGGGGCAAGAAGCACTATCAGTGCAAGTTTATCTTCAGCAGAATTCTTCAAGCTGAAAGTTTTGTACTTAGCAAATTTTTGCGAAATTTCTCAAGTTCAGAAACAGTAAAGCATTCAGAATGAAGAAAATAAGACAAAGGAATTGAAGAAAATGCATCAGATTAATGAGAGAAATGCTCAGAAAACGAGCTACAAAGTTCAAATGTTCTAAGGACATAATAAAGTATCGGCAGCCGCCCACAAGCGGAAAATTACAGCTGTCGAGGTACATACAAAAACAGATAAAGCAGTTTGTACATCAAGGCAAGCTGAAGCAAAAAACAAGGCAAAAAATTCAGAAGCGGTAAGTCTAAAGTTGAGTGCACGATGAACCGCAAGATTCTGAAGACGACTGCCCGAGTTCCTATGCTTCAGCCCGAGGATCAAACTGATCAGCATTACTGGGTCCCATTGTGGCCTCAAACTGATCTGCTGAGCCTCCCTTTCTCTCTGTTCAGCCTCCATCTCCCTTCTTTCAGCTTCTTCTTCGGCTTCTTCAGCCTCAAGGATTTCAGCTTCAATTGGAGTTGGATACTGCATGTGAGGGTCTTCGGGATCCTGGATCCATTCAGCACACTTGGACCAGTCCAGCTTCGGCTCAGCATGTAGGAAGACTCTTCGGCACACCCTAACCCCGTTCTTGAAACCCATGTTGTATTCTTCCTGGGTGTAGATACGGACCTTGAGTAGGGCCTCAGCATCAGCCAACTTCTTTTGTGCCTCCTCCAAGTCCTTCTTGGATTCGTTCAGCTCGTCAGCAAGCTTGGAGGAGGAATCTCTCTGCTCGTTCAGCTCTTGCTGAACTTGGGAAGCTTCAGTCTTTACTTGGGGCCAGTTCATCATTTTTGACCCTCAGCTGATCCTCAGCCTCTTGGAGCTTAACTCTCTGAGCTTCAGCAGCAGCAGCAGCTTCTGAGAGTTGGACATTTTGAGCTTGGAGCATCTCTTCAGCAGCCATTCTACTGGCTTCAAGAGCTTCTAGCTTTTGTTGCACCTCAGCTTGTGCAACAGCTCCTTCTCTGATTCTGCTCTCAATAGCAGCTTTGAATTTGGAGATGTCCACTCCCATATGCTCCCGAAGGAATTTCTCCCCTTCTATCAGTGGGGGAAAAACCTCCTTCTCCATAGCAGCACTGAAGGTCTGAAGGGCTTCAGCAGCTTTTTTCTCGTATTCCTCACCCTTCTGCTGCTTCTCTTCAGCTGCTGCTTGCTTCAGCTTAGCAAGCTTCAGCTCCTCATCTGCCACCTTCTTCTCATACTCGGCAACATCAACCCTATCTTGTAGGGAGTCTATCAGCTCTACAGTGAGAGTCTGATTGTGCACAAACTGGTAACAGAGGCACAAATCAGTAAAAAAAAAAACTAAAAAACTAAACTGAAGAGCTGAATTGAAAAAGAGATAAAGGCAAGGAAGTTTACCTGCATCATCAGCAGTTGATTAGACCTTGCTGGGTCTGGAACTGATCTGCTGGATTCACCCATCCCAGCAGTGGCCTTCAGCGACCAGATCCTCGCCCTATCTACTTCGGTCAGGCCAGCAAAGTTGCCGAAGTAGGCTGCAGCACCTTATCGGTTCTGGCCCCATATGAGATCCCAGATGTGATCTGGAATTGGAATGCGGGGGGCCGAGAAACCCATTTCTCCAGACTGCAGCGTTTGGAATGAAGGAAAGGAAGATGAGGGAGCTTCCTGAGCCTTGGATGGCTCAGCTTCTTCTGGATCTTCTTCCTCCTTCTTCTCAGCAGAGTCAATGATTATGACCTCTGCTTCTTCTTCAGGGGTGAGGACGAAGGCCTCAACCTCTCTCGCAATATCAGCTGTGAAACCCTCAGCATCGGGCTTCACAGCATCTTCAGCATTGTGCTCAGCAGCACTCTCTTGGACTTCCTCCTCTTGGACCCCTCCCTTGGGATCGGGAGTTTTCTGATCCACCTCCATCTCAGGAGGTGGTGAAGGGGTCTTCGGCGGAGACTGGGGTGGTGGCTGGGGAACCCTCGGCAATCCACCGCCTTCCTCAGGTTCCCTGATGTTGATGCCGACGGGCCTCGGCCTCGTCTGAAAATCGTGAGGGCCGATGATGGCCATCCTTCGTCTTCTTTTGAGAAGAGGCTGCTCGTCCATATCAGATTCTTCAGATTCCTCTGATATTTGGTCTTCGGGACGAGCAGGGGCTTTCCCTTCTCTCTGTCTCTTGCTCTCTTTAGACTGCAAAAGACAGGAGGGCAGGAAGAGTGTGAGCAAAAAAAAAAAAAAAAAAAAAGAAGCTGAAAAGCTAAGTCTAAAACTCACCGAGGTCTTCAGCAAAGCCTCGTCTTCTTCCTCAGCGGCCCTGGCTGCTGCCGCCGCTTCTTCAGCTGCTTTGGAGGAGCCTTCTCCTCCTTCACAAGCTTCAATAGCCCGCGCAACCTCCTCGGCTGTACGAGCAGCTTCGAGTTCCTCGGCCAACAGTTGAAGCCAGGGATCTCTCTTCTTCCACCAAGGCTTCTGCTTCTAATACAGAGCAACAGCCTCAATTTGGAGATGGGAATGATCTAGATGAACTTCCCTATGCTTCGGATCAGTGATAGAAGGGGCCCGATCGATTATGACTCTTTCTCAGTTGACGCCGAGACGGTTGTAGTCAATGCCGACGTTAGTCTCGTCTCGCTCTGAGTATAAGAAAAAAGGAGCAAAGACCAGTTCAGCAAAATAGAAGATGCTGGATTGACTCAGTAGAAAAGTGCGAAACAAAAACAGAGAAAAATAAATAGTAAAAGCCTCGGCCCTAGCCGAAGAAGCTTACCATCCCTAAACTTTCGGCTGAGGCCGACAACTGCTAACATGTTCTCTTGGAAAATGTAATGTGTATCCGGGAGCCAAGTCTCCGGGATATACTTCATTCGGCCGCCGCCCCCAGGGTTCAGCATTCTGCCGAAGATATTCTGCTGATTAAGGTTCAGATATGGGTCGTTATCTTCGGGAGGGCCCAGACTTCCCATTTCAGGATCAGGCTCAGCTAGATACTTAGGAGCGCTGAAGACATAAGGGTGGTTAGGATCTGTGGGCGCCTTAACCCAGATCCATTGACCTCTCCATTCCTTGTCTGAAGAGTCGTTCGACCACATTGTTAAATACTGGGGCCGAGACTCAATCCGGTACCACCTAGGACCGTGGTCTCCGTGCCCACTTTGAGTGTTTGGCACTAGCCGATGGAGCTTTTTGAAGCAGTGCAGGTTCGGCACATATCTGAAGAACTTACAGACCCACAAATACGTCATCACCCTTCAGATGCTGACAGGAGTTAGCTGGCACAGGGAGACCCTGTAGTGGATCAGCAAGTCTCGAATGAATACGTCCAAAGGAAACCTCAGCCCATACTGAAGCTGTCTTGTGTACACCCCCACGTACCCCGGGGGTGGACGATGGATTCTATCGGATGCTAGGGGCATTCTACACCAATACCCATCGGCTTCCATGATGCCGTAGTGCAGCTCAATCTGCTCGGCAAATCGATATACATCAGCGTGCTCTACCCACCATGAGTAGGGGCAGTTCTTTATCATAGCTGAGGCTACCTCAACATCCTCCCACTCTACAAATCCAGGGAGGACATCCCAAAGGTTGGCGGGGACTTCTTCGTCCCGCCCAGAAACACTTGGCCCCTCCGATCCTTCAGGAGGCGCCGACGAAATTGGGGTCGCCCTGATTCCTTCAGCAGGGTCAGGCCCTACTCTTTGTCCATTCCAAGTCCCAGTCCTGTTCCTAGGATCGGGAGTTTGCCTTGCCCTAATGGGAGCACGGGCCCTACCTCTAACTCCTCTCACCATGATTGTGTTCGAAGAAAAACTCGAAAAAAGGGGGAAAGAGTTCGAATTCGAAGAAAAATAAACTAAAATCGAAGGAAATTACCTTAATCTGAAGCGGAATTTGCCGATCTACAAGTTGGTAGTGACGAATTTCGATTTCTAAGCTTAATGCTCGGGGAATTTGCGAAGTTTTGATGCGGGTTCTTGGGTTTTCTCAAGAGCTTTGGGTTCGTGTTTGTGAAGAAGTGAGGAGAGATAGTGCGCTTCTTTGATTTTATTTCCAGAAATGGGAATTCTAGGAGTCCGCGCTTTAATTTCTCTTAAATACCTCACTAAGTAACCGTTAAACACACGTCCCCTTGATTAACCGCCCATTATCCGTCCAACTTCCACAAATTATCCATCCAGCCGCCGTTATTTCATTAATTGCGGTTTAAATTCAAATTTTTGGATTAATTAAATCATTTACTTCCCTCCTTTTTCTGATTAATTAAACCCGACCCGTCATCCTTCCAAATCGGGTCTGGGGGCAAGTTGTTTGGGTCCAATTTAGTCCAATTGGGCCTAGTCGTTAAATGATCCAATTAAAAGCCCAAGGTCAAGGTTCGACTCTCCAATTGTGTTAAAGTCAAGATCAGTCAACAAGGCAAGTTAATTGGGCCAAGGCCCACTTCTCCCATATATGCAAAGGTATAAAAGCCATCAATATCACATTTGTACATTCATTCACACAAAGCCTCAAGCAATTAATTCTCTTGCATAGCTTTCTCTCTCTACACATTGTACTGACTTTAGCATCGGAGGGGCCTTCCTCGGCAACACCCCCGAGGCTAGTTTACGTGTGTTTGCTGTGCAGGAAACCCTCGACCCAGCATCACTTGGACCGAGCCCAGTCTTCACCACTTCATAGGACCTTCGGCAAAATCCCATTGTTTTTATCCGAAACAGGTAATAATATAATTTTTCACCATAAACCTTCCTTTTAATTATAGGATGACGGATGCACCTTATACCAAGTGTATTGATCGTATTCATCTAAAAAACGAATGAAGTATTGATCAGGCTAAGGCTAACTACTTCTTCATAGTCTAAATAAAACAGAATCAGATTTTTACTTTACGATTGAAAACAACACGTAGCATTGTGTCATTGTTGCACAAAATAGACAAAGCTCCAAATTTAATACAGAATAGCAGTTTTTTTTTGAAAAAAAAAATAAATAAATAAAAAAAAACAATCTCATTAGATGGCTAAAAAAGTATAATTACAATTACTGATTCTTTAATTAATATACTTAAATATCTAATAATGACGATTAAAACAAAGAAGTACCATATGATATAAAATCAACTCAATCATTACTTAGGTTCCTAAATCTTGCCTGATAAAAACAAAATACTCTTAATACTAATGTACTACTAGGTTTACAACAAATAATAATATGATTAAATTTAAAACTGCATGCGACGGATGAGATCGATAGCATTGGTAGCAAGATGATTAAGTGGTGTCGTAGATTCTTGAACTCTGCTTAAGACAACATTTCTAGCCCTCAATCCTTGTAAATTCTTAAGGCAAGTGTCAATGGCGGTAAACACGGGTCTGATGTTATTAATCATGCTTGTCCTCTTTGACTCCTTGTCACTCTTACTACCGCCACCCAAGTGGTCCGTGGCGTCAATTGCTGCGTTCAATCCCTTGACCGAGCTAGCAATTGAGGTACTGCAATCATTGAGGGAGTTGGCTTCACGGGTCCAAACTTGAGGTTGTTTCGAGAGTTGTGTGATGCTCTTAGACCCGGATTGGGCTGCGGCTATGGTGGCTGCTATTGCAAGGCGAGTGGACTTCTTTGGGGTGCTGTTGATGCGGTCAACATCGGGGAGGAGGGTTTGGAGGCATTGGGTTGAGTACGTGGCGTCGTCGCACGTGGATATGAGGTATGATGTGGCTGGGGAGTATCTTGCTAAGGAGCCTGTTACACAAAGGAAAAGAAGGGATGCTACGAGAAAGAATCGTTGCGCCATTGTAATTGTTTTTTTTGTTGTTGAATTAATGGATGTTTTGATTTGATTAAAAAATTGAAGGTTGCATGAAATAATTATAGGTTTTTTTTTTTTTTTTTTTTTTTGAGTCGGTTAAAGAGTTTTAACATCAATGGAATTTTATGTCAACTATAACTCTATGTAATTCATGCAAAAGTAATTAGATAAGATTAATAGACATTTTTTTTTTTGAAAGCACGTTTAGTACCAATTTTATTAATCAATGGATAATTTGCCCATTAGAACATAAGGAGAAATGTCAGGAGGGCACAAACTCTCCCAAACTTGTTCGACACCAAAAGGTACTAAACTAGCAAGGTGATGGGCAACGAAATTTCCATCCCTTTTAACATGAGACTACACTACATAATCAAAATAGGAGCAAATAGAAAAAATGTCAATCCGAGAAGAAAGAAGCAGCCTTTGAGAGACGGTTCACGACTAGCTGGCAATCCGACTCCATCACCACACTCTTGTATCCATAACGCTGCGCAAGCTTAACACCTAAATGCAGAGCCTTGCACTCAGCCACCTCGGGGGGCCAATAGCCACGAACATGACGCACCCTTGCGAACACAACATCACCAGCCGCGTCCCTAGCCACAGCACTAATACCAATCCACCCATCATCCTTCAAGCTGGCATCACAATTGACCTTGATGAAATTGGTAAGGGGAGGGAGCCACTTTTTGGGGCTGTTGCATCGAGTCCTTCTAGCAGGGCCATAGATTTTTGCAGCGTATTTTCCACAGTCCTCCACCAAACGCACCACACGCTCTTTCACCACTAAATGTGGCACATCATTGTTGTTGAAAATCTTCTGATTTCTTCGATACCAAATCTGCCATAAAAGAGCAACCCCAATTTGGCATTTCTTTGCACTGTTTTTCATCCAATCTAGCAGGGTGCTTTTGAAGTCGAAATCAGCATTATCAATTAGAAGCTCAGGGACATCACATTCATACCAGAGGTCATGTACAGCAGGGCAACTAAACAGAGCATGGTGAGGCGTTTCAGCAACATTCGGGCACCAAGGGCACGCATCAGAATCCTTCATATGTCTGTAGTGAAGCAGGGAGCATGTTGGCAGGGAGTTCGTACATAGACGCCACAGAAAATGCTTGACCTTTGGTATAGTGTCGAGACTCCAAATCAAAACCCAGACTTGATGAAATGCATCCAAGTCGCATGACTTCCCTAGCATATAAGCCGACTTGACTGAGTACATACCATCCATAGAGAACGCCCATGTCAGCAGGTCTTCCGGGCTCCGGGGACTAAGAGGAATTGCCAAAATACATCGGACATCCCTCTCAACGAAGGAGTTCGATAGAAACTCATAATTCCATTCCTTAGAATGCTCATCAATCAAGTCCTTCACCTTAAAAATACCAGTAACAGCAGGAGAGGTAGTAAATCTGCCATTTTCATCTGCAAGCCAAGGGTCCTCAAAAATTCGAATTTTCGAACCATCCCCAACTCGCCAAATAAGACCCTCTTTCACAAGGGACTTTGCCCCCCAGATGCTACGCCATGAATAGCTACAATTCAATCCCAGAGAAGAGTCAAGGAAATCAGAATTTGGGTAGTACTTACCCTTCATCACACGCCCAAGAAGTGAATTTAGCTTAGAGATCAATCTCCACGCCTGTTTTCCCAAGAGAGCCTCATTGAAAACCCCCAAATCTCTAAAACCCATTCCACCCAAACATTTCGGTCTACAAAGAGCATCCCAATTCATCCAGTGCACCCGTCTCCTGTTATCCGAGTTACCCCAAAAAAATTTTGCCGTAAGTGAACGCAACTCATCAATTACACTCGTAGGCAACTTATAAACACCCATTAAATACATCGGGATAGCTTGAATAACAGATTTAATAAGAACCTCTTTCCCTGCTCTCGACAAGAGTTTCTCTTTGTAGCCCTGCAACTTCTTCCATATCCTATCTTTCAAGGCCGTAAAAACCATTCTCTTCGATCTTCCGATAACAGAGGGAATACCAAGATACTTGTCATGCTTATTGACAAGTCGCATTTTTAATAAGTCAATCAACTCTTCCTGCTTCGACACTACAACGCCTTTGCTAAAAGAGACCTCCGACTTTTCATAATTAATTTTCTGCCCGAAAGCTACTTCATAAATGTTGAGAATTTCAACTATCTTTGAGCATTCCTCTCGGTTGGCCCTTGCAAAAAGCAAACTGTCATCTGCAAAAAAGAGGTGAGAAACTTTTGGTCCCCTTCGACTAGCTCCAGCACCATGAACTAGCCTGTGGTCCGAAGCTTTTTCAATAAGGGCGGAAAAAGCATCAGCCACCATAATAAAGAGATACGGGGAGAGAGGGTCACCCTGTCTCAACCCCCTGGAAGGAAACACCGAACCAGTCACACACCGGTTTATAATAAATGAGTAAGAAACAGTCGATACACAATCCATCACAAGTCTAACCCACTGATCAGCAAAACCCATTTTTAGAAGAAGTTTCTCTAGAAAATACCATTCAACTCTGTCATATGCTTTGCTCATATCAAGCTTCAAAGCTATAGTACCTTTCCTCCCTTACTCTGTTTTTTCATCGTATGAAAGATCTCCATTGCAATCAAGGCATTATCAGAAATAAGTCTCCCCGGAACAAAAGCACTTTGATTTTCCGAGATGACTTTCGGTAGTATGGTCTTAAGGCGCATAACAATAGCCTTTGAAGCAATTTTATACAAGATATTACACAAAGCAATAGGGCGGTACTCAGACATATACATAGGGGACTTGACTTTCGGAATCAAAGCAATATTAGTGTTGTTAACCGATTCAGAGGAGTGCATACCATGGAGAATGCCGCTAACAAAAGTAAACACTTCATCCCCAATCACGTGCCAAAATTTCTGGTAAAATATGGCATGAAGTCCGTCAGGTCCCGGAGCTTTACAGGGATGCATGGCACATATTGCAGCATATATTTCATCCTTTGAGTACGGCTGGAGCAGAGCAGCATTGTCCTCTTCAGAAATTTTTGGTGAAACAGCCTCCGACACTCTCTCGACATCTGTCAAACACGGCCCTGAGGATGTGAACAGGTTAGTGTAAAAATTTTGAGCAATATCCTCAAAGTCCTCTTCTTCTTCCTTCCATTCCCGTGCCTCATTAAAGAGCCCCTTTATTTCATTCTTCCCCCGACGCTGAGAAGCCTTGTGGTGAAAATATTTTGTGTTGCGGTCCCCGTCCTTAATCTCCGAGACTCTAGAGCGTAAGTACCAATAAGCCTCTTGTTTTTCCCCTAGCTCATCTATTTTTGCTTCCAAAGTAGAGCAAAGCTTGATATTATCCTCTGAGATCACACCCCCCTGCACTTCTTTTAAAGCATTCTCAGTTTCAATGATTTGCTTATCAATATTATCAAAATTCTTTCCACTCCATACTCTAAGAGCAACCATCAGAACCTCCAATCTCTCAGCCATCGAACACCCAGCAGACCCCAACCACGCCTCTCTGACAGCAGCTTCACAAGAGGCATCAAGGAGCCACGCTGTTTCAAACTTGAAGTTCTTCTTACCCCTCTTGCGCTTCTTCTTTGGTCTCTTTAGCCTAGCAAGAATTGCGAAATGATCCGATTTAACTCGGACTAAGTGCTCGACCGAAGCTTCTGGAAACAAATTGAACCACTCCTCAGTCCCACAAAATCTGTCCAAACGTTCTCGAATCATAGTTCTCTTAGTCAATCCTTTCTCCCAAGTGTACCATTGCCCCACGAAGCCAAGGTCACGCAAATTACAATCATCCAAGGCTGCACGAAACTCATTAATCTCCCTCCTTACCGAATCAGCTCCACCTTCTTTCTCTTCGTAGGATAAAATCTCATTATAGTCACCCCCTATTAACATAGGACCCTCAAAACAAGAGCACAATTCTCTAAGAAGTTGCCAAGTTTTCCACTTGTTTCCCGATTCCGGCCACCCATACAAGCCAACAAACCGCCAAGAGCTACCATTTAGCTCCCTAACATCCCCACAAATGTGATTTTGAGACATAGAAACTAAAGTAAAAGTGATTGAATCACTCCTCCAATACAAGCATAAACCTCCTGCCAATCCAATACTACTAACACCTATTACACTATCAAAGCCAAGTCTATCTTTAAGTTTTTCAGACTCTAATTTATTAATTTTAGTTTCACAAATAAAAAGTACCTCCGGGGCATAATACGAGCACCATCGTTTGAGTGCTTTAACTGCCTGAGGGTTGCCCACCCCTCGGCAATTCCAACAAAGAAGATTCATTGTTGTTCGCGGGGCTGGGACACTCCAACACCCGCTACTTCGTTGGTAGCCAATGCACTATGTACACGAGCTTTTTTCGAAACTTCATCGACTTCCATCTCATCATCCTTCGAACACTCCTTCCTCTTGCCACATTTAATTTCCCCACCAGAACCTAT
This sequence comes from Chenopodium album, assembly GCF_948465745.1. Classification (NCBI taxonomy): domain Eukaryota; kingdom Viridiplantae; phylum Streptophyta; class Magnoliopsida; order Caryophyllales; family Amaranthaceae; genus Chenopodium; species Chenopodium album. The sequence goes on along the minus strand of NC_137844.1, from coordinate 5,596,230 downwards.
CCTTTCGAAAGTCACTCTATCCTCTTTCCTAAGCTTCACTCCCTTCTTTGCCATACCCTTCTTTGAAGTTGCTGCTGTTGTGAAAGAGAATAAAGAATTATGCTGAGTATCTGCAGGCTTTGCTCGTAGGTCCTCAGTTTCATCACTACTTTGACCTTCAACACCATTAGGAGAGTCCACGACTAGGTGGTTTTTAGTAACACCCCCTACTGTTCTACACTCCAGTTCAGCAAGCTTCGTGAGAGGCAGAGGCATATCCTCACGAAGTATGGTGCTTACAGACTGCTCCTCCACACCTTGCATCTCACTGATCTCTTTGCTTACTTGCCCAGGTTTTTGGACAAACAAAACCCTCCTACCAGCCTTCACCTCTTCAAACTCATCAACATCCTTTTGTCTGCCCTTTCGTGGGGTAGCTCTAAGGCGTAGACTCCAGCCAAGGCTCTGGTTCTGCTCCTCATCATCACAATTGAGACAATCTTTCTCACTATTACCAATAACCCCGCACATTAAACAAAAGAACGGAAGTCGCTCATATTTCAGGTTAATGCGGAAAATTCGATCATCCTTGCCTCTCATGTTGATGAATCTTCTCAGCGGTTTGGATATGTCAAGGTTAATTCTCACACGCCTGTATTTGTCCAAGCCAAGGTCATCCTGTTCAATTTCCATAACTTCCCCCATAGAAGCAGTGATAGCCCTAACAATATTATCAGAGCGTTTGTTAAAGGGTAAGTTCTCCAATCGCACCCAAAAAGGAGAGTGAGATGGCATAACATCAGTAGGTTGTTCATCCCCTGCTACTTCACTCAAGGCCAATAAGTTATTCTCGAAGCACCATGGACGACCCTCTAAAACTTTCTCGCGATCCTTCCAGTGAAAAAACTGGAAGGCAAACAAGTTTGTACCAATTACTCGTATCACTACTCTCTTTGAAACAGACCAAGATTGAGACATGGTTCGTTTAAAAGCATCAAAATTGTAACTTCGATCCGTAATCAATTTACCCACCAGCATTAGGGCAACACGTTCCTCCGACTCCTCATCCTCACAAACATCCACAATTTCGTTTTCAGGATCATTAATTCGCAAATTAGAGCATTGATTCGCTAGTTCGTCCGCCATTGATAGCCTAGGAAAGCCTCTCTCACAAGGTAGGGCAACCTCTCTCGCAAGGTAGAATCGCCCCTCTCTTTCAAGGGAGTTTTTAAGAATATTTAATTTATAAGATTAATAGACATAAATTTAGAAGTTTCTACACCAAAAAAAATTGTTAGCTATGAGCCTATGATAATTTTAGAATTTTCTACTCGTGTGATATTAGAGATAAAATTTAAAGTATAATGATAGAATTTTGTTTTGTTAAATATTCGCGTGAAATTATACATCAAAACCGTATAGATTGTTTTATTAGGCTAAGGCCTTGTTTATCCAAGCCTGATATTCATTAGATGTTTTGGGCCCAAAGCCCATTCAAATATGTCAATTATGTTTGTGGGCTGCAGTTCAGACTTTGATTAACAAAACAAAAAACACAACAACAGATCAGCCTACCTAAGATGTAAACATATGGAGGATATAAGCCTCATTATAACTAAGATATATGGGCATTTCATCTTCAATATAATTAGGATATATGGACACTTCATCCAACTGCCGTGTTCGTGTCGGACACTGTGTCATACACCGACACTCGTGGGATACACAAAGATACGTCTGGGACCGTATCCTACAATAACTTTGGTAATTGTTAAATAATATGGGTGACTTCATATATAGCTCATTGTTCATATGATATAATATGATCTAATGAGAAGACGAAATGAAAAATATATGTTCAATTTCTTTTTTTAAAATATATTATATGAATTTTAACATCCCATACTCGTATCTGTTATATTAAGAGAGACGTTTTTCCGTATCTGTGTCAGTTTCTGTTCTTATGCAACATAGCATTATAGAAACTAATAGCAAAAAATAGGATGAAATTAAAGAAGAAAGGTCGGGAATAGCCAAATTTATGAAGAAAAAAAAAATGTTACCAACACTTATCCAATTTAGTATCATAGATTACTGCATAGACAGGGACCATAACTTTGATTTATAAATGGACAAGGCAAAATATTACACACATAAATGACATATTGACATTTTTGCTTGTTAGCCCACACTCATACAATATATAGTTTGAATAAAAAAATCATTGATATGATTAATAAAAGAGGAGTTAAGTATAATACAAGGACCTAACTTTTACAATTTTTCACGCTTAAGGACCTCACACTTTTTTTTTCACCTTTAAGGACCTAGGGTTAACATTCCGGCAACTTAACTCACCTGAGCTTCGACCGAAATGTTAATCTCTTCATTATGAAATATTAAGTCCTTCAAAGCATTAATATTACGAAAAAATAATATATAAATTAGTGCATTACCAAAAAAACGAGGAATAGGGGATGATTTTCCCATGGATGATGGAAATGCATAATTTCTCTCATGAGTAAGAACAAGATGCAAATCAACGAGGAACAAGATGATTTACATAAACCTATGTTATTCATCTTATCAACAAAAATTCCCAAAATATACCCACAAATCAAATTTTTAGGAATAAAATCAATCGAAATTTGGAAGAAAAAAAAAGGAATTATACTACTAGAATTTGCGTCAATTGATAGTCGACTGAAAGTTAATAGAGAAATATAACATCCTTGTCCATGGGAAATACGTCAAAAAAAAATCTACAATCTATTGAGCACCAACAACCAAAAATTGCTGCAACAGTGACCATGATGAAAGAGAATCGGAGGAATAATTGCAACATACAATAGCATAGGAAATCAGAGGTCAAGAAGTGGAAAATAAAGAGATAGAATTAGCCAATTATCTTTCATAGGAAATAGGGATTTGAAGTAAAATTTGGAGCCATGGTTTTTCTTCAAACAATGGTGAAATAAACAGGGGAGGAAGAATTGAAGATGGGTTATTTTTTTGTACAACTTGCACGCTTACCCATGCCACTTCAGCCTCCTCATTATGATTTATGTTAGCTAAACTCTTGTTTAACTCAACTTGAGTTAAGAAATATAAATCATCACCGGAAAGCAAATGTTAAGTCCTTAAAGATGAAAAAAAAAGTGTGAGGTCCTTAAAAGTGAAAAATTGTAAAAGTGAGGTCCTTGTGTTATACTTAACTCATAAAAGAGAGATAGAAGTACGGAATAATATTAGAAACCATCAAAATAAATTAAATGATGATGTTCTCCAATTCATTCACTAATTCCCTATTTCTTTAAGATAGCAACATTAGCAAGTAATTTGAAGGAAAAGTTGTTGAAAAAGAGTAGTGTAGAATCCAATTCAAAATAAGCGATGAGTGGGAAGTTGATGAAGAGACTTATAAGAAAGGGAAAATGGAGAGAAATGGCCACAAAAAATGAAGTCTATGTCCAAAGGTTTAGTCAACTAATCGGATTTTAGGTTTAATGAGATAATTTCTAATAATTTTTCTATTTTTTAGAGATATTTTTAAAATAAATACTATGGAGTTGTAGTTTTATGGAAGCTCCTATTTGTGCATGTGGAATCACATATATAGGACAATGGTGTTAATATAATAAAATTCAATTCAATCCGAGGTCTTCAACCTTCATGCTTCTCTATGTAATTAAGCTACGACTAGTAGTTAACATTTGTATAGTACGTGTTTCGGGTGAAAATAATGGGACCTTCGGATGAGTCCTTTATGATGGGCTGAAGACTGAACTCGGTCAAAGTGGAGATTGGGCCGAGGGTTTCCTGCACAGCAAACACACTTAAACTGTCCTTGGGGGTGGTGCCGAGGAAGGCCCCTCCGATGCCTAAGTCAGTGCGGTGTTTAGGGAGAGAAAGCTATGCAAGAGTATTAATTGCTTGAGGCTTGAAGTGAATGAATGTAGAGAGAGAAGATTGATTTCTTTTATACCTTGACATAATAGGAGAAATGGGCCGCGAGCCAAGTAGGCTTGTCACATTGACTGGGCTGACTAACTTGACTTGGCATGGATGGAGAGTTGAACCTTGATCTTGGGCTTATTATTGAATCATTTATGGACTGGCCCAATTGGAGTGAATTGGACCCAAACAAATTGCCCCTCAGACCCGATTTGGAAGGATGACGGGTCGGGTTTTGGCTTGCAAAAAGGAGGGAAGTAAATGATTTTAATTAAAAAATTTGAATTGGACAATTATTAGTGAAATAACTGCCGTTTAAAAAGAGATTAAGGAAGTTGGAAGGTTTAGTGGGAAGTTTAATTGGAGGGAGTGTGTTTAACGGTTACTTTAAGGTGAGTTAGTGGGGATTAATGGCGCGGACTCCCAGAATTCCCATTTTCGGAAATATATAGGCCACTCGTCCTACTCTCTCTCCTCATTTTCTTGCAAACTACACTCAAACTCGCGCAAAATCCCACAGCGAAACCCAATGCTACTTCCTATTTCTGCTTATTGATTGAGATTAAGCTTCCAAAACAAAAATCCGTTGCTCCGACCTTGTAGATCGGCGAATTCCGTTTCTGATAAAGGTAATTTTCCCCGAAGCTTCTTCAGTTTTCTTTAGTTTCCAGCGCACCCTTGTTTTTTTCGAATTTATTTCTTTTTCTCGAACTCTTCGATTTTCCGACGACTGAGATGGCCGGAGACCGAGGGAAGAGGGTCGTTGGGTCACTGGAGGAAGAAGTTCCTCCACCAAGTCTTCTGCGCAACCGGCCACCGGAGGCGATGCCGCCGTTGACAGGCAGTAACCCTCGCCGGTTTGAGAGAAGGGAATCTTCTGGTGCGAGGGTGCCTATTGCAGTGGTGCCCTTGAATTCGGCGCCGCCGCGCGGCTCAAGGTCGGCTAGCACCTCTGGCCGAGGTGCGAATCCTCCATTGAGCGGAGCTTGGGAATGGCTCGCAGGAGCAACTGAATGGAGGGATGTCACGGCTAACCGAGGAATAATGAGGGCTGGCCCTTACCCTTGGTGGGTAAATAATGATGCCACTTATCGGTTTGCCGAACAAGTCGAGATCTACTATGGAATACTCGAAGAAGATGGATATTGGTGCCGAATGCCCACTGCCGAGGATCGGATTCATCATTCTCCACCCGCTTACATCAGGGTTTACATCCGCCAACTACAGGGTGGTCTTCGGTTTCCCTTGCACCCCTTCATAGTGGATGTGCTGAACTCCTACAATATCTCCCTCTGCCAGCTGATTCCTGGCAGCATCCGAAGGCTGATGACTTTCCTCTGGACCTACCTTTTTTATGGTATGAAACCAAGTCTTTAAGTTTTTCGGAAGCTCCATAACCTGGTCAGGAATAACCAGTCTGACGATAATCATGGGCTTGGCTGGTGGTGAATTGAAATTGTCCGATGCCATCTTACTTCTTGACCGAACGATACCTCGGACAAGGATTGGTGAGGCCAATGGATCTGGGTTCGGGCGCCTTATGAAGAGAGCCATCCAAACTTCTATGGCGCGTCGAGGTATTTGAGCAAACTTGATCCGAAGATGAGCAAGATTGGGGATGACGATCCTCAAGAAGGGTTCACTAGGAAAGAGAAGAAGCTGCTGGACCTCTTCGGCAAGGTTAAGAACCCCGGGGAAAGAGGAATGAGGGCCCAAGTACCCGAGACCTGGTTGCCTTGCTACCATTATGCGTTCAAGGAGAAGATGCTCGCTGTCGTCGGACTCAGCCGAAAGTACCAAGGAGGTAAGGATTTCGGCTATTTATTTTCATTTTAATTTCTTTTTTGCTTTGTCTTCGTTTGACTGACACTGATATTTCAACTTTTCAGTGATGACCGAGGCAACTTCTGGAATCAATTATCGTTTGCTCAGAATTAACTCTGAGAGACAAGTGACCAATCGGGCTTCGGATTTCCTAGAATCTGCAGATCGGCCAATTGCCCAGAAGGACAAAAACTCTCAATTGCCAGCTCTGCCCAATACTTGAAGCAGAAAGCTTGGTGGTAGAAGAAAGATCCATTCTTCCTCTTGGGACCTCAAGAGCTAACTATATCCAGTGCTGCGGCCGAAACTCACGCAGTTGTCGAGGCCTTAGCGGGTAGAACTGTAGAAGAGGAAGAAGAAGAAGAAGAGGAAGAGGACGAGGAAGCTGAGGACGCGCGTCTGCTAGCTTCGGTAAGCCCCCAAGATTTTTTTTTTTTAAACTGTCACTCATGCTACTCCTTGCCCCTTGTCTTTTTCTGTTGCATGAGGAAGAAGAAGAAGATAAAATAGATTCTGAAGAGGAAGAATCTTCAGAAGAGGAGATAGTCCTACGTCGAAGAAGGACAATTATCAACTCTGGGCAGTTCGTGGATGCCCCTCCTCCACCAAAAAGACCTCGGCTTGAGGAGGATGAGCTTTAGAAGCAACAAGAAGAAGTTCCTCCTCCTCCTGAAGCGCCTGCCGAAGAAGGTGAGGCTGAGAGGACTCCTCCCTCTCCCGAGAAACGTGGGGAAGAGGAAGTAATGCAACCAAATCCTCCTCCTGAGCAATCCTCCGTGGCTCGGTGCCATATCCCTTCCTCGAGAATCAGAGGCTTTTGATGCAGGTAAACTCTCGTACTTAAGTTCTATTTTCGCTTAAGTTAGTTTTTTTTTTATTTTTTATTTTAACATCCGCCTTTCTATGTTGCAGACCACTCAGAACCATTTTCTGGCCATCGCAATGTGCAACGAGTTGAAGGCTAAGCTCGAGGAAGCTGAACGCAAGAAGGCCGAGGCCGAAAAGGCCGCTATTGACGCCGAAGAAGAGTGCAAAAAGATGGATTCTGCGTTTAACGCCTTCTGCCAGGATATGGAGCAGCATGTCTTTCCCACCATTAACCAGGGCGAGGCTCTGATCAACGAGTACGGGGCTGCAGATATCCCTGGCTTCCGGGCTCGGATTGAGCAGAAGATCAAGGACGAGGTCCAGGCTCAGGTGGCTGCTCGTGAGGCTGAGGTCAAGAAGAAAGAGCGAGGGCAGGCTACCGAAATTCAGCGCCTCCAAAATGAGATAAAAGCCAGGGATGCCAAACTTGCTGATGCCGAGGTTGCAGCTGAGGCCAAGGAGAAGAAGCTGTAAGAGTTGGACACTCAGCTGAAGGACAAGGAGACTGAGTTATCTTAGGTTCAGAATGAGCTGTCTATCGTCCAAAATCAGCTGCAGAACCAAGGTGAGGAAGCTGCCAGGGTCCAGGCTGACCTCGACGCTGCCCAAGAGCTATTGCTTGTTCGGATCTACACTCAGAAGCAGTATGATGAGGGATTCGACATTGGGTACAAGGCGTCTTGGCGCCTCGCTTTCCATGTTTACCCCCAGATTAATTGGGACACAGTTAAAAAGTGGTCACTGAACTAGAATGACTACCATTTGACCACTGTTCATCCTGCTGAGAGTGAATTCTTGGCTTATTGGGACGCGAAGGTGGTCAAGGCCATTGCTGAAGTTGAAGAAGAAGAGAGGGTCTCTGCTGAAGCCAAGAAAAAAGAATCTGAAAAGGCTTTGGCTCAAACCGCCTCGTCTGAAGCTGGTGCTGAAGATCCCAAAGATCCCAGCTCTGTTCTGCCAGACCTCACTGGAGCATAGGAACTCGGGAAGTCGTCTTCAGAATCTTGCGGGTCAACGTGTGCTTAATTGTGTATTTGCCGCATTTGCTTTTGCCTTAAGTTTATTTTGCTTCATCTTGCCTTGATTGTACAAACTCTAACTTTACTTCTGTTTTTGAGTAGTTGTACTTAGTTCGGCAGCTGTAATTTTCCGCTTGTGGGCAGCTGCCGATTTAATATTTGCTATGTTCACACTTGAAACATTTAATTTGATGTAGCTCGGTATCCGAGCATATTTTCTCATGATATGCACTGTTCTTTTCTTTCCATTGCCTTGTTCTTGTAGCTTAGCCTTTCTTTGCTTTTTTCTGCTTTTCTGAAGGTAATCTTAGTACTCCTTGCCCCCCCCCCCCCCACAGAAATCTGAAGTGATTGTCTTCAGATTTCTAAGGTGATTGCTAGTTATTTGATATAGACGAAGCTCTTGCCTTAGCAAAATTTCTGAGTAAAATTTTTCCGTAGTTTCTGATATTTTTCTTGTTTCTTCTTAGCTTTTCTTTTCATCCTAGGGAATGGATGTTTGAGACACATGGCCGTTGCTTTGGCAATATCTCAAACAACGACTATCCGAGGTACAGGGCCAGCTTAAGGCAATACCTCGAACTCATCCACAGTCTCTTTGCCCCCAAGAACTGATCTATCCGAAGTATAGTGCCTCTAAGGGGCAATACTTTGGTGGTGAGATCATTGTTCCATTTTAGGCTAATTCAGCGGCCATCCGAAACATAATGCCTCTGGGGGGCGATGTTTCGGACAGTGCCGAAGGAGAACCCTTTTTGAAAAATGAGAAAGGTAGAGAAATAAAGCATCAAACTTACAAAATTTTGTAGAAATGGTGGCTCTAAGGCTTTTCATTAATTATTGAAAGTGCACTTACTTAGACTATTCAGCCCCGAAGGGTTTTCACGTGATATTTCTTAAGTATATCAGCATTTCAATGATTTTTCAGCTCAGTTCCATCCAACTGCTGAAGTCGGTATGTTCTAGGCTGAAGCTCATCATAAATTTCATAAGGTCCCTCCCAAGTGGCTGAGAGTTTCCCATGAATTCGGTTCTTCTACACCGCTGCAGCCTTTCGAAGGACGAGGTCTCCGATTTTAAGAGGCCTCACATGAACTCTTCAGTTGTAGAACTTGCTGATTCTCTACTTGTATGCAACCATTTTGTCTCGGGCTAAGTCTCCGACCTCATCTGGGAAGTTGAGGGATTCTTTCATGAGTTGTTCATTTTCGGCCGAGAAGTGGTGCACCCGTAGACTCTCAAAGCCGATTTCCACTAGAAGAACGACTTCGGCCCCATAAACCAGCTCAAATGGTGAATGACCCGTAACCTCTTTTTCAGCCGTCCGAAGTGACCAGAGGATTCCTGGGTGTTCCTCTATCCACTTGGAATTTTGATCTTCAACCCTCTTCTTGAGAGCATTGAGGATCTGCTTATTAGCAGCTTTTGCTTGTCTGTTGCTTTGCGGATGACACACTGCTGAGTATGCCAATTTGATTCTGAACTGATCGGTGTACCGTCTCAGCGGCAAATTATCGAATTTCCCCCCATGATCAAAGACAAAAACCTTTAAAATTCCGAAGCGGGTGATAATATTCTGCCAAATGAACTTTCTGACTATTTACTCTGTAATGTTCGAGGCTGTCTCGGCCTCGATCCATTTGCTGAAATAGTCTATGTCGACTATCAGCCATCTTTTCTGATATGGAGCATCGGGAAAGGGACCCAAGATGTCCAGACCCCATTGGGCAAATGGAAGAGGACTCAAGATCGACTGGAGATCTCGGGTCGGCTGATGGATGACTGGAGCGAATTTTTGACATTTCTCACATTTTCTGACCAACTCCTTAGCATCTGAGACCATGGTGGGCCAATAATACCCTGCCCTTAATGCCTTGTGGGCCAGAGTCCTTCCCTCGATGTGGTTCCCGCAGATGACGAGGTGGATCTCCCGAATAATGTAATCAGCATTTGTTGGTCCCACGCATTTCAACAATGGGGTTGAGAAGGATTTTTTCAGTAGCTCCTCTCTAAAGATGAGGAACCTTGAGCTAATTCGCTTCAGTTTGGAGGCCAAAACTTTGTCTTCGAGAGTTTCTCCCCGAAGTTTGTAAGCTAGGATGGGATCCATTCAGCTCGATTCGTGGTCGACACAACACATTTCAGATACTTCGTCAACACTTCTTTCTCGGCGCACCTCCACATATACAGATCAGTTAAGCTCGGTTAGAGTTGAGCTAGCGAGTTTGGAGAGTGCGCCGGCTTGTGCATTCTGACCCCTTGGGATCAGCTGAACTTCGAAAGTTCTCAGCTTCGCAATGATTGTTTTGATCTTTGCGAGATAGGCTATCATGGAGGGCTCTTTGGCCTCATATTCGCCTTAGATCTAATTTGCGACAAGCTGAGAGTCTGTTTTTAGGCAGACATGTTCGGCTTCCAGTGAGACATAATTCTAGGCCAGCTATTACTGCCTCATATTCAGCTTTGTTGTTCGAAGATTTGAAAGAAAACTTGAGTGCATACTCAAAGGACTTGCCTTCGGGGGAGGTTATCACTACCCCTGCCCCCGAACCATTTACAGTGGAGGATCCGTCCATAAAAACTGTCCAGATTTTCTTTTCTTCATCTAACGTTTCTTGGTACGAGCACTCGGCTAGGAAATCCGCCAGAGCTTGAGCCTTTATGGCTGCACTCGGCTGGTAGCTGATGCTGAACTCTGTGAGCTCGAATACCCATTTCGCTAGCCTATCAGATTTTTCAACTTTGTCGATGACTTTTTCCAGCGGCAGATCAGTTAAGACCACTATTTGATGTCAATCAAAGTATGTCCTCAACTTCCAAGCGGCTACCACTACTACATATGCAACTTTCTCAAGTAGGGGGTAGCAAGTCTCGGCATCAGTCAGAGTGTGGCTGACGAATTAGATCAACTGCTGAACTTTTTCTTCCTCCCTCAGCAGCATTGCGCTTATAAAGGCTGGGCTGACCGCCACGTATAAATATAGAGTTTCTCCTTCGGTTGGACGAGCTAGCGTCGAGAGTTGAGCCAGATGCTCTCGAAGCTGCTTGAAAGCTTCTTTTTGCGCGTCATCCTAGATGAGCTATTTTGTTATTAGGAGTTTTGGGGATTTGAAGAAAGGCAACCCTTTGTTCGAGGCTCTAGAGATGAACCTAGACAAGGCGGTCATTCTCCTGGTGAGCCGCTGAATATCCCTCTTTGTTTTCGGCTCAGGAAGATCGAGCGCTACTTGCACCTTTGCGGGATTGGCATTAATCCCTCTTTTGCTGACCATGAAACCCATAAATTTTCCTGACCTCACGCCAAAGACACACTTCTTCGGATTCAGCTTCATTTGGTGCTTTCTTAAGGTGTCGAAGGTTTCGGCCAAATCCGTGACATGGTCTTTCGCTTCTTTGCTTCAGACAATAGAATCGTCAACGTAGACTTTCATGTTACGGCCTTTTTGCTCGGCAAAGACCTTATCAACTAGCCTTTGGTACATTGCCCCTGCATTTTTCAATCCGAAGGGCATCATTTTATAGTTGTACACCCCGACGTTCATAATGAATGTCGTTTTTGCTCGGTCGTCGGGGTGCATGAAGATCTGATGGTACGCCGAGAATGTGTCCATGAAACTAAGCAGAGCATGCCCACTCGTCGAGTCGACTAGTTGATTGATCCTCGGCAAGGGGTAGAAGTCCTTCGGACAAGCCCTATTTAGGTCCGTGAAGTCAACGCACATCCTCCAGGTGTCATTTGCCTTCTAAACCATTACAACATTAGCCAGCCACTCTGAATATTGGTAGGGTTCGACGAAACCTACGTCCAGCAACTTTATGACCTCGGCTGCGATGTCTCGGTTCTTGCTTGCGGAGTAATTTCGCTTCTTTTGCTTAATGGGTCGACATGTAAGATCGACATTAAGCTTGTGAGAGATGAGGTTCGGGTCAATTCCAGGCATGTTTGCGGTCGAGAAAGCGAACACATCTTTGTTGTCCCGAAGGAGTTGTATGAGTTCCACACGGAAGTTCGGATCGAGATCCAATCCGATGGTGACGTATTTTTCAGGGTCTCCTTCGGTCAACTCTATTGATTTAGTCTGCTGATCCAAATTCATTTCTTTGGGGCCAGATTCTTCTCAATCGGTCCTACTGTCAATATTGACAGGTCTCCCAGACTTCGGCTGGTTTTCTGAGTCTTTCGGCTCAGATGAGGAACCATCTCTTTCCTTTTCTGGCGGGCTTTCTCTTGCTAGGGCTTCTTGGGCCAAAGCACTTAGGCCTTTTGGCTTCTTTACGCTCCGTTCCATGTCTTTTTCTTTTTCCTCCTCATCCTCGTCGTCTTCAGAACGACTTGTGGATGGCTTGAGGTAGTTACATCGGGCAGCTTCCTTTTGGCTGCCTTGAATTCTTTCGGGGTAGCCGACGTTTGAAACGTATATTATCATCTGATGATACGTGGAGACTACCCCTTGGATGTCGTGGATCATAGGTCTCCCCATGATCACGTTGTATACCGATGGAACGTCCATAACCAAAAATTCGGCCATGACGTTCATGGCTGCTTCATTGCGGCCGATGGTGACAGGAAGAGTGATTTTCCTATCAGGATATGATGAAAACCCGTTGAATCCTGATACTGGGTAGGGTACCGGGGTTATAGGTTGAACGAAACAGAATGTTCACGCCGCTACTACCGTCGACGAGGGTTCGCCAAACGTTGTGGTTAGCTACTGTTGTGATTATAACTAGTGGATCTTCGTGGGGGAATATCACCCCCTGGAAATATTTGGCTGTGAACGTCATGTGGCACCGGAGACTGAGGCGCTTGGATGTCAGCATTGTTTACTTGATGGGTTAGTGCCCTCAAGTGGCGTTTTCGCTCTATCTGAGAATTTGTCCCTCCTGAAATAGCAAGGATTTTAGGATTCTCTTTTTCCTGGGTCTTGTACTTTCGAGGGAAATCGAGTTCTTGTCGAGGATCTTTCTCGGCCTTTTTTTCTTCGTGGCGCTTCGCGAGATATTTTTTCAAGTAACCTTTTCGGACCATATTCTCGATCTGATCTTTCAGCTCGATACAGTCTTCGGTGTGGTGTCCCGGTGACTCATGAAACTCACACCATCGGTCCTTGCATTTTTGCTGAAGCTACTGTGGAAGTGGTCTTGGCTTTCTGTATTTTTGCTCGTCCTTCCTCATGTTATAGATCTTAGCACGAGGTAGGGTGAGTTGGGTATAAGACTCGTATATGCCCGTGTACGGGGTAGGTTTGTCTTTCTTCGGCTCAGAGGCAGAAGACGTTTCTGAGGCTTTTGCCTTCCCTTTCTTCTTGTCTTGGCCTTCGGATCGCTGTTATGGTTTTTTCCCAGCCCTAGATTGAGGCTGAGTTTTAGCTTTATTCCATTCTTCGGCTCGGATAAATTTATCCGAGGCATCCAAAGCTTCCTCTAAGGTCTGCGAGGGATGCATGACCATGAAGTCTAGGAACTTGTTGCCTTCTCGTAGTCCGTTTTACAGAGAAAAAACGGCTAGCCCCTGGTCCAGACTTGTGATTCTGGACGACTCGTTACTGAAGCAAGTCAGATAGTCTCGGAGGCTTTCGTCCTCCGCTTGCTGCAGACCCATAAGCTCTGCGGTTGTTTTTTCTCGGCGGTTTGTCGCGGAGAATTTGCTCTTGAACTTGTTGGAAAGGTCTTTCCAACCAGTTATCGAGCTTTCCTTCACACCCTTGGTGATCCACGCTTGTGCAACACCTTTTATGGTCGTCGGGAAGTATTTGCACCAAGTAGCCTCGGACCTGAGATTCAGATACATATGCCCCTCGTAGGAGGCAATATGATCCTTTGGATCCGAAGTACCGTCGTAAATGATATGTACCGGGATTTTCACCGTAGGCACATGCTCTTCCAAAATTCAGTTCTGAAAAGGAGAACTGGTAGGGACTATGACGGCCTTGCCCCTTCGTCTAGCCGTTGGGACCTCGCTCCTCCCTTTTAGAGAGGTTGAAGTGGATTTCGTCCTCGGCTAAGACGATTCGGGCTGAGGTTCAATCCCCTCAGGGTAGGAGAGACGGCTATACATGCTCAACTCCCTCGTGCCTAAGAGTTCGTGGACGCTTCGGCGGACATGCTCACCCCGCGCAGAGGCGGAGTTGCTGCTTTTGTAGCTGCGGGAGTTCGGCTGGGTAGACTCCCCGAAGAACTGAGGGTTCTTTTTCCTCTCTCTCTCAATCCTCCAAGTATCTTCCTCCCATTTTCTCCCCAACTCTCGGGAGGATAGAGGCTTTTCCTACTACCCTTGACCGGTTCTCCTTCTCAAGTTCCTCAGCGGAAGGGGTGAACGGTCACAGGTCGGCGGGAGATTTTCGGCCTGGGCCTTCATGACCTCCATGAGGACAGTGACCGCTCTCGCTACCTCCTCCGTGGAAGGCCCCGATTGAGGGGTCATCCCCGGCTGAGAACGAGAATGAACGCTTAGAGGTGGGCTCTTAGCGTCGGACCGACTCGGGTGGTGTGACCTGGTCGGCGGTCTAGAATTATTTGACGGAGATGATGAACTCTCCGAATGTGCCCTCTCCGAGCTGACCCTCTCTGAGGAATGTCTGCTCGTCGGGGACGATGAGTGAGGTGCAGACAGGGATGGCGCTAAAAGAGGTCCTTTCCCCGGGGCCAATGGGCTCCTTCTCAAGGAGGAAGGAGCGCCATTTTTGGAACTTTTTCCGTTCTTACGGTTCTTAGCCATGTTACCAAGAAAGAAAGTGTAGAACGATTGAAATTGGCTTGCTTTTCGAAAGTCGTCCCCACAAACGGCGCCAAATTATTTCGGGTGAAAAGAATAGGATTTTCGGATGAGTCCTTTATGGTGGGCTGAAGACTGAACTCGATCAAAGTGGAGACTGGGCCGAGGGTTTCCTGCACATCAAACACACGTAAACTGGCCTCGAGGTGGTGTCGAGGAAGGCCCCTCCGATGCCTAAGTCGGTGTGGTGTTTAGGGAGAGAAAGCTATGCAAGGGTATTAATTGCTTGAGGCTTGAAGTGGATGAATGTAGAGAGAGAAGATTGATTGCTTTTATACCTTGACATAATAGGAGAAATGGGCCACGAGCCAAGTGGGCTTGTCACATTAACTGGGCCGACTGACTTGACTTGGCATAGATGGAGAGTTGAACCTTGACCTTGAGCTTATTATTGAATCATTTATGGACTGGCCCAATTAGAGTGAATTGGACCCAAACAGTACGGAGTAATGTAATTGTACATATAAATTTGAAACATATAAGTAGTCTTCAAAATTATCTATTGTTCTAAAAGATATCAAAGTTAAGATTATAATTAAGATGTAACTAGTGGGGCATTATTAGGATCAACTAGATACCCCCATTATTAGTTGATGAGATACTGTGTATTAGCTAGCTGGTCTTGACTCTTGATATAAGAATAAGCTGTCCACCGTAATTGGAGTTCATTATCACGACTTATCGCCTTTTTAAGCTTCAAAAACCAACTTGATGAAAATGAAGGTCTTTTGGTCCCAATTCCCAAACGCGGTTAGACACTAGACACTAACATTTATGGTGTACATGTATGTATGCTAACTTGTTTGATCAACTTGAACCACATTTCTATAATATCTTAGGTTCAAGAATAGGGCATTTACCTTACACCTAACATCATCCTTATGTCAAGTAGACGCATGCTTAATTGCTTACGGTATCTTAACTTTCACATGCATCCGGACACTTGAACAATGTTTTTGCCGTTACAATTTTTGTTGCACATAAAAGGGAGACAAATCACGCCATTACCTCACCTTGCACTTTCAATTGTCATAAACTTGCATGAAGACATGCATGCACTAGACTGGGAGCTTCATTTTATTCTTGGTACTTGATGCATCACATAAGTTTTGGTGTATGAAACTAAACAAGTTAGGATATGTCATAAAGAAAATAATAATCTTAACATGTTATTTACCAAAAAAAAAAAAAAAAAAAAAAAAAAGGGATTATACTATAATTAGTAGAAAACAAAAATTTAAGGTTATAAATGGAAGTTTGAAAATCCTCAAGAATAAAATAAAGAATTACATAATTATCAAATATTGTCACTTATCGAATTGAAAATAATGTCGATTATTCTTAATAAGTAATCAATTTTTAACGTCGGACCACTTAATAAATCATAAAAACATCCATGATAGACCTAATACGTGACTAGTTGTTTTATTTTGGTGGATATTTGTCCTGTCTTTTTCATAAATACTTTTATTAGTAATTTAGTATTATTAATTTCAATTGAAAGGTCTTTTTCATTTATACTTGAAAGAAGCCTTTATAGCTTGAAACTACTGAGAAATGATAACAGGTCGGTCGGTTAAACAACTAGTATTTGATTGTTGGGTTGATTTGGTGGGCCACAGCTGGGCTTCATTGGGTTTCCTTCTGGACTTGGACTATCCGTGTGTACCCCATGAAATTGACCTTTTTATGTATCCACTTTCATTATATTTGGCAGCGATTTTGACATATTACGGTCCACGTTATTATATTTATTATTTTTTCAATTAAGACAAGATATAAATTTGGCTCATTAATTAATAATGTCTTCAGACATTGGATAACCCTTTTAAATATTTTTATAATGATACTCGTATGAAGTATTAATTTAAAATGCATGTCAAAATCACACGTTAATAGGTCTAATTAATGTTTATTTATTTTAAATTAATATTTCTACTTTTAATTATTACGGTTTACTATTATCTTATGATTAAGGTTTAATATTAAGCTAGGATATTTATTTCACATTAAACATTATTATTAAATTGAAATAAATAAAGATTTGGCCAAGCGCGTTATACACGTCTCAGTTTCATTGGTTCATGTTGATTAGTTACTTCCTAAACATTTTTCCGACGTTCATACACACAAGCTACCGAACCAATGGACAGCTTCCACGTCTTTGATGGGTCTTATGCTAAGGAAAAGTTAGTTATTTCCGGTAGTTAAATAATACGAGTACTAAGTACAAATCCATATAGGTAACTATCATGTGTTTTTTGAATGTGTGTTGTATGAATTTAATTAGGAGACAATTCATGTTGTGCGAATCATAGAAAGCCACGAGATGTTTGAATTGGAATTTGCTTATATTAATTTACAATATTTGAATAGCGATTGATTAAGAGCTAGTACTACATAGTAGTCAAAGAATAATGTATGGACGTATGGTTGATGGTTATGATCTTTATATCGACTCGTTAAGGATGCATTTTATTCATCTGATTTTTATTTATTTAAATTTATCTGAACTTATTAGAATTTATTTTAGTTATAAATTGAACTTGGATAGCTTTGATTAACCCTTATCACAACTGATCTGAACTTATTTTTCCTAAACTTATCTTATCTGAACTTATTAATACCGATCTGAACTTATTTTTCTTAAAATAAGTGAAAAGAAGGTAAACAGAATAGGTCTAAGTCTAATGGTTTTGTATCCCACATTTGTATCACAGAAATTTCTTGTAATATAAGATTATTGGTGTGAATCAATTATATTTTGTAGATTTTATTCTATAAGAAAATAGATTCATATTGTAGATTAGCTTATAAAATCTATACTACTTGTTTAGGAAAAGCATTGATTAAAATATAGTAGGGAATGTAATAATAGTTATATGAGATTAATAGATTTATAATGTATAACTAGACATATCTTACAAAATTTTATGTGACTATATGAACAATTCAAATATACTGTGATAGGTGTGAATAATTATGTTAAAGACATATTGTATATATATACAATATGTTAATAAGCATAGAACATTTACAGGAGGTAGTAACATACTAACACTATTCCATATTATATTAGCCTTAATTTTTGCATGTGGTATATAAATACACCTAATTATATATATGATTGAATTTGATCAACTTTAGCTATACCTAATCAATTTTAAAACTTATTTTTATTAAGGTGAATAAGTCACACCCTTGACTTAATAAAAAAAGAAAAAATAAAAGAACAAAAAAATATTAATGTCAGATGTCCAGATTAGATCAGATAAGACACTTCTAGCATGTGTACTCCTAAGAATAGATCCAGATTGCAAGTTAAGCAATTTGTCGAATCTTCTCTTTCTCTCACGTGCATATAAAAAGAAATAAATATTTGAAAATAATAATATTATGCTAAATTAATCGTATAATTCTAGCAACTCCTTACTTTAATCTAGGGGCATGCAATAGTATAAGGTAGGTGGCTCATAAATAAGCAATAACTATATCCTTGAAAATAATATGCAACTAGTTAATTGGCGGCCAAAGCTGTGATGACCAAACCTGATCTTCTCAACCATTTTATAGCATAGATTGTCAAATCTTTTCATATACATTATTTTTTAGGGTTTTAAAGTTGTTTAGGATATGTAATTATTTAGGTTTACAACTAATATTGGTTTTAGTTAACCATAATAATTATATGAGAATAACGCATACAAATGCAATAACCATATACTCCGTATTAAAAGCATTGCATGTCATATGTAGTGACAAACGACATCTATTTTTTTACTCTATTTAAGAAAAACAACATTTATTTTTGTACATTTCAAAATAAGTTAATGCATGCTACAACCATTTAGCTAGGGCAATTGGCTTATTACTTTAATTTGATCCAATATTGTACTCCTACTCCGTACTATATATTTGATAAAATAATGTTTCTGAATATATTATTCTGTACTTAAATTATGAGGATTATGTAATGCATAGATTTCGTATTTCTTTATTATTATTATTTCTATGTATTAATTCATATTTAATTAGTTTGTGATGAATGATTTTTTCAATTTATCATATTGTTTAAAACGCAAAAAATCTCAAAACTCGATCTTAAGCAAAAAGAAGCTAGAGAACAATAATATATCCATCAATTTAATTGCTCTTACCACCTCATAGGGCTTTCCATCTCAATTACAAAATTTAGAATAACATTTAATCATGGGAAAAATATCTAATAAAAATAAGGGGTGATGACTGATGAAACTTAAAATCGATTAGTCCGTGCCAATAAAATAGAAAGCATTGATTATAACTAATCCAAAAAATCCTTAATTGACTATAGGTAGATTTATACATGAATTTTTTCAAACTGTCAATTGCCAACAAAATACTACTCCCTCCATTTCTAAATTACATTCCTACTTTTAGCATGTATTCCTCACATAATAGAAAGAAATTAGAAAGTAATTTAGGGATGGATGGGGTAATTTTTTTTGTCTCTAAAATATTTCTCCGTTCACTTCTTTTGTACGTTATAATATGCTCTCTTGCATCTACCATCTTTCTATATTTTATTTCCTATATCAGGCTATCACACATGCAAAAGTGCAAAATTTTTATTTTAAATGCGTTTCGAGCAACTGCGAGTCGGACAATATCATCAATTATGCAAAAATCAATTTAGAAGGATGAAATTTAAAGAGGGTGATGCGTCAAACAGATCACACAGAAAAATTGCAGTAGTGTATTCATTATTCAACATAGTCACAGTGGTTAAGATATCTCAGCTCTCTTGTCTTTTTCATTTTTCCATATA
Organism: Chenopodium album; assembly: GCF_948465745.1. Classification (NCBI taxonomy): domain Eukaryota; kingdom Viridiplantae; phylum Streptophyta; class Magnoliopsida; order Caryophyllales; family Amaranthaceae; genus Chenopodium; species Chenopodium album. The sequence continues at coordinate 5,577,005 of NC_137844.1, read as the reverse complement.
ATTTTAATATGTTTTAGATATCACCCTTGTCTTTAGGCAATTGCATACGTAGGGCCTGTTCTGATTGACTGAAATGAGCTAAACTGAACTGAACTTATTAGAGCTGAACTGAACTGAATTGAATATTTTATAAGAGAAGGATATTAGAGTAAGAACTGAACTGAACTTATTGAAGCTGAATTAAACTGAACTGAAAATAAGCTGAAGAGAACAGCTCGTAGTATTTTTTTTCTTTTATTTTATTTCTTTCTTTATTTTTTTTGAAACCTCATTTTATTTCTTTATGATTTATGCATGGTGCGTTAGATCTACTGTAACTTTAAAGCCATGTCGTATTTGATATGTCGGCTGGCAATTAATAACATAGAATTACTCCATTATAAGATTTACAACTTTTATAAGTACAACTCCCAAAAGAGTAAAAGAATGTGTAATATTGTTTGGTGGATAAAATTAAATAAAAAATAGAAGTAGAATTTAAATTTGCAGGAAGCATTTTGTAAAAATTAAAATTACTAATGGATCAGAGTGTTCATTAGCTCCTTTTTGTTTTCATTTTTATTATTTTTTTATTATTATTATTTTTTTTTATATATATATATATGGTAAAAAAACTATACAAATGGAATAGTTTCTTTGATGCTGTCATTTAAAATCAACATGTTAGCATTAATATGGAATACATTGCACAATGATATCGAACAAGCTCTAAAGTCTAACTACTTCGTATTATTTAACACTTATAAAAAAAATAAATGAATCCTCTCCAATGGTTTTCTTCATATTAAATTAAATTAACAAAGTACATAAGATGCATACGACATACTATCACCCTTCATGTATAGTTTCCCATCACGAACAGGCCAGTCACAAGACTTACAACTCACTAGTGACCATATAATAACGTACGATCGATTTATTAACAATTCAACACAAGTCTCTGAAAATAGCAATTATCTAGCAAAGTGTGAAAACCAACCGAAAGAGCACATAAATGGATAACATTGGATTCATTGGTACCAATAAAGCGTGCCTTCAAAGAAACTTGTCTCACCAAAGACAATTTACAAGTACGAATACTAATTAAGTACAATTATATAAGTAATGTGCACCTTTATATTGATGTTGGCATACTAATAGACAAATTATGTTAAAGCTTAATCTAGCTTGTCTTGTTTGAACATTGTCCTGTGTCCACCAACATGGTATGTCCTGATAATTTCTGCAGATAATTAGAACCTTATTGTACGTAATTAGTAAATTAATTTTATACTTGAAAAAGTATCCAATGAAATCCTCTTAGATTGTGTTTTCTGTGAAATGTACTGAAATCGAACCATATTCCTTAGTTTTTTAGTTAAATCTGTACAATTTGACAAATCCCATGAATATAAAAGCATTTGCTTATGGTACTAAACTTACCAACGGCTTGACAGGCACATGTGTAGTGATTAATTAAGCTAGTGATTAAGGCTTTATTTTTGGCTGATTTGGAATCTCCTCTTTTCATAGGTCTGATTTAGCTAGATCTGATCTAATTTATACAGTTAATTAAGTTAATTCAGAATTTTCTTAACTTTTTTAGGTATTGTTTGCTGCATTAATTAATTCATTTAGTCTTATTTAGGAACATTGCGTAAAAATCACTTCCTAAAACTGTGTGCTTAAAGGTTGTGTCGCAAGTAATAGAAAACGGATGAAGTATATATCATTTGATTTATGAGGTAAAAAAACATACAACTAATTAATTGCTCCATAATCAAGCATGATTACAAGTGTGAGACGTACTATTATATACGAAGTAAAACAATCATGGTTTGTTCAAATGTGAAGACATTAAATAATCAACATTTGCAATTCAATTAACAATAATACAGGCTGTTTTCTATAAAGATATATAGCGAATAATACAACAAGTGAATGGATAGGAACTAACATTCAAACTAAGTATGCCGAGCCATATACAACATTGCATATTCAAAGTACTTTGTATTCGATAGTAGAAAAAAATATAATAAAACTTCAAACGATATGATAGCAACATGTATGGCCAAATTCAAACATTAGAACACTTAACATATAAGTCTAATTGTTTGACATCCAATAGTAGACTACCACACATTCTGATTACGCAATTAATTATTTAATCACAATTAAGTTTATAACCCAAGCTTCCTCTAAGCTTCTTCCCATCACTCTTTTCTTGTTCATTATTGCATAACATCATCAATTATGCAATTTTATGCACCTAGTCCCTTTTTTTAATTTTTTAATTTTTCATTGAGGTTTCTTCCAACGAAACACCCATGCTACTTGTCATCTTCTTAATCCTCCACGTGTCATAGTCGGTTTTGTGGTCCCTACTTCCTATTCCACCCACATCAGCATAACATTTTCACCTAGTAAAACGGCATCGTTTACGTGATCCGAGAATTAAATCTCCCCGCCAACCTCACCTCCCCACGTGTCCACCCACACGTGTCAGTACATTCTCAGCGTGTAAGCCGCATTGTCGGCTGCCACGTGTCCTACGAAATATCCTTCGTAATTTTCTGTTAATTTTTTTTTTACCCAACACTAAAATGGACAACTAAAATACCGCCAATACTAGATTCTTTTCTGTTATGATTTTTTTACCAAAGTTTTTTTGCCTTATCATATTCCTATCTATATTAGTAGCACAAAAAGAAACAGAGCAACTCTGTTCTTCTTTCTCCTACCCTTTCACCCTTCATTTTCCATCCACAATTTCCACCAATGATCCGTAAAATCGATCCCGATAATCGTCGGGTTCTTAAATTCCCCGCGGTTAGGCCGTGTGAATCGATATCCCCGTCGATTCTTCTCACTTCTTTGATCACAATCTCTAATGATGTTACAAAATTCAAAGCCAAATTTTTTCCCTCTCAGAAAAAATTTGCCCGGGAAGTAATTCGACAAGTCGAAATCCTCCTTATATTTTTCAAGGATATCCGTGAATATCAACCAAATTTTACCAAATCCCTCATTTTATGCCTTTCAGAGCTTCATTTTATACTCCAAAAGATTCAATTTTTACTACAAGATTGTACGCGAGAAGGGTCTAGACTCTTTATTTTGATGAAATCACAGTTCATAGCTAATCAATTCCGGGTTTTGATTAGCTCAATTGCTACTGCTCTTGATATACTTTATCTAAATTCACTTCAAATCAGTTCTGAAGTGAAGGAATTAGTTTTATTACTTGGAAAACAAGCACAAAAATCGAAGCTTGATGTAAGTCTGAATGATCAATGTGCCATGGAGAGGGTGATATTGATATCAAACCAATTCGAAAACGCATTCGAACCTGAAAGAGGGTTGATCAAACGGGTTCTCGATTATTTAGGGATTTATAATTGGGAAGATTGCAATAAAGAGGTAAAGTTTTTGGAAGATGAAATGAGTAATATTGAAGAAGATGCAAGAGAAATTCCCTTAATTAGTAATTTGTTGGGATTGATGTGCTACTGCAGGGCAGTAATTTTCGATTCATTGGATGAAAATGATGAGCAAATTATTGTCGAAATTGAAGTGAAATCACCAGGAGAGATGCTTAATTGCTTGAATCCCGAGGATTTTCGATGCCCGATTTCATTGGAATTGATGATGGATCCTGTTACTATATCCACCGGCCAAACATATGATCGAGCATCAATTCAAAAATGGTTGAATTCAGGGCATTTACTCTGTCCCAAGACAGGGGAGAGGCTGGAAAGTACAGAATTAGTACCAAATTCTGCTCTGAAGAGGCTGATACAACAGTTTTGTTCGGAGAATGGGATTTCGATATCGAAATCAGGTAGAAGAAGCAAGGAATCATCAAAGATGGTTGTATCCCCGACTCCGGCTTCGAGGGAGGCTGTGAGATTTTTAGCTGGGTTTCTTGCTGGGAGGCTGACTTATGGAACTGATGAGCAGAGGAATAAGGCTGCTTATGAGATAAGGTTGTTAACAAAATCGAGTATCTTTAATCGTTCGATTTTGATTGAAGTTGGGAATGTTCCTCCTTTATTGGATCTTCTTACTTCAGATGATCCTAGCACACAAGAGAATGCAATTGCTGCTCTTTTGAAGCTGGCAAAACATTCAAAAGGGCAGAAATCGATCATCGAAGAAGGTGGTTTATCGTTGATAATCTCAGTCCTTCGAAGAGGGATGAAGCTCGAATCGAGACAGATTGCAGCAGCCACCATTTTTTACCTATCTTCTGTGGAGATGTACAGGAAAATGATTGGCTCAACAAGACAGGCTATTCCTGGTCTTATTGAGCTCCTTAAAGATGGGACTATTTGTGGGAAGAAGAACGCGATTGCTGCAATTTTCGGGCTTCTTTTGTATCATAGAAATCATGAAAGAGTACTTGAAGCTGGAATTGTACCAGAACTACTTGATCTGATCTCTTCCATTGAGAGATCAGACCTTTTAGCTGATTCTTTGGCTATTTTAGCTTGTTTGGCTGAGAGGATTGATGGGTGTATCGCGATTCTACAAACATCGGCTATGGCTTTGATCATGGGATTGTTGAAATCCTCCATTTCAAGGGCAGGAAAAGAATATTGTGTGTCAATCTTAGCATCATTGTGCACGAATGGTGGGGATGAGGTTGTCGCGATTTTGGCTAAGGAACCGGCGATCATGCCTTCACTGTATGCTCTCACTACTGATGGAAGCTCACATGGTAGCATGAAAGCGCGAATGCTAATCAATATGCTGCAGAAGTTTCAGGAATCGAGCTCTTCGAGCTTAACTGCTGCTTCTAAACTTCATAAGGAAAGGTTTGTTCATGCAATTTAGGGGTAATACATAGTAATTAAGCTATAATCATATTATGTAAATATGTAGGATTTACCAAATTGGAATCCATAGAGTTATTTTTGAGCAATCAGCTAGGTTTTTCAAAGAGCTGAAACAATATGTTAGGCTTAGGTTCTTTGCAATTGGTTATTATTGTATACTGTATAAATTTACACTTAGCATTCTTTTCAGTAGAGGATATAATGTGGCTCAATGCCATAGAAGTGAAACATTATCACAGATTTAAGTTCTGTATTTTGATAATTAGGTGAATAAAGACTAAAGATTGTGGTCTTATTAGTATTGTTATCTATGCAAATGATTTAGTGACCTGAGTTCTTGGAATACATTGTTCAGTTTTTGGCACTTGTTTACAATTCACCTTTAGTACATTGACTGATTGACATAGACAAGATTTCACCACAATTGTCACACTAATAAATATTAGAGTACAAAGTTATAACGAGTAAAATTACCCCAATAATCACAATTGTTGTTGTTTCATTGAACTTCCAAGTAATTTTACAATATAAATTCTTTATTATTTTTTTTGGCAGTTCACTCTTGTAAAAGAAACCTCATAGTTTGATAATGTACATTATACATCATACGCAGTTGGTCAAAATCATAAATATTCAATTTGATAATGTACATTATACATCATACACAGTTGGTCAAAACGAAAAATATTCAATTGAAAAGTCAACATGTGATTCACTAACTTCAAGAGTATAAAAACCCTTTACTCACCTTAATATGCAACCATGTAAAAAAATCATCCGTACGAATAAATTTAAGTATCATAAGTTATTGTAGGTATTTTGTAAATTGGTCATTTGCTCTATGATTAGGTGCACAAACTAGGAAGAATGAATGATTAAATTTGATACTTCAAAGCTCAATTGAAAAGTGATCATTAAATTTAGAAAGGTAGAAATCATAGGTAATTTCAATGCATTTATTTGTGGTTGTGCTTTTCCATTGGTAGGCATTAGTGTAAGTGTCCATTTGAGATCCACCACAAAAGTAGGTATGAGCAAATAAATAAAATTTAACTTGTATTTTACCTACTACAATCGTTTAATTTCTTGTTGTTGGTTGATTTTGTGTAGCCTAACAATCTAACAATGTTCTTTTGTCCCACCCTTTTTTTTATAGGAAGATAAGAAATCCAAATATGTTGACATGTAAAATACAAAACTATGTTAATAAATAAAAGTAAGGTCTCATTGATCATGTTTCAATGTTTTATGAGTCACCATATTGCCATTTTTTGTATGATCAACTTATTGATAGAAGAAGTTCTAACAACATACAAACAATATGTGATAAGCTAATCACAATCCGACTACGTTGCTTTTTAAGGTATTTTGTGCATTTTAGGTAGTAACTTTATGTTTCAATTAGTTAGAGATTAGTCTTTACTCTTTACAGAAAAATACCCTCATTTGTATGCATCTTCTTCCTTTTTCTTTTTAAGAGAATACTTTCTACTATGAGGAAAAAAAAAAAAAAAAAAAAAAGAAAAAAAAATCCATTACAATCTTTATAAATCATAAGTGGCACAATGCAAACCTTAAAATATTTTAGTGTTGTTAACTTTCTTCAAAAATTCTTAACCCCTCTTTTTCCTTAGGGGTCGAATTCTCCCCATATCACAAGATTTTCTATAATTGTATATACTTGTATCATTTAACAATTTCTTATATACAACCGGCATTACTTTGTCATTTATCAGTTTTTGTGGTTGTATCTTATGCGCATATTGCCTTAAAAAAAAACTTTAGTTTGTCTTTAAAAGGTACAACCCACTGTATAGTGATGTTCTTTGAAGCCTTTTTTTTTTTTTTTTTTGTTAAACTCGAAACTTTCTGGCTACTAAGTTTCCATAACCAATAAGAGTTGGCTCAAGTGGTAAGTATCTTGATGTCGATTAAGAGAGGTATCGAGTTTGAGCCTCACCAAATGCTGAAAACTCTTATTGAAAGACTCATTCATCATAAGTCAGGTGTGTAATTTGGGGTGGCATTTGGGTGGGGAAAACTCAAAAAATTACCAGGCTCCCATAAATATATCAAAGAGAGGTCACAGCCCAAAACACAAATTCTACAAGCCACTAGGCCGAAGGAGGCCCAATAATTGTGAGTAACCAAGATCCTTTTCTTGCTTTCTAGTCTATACTACTTCTTTTAGTTCCCGCTTTAAAATAAGAAGTGTATTGCTTTCACAAATTTTACACTCTCTTCGCTCCAAATCTTCAGTTCTTCCCCAATTTGTTTCTGGTGAGTAATTTGGCCGTTTAATTTCTTCTTTATCTTCAATTTCTTCTAATTATACGAATATCAATTGCGTTTTTGTTGATTGAATTTTGCGCCCTGTTTTCCGAAAATTAGGGTTTTTACAGTGTGTTTTAGATTGAACATTTTAGGTGATGGCGACGAACGAGGCTAAACCAGTTTCTGAAGAAGCTAAGATGGATCTGTTTGAAGACGATGATGAATTTGAGGAGTTCGAAATCGATCTTGGTAATAATTTTGAAACTATTGTCTTTGTTACATTGATTTTTAGCTTATTTTTTCTTCGCTGTAATTTGATTTCATTGAATTGTGAAATGTGGTACAATTTGCTAGGTTTTGATTTACGCTGTGTTTTTTTTTTTAGTTGTTGAATTCTAGGGTTTATGGTTGTCTCTTTGATCATAATTTAGTATATGACTATATGCATGTATCTTAATCTCGATTTGAGAAAAAAGTTGTGATTTCTGTCCATTTTTGAATTGAAATGCAAGTTTACCTTATTACTTTATTTGAGATGCTCAATTTTCTTAAATTGTAATGTGGTTATACAATCCTCTATTACCCTGATTATTACTTGTATGAGTTTAGGAACATTGCATACAGTTTTATGCAGTGAACACCATGTTTAGATTGATAATAACCTCCATTTCTGTTGGAGGTCGGATGCATTGTGTTTTTAGCCTCTAGAATCTTAAGCTGCTTTATCGCTTAAAAGAAGTTATGAAGATGGTTTGGCTGATAATTGAAAAGGTGTGTATAAGGAGAGTACACCACGTAGTCTGTTAGCTGTTTCCACCACAAATGGCCTTGGATAGGTTGGCGACCCCCTCTCATGCTCTTGTCTTTGAGAGGTAATAGCGTAGTATGTGTTGAACCCTTAAACAGGATGCAACTCTGAAAGCATACTTGAGGGTTTTGAAATCAAGACACTCTATTCTAGCCATTGATGACTTATATACCTGTCTGACAGACCAATATCCATGTGATGCGAGTCAATCAATTGCAGGCTAAATTGAGTTTTTTATGAGTTGGGATATAAGAATTTTCAGTTGGTTGTCTATTGAGCCACTAGTAATTTAGCTGTTTTTGACTATCAACCTCTAGTGGTCTAAGAAATTACTTAATCGACCGGTGACCTCTTTAAGTTGTTTGGTTTTATTTTTGGAATGGGTTATATAATTCATAATAGAATAGATTGTGAGTCTTAGGGAGGGAGGTGGGTATGGGATTCTATGGGCATGGGGGGGAGTTAGAACCCCTTGGGTATGGGATTTCATACTTAAAAAGCTCCACCAAACAAAAAATTAGATGGAATGAAATTCTAACTCCATTCCATAATCCATTCCAACCCATTCCAAGTGATCCAACCAAACAACCCCTAATTAACAATAGTCCCCATCTATCCTTTCCTCCTTTTTCACCATTTTCTACTTGTATAGATAGTTGCGGTGAATAAATGGTTATGAGTTCTTTCTATGATGACAAAGGAGGATGTTGTTTATACCTTGTGGGATAGAGGGTATATGTATGTATGAATCTTAGACCCCTCCTCTCCTTTGATTTTGAAGGCTTGCCTGTGGCATGCCTAACTGTGGGGAGCTTACTTCTAGGAGGCACACCTCCTTTTTCACCATTTTCTACTTGTATATATAGTTGCGGTGAATAAATGGTTATGAGTTCTTTCTATGATGACAAATGAGGATGTTGTTTATACCTTGTGAGATAGAGGGTATACGTAATTATGTATATATGAATCTTAGATCCTTCCTCTCCCTTGATTTTGAAGGCTTGCCTGTGGCATGCCTAACTTTGGGGAGCTTACTTCTAGGAGGCACACTCCTCAAGCCACCACAGTTGTTTTTGTGTCATTGTGTGGCAAAGCTTCTTTTGTAACCCCATGTCTCCTAAGGATAGCAAAGGAATAGGGGAAACACGAAAATTTGTCTCCCATTTTTCCTTAATTACTTAAATCACCCTTCAAACTTCCATCTTGAGCGTTTACACTTTGTTTGGATCGAAGGAAATGGAGGGAAAGGAAGGGAAGGGAAATGGAAGGGATGAATTTTTTATTTTATTTTATTTTTATTTTAAATTTAAAGAAGGATATTTAATGTTTATTGAGTTCATTAGATAGCTTGCTATAATGAGATCTGTTGGATAACCCACACTAAGTGAATTTCATTGTAGTTTGCTAGGCCCTGTAGAGAAACTAAAGAAAGCATACATTTTACCAAAATAGTTCGATTTTGGGTTGAGTGAGAATAAGCATGTTGGATAAATTTAACTAGATTATGTCAAGTTGAGGTGTGCATCCATCACCAAAATGCCCGATTCTGGTTTATTATTGTTTACTCTGATAGGATTATGTAGCTTATGCTAACAAGAGTCCATCCACTCCAAAGAGAAGAATTTCATTTTAATTTGTGGGGCCTGGTAGAGAAACTAAAGAAAACATACATTTTACCAAAATGGTTTGATTATTGGGTGAGTGAGAATAAGCATTTTTGATACATTTAACTATAGTTGAGTTTGGAAGTAGCAAGAAGCTAGGTGTCATCCATCGCCAAATGTCCATGTGTGGTTTACACACTCATTTCATTGATTTTATTGGCTAGTTGCATCTCAACTATTTTGTAGCTTTTAAGACCTGATTGAACTCGATCTTGCAATAAATAGATGGAGTGTCTAATTTTTGTCATTTATATGTAACATTTGCATTCTCTTTACCATCATCTTTGGAGCACATGCTTTTAAGCTGGTGCTGAGGTTACACAGAGTTGGTATTATATCTAAGAGAGAATCAGTACTTTTGCAATTAGACATTTCAGTAAGCAGTAGAGTGAGCTTTGCATTTGAACTTGGGAGAATGTGATGGACACAGGGATTCCATAGTGACATAGTCTGAGGACTTGTGATTTGTATTTTCAGCACTTGTCTCATTGTCTGCACCTATTAAGGCTTAACTATCAGTGTGCATAACCCCCCCCCCCCCCCCCCCCCCAAAAAAAACTATATTCTGTCGAACTCATCAAGTCTGTACTGTGTTTCAACATGTTTGGACAACTTTCTTTGAATTTAGGCAGATGAGGACAAAATAATTGTAACCTTGCAAATGGATAATTTATGCTTTCAGTGTGGATTTATAATTGCTTTGTTTCACAATTAATTTTTTATTACTACTACAGAGTGGGACAGTAAGGAAGAAGGCAAGGAGGTGACGCAGCAGTGGGAAGACGATTGGGATGATGATGACGTCAACGATGACTTCTCTCTGCAACTAAGGAGGGAGCTTGAGATTAATGTTGCTGAAAAGAAATGAATCAGATGCTGATGGCTATTGGTTAATTTCAATCCAATTATCGTCTTTCTCGAAATTCAAGTTGAGGTGCCTTTTAACCCTGTGGTAGTTTTCCAAATGTCTCAAATTTTCTATTACGGGCGATGTGAAATTCTATTAGTGGAAATGGAAATTGAAGAAGATAGTTGGTCATGACTCATGATAAACTTTTAGTTGGTATCTTAGGAACATCTATGGATTCTATGGACCATTATGATTAGTTGAACCTATTTTCTTTGTACTGTTTATTATTCGACAGTGTTTGGCAAGGCTTTCAGCTTTTGCTTTCCAATATTCTACTCTGTATATTGATATTATGCGTTGACCATATATTTTCCTAAAAATATTCATGAAGTTTTTTTTATTACAGATTTGACTTTTTTTTTCCATTGAAATTAATATGGTTTAGTAGATTTGATTTTGAAAAGATTATGTAGTAAACATAGTAATACAGCTTCTCCTTACCTGTACAAATTTTTAACTTGCTGTTATAGAATATAGATTTCGAAAGCCAATTCAGGATAATACTCTGTATATGTTTAAAAAAAAAAAAAAAAAAAAAAAATCCCCTTTATTGCGCTATTTAACAATAAAGAAGGAAAAAAAAAAAAAAAAAAAAAAACTACGAGGTACCTATTAAGCTGTTACTACGTTAATCAATTTTGGGCTTTTGGCCACTTTACAAGCTAGTTTAGACAATGCTTTCAAGTTTCAATACCTTTGTTTGTGGCTTTTTAATTTTCATTCGGATTTAATATCAATTGGCTTTTCAGTATTTTCGCCTGATTTTGCTGAGTAGCTTTTCCTTTCAGGAAGGACTTGTTAAGACCCCAACTTCAAAAGTCCTCGTTATGATTTTGAAAGCTAATTATATGAAATGACACCACAAGCCCCAAAAATTAAAAAAAGAAAAAAATGGGGACACATAAATGATTGTTCCACCATTGTATGTGCCCGTTACTATTGATAACAACAATTTTAAAGAGAATTTTACTAATTAAGACCCTTTGGATTATTGATAAGGTCATAATATTTGTTTTTCAGGTAATAATGTATGTAGCTCTTAGTGTTATAAATAAACATTAAGGTCTATTAGTATATTAATATTTTATGTCATTTATTATTTTTAATTTTAGTTCCTTATATGTAGATATTAAGGCTTTATATCTTTTTTTCTTTTCTTTTCAAAAAGAGCCATGATATATGTGAATAATATTCGATTTTATAGGTAACTTGTGAATTTTATAATTGAACGAGTTGTCAATGATGGGTATAATTTATAAGTAATAGTTGAACGAGTTGTCTATAATTTATAGGTAACTTTTTTTCTTTCCATGCATGGTAATTGAGATTAGAAGAATCATCAAAATCTACTCTTTGATACTCGTGAATATCAAAGTTGCTCTTAGGTATTGAATTGTATGATAAGCGATTTTTTTTTTCTTTGGCTGTTTAGATATATTCATAGTCAAAGATGGGTATAATCGATGATGGTTTCTATTCTGAGTGAAGCTAAATTTTGATACCAAACTTCAAACTATTTCAGAAGCATAAAACTACAAGTGTCAAATGAGGTGCTACCTAGATTTGAATCTAGTAGTCACCTTACAAGACTATTTTTATTACATTATCAATTCATCAATGGTAAGAATGAGCAAGAAATGATACACTTGTCCTAATTGAGATTGTTACTACACGTTTGTAAAACAGTTTTTAATAGCATTGTTGGGACCCATATGACTAACACATGACTCATCAAAAGATGAAAAGATCCATCTTATCGATATCTTAATCATAAAGAAAAATATCTGCAAATTAAAGCACTCAATTCTATATCATCAAGAGGACCAGCTGCAAGATTTGTCCTGTTAATTGGCTTGTACAGCTATTTTTCTATGTTGTTTGGAACGGTTACAAAATTGCATTTAGCTAGAGCCATTTTCAAGAACATAACCAATCAATGTGAAGAAATATCTTATCACCCAATGTTAGTATAAGGTCACTAAATAAGAAATTGATGTATCATGTTACACGTAATGTTGTTCAAGTATCATCTACCTAATTTGCTATTTGCATACTAATTAGTTATATACTGGACTTTCGATTTTTAAAGACTAGGGAGAACTAGGTACTCCATCATCTATTGAAACAAAAACGCAACGCTTTGGCCTCTGATTGTGTACATCTTAACCTCCCTAAACTCGGCCCTGGCCTAGTAGGATTTATACAAGGAATTTTTGGCAGAAATACTCGCTAAAAAACCCGAATCGAATGTATAACTTATAGCAGCATATAATGCCATACAAAGACAACCTATATGTACAAGTATCATCAGGCTCACAATATCCTCATCCCAACCAAATAAATTTACAAGCCTGTGAATTTTAAACTAGACATACAATAACAGAACATGAAATCTAATACTACAACTTTATTACACCAATTGTTTATGATGAATAGGAAAGATAACCCAACAGACAAAGCCTAACTGAAGGGCTTTCGTCTGCAACTTTCAATGTGCGACAAACATACTCACACTTGTACCTAACACAGATCAACCGCGACATTGGCTGATGTAGCATTGCGTCCTGCATCGCCTACACTGGAGACAACTTTAGGCGACAGCTTGATGACAGTGCAGGTTCGACAAACCGGACAGAATGGTGATTTGGTAAGCCAAACATCAACACACTGAACATGAAAGTAATGGTGACAATTAGGCAGACTTCTGCAGTAATCACCAACCTCGAAACTGTCTAAACAAACCGCACAATCAAGGATTGCAGCATCAGTATTAGCAGCCTCAGCAGCAGCAGCAGAAGTTTCTTTCTCTGAAACTGTCTGTTGTTTGCTGTACTCGAAACACGGCAGTTTCTTAAGGTCTTGCAGAGTCATGCCTGCACCCTTAATGTAAGGGACACCATCTGCTCCAAAACCTCTACTAAATGCCCTCCCAACAATACAAATATGAATTATTACCAAAATTGCAATTCCACAAAATAACAAGAATACAGATATGATAATCTCCATTACCATATATATTCTATATTCTGTCTTGTCAAAACAGGATTTACCAAAAAAATTTTGAGGAGGGCTTCAAATATGATCATTCATGATGGTGTATGATGATTGATGATAATCTCTCCTCGGTCAAATTTCGCCCAAAATTTGTTTAATTTGATTGATTTCCCTCCTAATTCTCCAAGATTTGATGAAATAATCATATTTATGCATCATAATTGTTCTTCTAATTGGGTTTTGTTTTGTTTTTAGGAAGAAAGAATGAATAAAAATGGAAGCATAAAGGAAGGGTTTTTTGTAGTAGTAGTTGTTTTTTTTTTTTTTTTTTTGAGAGGTGGCTAATATAAATCGAGAGAATTGATGAAAGAGGGATGAAAAATGAGAATGTTTTGGATGTGATTTTTGTAGGCTAATGACATAATATATTTGTAGGAAGAGTAGAAATCTAAAAGGTGGTCCACTTGACGTGGAACTAAATTCTTTATTTGGTGCTTATATATATTCTTTAATGCACTTATTTAGAATCACCAATTAGACTTGTTTTTAATGATAGTGTGAATAAATTATTGATTTTATAAGTACTACGGCCCAAGTAGTGTCCAAGTACGAATTTACTTCTTGTGAAAATCTTATTTAAACTACCAAACAGGTAATGTCCACTCGTCCCACAATATAATGTCTACTTTTGATATTGAGATTAAAAAAAATATTTACATTTGAATTAGAAACACATTACTTGTATATTACTCTGTATTAATTTTTTTAAAATTTAAATTGAAGACACATTTTCTATCATTCGAAAATAGTTGACTTGAAATATAACTCTGGAATTAAAATGGTATTTAAATAATCATGAAATTGTCCTATTTACTAAATTTATCTATTGTTTTTTTTTATTAGGAATATCTATTGATTAATTAAAATGTCATAGATAATACATTAATTTGAAAAACATATATACTTCAATAAATTGTCATAAAGTATAAAAATTCTTCTTATATAATTAATTTAAATGTCGTAAAGTATGAAAAACCATATAACTTTTAATAGAAAATTTTGATTTCAATTTCATTTTAATTTAATTTCCAAAGAAGGAAAAAGGGCTCTAACTAAGATAACCAAACTTGATTAATCTAACAAGAAGCACTACACTCAAAGGAAAAAGGCAATTGATGGCCAGCTATTGGTAAAGGATATTGTCACCATCTTTTTGCTTAAAATAATAATGTAACGACGCGTATAAAGCATATATTGAGTTGCTTGATCAACATCATTATCATTTTCTCTAATGAATGAGATGAAAGGGGCTATTAAATAATCATTATCATTCTTCAAAATAACTTTTACACAATTTGTCCTAGGCAAAAATGTCAACTTACCAACTTGCAAGATAATAATATGAAAGCTTGATTTATCTTTTGCTACGTTGGATCAATTACAAATTCTTAAATGGACCTGGTTCACACTAATTTATTGTGGACCGCTAACATTAGAGAAACTATGGTTGTTTTATTAATAAAAAATAAAGTCACTATAATAAAATGAAGGTCACTATGTTGAAAAAAAAAGTCATTTTGGTAATATGAGGCTATAGGAAGTTAATTTTTTTAATGAAATATTTTATAAGGTCAATATAAATAATAAAAGTCACTATGTTAAAATTAGGGTCATAACGCCGTACTTCAAGTTCACAATAGTATTAAACGTTATACAACTTTTAATAAAGGTCACTATGTTAAAAATAAGGGTCACTATGTTAAAAATAAGGGTCATTATGTTCAATATAATGCCAGTTGCGTGTGTATAAACCTCGGGTCCACAATAATATTATTGTGGACCAGGTCCACGCAAGTATTTCTGTGGATCAATAATTTCATTCAAACACAAATCATCAAATAAGTCACTTATATGAACATCTTTTCTAAAACAAGAAACTTTTATGTATCCACAGTTCACTACCATAGACCACACGAACCATCCTAAATGAAAAACCACGGAAATTACTTACATATGTGCTTGAGGACGAGGAAACAGAGTCACATGAGAAAGATAAGGGTTTTTTTTTTTTTTTTTTTTTTTTTTTTTTTTTTTTTTTTTTTTTTTTTTTTTTTTTTACATTATGTATCAACAACAAAAGGAATTATTATATATATGGAGCACTAGTAACGGAGAACAAAGGATGCTTGATTTGCATATTCTGTTCTCAAAAATTAAATAAAATGCAATATCCAAATTGATGTGTATTAGCATATTCATATACACCATCTCAAGATGGTCATCAAGTCAACATTAAAAAGCTCACGACTCATAATATCCAGGTAGAAGGAATCCTTGGGAAAAAATGAAGAAGAAATTAAATTAAATAAGTCTTTTGAAGTCATTAATTAATCCAATTTCCTTCCCAAATATATATATATATATATATATATATATATATATATATATATATATATATATATATATATATATATATATATATATATATAAGGAGTACGAATCCAATAATCCCAAAACCTAAAATCCAAAATCTAAAATGAGCAAGATATAATCCCAAGATGGATGATAACTCTAGGAATATGAAAGATACTAACTTTGTAATACTTATAATAGATACTCCTATGATATGTGTGTTCGGTGTTCCTATCTTCTTATTCCATATATTAATTATAAAAAAAAAAAAAAAATCTTTCCGATTTTGTTATAAATTGTTTAATTATATTAGTGGTCAATTAGTAAGGTATGTACACATTCGCAGCTTGGTTTCAGAAAAAAAAAATAAATAAATAAATAAAAATGGTAAGGTACGTACAAATGTACAATTGTACATGGAAGATTTTGGATTTTGCAATTCAAATAGAGAATGCGAAATTAGCTACGTACTCCGTACATGGTATGAAGGGATTTTGTTATAAATTGTTTAATTAGTGGTCAATTATGAAGGGATTCTTTCCAAAAAAAAAAAAAAAAAAAAAAAAATGAACTATGAAGGGATTGCTCACCAAGCGCTCCCTAGGTCATTACACAATACTACAATAGCATATGTAAAGTTTCCTCAAACAAAAATATAAAATTAATTATTACTCCGTAATTATATATATATATATATATATATATATATATATATATATATATATATATATATATATAAAAGATAGGAATATAGAATAAGGAATAGATATACTTTGTACAGAGTACGTAATTATTTATTGATTACATATATGTACGGAGTATTTAATATGGAAAGCTATCAATTACTAGCATAATACAAAATCAATTAACATAGACTATTTACAAAATTAATAACGACAGCTCATGAAATTCTTAGCTAATTACATCGTAATTAGGATTAAGATGCAATAAATCATTGACCTCCCTTGATCAACAAGTTAAGGATAAGATATATCTTCTTGAATTACGAAAATCTTGACCTTCTATTTGTAGAGTTCTATTGAAGGGCCACGGATTGACTATTTACTTGCCCTACTTAATTGGTAAAGATCTTAATTAATTAAATTCCTGTTTGAAGATAGTATAGGCCAGGGAATAATAAATAATACGGAGTATAAAGAAAAAATTAATACCGAGTAATGGCGTGTCACGTACCTAATAAAGATAACCTAACTAGACTACTACTATGTAGACTGACAAGTAACTGTCGGATCCTAAGAGACTATGGTTCAACTAATTAATTAGACTCAAGTAACTACTAAGCAAGTAACCAAATCAAATAAGTGAGAATTAATAACTAATTAACAAAGAAGAACAATTAAACTGAATAATATGATAGATCAAATACTAAAAACATCCAAGATCAAGAATCACCATGAATACAATTAATGCAATAGTCGTTTTCAAGTGATCCCTAAATAGTACCAATGGTCTCTCCCGAGTTATCAATGGCTTCCCTAATCACAATGAAGCCTACTTCCGTGGATTCATGTAAATTAAAGACTTTGAGCACATTACTCTAACTTCCTAATCATCCATTCAACTACTTACGTGATGAACTTCAAACCCTTAATTGATCTATTTAAACCCGTCAAAACCCAACTCCCGTTGCGATTAAAACAATGAATTAATAACAATACTAATTATCCCTAATCTAGTAATCAACTGTTATGAATTAATTTTATTTTTTTTTCCTTCAAAAAAAAAAAAACTGTTATGAATTATAATTACAATAAATATTTATGGGCTCCTAGATAAAAATGTTACGAGTACTGTACAAAATTTAAATTGATTAAGGCGTTACTTGCCTTGACAACGACAAAAAACTAAATTTAAAACTCAAATAATTTTGGCAGTTCATAATTAAAGGGAATAAGTATAAATAGATAGTGTAATGTACAATCATAGAAATGGATGACTCGAAGACTTAAGTATTGACCAAACCTTGATATGTTATTGACTTGACGTTAAACCATGTATTATCTTATTTTATTACGAGTACCTTTTACATCAAATCTTAGCTTATAAACTTAACTTTTTGAACATGCAAAATAGATTATTTTTTTAATACATTTTTTTTGGTACAACATGCAAATAGATTATTGTATGCACTATGTAGTTGTTAAATAAAATTAGCACCAACAGTTCAAATAACTTCGAAAACTAATAAGGTTTAAAAAAGAATATAATTAGTAAGTATGATAATAGTAATAATAATAATTTGGTTGTTAAATAAAATTAGCACCAACAGTTCAAATAACTTCGAAAACTAATAAGGTTTAAAAAAGAATATAATTAGTAAGTATGATAATAGTAATAATAATTTGGTTCTTAATATTCGTTTGAAAGGAACTATTGACACAAATTACTAGAATTACGATATATATAGCATCATAAGAATTTAGGTATACAAGTTAAAAAAAAAAAAGTGATTTAAATAAAAATTAAATTTTACTAACACAATGATACAAATTTATTATCATAAACTTCTCATACACAATTAAGATTTCATGTTAGAAAATAAATAAAAATTTAAAAAGTTCAAACAAAGTTGATAAGGATAATTTGTCTTAGTTTTATATGATATTTTTTAAGAAAACCAAAATTTCCATATTTATAAAATTAAAATTATTAAAGCCAAACAATATCGCCAGGCCAACAAACTAATCCTCCAAGAAGTTGTATTTGATTAAATATCATAATCCTACACCGGAAAGAATAATAATTATCCTATTTTAGAGTGAAAATAAATATCATCATACGAATTTAACCAATTATTACAATGTATAAAAAAATCTGTTTCAATACCAGATAATTAAGGTAATTTGATTAGCAATATAAAACGTGTTTCCTAAGCCAATTTAACTTAGGTATGACTTGTAAAACAAATTAACTTCACCAAAATTGTGTCATCCAAAGCTCTATAAATACTTAATACTCATCGACCATAAGTCCATAATCTAAACACAAAAATTTTCAAACTTCGTAATTCAGAAATTCTCAAAAAACAATTCGTAGAGTCTGGTAAGGTCTCTTTTCTCTCATTCAAATTATGTAATTGCAACTTCTCTTTTTGTTCTTCATCACTTAGAACTTTCGATAATGTTATTAGTTATTATGTAGTGTAGTATTTCCTCTTAATCCTTCATAAGAATTATGTTTTCTTGTTTCAATATTGTAATTACAAATTGTAGAGTTTTCTCTCAATTCTTAAAAAAACTTATATTTGAGTTTGACCTTAAAAAGACTAATGGCTTTTTCATGCTATCAACGTAAGAAAATTTTGATGTAGTTTGTGGTTTGTGTGCAAGTATAGTAAAAGCATATTCTTGTAATTAATCTTGGTAATTTTGTTTTTAATTTGATTCTTTCGCATAGGATAATCATCATAACGTTATTATGAATAATATTATGAATTAATGATACAAAGAGGAATCACGGGTAATTAACGTTTTTAATTTTGTTTATCTGTTACAAAAATAATATTATGAATTATGTGGGTTTTTTTTTTTAATGCAATATACTTATGAATTAATGATACAAAGAGGAATGACGGGTAATTAGTACTCTTAAAAAGAATTAGTTTATCTTTTTTCACTTTTGAAGAAACATATATCCATTAAAAAGAATTGGTTTGTTATTAATTTATTATTCTTATTGACTTGACCTAATTGAAACTTGAAATTGGACGAATTTGACTTGTTCACAATCAGAAAGATATATTTTCTTCCTATTTTCTTTCTTAAAAACAATTGTAATTTATAATTATGTTTGAGTGATACTTGTCTAGTAATACCTTGTACAATCCGATGAAAAAGCCACTATACTGGGATTTAAAGAGAATAACAAGTGGCTATGCTACCTCGTACTTAACGGATCCCAAGATTAAATATTTACATTAACCTATTTTAAATTAATAATTTTCCTACTAATTCTTGCTACGGAGTATAATCTTCACTTAACTGCCTACCCCATTAATCACTCACAAACATAACCCAAATAAGTTCTTTATTAGATACATTGCAGAGTCATAATTCACTTCTAATTCACTGATCTTATCAGTTTTACCATAATCAATTCTATGATTTATTTCTTGATACGTGAAAAGTCTCAATACAATTGATATTTTCTAATCCACAAAAGTGAAATAAATACAATTGAACCCCTTTTTTTTTTTATCATAAAATCCTCTCTAATTGTGATTTTGATTCAGAGCAAGTGCTGAAATTACAACAACATGGTGAGCCCTAACGCAATCAGAAACACCCTTGGAATTATAGGTACATATAATTATTTACCTTTTTGCCTTATATTTCATTCAACAATTATACAAAAATTACTTGATTTTTTTTTTTTTTTTACCAAATTATTGTGTTTCACTTAAATTTAACGCAACAACATTTATCTACTTTGTGTTACAGGAAATGTCATCTCTTTTGGATTGTTCCTTTCTCCTGTGTAAGTATTTATGTTTCACACTTCAGAAACTCGCGGTGTAATTTAGATCTTAATTAATTTTAAAACTTTTTTTTTCGTCAAAATTTTTATTATACTTGTATAATATTTATATGTGTTTGAATTACTAATTACAGGCCTACATTTTTGCGAATTATCAAGAACAAGTCTGTGGAAGAGTTCAAGCCGGATCCATACCTATGCACGGTCATAAACTGTTTATTTTGGTGTCTTTATGGTCTTCCCTTTGTCCATCCAAATAACATCCTTGTGACTACTATCAATGGCATTGGCTTGGGCATTGAGCTCATCTACCTTGCCATCTTTCTCACTTATGCCTCTAATTCTAAAAGGGTAATACTTCGTATATTTCTTTTTCCATTCGATTAACATCATGAATTTGAACTAGTAATGTGATTATATAATTTGTACATAGAATATAATGTGAATATTAATGTATTGTAACATTTTTGTATGTTGCAGAAATTTATCGCTTGGGTTTTGCTTGGAGAGGTCGTCTTCTTTGTGGCAGCATTGATTTTAACATTATTTATATTCCACAACACCTATAAGAGGACCATCTTTGTTGGAGCTTTCTGCGTCATCTTTAATGTTTCTATGTATTTCTCACCATTGACAGTCATGGTACGTTTTCTAAACCATCTTATAAGATTTATTATGTTTTCAAATATCTAAAGTATTTCAAGATTTATGTAAGACTTATGAAACGAGATTAATACATGATCTTTTTAATTACAGAGAAAAGTGGTGAGAACTAAAAGTGT
The DNA here is from genome assembly GCF_948465745.1 of Chenopodium album. NCBI lineage: Eukaryota > Viridiplantae > Streptophyta > Magnoliopsida > Caryophyllales > Amaranthaceae > Chenopodium > Chenopodium album. Next base: position 5,555,847 of record NC_137844.1, on the reverse strand, counting down.
GGAATACATGCCATTCTTTCTAACTCTTGCGGGATTCTTGAATGGTGTTTGCTGGACCGCTTATGCATTCATTCACATCGATCTTTGGATGGTGGTACGTAACTAGCTTTTCTTCGTCTTTTATTAAAATTTTGTAATACCCCATATTTTTATAGGCGATAACGTTCAAATTCATAAATTTTATTAGTATACACGATAATTACTATACTCCATAATTAATTACTTTCGCGGTTATGATGGCAGGTTCCTAATGGTTTGGGAGCAATTTCTGGAATAATTCAGCTAATCTTGTATGGAACTTACTACAAGACTACACCAAAATCCAGCAAATTGGATGCAATGAAGCCTTCACAAGTTGAACTCCCACCAAGCAAGCCTGTTGAAGAAGTTTAATGTCATCATTTTTCTTCTCAAGTTTACTGCTTTAGAAATACAATTGTAGTTTATTAGGAAAGAGTTTTGCAAAGGTTGTTTTAGTGAATTCTTAAATTTATGCAAGTTTTCAATACAATTTATTTTAGTAATCAATTTTGTTTTTATTATTCAAGCGTTTGTTATTTATGCATGAGATGTTTTAAGGATACAACGAGAAAAATTAGTTATTGTTATTTTTGGTACCACACTAGTAAGTAGTAACACATAAATTTAATAAATTAGAGAAGTTAAAGGATGCATTATATTTTTAAAGTTGGGCCGGCCTTGTCCTCAAAAAAAAGTTCATTCAAAGCCTTTGAAAAAAAAAAAAGTTTACAAAGCTGGATAAGTAAAGGAGAAATATAAAGACTACTCAAGCCAATTTACCACTATTTTTTTTTTTTAAAAGTATTATCCTTTTAATTTTTGAAATTGATCATGATAGAAAATCTTTTTTTTTTCAATCAATAATAAATTGGGAAATTTTAATCTCCATAAAGAGGTTTTTCCGTCAAACTTAAAGGTCATAACTCATAAGTAGGTATTAGTATGTTAAAATTATTAAGATAGTAAAATTTCAAAAGCTTGTAAAAATAGAAGTTAGTAAAACCTTGTATAAAGTTATGAAGACAGTCCTTTCAAAAAAAAAAAAGTGATGAAGATAGTAAACTATTAAAACCTTGTATAATTGTAATTTAAAGTGTGAAACTTAAAGATTATACGTGTATTTTTAAAGAAAATTTTCTAGTACAAAGTAGAGAACTTCGATTTTAAAACTTTGTATAATTGTTCCTATGGCAGAGGGGGAAAAAACACCTTAAAATCTTCTTGTTATTTAAGATAGATTGTGTTTTAATTTTTTTTCTAAATTTCAAATGTTGAGACCTGTGAGTGTTTGATTAGAATTCCAGTTACAAACTCCTCACAGATTGTAATTATATGCAACTGTAAAAAAAGAGGAAAATGAGTGACAATTGGAAATTGGAGAAATTGATTTACAAGTCTGGCTACAACTAATGCAGACTTTTAAATTGGAACAACCAATAAGTAGAATGTTTTTCCCATTTGTAAATGCTCACATTACCTTTACTTTTTCACCATAATTACAAGTTGGATGGTATCTCCCGCAAAAGCCAAAGCAATAATCAATAATCCAGACATTATAGTCTGGTTGCTTCGAAAAGTTTTAAAAGCCACCATCGTCTAAGGTCCTCGACGTCTTTGGAAGCAGAAACAACTTTGCTGCTGATCAACAGGGATCATTCCCCCACCTTTCGATGTGTCAATCGCCTCCAACAAGGAAACTACTTCGTCCATTTCGGGGCGCCTATCGGGATTAGCATCCCAACATTTCTTCATTACATTAGCCAATGCACTAGGGCAACATCTTGGAATTTCTGGCCTTAGATTCTGTGGATCCCAAGACGAACTAAATCAGTACCCAGTAAAAGGGCAGAAGGGAGAAACATGATTAAATTTTCATGACAAGCAAAATATCATAATGCATACCTGGCGAACCACTGCAGAAGTCACCTCTGAAAAACTGAGGTCAGGATAAGGCATGTCGCAGCAATATATTTCCCACAAACAGATGCCAAAGCTATACACATCACATTTTCTGTTATATGGATCCCCATTTAGAACCTGAAATAAATCAATGTCACAAGCTGTTATTTATACGTCACAAATTTTCAAGCCTTTTAGTCGTTGAAGATCTTTTTTTAGGGACTTTTTGGCTCTTCAGTGCTGCTTTCATTAACAGCGCCTAATCTAAATGTTCAATGCTCTATTCAGATTTTGTTCTATCCATCAGAGGTTACAGAATAAAGAAACGATTTTGGGTGAATCAAAAAGGAATTCTTCCCTGATATCGCTCATCTTGTAAACCATCAATCAACAATACTCCAAAATTACATAACAAAAAGGATACAAAAAGTAAAACCCAATCTCTGGGAATGGTAGCTTGGTCAGAGCTGTATTTATTTGTTCTGATTTGGGGCTTGTACAACAATAACACCAAACAAACAATCTACACATAAACATTCCAGCTTTTCCCTTCTAAAGATAGTCATTGAATTGAGTTATTTTAGGTGATCATCAAGCTTAGCCACTGTTTGGGCAAACAGAAACAGTAGAATACAAAAACCAGGGAAAGGCACCGGAGCAAACAGTTAAGTTGCATCCCAAACTCCCATAACCCAAAGCTGCTCAAAATTGAAATTGGTAAGGGTGAGAGACTCACCTCAGGGGCCATATAACCAAGCGTTCCTGTTTCTCCAGTCATATCACTCGGATTTGAAGCCTCAACCCGAGCTACACCAAAATCTGCTATTTTCAGAGTCCTTGATTTATCTAGTAGCATGTTCTCTGTCTTTACATCTCTATGAACAATCTTTTCAGAGTGGAGATAGCTCAACCTGTTGAAAATACAATGGATTAGGTTGGATGAGTTTGCCAAAACATTTGTCATTACAGAATTTATGTGGGAGTTACATATAATTACCCTCTAGCAAGATCAAGTGCCAACTGGTGGACAACCTTAAAAGCTAGCTTCTTTCTTCGGTTCTTTATGAGATAATTCTTCAGGGCACCTCCAGGAAGATATTCCACAACAACACAGCAGATATTAGTTGGCATGCTGATTAGACCACTTTCTGTTTGTATTTGCAATCCTGATGCACCCATCTTTGCCCCAATAAACTGCAGTATGCATAAGGATCTATATGACTAAGAGCTCTGATAATAACGACATAATAATTCATCATGTATTGGATTAAAAGTAAAAAGTTGCAAAAAACTGGCAGTCTGTTCTTGTAAGAGTTGTAACCAAGTCACTTAGATGATACAGATCATTTTCACTACACATAATACAAATTAATAAAATATTGTATACTTAGTATAATATACACTGTATAGTTTTTCTCATAACTTTGGGCATAAGGTTGGACTTTGGACTCCATCAGTCTTCACTAGATTGAAACCAGGAACTTCACAAGTCCACTTACGCCCTTGAGCTGGAGTCAAAGGTAAACTTCGAATTCAAAGATTTTAAGAGCTTAATAGCTACTTAGCTAGTCTAGTAGCGATGACCTTTTTCCAAAATCTAGATTAAAAAAAATTATTTAAAAAAAAAAGGTTCCAAGTTGTACAATAATTTATTATTGCACTCATTGAGTTTATTTTTGCAATTATAGGGAAAATGTTGCAAACATCTATATCTGCTGAATAACCCCTCTCCCCACCCCCCTCAACACACAAGCACACACACACAAATGAGACATCTCTTCTGGCATTGGCGATTTTGGTACGATATGGTATATTGCAGTTGTAGAGTAGCCAACTGCCGAGATCAGGAAATGATGTCAAGATAACAGAACAGACAAATGCCTAATTCACTAAACTCATTCTGTTAAAGGATTTGATGGTTCTGACTTAGACCCTACTCCCAAAATATAAAATTTGGAAGAAATAAAAAATCAAGCAATAACGTGGAGCATGAAACAAATGATCACAGTTACTAAAATTAATGGAATGTCAGGTAAAAACTGTCCATCTCAACAAAAAAAAAGCCATCAACTTTGCCTTTTAAGGCGGGCCCAACTTTCTCAAATTTTATTATTATTTTTTTAATCTACAGATTTTTAAAATGAGATGCAAATGTTTAGAAATGAAGTAAAGTTATCCACAGAATTAACTACCAAACCATGGAAACATAATGTGTGAAAAATTATATACGAAGTATAATTGATTGATTTTATTAATACTATATACTTATAGTGAAGATAAAACATGAAATGGTTTAACAAGAACTACACATCTACACTTCAAGCAAGATGAGCCATCTTGAGCTGAATCAAATGTCAAGGAGCCAAGTACCCATGTTATATAATCCTATGTTATGAAATAGGACCTTTTTGGGACTTTGAATTTGATTGAGGAACAATGCAAAGCTAAATGAGAAAGCAATTAAAAATGAACAAAATAAAAACACACAAGATTTATAGTGGTTCACTCAAAATGAGCTACATCCACTTTTGGGGAGATTGGAGCTTGTATTACTCTTCAATGGAGGAAGAAATTACAATGGAGAAAGATGGTGTTCTTGGTGAGCTAATTTAAGGTCTAAATCTCACTTGTGTTTCTCTCTCTTACTCTCTACAATGAAAAACAAGAGTATATATAGTACAAGATGAATCAACGGTTAAGATTACATCCCAAGCGAAATAAGAAGAAATCGCAGCGCTGGAACAGGGGCTCGAAGGTTCGACCGAACCTACCCAGAGTTCGGTCGAACTTATGGTGGTTCGGTCAAACCTCTCTTAGGTTCGACCGCACCTACTCTAGAAATCAAAAGAGCATCAGTTCTGCCAAAAAGGTTCGACCGAACCTCTAAATGGTTCGGTCGAACTCTCCCTGCGCGGACAACACTTCTTAAAACAGTCATAACTCCCTCAATTCTTAACCAAATCAAGCTTATGACCACTCGTTGGAAAGCTCTTGAGAAGAGCTATCACCTCCAACTTGAATCATCTCAATATCACTTCTAGATCTTGAGATATGCTCATTTGAAGTCAGCCCTTGCCATGCTTCTTTGCTTAAAGCTCCAAACACCATAATACTAAAGCATATATCAACATGGAGAATTCGAAGCACACATATAACATCCTAATATCCCGAATTATGAAATATATAATGCATCAATATATGTATTGACTATTGAGCTATAATGAAGTACTAATAAAATATTAGTGTTCAAGGAGCTCTTCTGAAATTACCACTTATCCAACTTTGACTATTCCCTCTGTTACATATAGTGATATAGGTGTTCATGTTTGGAATCTGAGGAGAAACCGATGCAACCCTTACAAGCTAAACTCATTCCTAGAATTCCAGTAATACTCTCTTTTAGAATTCTATTTGGAGTAACCACCATGTGCCACTCTCCTAAAAAATGATGGTAGTGGTCATATGTAGGGATACATAGAGGAAATATTTATCAAAAGTGGTAAAAGATTCGCAACAAGAACATGTCTTTAAAACACACAGGGAAAGTCAATATGAAATGGACGAAGTAATGACTACCAAAAACTTTTTTTTTTAAAACCTCTGATCTGTTTGTTTTTTTTTTGAGTTGTCAAAAAAAAAAAAAAAAAAAAAAAAAAAAAAAAAAAAAACAAGACAAAAAATCTAAAATAGCCTACTTTTAAAAGTTTAATAGCTTTGACCTTTATTTTAAAAAAGAAGACGAGGTTTGATAGCTTTGACCTCAAACAATGTGGCCTTTATTATGGCTAAGGATTAGATAGGTGATCTGCAATGCTTTCATCATGAATATCATTTTGGGTATTGATTCAAGCAAATAGATAAGGCTTCTTGCATAGGTTCACATACATAACAAGTTAGGCACGTACACTGGCAATAAAGAATAAGAATATTTTGATAATTGATAGAAATTCAGTATGTTTTCAGACTATCACAAAAATACGAAGCTGGTAGAAATCATAATTACAATTCATTTGGCTAAGCTTATAGGGGGGAGGAGAACTCATAATTACAATTCATTTAGCTAAGCTTATAGGGGGGAGGGGGGTGGAACAACTTAAAAACACTTCTCCAGAAACTTAAGGTTGTTTGGCACTGTATCCTAGAAGGCTAGAAGTGCATTTGAGAAATAGAAACTATTTGGTGAGTTTGGCCCGATCCTCAATTTTGCACACTTTTTTTTATAATTGTTTTGACTTTAATAAAGAACCGTAATCTTAATCAATTCAAGCTAAGTATATAATATTAAACATTGCAGTCTCCCTGTCTTCCAAATTCCATCCCCTTCCTGCTGGCCAACCACCACCACAACATTCATATGTTTTTCAGCTTTTGCTTTCTGGTCTTTAGCGCCCCACTCCTAGAAACTTGACCAAACACTACTTTAAGAGCCTAGATATCTTAATCATCATCTACACTTTCAAAATGATATACCTTCCACAACCTTAATCAATCAATCAAAGCCTTAATCCCATAAGTGGGGGTTGGCTACATGAACCAAAATTGATGCGGTACATCCCCCGTACTTGTCCACACACAAAATGACAGTAGATTTGACATAATTAGATATAATCCAGACAAAGGCTCCCCAGATTGATAACGGGCATTTAATAGTTATAATGCTTTGAGCTTAGAGTTTCCATAAATTTAAACATGTTGCTAGAGTGATTTACCCTCATCCAGTAGTACCAGCACTATTATCTGCTTGTTCAATACATATGCCTAGCAGCCTATCTAAATAAAAAGAAGCCTTATTACTCATGCAATTGAAAGAACATAATTCAATAAGGAAAACAGCAGAGATTACGAACAATTAAAGAATCCAAACATACATGACTTGCCAATCATGGACACAGCCTTGAGCAACTTCATCCACATCTAATAATTGAAAACGAAATCATTTAACTTGAAAGTATCTACGAATAAAGCTTTCCAATATGCAAGAACAGTGAGATTTTGTCCATACAGAAAGATTCAGTACACTCTCTCCAAAGATTTTTTTTTTCCCCTTTTATTAAATTCTTGTTCTAGTTCAGGTGATACCACAAATATGTGAAAAGCAAGATAAAGGAAATTTAAGTTATTTTCATCCACATTAAGAAGGCGAAGAAAATTCATGAATAAAGACCTTAGTCACATTCGGATGGTTAAGCTTATGCCACACTGCAACTTCCTGTGTAAAGGCTGCCCTGAGTGAAGCTATCTCAGCTGCTGTTCTCTGGCCTTCTTCACCCCAGTCAAGCAACTTAACTGTAGATAAGAGAAGTATTAAGTCCATAATCTCATGATAAAAACTACACAAACACAGACGATTTATCCACGGGCACGAGCATAAAGGGCTTAAATTCGATAAACATAAAGAAATTTTACTAAAACAATTAACCAATCTGACATCAATAAAAGATTCAACATGGCCAAGTTGGCTTATAATGCATCACCCAACAGTTTGCATTAACTTCCAAGTCCTCTATTAATTTCATGTTACAGCTGATATCACGTGAAAGATTGAAATTTGTCATCAAAAGTTCAAGCTAAACCCGTGCTTTTAACTCACAGATTTCTCAGAAAATACCCTCACAACGGTCCATCGCCATCTTCCCAATACGATTTACAACCAATCAAAGGCAGAAAAACTTGCCACAAGTAGATAAAAAACTCCAACCAAATAAATTTAAAAATACAAAGGAAGCAATGGAAAATGATATTAGCATTATACATAAGAGTATACAAGAAAAAAGCCAAGTCATTTACAGGACCACCTAATGCATTATTCACAATGCCTAATGTAATAACAGACCGACCAAATCTCAGTGGACCTCATCAGGATTCTGGAAAACCAAACCAAATTCAGTATCTTCTAACTTGAACATAAACATCAAACTATCAAAGCTAATAAAAAGTAAATCAAACAATTAATTTCTCTAATTATATACTCCGTATTTAATTATAATAGTACGGCGTAATACAGTTATGATATACGCAACCCTAATGACTAATAAATTGCCAAAACCCCATCTTGATTTAAGTATGAAATTGACAGTAGCAAAAAATAAAAGGGTAAAAAAGAGCAGTGAAAATTTTCAGTCAGGCATTACAACAAACAGTTGGTGAGCAAGACCCAAAACAGAGACAAAAGCATCGGAAAACGCTCACCGGCGACATCTAAACTGTCGTAAATCCCACGATGGACGGTCCCAAAAGTGCCACGTGCAATGACAGCCTTGATGATGAGTTTAGAAGCGTCGATCTCCCACTCAGGTTTAGCATCACTACTAGTTTGATTATTACTATCACCCAAATCATCTTTTTTCTTGCTTTTTTCCATAGTTAATGCTCTACTAAGATGCCTTTCAAGCTGTTCATCTAAGCTCTTCAGATCAATCTGATCTGCTCTCACAAACCCACCATCTCCACTTTCCTTCATCTTTTCTTACAATTCAAGCTCAAAAAGATGAAAAAATGAAAAAGGGTATTCAAAAAAAGATAGAAATGACAAAGTTTGAAACTTTTTTTCTGGTGATTTGGGTATTTCTGGGAAAGCTCTGGTTTTTGGAATTAGAGTTTGAAAATTAAAAAGATAGATTAAAAAAGGTAATTGAATGGAAAATGATGGGAAAAAAAGAAAAGGGTGTATAATAATTGTGGAAAAATTGGGAGAATTGAAATGAATTGATTTGGTTGAATTGGGGTTGAATGAATAAGCTGGGGTTTCTCTCTCTCTCTCCAATTTCAGAGTATCGTCAACCATGAGAGCACATGGAACTGCCTCATATTTGACTTCATGTCTTTTAGACTTACACCTGCTTTACTCTCTGCCTCCTTTCCAGTTTCCACCCCTCATTTATTGCCATGTTTTTTTTATTCATTTATCTTTTTACCATTATGTTATATTCATCTGATTTTCATTTAGGAGTACGTATACATCTATTTAATGAGACTTTGATTTTTATCATAACTTTAACTTATCTAATTTGACATAAAAAAGAAATAAAATAAAATAAAAACTTATCTAATCATGTCGGTTTTCTAAATTAAATACTCTCTATGTATATGGTTATCTAAATCACAAATCCTTATTCGTGTTTAGATTGTTTGAAATTATACAATCTCAACTTAATAGTGTATAGAATAATGAGCTAGTCACAAATTCTTGAATAAAGTAAATTTTCATTAATTTATTATAAGACGAGATTACTCCTTAAAATATTTAAAGTTACCCTTGTATACTACTCTCTTCGTCCCTTAATACAAAGCTCATTTCTACCATTTATTACTCAAATAATAAAGGTAAGGAGACTTTTAATACATGGACGGAGGGAGTACTATAAAGGTCACTATTTTTTTAATATATTGTTTTAACTTTTAAAAATACTTATAATGTATTATATTAATCTTATTAATCTTTATAACAGGTATTTATTAGAAAATACAAATAAAATACAATCAAACTCATTGCAAATTAAAAGTTACTCTTAGATGGTTAAAGTTACCATAAACATTGTTAAATTTACCTTCATATTGGTCGATTTTCAAACAAAGTCAACGAAAGTCTGTCCTATTCAAGAATTACTAAAAGTTACTACTGTTAACCATTTTTTTGGTGTTTAAAGAGCCACAAATCCCACAAGGTTGAGTGATGAGAATCGATCCCATAATTACCTAGAATCGAGAGGGGAGTCTTTTAACTATTATTCATTCACATGTATATTCTACTACAATGAAACTAAGTTATGATAATATAAGAACATATTATAGAAGTTCACATAACATAATTAATATCAAACAACATATGACTAATGAGTAATGACTAATTGAAGCTAAACTTTTTTTTTTACTGTAAACAGAGTTGAACAACCTTATAAATACCCTTGTTCTGATTTATTGAAAACAATTGAACTGAATTGAACTGATTGGAGTTGAACTGAACTGAGCTGAAATGAATCGTTTATGAGAGAAGAAATTAGGAAATGAACTGATTGTAGCTGAACTGAACTGAAATTAAGCTGAAGAGAATAAGTCCTACTGTTTTTTTGTTTTTATTAAAATGATTTCAATAAAAAGAACAATAAACAGAAACTCAAGTACTTTTTAATTTCCTAATGTTATATTTTCAAAATATACATGACAATGTATATATTTCATTAAAAAAATCATTATACAACTTACTTGTTTTTTATACAAATTTCAAATTCTCAAAAACTAAAAATGTAAAACATATGCGTAGTACTTATACTTGATAAACCATTAAACCTTAATGTGTATTTTTAAAGTTAACAATTTAAAGTGTGGATATATTTTGTTTCTCAAGCAAAGAAATGAACATGATCGAAAAACATAAAAGGCACCATTGTATTGGTTTAGAATTATTCATTAATCATTACCTAATTAATATTCCTCATTATGGTACTAGTATTATTTTAATACATTATTAGCCTTTCATAATTGTTAGGGTACGGTGTTTTTATATTTTCATTTTTTTTAATTGTTTTTTTTCTTATTCATATTTTGAATCTATCAAAGTCAAAGCTAAACATGGGTAATTTCACTAATCTGTAACTTCCATCAGTTTGAGTAAGTGGAGAGGTGTCAATAAAAGAGAGGGGTTGTCATGGACCCATGGTTGCACGATTTAGTGAAAGAAGATAATTCACGAAGTAATAACATTATAGTAATAACATTATAGTTTTTTTAAACTATATGTAATTTGTCTTAATGAGATAGAAAGAATAGCTAGTAAAATTATATATCCACATTTTAAACAATATCCTCTACAAGAGATGCATTAGATGGAGAAACTCAAACGATGAACAAATTTGTTTTCAATTTCAAGTACAATGAGTCTCTATGTGCAAGCTCGCTTGTTTTTAACTATTGAAACTTGAATCAACTAGTTCACACATAGGATTACACGACAACCTTGCATATGCCCAACTCTAAGATACCCCTATATTATAGGAATTTAATGCAGTATTAGCCACGAACGTACGGTTAGTACTATAGTAACGCACCGGCCAAATTCTAAGAAGCATAAGTTTATAATCAATTCATCACATCCATCCTACGTCGAGTCCACATTATTTATCATCATCATGACATCTATCTCATATTCCCACCTCTATATAAAATTAATAATTGTCAACATAACAAGATTAATTATCAACTTAGATAGGAATCTTTAATTTGATTAGTATGTAATTCATCAATTAATATATGCTTCATTATTTCTACTTCACACAATATTATAATACCTTAGCTAGAAGAAGAAAATAATGCAAAATACTAAATAATTATTATCATGAGTCAATGTCCTGCATAGATGACCTTAAGTATACCAATTGATTGTTGGTGTAATGGTGATTGGAGCTATACTTAGTAGGGAGGATCACGTGTTCGATCCCCCGCAACAACAATTGGGAGGGGAATGAAAGCCAAACTATTCAGAACTAATCCTCGAATCCGAATTAACCCAAAGGATGGAGCGGGTGGAAGACAAACACACACACACACACAAAAAAAAAAAAATGACTTGGACTATGAAGTTTCCCAAATCTACCTCTATGATTAAACTATTGCATGAATTCATACGTTTCCTTCCAAAAGTTTGGAGAGTTTACTCTCAAACAAATAATTATGCATGTTTTAGTGGATTCATGGTCCCCCAATCCAAGCTTTGTTATGGCTTGAAGCCTTCAACTCAAGAAGTGTAAGTAACATCGTCCTGTACTAAGTCTAGTAACTACTACACATTTTCTTAAAGACAATGGTCCTAAGCCGTGGTCCTTTTGACGATAAGACCGTAAACCCGTCTAGAAGGTGAATGTATGATCTTACTCTGTCGATATAAATAGACCACATTTGATTGAAAGATTGTACCTAGTTCTTGTTCTTCTTTTTTGTTCCTCTCTCTTATTAACTTGTTTTATTTTAATTATGCTATCTAGTTCAGTTTATAAGGATATAATTCGAATATTATGGTATCATATACTCCCTCTGTTCACGGTTATCTGCACCAAACTCATTTTTTGCGGACTCCTAGGCAAAACTTCTTAAACAAGATTATTGAAAATTAGGAGGAGAGAGAAGGGATAATTAATCCAAATTTAAAAAAAAAAACACAATTAAGCAGGGGAGAATTACCACCACTAACGACGGCGCTGAAGGCTGAACTACCACGCCACCCCACGAACCACCAACACTCACGCAACCCCCACTCACCGAACTCAGACCACCGAAACCACCACGCAACCCCCACTCACCGACGCAGAACCACCGAAACCACCTCGCAACCCCCATTCACGCAATAGCCCTACCGAATTCAGACCATCGAAACCACCACGCAACCCCCACTCACACAACATCTCCACCGAACTTAGACCATCAAAACCACCACGCAACCCTCACGAACTCAGACCACCGACACCTACCACGAAACCCACGACCCCAGATCTGGAATCGAAACCCACCACGAACTCAGACCTCGCAACCCATACTCGCGCACCAACCCCATGAACTCAACACCACCGAAACCCACCACAAAACCAACGGCTCTCGATCTGGAATCGAAACCACTAGGCCACCACGAAACCCATGAACTCAAACCACCAAGATTCACGACGTGGATTAGTGGTGACGTAAAGGGTTAGGGGGTGGTCAGAGAATGGCGCGACAATCTGGGGTTTGGTCGCGGTGGGGCTGGTGATATGGGCTCGTTTGGGCTGTGGTAGGGGCAAAAAAGTGGCTGGGGTAAGGTGGTAATTAGTTGGTAAGTAAGTGTAATGATTAGACTTTTAAACAAAGTTAAAAAAATAAAGTAAGGGTAAGGTGGTCAATTTACTCTTTAAAATTTACTAAAAAAGGAAAGAAAAAATTTTGTTGCAGATAATAGAAAGCACTCATTTATGGCAAATGTTGCAGATAATCGTGGACGGAGGGAGCATTATTATTCTGTGAATATCTTTGAATCTTTGATATTAAATGACCACAAAGTTTGGATGTAAATAAGATTCTTGAGAAAATACTGAAAAAGACTTAATTGATCAATTGAGAAATACTCGCATAGAGGTTGTTAACACGGAACTATAATCTTATAATAGGTCATTATCAATCTTTTCAAATAGCCGGCTAGCTACACTACAATGTAAAAATGCATTATACTTTGAAAATTATAAGTAAACCTAGAATTGGAGGGAAAATGATATTATGGGAGTGATTCATGCACCTTAACAATAATAGTATGGAAAGTAATTTTATTCCGCTGTCTTTATGATTTATATAGCTAGGTTTTGTTATTGTATGATTCCACTTTACATAGATGATTAGGGAGCACTTGTTCAAACTTTTATTTACGTAGGCAAGTTAAATTGAATGTAGCCCCTCATTAGCTACTTGCACATTATTGCTTTGGTAGTGGCCAAACCATGTTTCTATTCTATAGTATTATCCTAGATAGGCTAGATTCTTCACGATCACTAGAAGAAAGGCCGCACCTGTACGAGATATAACCTTTTAGCTGAGTTCAATCTACCAATCCTCCGAGGGAGGATGTAGCCATGAATTGCACTTGTTATACTACGGCATATGTCCTATTAGTCAATTACCATGTACTCGTAACTCGTAAGTCGTAACCACTCCTATCAGGGCCGTCCCCGACAAATCGATGGCCCTGTTCTAATTATAAAAATTGGGCCCTTAAATTTTTAAAGGACTATTTTTAAAAGGTTAAAAAAATATTATTATTATAAAATGGTTTTTTTTCGTTAATAAAATGCCTTTTTTTAGTACAATACTACAAATTATAGAGGAAAAATTCATCATATTACTAAAATTAATAATAATTCAATGAAACAACAAATAAAAACTTTTTATTTAAAAAATGTCATCCTTCTAACATATCCTTAATTATATCTTCATAATCATTTTAATTTTCATTTGGAAATTAGAAGGTAAAGCCAAAAATTTAGGATGAATTTTTGGGTTTTAGTTTGGAAATGGTGGTCTTTTACGGGAAAGTGAATAGGTAAGTTATGATTTTTTTTTAATGAATTAGCGTTTTTAAAAAAAAATAAAATTATTTGGCCCTAACTTTTAGGGGCCTTGTTTAGTGGGTGAGAAAAAACATGTCCAAAGCCGAACCTGACTCCTATTAAACACATTTTACTATCTTATCCTACAATCAGTTTTCCTAATAATAATATGACTCTATGGTAAATGAATACGGAGTAAATAAAAAAACAAAGGGAGTGTGTATGGTAGATATTTGTTTCAAATAAGTTCGCATATATTAAGATAAATTCGCATACGTTTAGATATAAGTAAGAGTTTTGCTACATCGTAAGTAAGCTCAAATAATATAAGTGTGGGTTACGTTCCGATAATTTACTTTCAGAAACAGTGGCGTATCCAGGAATTCCGAACTGTGGGTTCGGAATTTTTTAAAAAATGATGATCATATATTAACTAAATATTCAATACATAAGTTCATTTTTTTTTAATTACAAATGGATGGATTTTACAAAAAAAAAAAAAAAAAACACCTACAAAAGCATTTTTCGAGTTTTCATAGTTTGAAATTAAAGCGTGCTAATACATTACTACTTCTATAAATCTATATTTCTATTGCAAAAAATCAATATTACACATAAAAATTAAAATAAAAAATCTCAAGCCCCCAATAAACACAAATTTAACAATGTAAACTTCTTCTAATTATCAATTAAAAGACCAAGTAAAAATTTTAAATTCTAAGTTTCTACAATTCAATTTGTCAACAATTCAAGTATTCAACAATATATCAAAACCAATTAAAAAAATCAGTATGTAATTAACTAATTATCACTAATTTTAATAAAATCAACCATTAAATAAAGATTTAAGAATTAAGAGGAGTAGAGGAATAAGAGGTCTCACAAACTCACGAAGAACGGAAAAACTCGGAAAAAATTACAAAAAAGAAAGATAAAAACATAAAATGAGATTAACCATTAAATAAAGATTTAAGAATTAAGAGGAGTAGAGGAATAAGAGGTCTCACAAACTCATAAAGAACAGAAGAACTCGGAAAAAAATATCAAAAAAAAAATAAAAACATAAAATGAGGGCAGTAGGAATCGAACCCAAGACCTAAGGAGGAGATTCAATGCTCTAACAATCACTCCCTTACCAATGTGCCAGGCTTTAACATTTGATTATTTATCTCACATAAATTAGTTTTAACCCTTTTTTTCTTTTTTTTTTTTTTTAAAAAAAAATTAAAACTTATAATTTTTTTCCGAAAAATCTGTGGGTTCAATGAACCCCCCCTAGATCCGCCCCTGTTCAGAAAAAGTAAAATGAACAAAACGAAGCCTAATCTAAAGGGTAACTCGGTCTTTTTGAAGAGGTTCCAACTTGAAGTAGCCAACAGAAACATGGATACCCATTCTTTTGTCAAAAACATTTATTATTGGTCGTTGTACGTAGTACCTTTTAGTGTACCCTCAAGGAGAGGGATAACCAGCCAGAGATGGGCTCTTTGCTAGAAGAGTTTGGCAAGTTTCCCATAAAAGTTTGGCTTTTGCTATTTACAGACTATATTACGTACTAGGATATGTTTTTCTGTTTGCCTCAATCAAGATTAATTTTGTGATGGTAGGACAATGCTTGGGAGTTGGGACCTAAATTTAATGCATGCTTACTGCAATATTGGGTTGGCATGAAAAATACACCTAGCCAAAACAAAGGTGAAAGTAATTCCCCATCTCATACTCTCATTTCCTTTCAGGATGTACCAAACATGCCCTATTATACACCTAAACGCCTTAAAAAGCCTCGTGAAAAAATAAAATCGAGTATTAATGCTCGAAAGGGAAGAAAGTATTAACCTTCATCTGTCGGAGTTCAAGATTTGATTTTATCCATGGATCACCACAATGCATTGCTAGAAAATGGTATGGAGTACAATTTATATTTGACGGGTAGAAATTGAGATATTGTTAGTATTGTTAGTATTACTACTTAAAAG
Source organism: Chenopodium album (assembly GCF_948465745.1). Lineage (NCBI taxonomy): Eukaryota > Viridiplantae > Streptophyta > Magnoliopsida > Caryophyllales > Amaranthaceae > Chenopodium > Chenopodium album. The sequence continues at coordinate 5,539,892 of NC_137844.1, read as the reverse complement.
CGTGGAGTGATAGTTACGGTACTAAGACTATTTAGCACCATTCCAACAGTTAGTGTCACACTATCATTCAATCAAGCAGAGAGAAACCGGCCCGGGTTTTTCTTTAGCCACAAATTTTAGATTTTTCATGATGTAACAAAGTCATGTATGTAGTTTGTGATTGTGAATCCTGGCTAATCTACATGATATTGTCTCTTTGAGGAAACTACAACAGGTGAACAGCAAACAAAAATCTAATGAGTGGCCTTGTTTGGATGAGGAAGATGGCTAGTTCCCACTTGGATAGAGACGATTAGAAGAGTTGCCAAGTCGCCAACAACTAAAGGAATGTCTTTATGATTACCTAGTAATTTATCAATTTGCCTCAGTAAAGGCAGTTTTTGTGATGGAATAATGATCGGAGGACACCTTTATCATTTTCGAGGGTGCTTCCAAGGATGAGGAACACTCGACAAATGGGAGGCTGTTTTTGAGTTAGCAATGCACTACTATTGAGATTTGTTTCAACAAAACCAACAATTTCTAACACGCACACACGAGTGTTTCTTGAATGATATAAGTAGATGTATATCCTGCCGAAAATTTATGAAATCCCCCTTATGACCAAACTGTAAGTAACCAAACTAGGACTCCACCAAACACATAAAGGGGGCAATAATACACCAGCCACCAGGGAGGGGGTGGAGAGGCCACCACCTGGTAAACACAATAATTTAAGTTCAGAGTTCAGATACAGAAAAACACAGATACTGTATGAGTGTCAACCAACTTACCCAGCCACAGGGTACATAGAACTGTACAAGAGACATAACCTTGCAACCGGTTTTCATCTTCATGATTAAAATCACACAATCTTGAATCCCGAAATCTAAAACTCAATCAAGAGGCAGGATCTCAATTCCATGGATGATGAGCCCAGACTTGTGTAAACCTACCTCTGTTCCCATCAGTGTCATTTCTAATACAGCAACATTATCACCTACCCGGTTAAAGTATTTCCCCATGTCTATCTTTATCCATCTATGACCACTATCTCTTCGATGCTCAAAAGCTTCTTCACCCTCTACATCATCAAACATATCATCACTTTCGGGTGCCTTGAGATAAAAGGTTTTTGAGGTATCATAGCCGCTACCTCCAATATATGCACCGTTACTATCAATCTTTGACACGAAAACCTTGACAGGACAGACATCAAAACCACGAGACCAAGCACCAAGCATGAAAGAAAAGTACATGTGGTAAGTAGTGTCTGGAGAGAGTAATTGTGTGCTAATTCTCGCTGTTATGCAGAGCTCAGCCACTCCCAATAGTTCTGCCACCTCTGGGAACCTATTAGCACATTATAAGTGAAAGAAAATTTGTAAGCTGTTCTTTTGATAGAAAGTCTCTTAAGCACACTGTTTGGTTGGGAGGTATAAATTTCATTGAAACATCAATTGAGCACACAATTCCTTTTCTTTTCCATTGATTTTATAATGTCTGCGAAGAGAATATCTTAACGCATTTACAGAATTACTAGTACAGTTTAAGAATATCTCCAACAAAAAATGTGTCACAAAAATCTCTATCATCCTTCCACTAGATTTCTTATTAGGTGTATGGTGTATCTAATGTAATAAGACAAAATACAATAGTTCATCAACAAAATAAGTGGTCCACTTTATGTCCCCTTTAAATTGTTGCCACATTTGGAGAATATGCTCTCAAATGCACCAATTAGTTTGCCTTTTGCAAAACCAATCAATTTGCAGTAAATTGTTACATGACCTAAGATGTGTTATGTGCATGCATAATATCTCAATTGAGAAAAGAGGAGAAACAGAGATATACCTGGACTCAGGTAAGGGTTTCCACCTCCAGCAACGGGAATTCTCACCCGATGTAATCACAAGTTCTCTGGCACCAAGCATATAACATTTCTTCCCAGTCCATTTATCCAATGAAAAGCTCTACAAAAGAAAATTGCATTCAACAATATGTTATACCAAGAAGCAAGTAATTCAGGGTTACGTATCATGTAAGCAGGAAGAAAGTCTTCATTAAACCATGGCATAATGCAAATATTCCAATCAAAATAACACATAAAACGTGACAGCTAAACCCCCAGCAAATCACTCAATCTAGCTTAATCCCCTCTTTGATTAATCAAGTGTAACCAATCAACCTTTGATCTGGAGATTTATTGCGAGTATTAGTCTATTAGAATAACAAATAACCCGTCGAGGGATTGAGTTGATCTCGGGGTTTGGCAGAAAATCACAAACTTCATTCCCCATAAGGGCCTAGCATGTTTCATGATTCTGAAGCCTCCACAAATATTACAATTTCATTGATAACAATACACTAAGCTCCGATAGATATAGACGGTATCTACCAATCTCCGAGATTAACCTATTGATCACCATCTCTCATTTGCCAGATATCAAAAGAGTAATTATATAAACATACAAGTACACAAGATTTAACTCTCTAATTTCATCTTACTACAAATATCAAAAATAGCAATTTCTTCACAGAAACCATCACTTACTTGAACAAATTGTACACCTAAACCAATAAAACACAACTTTTCTGATGATCAAAACCAACATCTTTTGTTCAAAATTTCGAGTTCTTACATTACTTCAAAACAATCAAGAAAAATGTCCACTAGAAATTCACAATCCTGAGCAACTTAACTCATGTGTGATTACACATTTACACTTATAAATAGCTTATGCAACTTCACTGTCTTGAAATTTCCATCAAAATTAAAAAAAAATTATCCCAAATTTCACAAGAACAAACCCTAATTATCCTTAACCTTCCACATTACAATTAAATGGTATGACAAAAGGATCAAATCAACAAAACCCTCAATTTTATCCCTTAAATGACATATTATCAAGAAATCAACTACCCCATTTTCTCCTTATAATCAAATTGCACAAAATTAAGCAATTTAGGGAACAAAAAAATCATCAAACAAAAAAAAACCCAGAAAACAGAAATTGAGAGTTAGCTAAAAAAGATTACCTTTTGCTCATCTTCTAAGAGGATGAAAGAACGGCAAAGATGGAGGACGATGAGCTTAGTAGAAAGAGAAGAAGAAGACCGTTGGATGAAGGGATGGTAATCGGACGGCAGGAATTTCTCCCAAACTAAATCGGATTTAGCAATGGAGTTGAAAAATTTGCAGACAAGAGAAGAACGAAGAACATAGAAAGGTGAAGTGAGTGAAAGAATGTGAGAGAGACATCCTTCTGGTAAATCTAACAAATTCATACCTCTCTTATTACTTTCTCTCTCCTCCATTTCAGAGAATTTTTTATCAAGTTAGATGTTTTTATTGGTGAAAAAGAAGGTTTTTTTTTTTTTTTTTTTTTTTTTTAAAACAGTTTTATGATGACCAAGAACATTGCTTCATCTTTAATTTGTTTTAGTCAACTTCACGCTTGATTTTTTAGGAGGTGTTTGGTGCTTTGGTTCACTATAAAAGAATCAACAAACTCATATCCCTAATTCCCTTTTGGACTTTCCGTTTATGCTTCGACTTATTTTTCTACATAATTTTCATGTCCGAGTGAGCCCGTCTTAAAATTCAAAGCAATGATAATGTAATCGTTGTATCATGCACTACATATACAAAATTTTATACTAGTACCCCGTATATTTATATGTAATACAACTAGACTCGATAAATTTGATCCATAATCAATTGCCTTAAGATAGAAAGACTTTGAGGCATCATATGCACTAATGCCTCCGAGATATGCACGATTTGTATCGATCCTTGACACAAAAACCAAACATGAAAAAATCAAAACCTTCAGGTAAGCTTCAATGCTTCAAGTGTGAAAGAGAAATACATTCGGTAAGTTGTGTTGGACGTAAGAAAATGTGTGCTTATTCCCCTGGTAATGTGTACTTAGGGCCTGTTTTGATTTACTGAATTGAACTGAACTGAACTGAACTGAACTGAATTGTTTATGAGAGTAGGAAATTAGAAACTGAACTGAATTGATTGGAGCTGACCTGAAATTAAACTGAAGAGAACATACCCTTATTCTCAAGATTTCGAGTTAATATTCTTAATAAACTATCAAAATATACCTCTTTAGAGTTACCGGAGTATATAATTTCTCAAATTGAATTTATTAAAATTTTGTAAAATAATACACTTTTGTAAGCCATTGAATCTCTTTGACTCTATCATTTTTGAATTTTATTATAACATTGTCACTTGCTACACATGTTTATGGAGGTAATAACTTGCAATTTTTCGAAGAGTGGGTACGGAAGTATTTATGTGATCAACGTTGACATTGTGGTTTTATGATTAATGTCAAGATGTTATTCACATGTTTTATTTTGGGCTTGGGCCTGGAATAATTGTGATTTCAATGGCCTTATATGGAGAGTTTAGGTCAGCATCTTGGTCCAAATAATATGATAGTAGTATGACTAGTATTAATGTATCAGGATTATTATCTTTGTTTCTAAAGGTTATTACTGGAGTACTCCCTCCGTCCCCTTTTGATATTCTCTTATGGGCATTTTTCACAGGAATTAATAAACATAAATAAGAATAGTAAATGTATATTGAAAAGGTAAATTGACATTGGGTATGCAAAAAAAGTAGAGAGAGAAAGTAATAAAAGTACATGGGAAAACAAAACTTATATGGAAAAGTTAAATTTGCACAAATATTGTTGCAAATTAGAGGGAATTTTGGTAAAAAATTAATATTAATGGTTGTTGGAAAAAACGAATGGAGTGAACATTTTGGGACTACAATTTACCTATAAGGGACTATCATTTGGGGACGGAGAGAGTAGTATATTACTTTAAACGTAAAACTTTCTAATTTCACCGGTTATAAAGAGTTCTTAACATTTTCACTTCGTATTTCGGTAAAATCATTTTTTTTTGTTTTACTATGTTAATCCTTTTATACCAGTATATTTACCTCTCTTATATACTCTTTCTTAGTTTATCCACTTTTTTTACATTTATTTATCTATTTAAGTACTCTATCACCTTTTCCTACCTTTTTCTTATACCCACTCGCTACATTAATATTTTCTTTTCAATTTAAGTTCAACCAATTGTTTTTTTTTTACTATGAAGATCGAGTTGTGCAGCCAATTAATGTTAAAAAAAAGAGAGAGAGAGAGAGAAGTGCAAGTTGTGCAACCAATTAATGTTAAAAACTTACAATTTACAAAGTACAGAGGCACTCGTAGTAAAAAGTACATACTCCGTAATACCTACAAAGTATGAAAGGAAGAAAGGAATGGTCGGCATGAAGATCACTAAAGATTTCACTTAAAACGTTGTCAACGATAAAACAAATCCAATATATATATTGTTAGATAATATAAACTCCTCGATCAGAGTGATTTCCATTGATCAATATTTATAGGGTTACAATGAGAAACCTAATCATATTCGGTAACTATAAGATATGTACAGATATCAAAGATAATCTTATACAAAATATATCCTAAACCTATGATGAGAATATTTTATGGATATTCTCTATCACACCCCCGCAGTCAGAGCGGGAGAAAATCGGATGCTCAGACTGGATCTGAATCACGCATTGGACGGTAAGGATAGTGTGATAACCCATGATCAAAAGAGAAGTAGTAGACATGTGCCGGTGATGACAATGATGAGAAGCAACAGCCATGACCTACGTAGAGTAGAGATAAGCACTGCTAAGCCGGAGGAGAAGGAGAGGAGCCGCACAGGCTTGGGCTAAGTTGCAGATCCAAAAAAGAAGAAGCTATGGGATCAAACCATCATCGGGTAGAAGACACTAAACTACTTACGGGAAATCACAGTTGAAGAAAAAAACAAATAAGATAACCTAAATTCCACACCACTTAACCACTAGGAACTGTTTACCTCTAAAAAAAATTGACCCACACAACAAGATAAATTCCACCAAATTAAGACAAGCTAAGTAGTGGCTGGATTTAGAGAATAAGAAATTCCACCGCATGTACTTGTGATAATTAAAATTGACAATAAATTGAAAAGGTAAGAAAAAGTGTTGTTAGTGCCAAAAATCCAACACTCCCTTTAAGTTATTATAGTGTAGTTGTACAAGGCTCCAGCCAAGTAGAAGACCTCCGTTGGGAAGGGGTCAGGAGCAAGACTACAACGTAACTAAGGTGGTGGAGGCCAACAACGACATTGAGAAAAAGAAGACTATAAAAGGGGTGGTTTGTCTCGCGGGTCTGGCTCATCCAAGACTACTATATCAGTCATTGAATACACTATGCAAGATTGCAATTCACTCACAGATTAGGCTAAAGAAGGAGAACTATGAGTGATCTAGATGGCGTATTAGGTGGAGAACCAAGAGGTAGAGGTAGATCATAAAGCTCCTGTGTGTGGTGGAAAGTTGGAGCACAAAAGGGGTTGCCGGTGATGGTCAACCATCATACTCTATAATTAAATCGCGGAAGCAAAAAAAACAATGTGTTTTGTGTAATTGTTTGTGAATCCCGCCGGTAGGTTTAATTTTCTAACCCACCGGCAGGGGAAGAGAAAATTTTAGATCTAAACAATCCCAAGATCTAACCTAAGCTGTGATACCATGTCAGATCATATAAACTCCTTGATTAGAGTGATTTCCATTGATCAATATTTATAGGGTTACAATGAGAAACCTAATCATATTCGGTAACTATAAGATATGTACAGATATCAAAGATAATCTTATACAAAATATATCCTAAACCTATGATGAGAATATTCTATGGATATTCTCTATCATATATATATATATATATATATAATCAACCTTTGTTTAATTTTTGGATACTCAAAACATACAGTTATTACTACTCCAGTACGCACTCCTTATTACGTACAGTACTTTTTAAAATGTAAGATAAATAATTAAATATACTAACTAGAGTTGATCATGTACAACATTAATGATATGATCAACAATCTAGAAAAAAATTGTTCATATCGATTCATTATAATTAAACCAAACGCCAAACACCCCCTTATAGCACACATACACAAAGGAATTTTTTATGGCGGATTTCATATTTATACCACCTTTGTTCTTTCTACATATAGATAAGGGGAGAAAACACAGCAAAAATTTATGTATGTATGAGTATGACTTGAACATTTTGGTAATGATCATATAATCATATCAACTCATGTAGTCTTGCACATACTCTTGTAGCCTCCACTCCAATTCTTGAACTTTGAGCCTGTTAATATATATTTTTTTTCGTAATAATTGTAAGAGAAAATTAAAATTAGTGATAATGTAATTCTAAAAATGGTAGAAATGTGAGTATTTTGTTGAACATACCATATAAATGGATATATTAGCTTGAGACAACATATCCTATGATTCCTATCTATTCTCATTAGTCAAAAGTAGTCACTATTGGTCTATTGCACATTCAAATATGTCCACTGGTTACAGAAGATGAAAATGACGTGATTTTCATTCGATCTCCATCAAGTTAACAATAATCTCTTTTATTTATGATTAGAAATTTAAGAATGGGGCACTGGAGGTTGATTGGTATAGGCCCGACTTTCATGCCCAACTTCGCGGTCAACACTATGGACAGTAGGGTTTTTTTTTTTTTTTTTTTTTTTGAATCGGTATCTATAATTTAAGTTTTGACTTTAATTTGTATCATTCAAAAAAGTGTCTGATCCGTAAATACCGAATTTAAAAAATCGTGATAGTTAAGGTATAGTCAGGGTTCTCTTTACTAAATAAATAAATAATAATAAAAAAAAAGTCAAAAGAGTTAAAAATTACAAGTACCTTACAATGGAGAGTGTGCACAGCCATATTCCCAGTATTATTAGAAAAAGTAGCATTGACAACTTCAGCTCCTTCTTCCTCAAGAACAATAATCACTTCATGTAACTTGATATTATGTTCCAATTCCAACATAAGTTGCACCTCTAAACAACTACCCAAGTCTTTCACTTTGATGATAGGTAATGATAATCCCGAATTAGACATCGTTGGGTCAGAATTATTATTATTTGCAGTAGTAGTGTTTTGTTCATTAGATGATGTCCCTTCTTCGTCGTTAACCATCATTTGTAGTAGTTCCTCCTTTCTCTTTGATAAGTTGTCAACTCTCTCCCTCAACTTCACTATGTAATCTGTTGCTTGTTCAATCTTATTAGCTTGAGATAACATACCCTACGCAACAACAAAAAAATAAGTTGAATCAATTGATCTCAATTATTAACGCTTCATAATTAGATAGATAAGTTGTATATGTACAATAGTACACCCGACCTTCAACCTCAGGTATGCACCTACACGTGCACATACCTTCAAGGGATAGATAATTTGAGGACGGAGGGAGTATGAAATATTTATTATATATTTCACGATATAGGTACCTTGGAGGGACGGATAATATGTTGAGGAGGAATAATGGAAATGAGGTCAGAGCAAAGTCCATTAATGCAATCTCTCTCATTTTTGTGAGCAATATTCTTTTCAAGAAGACTTTCACTGCTCCTTTTCATGACTAAGTGACAAGGTTAGAGTGGTTGCTGGGTTTTATATAATGTGCGTAGAAGCTGGCTTGGCAGGCGGACACGCGGTAGAATATCTACGTGCGTCCAAAAAAAAAAAAAAAAAAAAAAAAAAAAAAAAAAAAAAAAAAAAAAATGTACGTGCGTGTATGTTTTCAAGTTTATTTGTGTCATCGCCTACGTTAACACATGAACATATGGGTCAAGTTATAATTTTCCAAATAAAATACACGCTTACCGGCCAACATTTATTTTTACTAGTGCTAAGTAGGCGTATAAAAGTTGTTCTTTGCATGGTAACCAGCTATTGATGATTTGATGGACAGATTGTCCTGTTTGGTAATTAGCTGATAATTAATTAATATAATTGATTATATTAGCTGATTTGACTAACGGATTATATTAGATAGTTTGACAAGCTTATTGTAAATAGTTGATTATGGAAAAGTGTTAGGTAAATAGCTATTAATTATTAGGTATAGTGTATTTAATAGCCAAAAAGCTAATTTCAAAAGGCTTTTATAATGAGCTTTTTGTAAAGAGCTTTTTAAACCAAAAGGCTCTATTAATAAACTATTTACCAAACACCTAAATTTGCTTTTTAAAATGATCAAACCTCTAATACGGCACAATAAGTTAAAAGTTCTTCAGAAAAAACCTCTTCATCAAACAAAGCCAAAATATTCAAGAGATTAGTTCCTAATCAAATTTAGGTCGAATCTGATCAATAATGTCACTACTACAAAACCCGCTTAAACTCGACGCTTTTTTTGCAAATTCTCGACGCCTAAAAGCGTCGAAAAATAAATTCTCGAAGCGTCGAGATTTTGGCCGTCGAGAATTCTCGACGCTTTTAGGCGTCAATACTATCGACACTTTTCCCTGTCTAAATATTTAATCGACGCTTTAAAGCGTCGAGATTTTCGACACTTTTAACTGTCGAAGTATTTCTTTGTCGACGCAGTTCAATGTAGGCAGTTTTATTTTCGCGGCTCATAGCAAGTGTTGGCGGGATATTAGATGGACGTTAAAAAGCGTCGAGAATTTGAGTTCCCTTTGTTTTCTAAAATTCTATATTAGGACAATAATGGAATGTTTCAATATGTATAAATACCAATCTAAATTTGCAATTTTGAAAAAAAACAATACACAAATTAAGAGGCTAGGTAACATAATAATTAAAAATTAAATAGTACGTCCAAAATATATAGTCTAAAATAATTATAATACACCGTACCATAACATTTAATGTAAAGCTTATCAAATAATATGTTTGAACTCCTACATACTTATAATTATTCTTAGCTAATTTCAGAATCCAAAAGACAACCTCAAAGCTAAAATATATGATCTTCAACCTGTTGAATCTATAGTCATCTCCAAAACCATTAAAATCTAGCCAATCAATATAATTACTAGTTTCCTAATCTGAGTCAATGGTTAAACGAGCTAAGCATCCCTTGATTCATATCTTCCGCCTCCATGGTCTACGGAGTCATTAGACACCTGAAATTGATATTAAAAAATGTAAGTAATTTTCTATACATATATAACAAACATAACTCCCACTTTTTTAAACACAAACGGGAGATAGTATATATAAGATCATAGAGTTACTGATGACAGCCATCAGAGCAAAGTTTAACTTACACTTAGAGCACTTCAGCAGCCACTGTATGTGATTTAAGTTTAACTTACTAGCATATAAACTATAATATAAAGAAAACTTAGGATAAGTATATATGATAGACTTCAGTAGTTAGCAGGGAGAGAAGATAAAGTTAAAAAAGTTAAAAAGCTTGATGTTAGCAAAATGAGCTACTTGAATGAATCAGATTTTTTTGCATACATTGTATAGTTATGAATCAGATTTTACTTGAAATAAATTCTTGGAACCAGCTAGTAGGATATAGGTTTTGCAAAAATAATTAACACATTACCTCAGGTCTGCAACAAAACAATCACTCTCAAAACAACCGCTCTCAAATTTTTTACAAAACAATAGCTCTTAATGATTACCTCTCACACCCCCAGGTCTGCAGCAAGCCGAAGCCCACACATCACAACTTTTACTTCTGCCACCCTTAACCTCCCAATTAGCACTACTCTGCTGTACCCCTACTGCGTCGACAACCCCTTCCTTCTCCCTCACAACAGCACCCAAACCACAACCCAACTCCCAAACAAAGCCTGCATCTACATTCACTTACACAGCTCTTGCAAGCTGTGGCAGCCATTTAGCAGCAGAACCCAACCATACTGAAGCATACAAATTCTAGACGCAAACTAGGATAATAAATAGAGTCATGTGACCACCTATTCTCAGTTTTTTTTCCTGTTCAATGCATTTATATATACCAAACTATTTTCATATCTCAATGTGATGTAATTATCATATTTATCTTCTAATTAGGAAGCCCCAAACCATATTTATGAGCTCAACTGCCTTGTTTACTCTACCACCCTGCTCCCTAATGATCTACATTATGGCTAAGTGTTGATTGCCTCACCTACTCCACCTCCTACTCCCTGCTTTATTTTTATTAAGTTCCACATTGAAATAAGTACAGCACCAACAACAAGAAAATGACATTGATTTTGTGGCAAGGATTTCACCAGACCAAAGTAAAAACAATAAGCTTTGATTGCTAAAGTCATATGAACAAGGAAGGGAGGAATAAATTAGTTATATTACCAGAGGGTTAGCCATACGTAAGGCTAGTTGTGCAGCATCTAAAAGTTGTGACGAACCTTCTCCACTACGAATCGATTCTAAAACTTGTGAAAATAGTGTTGTCATTGTATTTAGTAGCTTTGTATTCTCATCACACTTTTCTTTTATCTCTTCATTTTGCTTATGAAGTTCCTTATTTTCTTCCTTCAAATTTGACACCTCCACTGTCATGTTGTCCAATTCTACCACTCTTGTTCCTTTCCCAATCCCTTCTTTTCTAAGAACACCACGCACACCATGAATGTCTTCTTTTCGAACTCCAAATCCATAGCCTAGTGGTTTTTCTGGAATTTGTGCACCATATAGTGTAGCCTCAAAAGCTTCATTCTCTATGTCTATACGCGACTTGGAACTAGAAGGATCTGCTAGCTTTAAGCTTTCAGCCTTAGCCTTAACATCTTCCTACAAAACAAAAAATATATAATAATTAAGTAAAATGAACTAATAATAGAAGCTAAACAAACAGGAAGAACTAATACCAGAAACTCTTCTGTATCTGTGCCTTCAAAAAACGTCCCATCCTTCCTTCTATAACATTGTTGCCAAAGTTCATATAGGCTCATTTCTTCTCCGTGCTCATCTTCCTATTATTTATAAACTTTTTTCATCAAGACGAAAATTTTCTTGCTTTCCAACTACACGACAGCCCGAATTAAATAAGTAGATGTTGTTTACAACACCATCTTCATTTCTTTTTGGTCTGTTAAATGTGGTCTCAACACTTTCTAAATATCTGGAGCAAAAAGTAATTGTCTCCCATAAAAGAAACCCTTTGGCAATAGAACCTTCAGGTTGAGCCTTATTGCTTACATGAGATTTCAAAAATGCCAAGTACCTTGTAATATAATAAAGAAAGAATGTGAATATGAATATGAATATGAATATATATATATATATATATATATATATATAATTGAGTATTATAATATAATATTATTTACTTTCGGAAAGTTTGACATTAACTAAAGTTAAGATCTTAACCTTTCAACAGGATACATCCATCTGTAATGAACAGGTCCTCCAAGTCTGACCTCATCCACTAAATGAATCAATAGATGAACCATGATTGTGAAAAATGTTGGTAGAAACTCTTGTTCCATCTTACAAAGAGTCAAAACAAGCTTGGATTGAATGTCATCTAACTCATTGGTATCAGTAGAAGTTGAACATATCTTCTTAAAAAAGCAAGACAACTCCTCAATCAAGTCAATAACTTTTGTGGTATTTGATGCTCTTAAAGAAACCGGAAGGATGTCTTGCATGAGGATATGATTGTCATGGCTTTTCATATTGATAAGTTTACGTTGCTTCATGTTCACACATCTTTGCAAGTTAGATCCATATCCATCTGGAACTCTAAGCTTTTGTAAGACTTTTAAAAACCGTTCTTTTTCTTCTGTAGACATGGTGTATGACGCGGGAGGCATATAATTTCCTCGACTTGAATCAATCCAAAGATGAGATTTTACATTCAACTTTTTAAGGGCCTCTCTTGCACTCTCATCATCCCTAGTCTTGTCCATATCTAAAGAAGTTCCTAACAAATTGTCACAAACATCCTTTTCAATGTGCATAACATCTAAATTATGTCTTAGAAGATTGTGTTCCCAATATTCCAAGTCAAAAAACGTACTTTTCTTTCTCCAAAGAAGTTTATTAGAATCTTTCTCATCATGGTCATCATCAAATTCATTAGTGGATGTCCCTTTTTTCTTTCTATCTCTTTTCTTAGAGGGTTTTTTTGACTTTCCATAGACATATTTAATCATTTCTTGTCCCCACTATATGCATCAAAGGCATCAACACCATTCCACAACAACTTTAACTCATGGATTAATGGTTGCAAATACACATCAATATCAATACCTGGACTATATTTACCGGGAACAATCAAGGACAAAATAAATGATGATGGCTTCATACAAAGCCATGGTGGTAAATTATAAGGAATTAAAACCATGGGCCAAGTACTATAATTAGTATTCATAAGACGATATGGATTGAAACCATCACTTGCTAGACCTAACCTAACACTACGAGGATCAGCAGCGAATTCTTGATATCTTTCATCAAATTTTTTCCACGCTTCACCATCTGCTGGGTGCCTTAATACCTTATCGTCCTTTCGACCAAAATGCCACCTCATATCCTTTGCTGTTTTAGATGACATATAAAGTCTTTTTAATCTAGGGATAAGAGGAAAATATCGCAATACTTTAGCTGACTCACCCTTTTTACACGATTCTTTACCTTTCTCACTTGTATGGCCTTCCTTCCCTTTCACAGTTTTCCATCTTGATGTATGACAAACATGACACTCACTTTTTTCAGCGAATTCGCCCCAATATAACATGCAATCATTTGGACATGCATCAATTTTCTCATACCCTAATCCCAAGTCCTTAATTATTTTCATGCCCTCATAGTAAGACGATGGAAACTCGTTGATTTGTGGAAATGCATCAACTAAAAGCTCAAGCAATTTAGTGAATGACTCAGGAGTATGTAGTGCATATGTCTTAAAGTATTGCTACAACATGCTCACATTATTATATTTTTTTTTATTCTAAGCAAAATATGAGAAGAGGAATCAATTTAAATGGAACAATATATAGAATTCACTAAAAATTTTGAATAAGCTAAGTATCAATAATGACGGTAATCAAAAGGCAATAAAGTTTAAAATCTTCTTAACTTATGATTATTATTAAGTATGTAAATGACTCAATCACCCAAAAAAAACCATCAAACAACTAAAAATAATACACAATGAATCCTAAGATCAGAGCATGTATTTTTAGGTAGGAAAGCAATCAATCTTTAATTACAGGAACAACAATAAATAAACATGATAATTATATAATCATGAGAAAGAAATATGAATTCTAGCTACCCCATCATGCATTCTTAGAAATGTTAATCAAAGTTAAAGCCTTTAAGGTTACTAGTAGTTACCTGGCTAGAGGAGTGTAAATGTGATTGAAGCGTACTCGTACTTGTGATCAAGATTATCTTGTTGTTCGTTGTCCGCTTTAATTTGCGTCGAATATTCGAATTCACTTAGTTTTACATTTGAGGAGTCAAAGAACAAAATAAATTTTAATAATTTGCTAGTGGATTTAATAATGTGAACAATAGAAGAGTGAATTGAAAGACATCACCAATTATAGAGTGATTATTGAGAAGACAAGCAATCGTATTACAATTTTAAAAAGTGATTGATTATTGGTCAGTACAGAATTACGGAGATCAACAAGTAATTAAATAGCAATTACCACTATAATTAAACATGAAAAAACGCACACTTAACATGTTTGTTTACGGAATACGCTTCGATTAATCTCCTAACTTCTATTATTTGAGCATTATAATCTAAAAAAATTGGTGTCACCCTCTGAAAGACTGAAAAATAAGGTTGTATAAGACAAGGCCACTAAAAGAAACTTCAATTATGGATCGGAGATAAGTAAAGTATTTTCAACTACAACTCATATACTTTGATACTTCCTATTTTATATAGTCTTTATTGCCATTAAAATTTCTGTGATAGCAGTGCTTCTCAATAATTATAGCATTTAAAAAATGGTTGCAATTAAGGCTACGTGATGAAGTCAGAACAAAAAATAAACAATGAATGTCCGACACAAATTGAATTACAAGAGTTCAATGGGTATAAAATTGCAAAAATCTATGACAATCATGTCAAAAGCAACAAGAAAATTCAGTAGATCAACCAGGGTTCAACAATCATGCAAAATTCCAACAATTTTATATAGTCTAGCTGCACAACCCATCATCTAAATTAAAGAATCTAACAACTCCTCCTACAAAAAATCCTATTTCTTTTTTCATGCATTGTTTTCTAGAAAATCATAATTTAGATATGATTAAGACCAAAAAAAACTAAAAATTTCAATAAAGGCAGCAATTTTAGATCCGTAATTATTGAATATATTCTTAATAATTTCGTCAATTCACAAATTAAACCGATAATTCACACTTTCCAGGAAAATTAAGGGAAAAAATACCGAAAAATTCAAGAGAGGAAACAAATCTGAATCTTTAACTAATTTGTAAATATAATTGATGATTTTATCAAGATTTAAATCATCTTTGACAATAATTTTCATAACAATAATCATAATTAAAACCCTAAAATCAATCTACACGAATTGAATCGAAGGAAAAAAAAAACAAACAATTGACGAAAAATAAAAAATTAAAATATTACCTTCGGCGGAACAAGATGATTCTTAGTTTTGTAGAAGTGAAATATGACTTCAAAAGAGGAAAAAGTTAGGGCTAAGTGGAGAAGGTAACTGATGAAATGAATAAATAGAGAGGAGTAGTGCTGAGTGCGTGAGGTTTTTTTTTATTTTTTAATTTTTTTTTATTTTAATTTTCACTTAAGCGGTACATTTAAGTTTTTCCAAAATTTCATTCGCGGGCTTGGAAATATTGGGCTTCTTTTAAAACAAGGCACGTTGTAGACACCTAAAAATGTCTCCCCAAAACCAAACCCGATGATGAACAATCTTTCACCGCCACTATTGGTCGGGTTTAGTATTTAATCTCGAGAGTGCTTAAAAATCATATTTAATTAAATCCGTATTTCTGAATAGTCCATGGATCAGTCTTGGTGTTTGGTAAAAGCATAGTTTTAATTTCAGCCCAAACCTTTTATTGTTTTATTATTTATTTTGGCCCAAACCTTTTATTTATTTTCTTATTTTAGCCCGATTTTAATAAATCAGAAAAATGGCCCGAAATTATCAATCGGCACTTAAAATGCTGAATGAAATTAGGGTTAAAAAATGAATTTGGACGGAAAAAAGGGTAAAAACTATCCTGTGTCACGGCAAGGAATCCCGCGCCACGGGAATCTTTCCCGTCTGACGGCAAAGAATCCCGTGTCACGGGAGACCTGATGTGACACGGGTACAGTATGTGTCCCTTCCGCGTAAACCCTAATGCGTTTTCTTCCCCCGTTTGTTAAAAGTATCCCGCGTCACTCAAAATAGTACCGTGTCACGGGATTCTCTCCCGTCTGACGGTGGAGTTTACCGTGTCACGGTACACTTTGCCGTGTCACGGGATACTATTCTAGGGTTTCTGTCATTTTAGGGTTCCGTGTGTTCCCTCAACACATTTTTCCTATAAATAACCCCTCATTTCTGATGTACGGGGCACCAATTAATTATCTCATTTCTCTTCTATGCTCTAGCCTAAACACTAGCCTACCTTTCTCTCTTTCAAAATACCTTCCTTAAGCACTCCAAGGAGTCCGTACTTTACCCGGGGTTCTGTCCTTAAACCACGGCGTGAAAGGTAGAACTGTTTGAGGGTTTGGCCCCAAATCAATTCTCATTTAGTTTAATTTAATTCCATTTTAATTATTGTTTAATTTTCCTTGAAGTTACTAACGCGTTTATTGTTTTTATAGTAGCAAGCAAACAAAATCAAAGTAAGGAATCATGTTCCTTTTATTTCTATTATTTTTCTAACGATTTTATATTGTTGGATTTATTTCTATATTGCTTCCAATATTAATGTTCATTCTATTATTATTTATTATGATCGCCATATTGCATGTTTAAAGGGAATATGTAATTGAAAATCACGCCTAATAAGATAATTTGGACAACCGGTTTAGGTTCCTTTAATCTTGTTGTTTAATCAAGTGATCACGATATTTTAGAATTATATGTTGCATTAATATTAAACCAATTTAGCATAATAATAGTTTGGAGCGAATTGAATTTTGTTTGTATGCCTTTGAGATCACAGGAATGCTTTTCACAATAAGAATCGAGTAGAGGCCAATACGGGCGAATGTGACTCCATGACTCACTTCGTACCATCATCCCCGATCCTCCTTTCGTGGTTCCGAACCATATGGAGTTAGTAATCTCATGGATTATGAATGGGGTGTAACCTTCACGGGTCAATCGTTGTTGCCTTCGTTGTCCCTTAATCGTGGTTGGCTTTTATGATCCGTGAACGGTTTACAAGTTCCACAAAAACTTGTTGGCGGCTCCCTACTTTCCTTGTCCCTAATCGTTGTCCCTAATCGTATATGTCAATTCCCACTTCCTATGAGTGCCAAGCATATTCACAACATGCTTTTAACGTAGGCGCACTTCAAGCGACGCCTACACACGTGATACCTCGACCCTTTTAATAGTCAGCAACAGCTTACGACACTAAAAAGCGTCGAGGTGAAACGCGGTTTATATTTTAGCATTGACGGTCTTTCACAGTGTCGAGGTAATAGTGTCGAGATTAAATGGGTTTTGTAGTAGTGTGTATGTTCCTATGTCCCTGGAATATTGCAACATGTGGGGGAAGGGGGACACGAATTACTCGATCATGTGAACAAAGAATTTTAAGTGTATATTGAGCTCTTAAAGTGTGAAATGAGATGTTGGATTTCATTTTAGAAAGATGAATATTTATTAAACTTCCGTAAAAGGTAATTGTTGGAGTATCTAAAGATTGAAGAAAATATTTTGTAATTTAAATTGATGCATTATAGAGTACAAATAACTTGACTTACAAACTAGTTTTTCATAACTAAGGCTCCGTTCACTTCACCTTATTTTTTGATGAACTGAAATTATCTTTGCTGAATTTAAATTATTTTACTAAACTGAAATTATTTTTGCTGAATTGAAATTATTTTTACTGATTTTTTTGTTATATTTCCTCTTTGAAGTTACTAATTTTAATTGAACTGAAATTAGTTTTACTGAACTAAACTTATTTTACTGAACTGAACTTATTTTTGCTAAACTGAAATTATTTTTACTGAACTGAAATTATTTTTACTGAATACTATTTTTTTAAGGTGAAGTGAACAGGGCCTAAGTATGTAGTGGTAATTATATAACTTTATTTCTAACAGGGATTATTATTCCAACCATAAAAATTAAAAAGATTTTTAATAATTTTCTCCTTTAAGTTGTTCTAATTTTCTCCTATATTAATGATACATTATATTAGTATTGTGATAATGTCTCCATCAAAGTCAATATTTTTTAATTTGTTCTTTACACCTTATCAGAAAAGGAATAAGTACGGAGTATAACTAGTAAGGAGTATTCAGAATTTCAATCATAAATTTTTAATTAAATGTAGTTCACATTAGCTGTAATGCGTTCAAATTATGTCCCATTATAAATTTATAATAAGTTGAGACTGTTAGATAATATGAAACTCCTTGAGTTCGAGTGTATTCCATTGAATAATATATATAGGGTTACATGAGGAGTCCTAAACACGTTAGGTAAACTCACAAGATAATTACTGAATATTTATAAAACTATATCCTTCTATATAGAATAATATGTAGAATAATATCATATTCTATCAGAGACAATAGTATGAATTATTTTGGGAAAAAAAAATGATACTTTATGCCAAGATCGAATACCTTATTCAGCCCTTTGATATCCTCAAAATAGTAAAAAGTGATTAAGATTGATCAATTTGCACATTCTAGAAATTAATTTATCACTTTTTCCAAACAAGTCAAAGATGTACTGTAGGAGAATTAATTTTAGATTATATTTCAACGTTTACTAGATATATTCCTCGCTCAGCTCGTAAAGTCGTAGTCTTATAATCAATTGCAACGTTAACATTTTTATCGTATATGCAATGATGTTTACACCATTAATCAATTTACAAATAAAAACTAGTGTTAGCTCGGATGATGTTTCGAGTCAATATGTTAAATATTATTGTACTATAGTTTTCATGTATCATATTTTATGTAGATGAAATTTACTTTTAATTATTATTAAGTATATAATAATGTTAAATACTTTTATTTTAGATTTAGTCTAAGAAAATAATTTGTCATGTAAAAGCACAAACAAAAACACTCTTGGATTCTACTTAACTACATTAACCATATTTAAGAAGAACAAGTAAACAAAATTATTAGATAGGAATAGGAAAAATGGTATGATTTCTATTAATTTTCAATGAACCTAAATTTTAATTCTTGACAAAAAAAAATATTCCTGACAAAAAAAATGGAAACACTTTTTAATATACGGAGTATATAGTACTCCATAGAAATAAGTAATCATATCAGCCCATGTAGTCTTGTACACACTCTAGAAACATCAACCCCAACTCTTGAAATTTTTTGCCTATGAATAAACATTTATGAAATATAAAGCCGTAAGAAGAAATATATTCAATTTGTCACAATTTTTTTTTTTTTACAAACAAAATTAGTGTTTAATTTTTGACCAACTTTTATAATTGTGATTACCTATATATAAACAAAGATAATGAATTGTTAGCATTAATATTCGAACCTATGACTTCATGCTTATATACTTTAACTTCAAGCAATACTCCAATGACACATTTCATGTCTATAATGTTTTGTTAAAAAGAGTTAATCATACTCATAAACTTAAAGTCAAACGAAGCAAATTAATGATTTTAGTTACTAGATATTGGATAATATATTTTGATGTTCAATAATGATTGGAAAATATATTTAAATAGTACAAGTACTAAAGTTAATGTAACTAATTTAATCTATATTTATATGTTATCACATAATTTTTATTATCAAAGCTCATTTATAATACATATTATGACCCGCGACATTGGCCAAAAAACTAGTTTCTAACCTTAAAAAACAAAGTTAAAAAGTAAAAAATTAAAATACTTTGGCATGGAGAGTGTAGTGAACCTTGTTACCGGAAGTTGAGAAGACAGCATTGACAACTTCGGCCCCTTCTTCCTCAAGAATCCTAATCACTTCATGTAACTTGATTGCATGATCTTATTCCATTACCAGCTGAACCTCTAGATTACTACCGAATTCTTTTACTTCTATGGTGGGTAATCTCACATTCGTCGTTGCATCATCCAAGGTCGAGTTTTGGGTAGTCTCTAGTTGATGTTTCCTCTTGTTTAAGTTGTCAACTCTCTCCCTTAACTATACTATGTAATTTGCTTCTTCTATTTGATCCGCTTGAGATACCATGTGTACATCCTACTCACAACAAAATACGGAATATATATTATCAAAAGCTTGCAAATCCATTGAATCGAATATAGTTCAAGCTCATTTAGCCTGTAATTTTGTGAATATGGGATAACTTTTTGATCCATAAATGAATTTGTGTTTTATCTACTATTTAAAGGGAAAGTTAGTGTTGTATGTAGTTTTATTCAAAAGTCATTTGTTGACATTATTTAACCGACAGATTTTGCCAAAGGCATTTTCTTATAACATTTACCTTTTATTAATTGCAACAATTTTTTTTTTTTTTTGAAGAATAATTACAACATAATTTTATTAGGCAATTTATCACAAAATCCGAGTTTTATTAGGTAATTGTTGACAAAAAATTTTAATTAAATTGATATTTTCAGGGTTATGAATACATCTCGTCAGAAAAGAAAAAAAAAAAAAAAGGGTTATGAATACATGCATTGCATTATAATCATAGAGCGATCAGTTCATTGCATCAATATTTCCTATAATAATACTCGTGCAATACTGGCTATGTACTGTAAGGCATGGTTATTATATAGAGGAATTCAATTGCCGGGGGCATGCTAAGCATATAACAACCCAATAATCTATATTGATTACCGTCAATTAAATAGGTCAACCAAAAAACTAAACTTAGGGTCTGTTCTGTTCAGCTTAATTTCAGTTCAGTTTAGTTCACTTCAGTTCAGTTCAGCTTCAACTAATTCAGTTCAGTTCTTAATTTCCTTCTCTCATAAACAATCCATTTCGACTCTATTCAGTTCAGTTCAATTCAGTTTAGTTTAATTCAGTTCCTAATTTCCTTCTCTCATAAACAATTCATTTCAGCTCTATTCAGTTCAGTTCAGTTCAGCTCCAATCAGTTCAATTCAGTTATTTTCAGTAAATCAGAACAGTCCCTTAGACTTATCTTCTACCGATCTACGTATCTCTATAGGATTTCATATTACACATCAACACTCCATGCGCAACTAGCATAAAAAGAAGCATGAACGTTACACAACCATACCGCGGAGTGTTGGAAATGTCGAGGAGTAATGATAGAGGCAAGGTCGGAGCAAAGTCCGTTGAACTGATTTCGCCGATTTGTTTCAACAACATTCTTTTCCAGCTGCTTTGTTGAAGACGGGGCTTTAACTACTCCTTTTCATGATAGACATATATATGGAAATCGACTCAATCAGTGATATTACTCCAAGATATATACGTTTATAAGGGCTACCTTTTAATTAGTACAGTAGATGCTAATTGAGTATACTATTGAGAGTATTTACTAGTACTACTAGCATGATTATTGCACTTTTGTCACGACGTATGTACACACGCCTAGCCAACTAGATCAGCCAAATTTTCTTATTTACAACAGTAACATACATAACTTTATTCTTAAAGTTACTCGTAATACTTGTTATTCAATAGGTTAATAATACTTAGCTTCTAGATTCAAAACACACGCTTCTTGCACACCGGCCAACTTTTTAGCTATGATCAAAACTCAAATAATGTCTTTTAATGATAAGATGTACAAGCAAGTAGTCCGGGTTATGGTGTCATTAGCGAATTGACTTGCATTGTAAAGAGTCAAATGCAAGTTGGGGATTTGTGGAATACATGGACAGGTATTGAGGATATATTTTGTGGAATATTTTGGTAGTTATCTTTTATATTGTTTCCTAATCTTAGTAACCTAAGTTAAGGTAATTCTGGGGATTAGCATTGTATATATATGTTTTGCCCTCAATTAATGAAAGTCAAGCCGTAAGTTTATACAATTCTACATGGTATCAGAGCAAGGTTAAATTTTTTTCCCTATGTGATTAATCATGACCGGCGGTGATGCTTCACCTCCACCGCCACCTACAAAAATTGAGACTAACTCACCTTTCTAACTTAGACCGCAAGATCGGCCAGGGGACTACATCACATCTCAACGCCTCAAATTAGATAATTTTCATTATTGGTCTCATGCCGTGCGCATAGCTTTGTGCTCTCGTTGGAAGTTTGGTTTTTTTGATGGTAGTATAATCACTTTCGAACCACCGTGTACGAAGGATGACTGGATTACAATTCATTGAATGCTTGTGTCTTGGTTGATGAACACCATCGATCCGGAGGTAAAATCCATGCTTTCTCAATATGATGATGCAAAGAAATTATGGGATGATTTGCATGAACATTTTTCTGTTGTTAATGGTCCAAGAATTCAACAAATTAAATCTGACATTAATAGATGTGAACAATTGAAGAATATGACGGTTGTCGTGTATTACAGTAAATTATGTGTTTTGTGGGATGAGCTTGATAGACTTGAACCCTTAATTTGGTGCAAGTGTGGTAAACGTTTATGTCATGTAGGGAAGCAACACGCTGACCGCTGTGACAGTGATCGGCTACAACAATTTCTTCTCGGTCTATATTTTGAATACTATGCCCAAATTCGTTCTAGTTTGCTGTCTCAAGATCCTCTGCCTACCTTAAACAGGGCGTATCAACAAGTTTCTCAAGACAAAAAGGTTCGCGGCATTGCCCGTATTAAAGATGACCCTCCCTCGGCTCTGGGGTTCGTTGTACGGACTTGTGCGGGGAGGGGATGTGGTAGTTCAGATTGGCCGGTGCCAGTGTGTGAGAAGTGCAAGATGGTGGGTCACGAAACTGCCAAGTGTTGGTCAGACAAGGTTTGCAATTTTTGTAAAATGAGGGGAAATGAAGAAAGCCGATGTTATGACAAACATGGTTGGCCAAAGGGTGCTGCTGGCAGCCAGGGAGGGCAACCCGCGGCTGGCCGTGGTCGTGGGGGTCTTGTGAAGGCCAATGCAGTGGCAGGTGGTGGCTCGAGCTCAGACGACACTAGCTCTTTTGCTTCGGGTCAGCTATTTTCTAGTGAACAATGGAAGGCGATTACGGGATTGATAGGTAATGCTACAATTTCCGATAATCGATTGAGTGGTAATTTTGATGATACCTCTTGGATTATTGACACAGGAGCTACTCATCACGTAGCCGGAGAAAAACATTGGTTGTTTGACACACAAAGCTTCGAGTGTCCGGTTGGGTTGCCCAATGGAGACACGGTGTCGGCATCTCTTATTGGCTCTGTTTATTTATCGGACAAGATTACTCTCACTGGAGTACTCTATACTCTATGTTCCTAATTTGAGTTGTAACTTGATTTCTGTTTCACAACTCAATGATGACCTTAATTGTACTGTCCAATTTAACTCTTATATTTGTGCTATACAGGACCAAACTAAGGAGCTAATTGGAACGGGAACTAGGAGGGACGGATTGTATTACTTTAGCAAATCGGATTCAGTGCATCATGTGAGTGCTCTTGCTGCAAATTCAGAGTTGGAGTTGTGGCATCATCGTATGGGTCATCCTTCCGAGAAAGTAGTTAAGGTGCTTCCCACAATTAGTAATAAAGCTTGTTTAGATAACGGATGTGAAGTGTGTATGCGTGCTAAGCATCCTAGAAATAGTTTTCCTTTGAGTGATCATAAAGCATCTAGAATATTTGAGAAAGTACATTGTGATTTGTGGGGTCCGTATCGACATGTTGCGTCGTGCGGAGCTCGTTATTTTTTTACAATTGTTGATGACTATTCTAGAGCAGTTTGGGTTTATTTGTTGAAAAATAAAACAGAGGTTTTTCGTACTTTCTTGATGTTTGTTGCTATGGTTGAACGACAATTTTCTCAAACCATTAACGTAGTGCAAAGTGACAATGGCACAGAGTTTGATTGTTTGTATGATTTTTTTGCCACTACTGGGATTATTTTCCGAACTTCTTGTATGGGTACTCCGCAACAAAACGAGAGGGAAGAAAACATAAACACATTTTATCCGTTGGAAGAGCTTTGAGATTTCAGGCCAAATTACTGATCTATTTTTAGGGCGAGTGTATTCTTACCGTGGCCCATTTAATTAATCGAACTCCAACCCCATTGCTACAAAATAAAACTCCATTTGAAATTCTTTTTAATAACCCTCCCATGTTTGATGCAATTCATACTTTTGGGTGTTTATGTTTTGCACATAATCAGAAAACTAACGGAGATAAGTTTGCTAGTAGGAGTCGAAATTGTGTTTTTGTGGGCTATCCTTTTAGGAAGAAAGGGTGGAGATTGTATGATCTTGATTCCAAAGTTTTTTTTGCGTCTCGAGATGTTAAATTTATTGAAAGTGTGTTTCCGTTTGCTACTCCGGACGATGTTAACATTGAGTCTTATGGTTTTGAGTCCCATTATGATATTAATGAAGATTTTGTGGAATATGAGGAGTATAATAGTGATGTGGTGCGGGATAATGGTGGTGTTTAGGGGACGAGTAGTGCGCCCACTCAAGACCCCCTGGTGGTACCTACTGCAGACCACGCTACTGTCCACCCGCGGGAGGGGTCCACGGCCGCGGGGGATAGCATTGCAGCAGGCCGAGGCAGACAACAACGCAGCCAGGTCGCGGCCAGAAGGCTTTGACCATAGCTTGGCCGCGAAGGAGTCTGCTGGAAGCCCTCACATTGTGCCGCAGCCTCATGATAACGGCAGTACAGGGGTAGCAGCCTAGCAGCCCATGGGGCGTGGATTTCGGGATAAAATTCCCTCGATTCTTCTTCGTGATTATATGAATCACTTAGTTTTTGCTAAAAATCCGTCTCCCTCTACCTCGTCTTCTAATCCTCCTTCAGGTACGCCTTATCCTTTAGCACATTATATAATTTGTGACAAGTTTTCTGTGAATTATTGTAAGTTTCTGGTAGCTATTGTTGGTGGTCATGATCCGAAATCTTTTAGAGAGGCCATGAAACATGAAGGTTGGCGACAATATATGCAGGAATAAATTAGAGCCTTGGAAGATAACAGTATTTGGACCTTAGAGCACCTTCAACCTGGTAAACGTGCTATAGGGAGTCAGTGGGTGTATAAGACAAAGTATTTGTCTAATGGTGATATTGAACGACTTAAATCTCGTTTAGTTGTTTTTGGTAATCATCAGCAGGAAGGCATAGATTATGGTGAAACGTTCGCTTTTGTTGCAAAAATGACCACAGTTCGGGCTTTTCTTGCAATCGCAGCTTCAAAGAACTGGGAACTCCATCAAATGGATAAGCACAATGCCTTTTTGCATGGTGATCTTGCTGAGGAGGTATACATGAAATTACCTCCCGGGTTTGAGGGTACAGATCCATCATTAGTGTGTCGTTTGAGAAAGTCCTTGTATGGGTTGAAACAAGCACCGCGGTGTTGGTTTGCAAAGCTAACAACGGCTTTGAAAGGGTACGGCTTCATTCAATCTTACTCTGATTATTCTCTTTTTACATATACTAAAGGCACAATTCAGATTAATGTTTTAGTAAACGTTGATGATCTTATTATATCTGGTCATCATTCTACTGCACTAGTTGGTTTCAAGGCTTACCTCAATGATTGTTTCAAAATGAAGGACCTTGGTCCTTTAAAGTATTTTTTGGGCATAGAAGTTGCTCGTAGTGCTTCGAGTTTATTTTTATGTCAACGGAAATATACTTTGGATATTATCTCTGAAGCTGGTTTGTTAGGGGAAAAGCCGAGTGGTTTTCCCATGGAGCAAAATCACAAGCTCGGTCGTGCCACAGGAGAGCTTCTTGCGGATCCGGAAGTGTATCGTTGGCTCGTTGGCCGTTTGATCTACCTTGCGATAACGAGACTGAATTTAACATATTCCGTTCATATCTTGTCTCAGTTTATGCAAGAGCCGCGTACTGAGCATTAGGAAGCAGCTCTTCGTGTTGTTCGTTATTTAAAAGGTACCCCAGGTCAAGGTATGTTGTTGAGTGCTACTAGTGATCTCACATTGCAGGGTTGGTGTGATTCAGATTGGGCGGCTTGTCCTCTTACTCGCCGCTCTATCACAGGTTGGTTGGTGTTTTTGGGACATTCACCTATCTCTTGGAAGACTAAAAAGCAACCCACTGTGGCAACATCTTCTTCAGAGGCCGAATATAGATCAATGTCTGCCGTCACTTGTGAGCTCAAGTGGCTTAAAGATTTGTTGTTGAGTTTGGGTGTGCAACATCCTAAGGCAATCAAGTTGTTTTGTGACAGTCAATCTTCTTTGCACATTGCAAAGAATCCGATTTTTCATGAAAGAACCAAACACATTGAAGTTGATTGTCATTTTGTTAGAGATGCGATTGTTGAAGGCTTGATTTCTCCATCTTATGTTCCTACAACTTCTCAATTGGTCGATATCTTCACAAAGGCGCTTGGAAAGTCACAGTTTGACTATCTTCTATCCAAGTTGGGCACTTATGATACTCATGCTCCAACTTGAGGGGGGGTATTGAGGATATATTTTGTGGAATATTTTGGTAGTTATCTTTTATATTATTTCCTAATCCTAGTAACCTAAGTTAAAGTCAAGTCGTAAGTTTATACAATTCTACAACAGATTTAGAGGCGAGACAACAAATGCTAATAAAAGTAATAATGAATATAGCCCAGTACAACTCTGTAAAATTGGGCCCTATGATTTCTATCAACAAATTATCAATTTTATCATTGAAGATTAGATTATTCATCTAATAAGTTTTTCTCTATTTCATATTATCAATTTTATCATTGAAGATAAATTATTCATCTAACAAGTTTTTCTCTGTTAGAAAGTATAATTTTTATTTATTGATAATTAGATATATCAATCATTTAAGTTGTACGTTAGCTAAAATGGTAAATAAAAAAAGTTATATGGTCAACTAAAAAGGAACGACAGAGGATGTATACCACTTAAATTAAATACTTATTCCACAGTGGGAACACTATGAGTACCTAATCCTACAGTGTCATCTAGACCTTGACTAACGCATTAATGTTTCCAACAAATAGAGCAGGGAAAAGTACTTCCAATATCATAGACTACGTACGGACGTGATGAGTGATGAGTGATGAGTGATGAGTGATGAGTGATGATACTTCTATTTTACTTCTCTAAAGTTAATTCCTTTTTTTAAAAAACATATAACCAAATTACTTATCTGTTACAAAGTAACTAATACTAAAGCAGAATATTGCTGACATCATTTACCTCTATACTATTTTACGTGTCGTTTTCTCAATGAAAATTTTCCTTCCAATTTAATTTGTGATGTCATCAATAATTTTTTATTGTTTTTTTTTCTACACTTTATACTTTTTAATTAGCTGGACTTGGATAATGAATGGCAAATTGTTTTGTTATCAACACATTATACGTACTGAACAGTTCATGTCAATCATTGTTTGATTCCACCTTTTCTTCAGATTTTATTAATCAATATGCATTATTGAATCATTTTCTTTCGACTATTTCAATTATTAATTGTAATTTATAAATAATGTGGTTTATATATATTCTTAACTGTAAATTATTTTAATATCTAATTCCAATCTTTATGTACAATGTAATGCAACAAAACATAAATTATATGAAGGATTAGTTCTAACCGTGCATCGCACGGGGATAACCTGGTATAATTATATTTATTGAATTTTCATCAATTTAAATATTATCTAATTTTTTTTATTATTTTTTAAATGTAACCAAGTTACTTTGTAGATGCCCTAGTGTCGCTATTATTATGAAACGGAGGAAATAAATAATTAAATAATATCATTAGATCATCTAACGATTTTATGAAATTTTTAATGGTACAAACATACTTCATATATGTCAATTGTACACTTCATTTTTAAAAAAAAATTTTAAGGTGCAAGAGGCTGTACCTTGCTTGGTACAGCTAAAAAACGCAAAAAGAACATGTAACTATTTTGTAAAGGACATATAGTTGATTTGTAATGAACATCCAATTTTATATATTTTTTTCATATCTAAATAACATTTGTAATATTAATAAAGAACATGATAATATTATGTAATAAACATTATCTATATATAACCATCATAATTTGAAGACAAAATTCAATAAACATTTGACAATAAGCAATGAACATTATGTCACAAATAAAAGTACATTACACTGACAATCAAAGAACATAAACATATTTTCTTTTTATTTTTTTTTTTTTTTTTTTTTTTGTGCAAATATGTTCTTTTCACTCTAGGTTGATAGTATGTTATTTTCACTCTAAGTATATGTTCATTACATTTTTAAAGTATGTTATTTTCACTATAACTATATGTTCATTACTTTTTATATATCATGTTCTTTCCTACAAAACGACTGTACGTTGCACCGTACAGGCGCCTGTAGGAACCAGCTATCGTCGTTTTTTTTCTCCTTTGTCATTGTTTCTGTTTTTATTTTTATTGTCACTTTTCGTCCTCACTCGGCCACTCCTTTGTGTGTGTTAGTACGTTTATTAATGGTGCAAGTGCGAGTGTGCGACCCATCCTTATGTGTATGCAATGGTTTTGTGTTTTGTGTTTTTTCTTTAAAAAATTGTGCAAAACTCTACCGAGTATGGACTCTTACAGTCGAATGGGATATAGTAATATTACCAATCCTTTAAATTAAGCCCAAAACTCGTAACAAATTTGCTTGCGACCCATTTGGATCATAGCCCAATTAACTGCTAGGCCGAAACCCCAAGAGTTAACTAAGCGGCCCAACATGCATGGCAAACGAGATATTTGAAATAATGTGCAAATAAAAAAGCTGAGGAAGTTTTTTTAAAAATTAGACTACATACTTTTGCTGGGTGTTTTCCATAGATAATGTTTAAAAAGGCTTTTAAATTGCATCCTTTTTACAAAAAATTCTTTTCATACTGTCCACATAAACAAGTTTGTTGTTTTTTTTTTAAAAAATAAAATAAAAATTCAATCAACAAAAAACCGTTAATTGAATTAGTGGTTTCATAAAGGATAAAACCGCTAACTCAATTAGCAGTTGTATAAGAATTTGTGCGTACAATTGTGTAGATTATTTCACCTAGCAACTAAGGTCCTATTTGGCAAAAGTAGCGGTAGCAGGTAGCTTTTAGCGGTCGCGTAGCGGGTAGCTATTAAGGTAGCGAGTAGCGGTCAATTAGTAGTGTGTAGAGGTTAGCTGTTAAAGTAATGGTTGATAGTATGAGTGTTTGGCAAAAGTAGCGGTTGCAATACCAAAATATATCAAAATTCATATAATTATTGTTTTAAAATTAATAATAATTTGCCAAACGCTACCCGCTACTTCTAAACGCTACTATTTTTAACGTTTGAAAAAAGCTACCTAAACGCTACCTTTATTGCTAACTGCTACTAAAATTGCTACCTTACCAAACCCTCTCAATTTTTTTCTAGTAGTGTTTTGACTGG
Organism: Chenopodium album; assembly: GCF_948465745.1. NCBI lineage: Eukaryota > Viridiplantae > Streptophyta > Magnoliopsida > Caryophyllales > Amaranthaceae > Chenopodium > Chenopodium album. The sequence continues at coordinate 5,510,322 of NC_137844.1, read as the reverse complement.
TCAAAACGCTACCCGCTACCTCAAACACTACCACCAAACAGGGCCTAAATCGCTAATTGAATTAGCGGTTTATATGTGTATAAACCGCTAATTCAATTAGCGGTTTATATGTGTATAAACCGCTAATTCAATTAGCGGTTTACTAGTAAATTGTAGAAAAAAAAAATTTAAATGCTGAGTTGGGCGGTATGGGGGGAAATTTTTTGTAAAAGGAATGTAATTTGGGAATTTTTGCATCTTTGAACTATTTTTATGGAAATCACTCACTTTTGTTATTTAATACTTCAGTTGCAACATTTTAACTATTGCTCTATTCACATGTTATGCTTGATTTTCTTTGATGATTTGTATTTAAGTGAAAATAAATTAGCATGTGAATTCTTTTCAAATTTGTCTAAATGCATATTTTTAAACTATTAACTTTTATTGTTCTAAAAAAAAATTATTAACTTTTATAATTTTAATTTATTAATAACATATTAATAGTTGAAATTGTGCATTAGCAAATATAAAGATAAATACATTGCAATAACCAGAATTAAACGTAGGGAATATTGAGTATACATTTATCACATAATTTACTCCATATAAAATACTACCAATGGTAGTATATTGTATATATACATACATATGACTAAAGTTGTCTGAATTGAAGTTTTAAATAGAGTGGAGAAAAACATTAATTTATAAGGCAAAAGAGTAACTCTTATCATCATGACCATCTGACTTTATAAGTGGTATGAATTCTCTTCTTCCCATTAAGTTACCCTTATGTCCTTACCAAGATCTATATGTAATTTCTCTTAATGTTTTTTAAAAAAAAAAGGGTTTTTCTACATTATAACCCTCCAACTTTCCGTTTTCTACGTTGTGCCCCCTCTTTTTGAGAAATCTACACTGTAACCTTAAAATACATTTAGCTTCTATACGGTAACCTTGCCGTTAACAAATTCCGTTAGTTATATTTTTTTATCGATTTGCGTGTTAGAAATGTTTCCGTTAAAGGTTTTGGGGGGTATTTTGGCCCTAAAGAATCCAAATTGAGCTCAGATTTCACAAAAAAATGACGCAAATGTCTTATTTTGCATATTAAATACGTAAACACGCAAATCGAGACATTTTTAATATGCAAAACGAGACATTTGTGTTATTATTTTGCTAAATCTGAGCTCAATTTGGACCTTTAAGACCAAAATACCCCCCAAAACTTTTAACAGCACCATTTTCAACACGCAAATTGATAAAAAAATATTAAAAAATGGTGAGTAGGCCCCACTAACGGAATTTGTTAACGGCAAGGTTACCGTATAGAAACTAAATGTATTTTAAGGTTACAGTGTAGAATTCTCAAAAAAGGAGGGCACATCGTAGAAAACGGAAAATTAGAGGGTTATAATGTAAAAAAACCCAAAAAAAAAAAAAATACAGTGTACTGTACCTGTACGGAAATATTTTTGAACTAAAGGTAACTAGGTAAGTCACTTCACAAATTGTCATGCCTATCATTTTTACTCACCAGTCTTATTTTACTGTAGAATAAAAGCTTTGTTACAGAGAAATCAATCTCAAAGAGTCAATTTTGGCATTCATCAATTCGTGCAACTACTATGCAAGCACTCAGGGTTCATTTTTACCTTATTTTGCTAATTTGGTTTGATCAAATTGTTTGATTTAACTAAACTTTGACTTAATGTGTACGATAATTTTTAAATAAGAAATGTATCAAGTGAGATTATGTTAGATTCGTAAATGTGTATTTTATTAATATGTAATTTTTATAATTTTTCATTACATAATTAAAGATATTTAGCGATAACAAACCGCACGTAGAACAATGTTCTGATTAAAACTTTTTTCAGATCTGAACTTTTTTTTTTTTGTCTAATCTGAAGTTATTTTTTTTGAAATAAGTTAAATTAAACAAGACATCAATGTCATGCTAGACATAAATGTACACTATATTGCATTGCACGCATGATATTCAAAGTCAAAATATTATGGCAATCATATAAAATAATCAAATCATGCAGTCATTCCTGCACCTTTGAAGTTAGGTTATTGGTTTTTTGTTCTATTTAGATGCATATTAAAAGTCGTGTTATTTTGAGATAATCTAAAAATAATTTTAATTTTTGATGACTAGTAAAAGGTGGTATTATTCTTAACCAAAATTTTCCATTTTTTAATTACAAGGCTTCCTACTTGAGTCATTATTTAAAAGTTTTCCGACAGCTATTGAGAGAGTTGTGAAGGCTGGGCCTTTCATAGTACACCGTACTTGATAAGCGTTTGTCCATATATATCTATATACGAGTATGCATTAGGACTTCCTCAAAAATTTCATGTAGTACAAGAATGGAAACCTCGTGGCAGAAAGCTTTTGAGTAATTTAGAAATTTGACACCTCAAACCTTTGACAATATTTGTCATTTGAAAAGGGGCGTATAATGTTGCCTACCTATACTTTAGCATCAATTATTTTCTCTACTTTTCGATGTAATAATAACTTATTATACTTTTTTTTTTATTTTCTTTTTAGTTGCAACACTTTTTTAAAATAAAAATATATTCCGTAAAAAAAAAAATGAAAATATATCAATATACTTATAGACCATAAAAGAAAGATTTTTTTGGTAAAAATTACACTATTATTTTTATTTAAATCTCATAACCCATTTGATTATACTTCTTAACCCTATTTAAATTTTTAAGTGTATTATATTATATAAGATACATTTTTTATGAATATATTGTAATGAACCGTGGGTTGCAAAAAAAAAAAAAGAAAATAAATAAAATAAAAATAAAAAGGAGAAACTATTACTTTAGCATCAATTATTTTCCCTATCTTTGATGTAATACTTACGTAATTACTTTATTCGTTTGAACACCGCAACAGCCGGAATACCCTTCCTTTTTCAAATTGAACTCAAATTGAAGAATTTATATGAAGTACTCCTTTATTGTAATTATGAAAAATGATTTCATCATTAGAGATTACAAAACATCTTTGATTACAAACAAAACACTATTTTGGGCATTTTCCACTCACCTAGACTATAGCAAGGCTCTGTTCACTTCACCTTAAAAAAATAATATTCAGTAAAAATAATTTCAGTTCAGTAAAAATAAGTTCAGTTCAGTAAAAATAATTTCATTTCAATAAGAATCAGTAACTATAAAGAAGAAATATAAAATAGAATCAGTAAAAATAATTTCAGTTTATCAAAAATAAGGTGAAGTAAACAGAGCCTAAGTAGTATATTTGTGTAAAAGAGGTGTATTAACTTTAGAAACGAGTCGGTGTATTTGTACACCTTGGTAGCGCAAATTTTTTTTGTTTTTAAGCCAATGAATACAATTGTGCACCTCACGATGATCACGATACACCGAATTTTTTTGATCATCATGAAGTTTGTTTTAGTTTTTGTTCTTTGCTTAACTACTACTTTCTCCGTTTTTTTTTAATTGACACCGTTTGACTTTCATATTATCCACAAAACACGCTTTGATTCGCTTTTGTGATTTATACATACGATAAAACATATTCATGTGAAATTTTGTTTGAATCGTTTTAAGGTATAATTTATTAATATCCACTTTTTATAATTTTACAATGTTGATAATTAAAGATATTAATCATTAGAAATATGCGTTAACAAGCGTGATAATATAAAAGTGTCAACAAAAACAAAACAGAGGAAGTATAATAGAACTACTTTTGTAAGTACAATAATTTATTCACTAGAAACTATCATTACCGGAGAAGGTTATGATCTCTCATGATGTGAAGGCTGGTGTAGCGATGTCCTCTACCTTTACTTCGCTACAGGTATCTTGTGATGAGGATCGGCGGACGGTGCCCATAATGGAGTCTTAGCCGGTTCCCATTTTGCAGCAGTCATTAGGTGCTCCAGTGGTGCAAAACAGTTCGGAGTGCATGACTGCCCTTTCTGATGGTGATATTCCTATAGAAGGGATAAATTCACAAGAGTTTATGGGAAAAGTTTGCGTTTCTTGTTTTCAGTTCGCCACCTTGCATTCCAGTGCCAACCCTTCAAGTCAACCGTTTTGCCGTCACAGGTCTATTGTTCATCCTCGGTTTAGGAAAATGAGATGTGTGGAGATTCGAACTAGATCAACTGCGGATTGCCAGGTGGTTCGTGTGGGTACAAAGCGTGTTCGTGGGCCTAGTGTGGACTTCAAATACTCCAACTTGGCTCGAATAAAGTTTGCTCGCAAGTGTCTCTTCGGTGGTTTTGCGTAGTGTTTTTTTTAGTTGTCTTTGTTTTCTTTATTAGTACTCTTTGTAAAAAAAAAAAAAAAAAATTATGTTTTTTAAAATAAGATAAGAATGAAAAAAATTCAAGTTTTTACCCATAATAAACAATACCATGTTTATCCAAAAAATAGTTTTTGAAATTTTACCTTTTAAATGAGAGGGTATCTTTGTAATTGTGGCTGTAAGGTAGATTCTATCGTTAACATCAAAAGTCGACGTTAGTCAACTCTTGTCTGATTGGTAACCTTAGGTTACCTAACGTTAGTGGTATCTTACTATACCCTAATGGAATGGAAAAGTAAGACAACAAAAGGTGCATAAAGTGAATAATATGGCAAATTCGTACTGGGTAAGTCGCTGTTAACGTCGAAGTCAGTATTGAGTAACGACGAGCAGTTCTTCTTGTATAAGATTGTAATTTCTCATATTTGGTTAAACTGAGTAATTCCTCATATTTGGTTAAACTTTGAGTGCTATTCTAGGTATTCAATTTCTTAAGCTAATAAAGCCCATAAAAATGGTAGAGAACACCTTCACAATTGAACAAATCGACCATTAAATTAGGTTTTAAAAAAAAGAAGGATTCCCTCCGTATTTTTTTATTTCCTTTATTTTTCCATACGCGAAGTTTTAAAGAGGTAAAGAAAGTAATAAAATATAATAAAAGTAAAGTTAAGCCTTGTTCACTTCACCTTAAAAAAATAATGTTCAGTAAAAATAATTTCAGTCGATCAGTAAAAATAATTTCTGTTCATTAAAAATAATTTCAATTCAGTAAAAATCAGTACCTTTAAGAAGAAATTAGCGAATTAGTAAAAATAATTTAAGTTCAGTAAAATTAATTTCAATTCAGTAAGAATAATTTAAGTTCAGAAAAAAATAATTTCAGTTCGGTAAAAATAAGGTGAAGTGAATGGAGCCTTAGTTGAAAAATAAAAAATTCTTTAAAAAGCAAAAATGAGTAAAAGTAGGGAGGGGGAGAGGAAAAAATATTAAAATATAATATGAGAGCGGGAACTACTACTGGGGAGGAAAACAATACGAAGTATAATAAAAGTTTAAAAAAAATAAAATAATGGATCACGTTATAAAATATGGTCGTAAAAAAACAGTAGAGCAATTAATAAAATAGAAGTAACTTCATCAATTTTTTATTACCATTGTTGCTTCCCGATTTCTCCCATCTTTTAAGTCTCAATAGTGTTTTTTATTTATTTGAAATGAAAACCTTTTTTCACAAAACAAAGATAGAAAAAGGTAAAGGCATCCAGATAAACCTGGGTTAATATCACTACTGTTACTTCACAAGGTCCAAAGTAAAAAAAGTATGCTACTTTATTAAGTCGTGTCAGTTCTCTTTTAGAGCTTTAATATTCACCTTTCACTATAACACTTGGGATTATTTACCAAGTTGCCATGGGATATTCACCTTTCGCTATTATACTCGGGCCTTCGTCAAGCCGACCCCCTCTCTCCTTAACTTTTTTTTTTTTTTTTATCATGATTGCATATGCTTTTACTTGCCTCATTAAAAAAGTGGTTAATGTGAAACAGTTACATGGGGCCAGAGCGAGTCGTAGTGGTCCTTTTATCTCTCATCTTTTATTTGCAAACGACAGTCTTTCTCTTTGCAAGAGCCAACCAAAGTGAATGCTCGAAAATTGTTGATTTACTCAACACATATGAAATAGCTTTCGGCCAGAAAATTAACTATGAAAAATTGGAGGTTTTTTTCAGCAAAGGGGTCCCTATGTCGACACAGAATGAGTTGATTGAGTTATTAAAAATGGAGGTGGTGAATGAACATGCCAAGTATTTGGGGATACCGACCATCATTGGAAGATCAAAAAGAGCAGTATTCACAGCTCTAAAAGATCGTCTTCGGAAGAAATTAAAGGGTTGGAAGGAAAAATTTCTTTCGAGGGAGGTACTTGTCAAAGCAGTCAACCAGGATATCCCTACTTATCTCATGGGGGTTTATAAAGTTCCAATCGGGGTGGTTTAGGAGATTCATGCTATGACTGCCCGGTTTTGGTAGGGGAGTACTAGCTCACACAGATCCGTTCACTGGAAAAGCTGGGAATCGCTTTGTGCCCCAAAATGTCTCGGTGGCCTGGGTTTTAGGGATATGGGTGTTTTCAACGAAACATTACTTGGCAAGCAAGCTTGAAGATTAATTTCGTTCCCTCGATCTTTATTGGGAAGGATATTTAGCAGCAAATATTACCCAAAATCTGACTTTTTGGGGTCGTTCCTTGGTCCTATAAGCAGCTTCTCATGGAGGGGTATATGGGCTTCTAAAGCCTTGTTCTCTAAAGGTCTGATCTGGCACGTGGGGAATGGATCAAGCATCAACATTTGGACTGATCCTTGGATATATAGGGGATGACAGTGGGCGTTTTATTCTTACTCCAAGATCGAACGAGGTGACAATGGTCAATGACTTAATTGATCATAGCAGTGGAGGGTGGAATTATGAGCTCATAACACACAATTTTCGAGGAAAGAGATGTGCACTACATCATGGCTATACCTCTCAGTGAACTTGGATCGAATGACTGCTTGACTTGGGATTTTTCAATGCGAGCAGCAGCAGATTGACACCTCTTTTTTTTCCAAAGACCCCCACGACTCAATGAGATCAAGAAAGGAAAAATCAGCATCTACCACCTTGAAGTCAGTGCACTTCATGGAGACCCAAAGGTCCTGAATAGCAGGGAAATCAAAGAGTGTGTGGAAGAAAGTCTCAGTTTCATTAGCACACCAAGGGCAGTTTACCTTGATCTGTCATGTGGCGACGCCGAAGATAAGCTCTTACAGGGAGAGTCCCAGTGCAACAACTCCAAAGAAAGTGTTTAATTTTCGGGGTGGTGTCCATCTTCTAAATATCAACCCAAGCCTTGGAAATTATCAAGGTTGCATTTCTTGCCAATCATGCATGCAGTTTTCGCCGAATTACTGTGTAAAATATACAAAGTGAAGCGACCAGCAGTCAGTAAAAGCCCCACGGTATGGCAGCCCCCTCCTTTGGATGTTATAAAGATCAATTGTGACGCCTCTCTTTGCGACGAAGGATGGATTGGGTTGGGTGCAGTAGCAAGGAAAGCTGACGAGAGTGTGTTGTTTGCGGGCTGTAGAAGAATGCGTGGATATTGGCCCCCTGATGTGGCTGAAACCAAAGCCATACACTTTGCAGCCAAGCTTGTTCGAAGATACGGGTTGGAGAATGTCATTATAGAGTCGGATTGTCAAGTGATCACTTCCAGGCTAGCTAAAGGCTCAATCTTTCTCACTGATTTGGATTTTATTCTTTATGATGTTCTTTCTATTTGCTCTAGTTTTAATTCGTTGTCTTGGTTGCATGTTAAAAGGGAGGGCAAGAGTGTGGCTCATCACCTTGCCAAGGTAATTCTCTTCGAGGTTGAACAAGTGTGGGAAAATCACGCCCCGAATGAGATTTATCCGTATGTACTTATGGACTCTTTGTCCCTAAATTAATATATTCCGCGAGCTTGGTTTCAAAACAAAAAAAAAAAAAAAAAAAAAGGTGCCATGGAATTTTTTTTGTTAATCAGAGAGATAAATGGAGGTGCATTCAGATAAAAATAAGTTTGAATAAAACGAACAGACAATTAGAGTTGATTGTTGCATAAGCGGAAGAAGCTAAGTAGTGAAGTACCATCTCCTACTAAAGTGCTTTTTTTTTTTTTTTGAACACCCTATCGGATCTGTCAAGAACGAGCTAGGTTGGTTTTTTTTTTTTTTTTTTTTTTTTTTTTTTTTTTTTTTTTTAAAGGTAAGGAGAAGGGCTATATCGGGCCCAAACCTCTCACAGGTCTAACTTAATCCGGGTTAGCAGGCTAGATAACTTGGGACTTGGGAATTAGGGAGGGGGGGGGGGGGGAAGAGGGAGGGTAATAAGGCCGTAAGGGAATCCCCACCCCAAATTGCCTCTAGTGGGATTTGATGCCACGTCCTTTAGATTATAAAGTGACAAACTTACCACTATTGAAGTACATATACAATAACATATATACTACTGAGTATGAGTGTATGACATTTTGGAAAAGAGTCAACTTCATTGGTTTTTCTCTGATCTTTCCTCTTGAATTGGTAGTCATTTCTTTTTCATTCTCTATAGTTGACTTAATTCAATGAAGTCTGCTAATGATACAAGATTACAAGTATGTCAATTTCTCTTTTTCTATGTCCTTTTATTTCGTCTCACTTTTATCTCTTTCGTCTTGGAGTGGTAGTCATTTCTTCTTCTAGATCTCTCTACTATAATTGCAAATTTCTCTTTTCCTCCCTTTTTTTTTCTTCTTGAACTCGTTATATCCCAAATTATTACCCTAGTCAATTTAATTAATAATAATCGTAACACTAAATTATGCACAAAATTTTAAGAAAATTATAGAATGAGACTAAAATATGATTTTTTTTAATAAACAAAAAATATAAAGTATACTCCCTCCGTGATTAAATAAATGAAACATTTTTCATTTACGGTCGTGTTTAAATAAATGAAACGTTTTATTTTTTAGTAATTTCTCTTTATTTTTTAAAAATTAAAAAATTGCAAAAAATAATACAACCTTTGACTTGTTCTTTTTTATATAATACAATCTTTGGATTATATATTAATATTACAACATTTGGGGCATATTCATTTTAAACAGGCAAAAAACCTTGTAGTCCGCTGAACCGGTTACCTTTGACACGTGTCATTATATGATTTGTCTAAACATTAATTTTTTATTAAAAAAAAACTAAATTTTGATTAATTTATTTTTACAAAAATAAATAAAACCCCCCTGCCCCCTCCATGTTCAGCCCTTGCCCCGCTAGCCGGTGAAAAGGCCACGTTCCTCACCCCGAGCCAATCTCCGACCACCCCCGACCCTTACTCTCCTCCACGACCCTACTTGTTTGATGTCTTCTTTGTTGTGGTTGCTCTGTTCTTTAGCTTCGCGCATCATGCCCATCATCACCATCAATCATGAATCTCAACAAAATCAACGGTGGAGGGAAAAAATGTTGAAATTGGTGGCGAATTGCTGATTTAGGGTGGCGGATTGGTGGAAATTGGTGGCGTTGGTTGTGATTTGATGCGTAATTAGGGCATTGGTAATATGCAGCGAGGCTTGTGTGTTGGTGCGAGGAGAGAGAATGACAGCAAGGTTGTAGTTCGCTGCTGTTCGTGAAGGAGAGGGGAGCTGTAGTTAGGTTAGGTGGGGAGTTTAGGCTCGTTGGTGGGGTTTGTTAGGATTGGTAGAAAAGAGAACTAATAAAATATTTGTGATAGTGAGGTTAGTGGGAGAGAAAAATAATAGTGGATCTTCACTAAATAAAGAAGTATTGCTATTATTATGAAAAGGATTATAAAGGAAATTATTTCGATTATACAAAATAATGGGATTATAAAAAGGATTTTTTGAATTTTATCACAAAAAATAACCCGTTTATTGAATTAACCACCTTTACCACAAAAAAAACTAAATTTCATCACCACTTTACACTTCCCTTCAAAATTCCATTGGATTTCATTTTTTTAATAAAAAGATGCACTCATGGATTTCTATGTCAAAACTTGTTCTAGGAAGGTTTTGAGTAGTATTTAAAAAAAATTATTAAAATAAATTGTTAATTCAAAAGGTTAAATATTTTTTGGCGGTAAAATCAAACTAAACCTTATAAAAATTTAAAATTTATCTTGCAGAAATATCATGTTGCAATTTAATTCTCTTCTAGACTTTAACAAATGTAATACCAAGTACTCACTTGCGGCACATTATTGCAATGGGAACTCTTCTACATCCATGTATTGTACTGAAATTTTTTTAGGTGGATTGTCATACCATTATTCCCAAAGTACATCAATTTTTCCTGTATTGCTTTGGATTGTCATATCATTATTCCTAAACTACATCAATTTAAGCTACAACCTTCACAATGTCAAGTCGCTACCTTTAGCGGAAAAAAAAATAATAAAAAAAAATTAAATGTGAATATAGAAACAACCTATATGAATTGAAATACAATTTATTCATTCAAAGTGGACAACACATATGCTTTGTGTGTAGTGAAACTACATAACCTTTTTTTTTTTTTTAGGGAAACATTAGCAGGAGATTTTATTCCAGATCAAGTTCCGCTAAAGCATAGTGAAACTAAATAACTTTGTAGAGTTATGTGATGATGAGATACTAGCTCCAACTATTTGAAAATTGTAAACTAGGACCTATTTACAACAATTATAGATGCTCTAAGGATTATTTTTAAGGTCCTTCGGTCTTTGCAATCTCCGCTTATTTTTAAGGAAATTGTACATGATGAAACTCAAGTTTTACAAGATCAAATCAGTTGTTGCAATCTTTCCTGCACTCTAGAAGTCTCTACTCCAATCCTTGAACTCTGAGCCTGTACATACAATAAGAAAAACTCTGAGTGCTACAGTGCCAACAAATATTATTCATGTGGATATCAATTTAATTATTTACTTTATTCTAACTTTCTAAGCATTCTACTTTGCATTCTACTTTGTTGTCTCGCCCATAATAACAATTTAGCATAAATAATAATATTAAAAAAAAAAAAGATAAAGTTACCCTAGCATGGAGAGTGTGGAGGACATAGTTCCCATGAGTTGAGAAAGTAGCATTGACAACTTCAGCTCCTTCTTCCTCAAGAACCCTAATCACTTCATGTAACTTGATTTCGCAGTCTCGTTGCACCACAAGTTGCACCTCTATAACACTACCCAAATCTTTCACTTCAATACTGGTGGGTATTAAGCCAGAATTATTTGTCATCATCGTTGTATCATTACAACTTAAGTTTTCGGTATTAGATGTTCCTTCTTGATTAATCATTAATTGATCTCTTCTCTGATTTAAGTTCTCTACTCTTTCTCTCAATTCCACTATGTAATTTGTAGCTTGTTCTATCTGATCTGCTTGAGATAGTGTATCCTACCCAACAAAATATTGAAATGAAACAACAGAAGGTGGATAATATAGTTAATTAGAATTCTCATGTATACTTATAGGTTATAATTTCTTGAAAGATAAGATCAACTCAAATCTCTAAAACAAATATATTGCAATTTTAATTTTTTAATATCACTTAAATTAAAATTCATGATTTACCTGCTAATCTAGCTAGTCGATCAAATAATTGAAGTTCTAAAAGCTAGGGCAAGTTGGTTTCATTTGCATTGCTTCAACCACTAAAAATAGAAAAATAGATTATTATTATTGTGTTTATGTTGTTGATCTGGCGTACAGCCCTAGAATCAAGGTAATCTTGGTGGCTGTGGTGCATTTACCTTACTAGCCACAACAATACTTGAAAGGCGGTGCACTCGACTCATTGATCAATTAATATGATCATTACAAATCACAAATTGCTAACCACCCAAGATCGAATGTAAAGAAGAAGAAAAAAATTTGAAAGATAAAGAACAAAAGTAAAACATTATTCTAGGTAAACGAACAAAAATGCCTGAAGATTTTTATATATACACATTACCATAACTCTATTGAATCTTACAAAGGATACTAAAAAGCTTATAGCTTAAAAATGATGAAAAAGATGGATTGGATCGGAGTGCTTCCGGCTATTTTAATTTATACCTCAAAAGGGAATACAAAGAAAACCTAATTTTCTCTAAAATAGTCAAAAACCCTAGCTACAACTTTAACTAGTGACTTGAAAATAAACCTAAAAATACTAGGACCCGATCCATTTGTACATGGATGTGTAAGCTAGACATAACTCATTATATTGAAACCATCTTCAAATAATTAAGGAAGACCTAAATCTGAAGAACTAGTAGTAAATTACATACATCAATGCTTAGCTTATAAGTTATAACTCAACTTCGCGGTGTTTCAAGGTAGTAGCAGTTTGTGCCAGTAGAGGAGACAAGCAAAGTTAAAATCAAGCATGAAATAACATATTACTAGTAAGAAATATAAAGTAATACATACGACTCGAATTGAAATCGATCATATACATACCAATGAATTATGAAAGTGTTGAGGAGGGATAATAGAAGTGAGATTGGAGCAAAGCTGATTGAATTGAGATCTACTGCTGTTTCTCTTAGCAGCATTACTACTATTTCTTTGCGGCTGATGCTTAGACGATGAAAAAGGTGTTTCGAAACTCCTTTTCATGATTTAAACATGCATGCATAAATTAATTAACTGGGTGATTAATTTATATACATATGATATTAAGACATTTTAACTATTTTCACGCGTCACATGGAATTTCATGTTTATTTAAAATTTCGATACTTTGAATTCTTACCAAAAAAAGAAAAAACGTCCAAACACTATTTTCTTAATTTATTCTTTTTTTAGGAGACGTATCAAATCTTAACTCCTTAATCTTGTCCAAGGGGCGGGGGCCAGGGAGAGGGTGTGTCCCCCTATTTATTTATTATTATTATTTATTATTTATTTATTTTTATTTTATTTTTTGGTTTGAATCCCTATTTGTAAGTTTGACCATTATTTTTTTATATTTTTCATTCTTTTTTTTTTTTTTACAGTGGAGAAAAAGGAGACTAGCTCCCAACAGACTCGGGACTACCAAAAGCGTACAGATAAGGACTAGGAGAGAGTTTAACTCTCTTAACAGAACTAATACAAGGATACAAACGAGGGATGGGGGTACAATCTTCAAAACATGCTAAACAATGCAAATGTGAGGGTTCCCAAGCTTCATCACAGATCATAGTCTTCGAATGCCCAAGGCTTGCTCCTTTACGTTTCTTGGACCTGTAATGCCAATACATGAAAAAGAATTTACCTTTCCTATTCTTTGTTCTTGACTTATGAGGCCTTCCATACTTCCTTTTTGTGGCGGAGAACTCGAAAGTAGAGTGTGTGAGTATGGGAATAACTTGTACTACATCGGATTCAAGAGCCATTGGGTCATCTTCATTTGAGCCTACGGATTCCACTTCCACAAGGTTAGTGGGGGTAAAAACTTCCGCTGGCACATCACTCCCATCCTCTGTACTCAAGTCCGCGTTCCGGTTAGGGCTGGGATTTCCAGGCCTAATATCATAGTTGACAACTCTTAAGTCAGGGGGAGGCATGACCTTTTCCTTTTGGTGTTTTTTGTCGTTGCTCCTCTCACCCAGACGCACCAAACTAGATGGCATCCACAAAGCATAAGGACCTTGTGAGTCAGTAGCCTTGTGATTTTCGAGATGCCTCTCTCGAGTAGTCTTGTCCTTCATTTGTACAATCATCCATAAGTCAACAGATTTGTTCAAGAAATTCAAAGTCTTCCCTTGTTTGAGTTGCGAGTAAGACAAGGTGGATGGTTTAAGGGATTGGTTTCTTTTCATTCTATTGGAGAAGTAGTGAAAGTTCTCACGATCCTTTTCATTTGAGTGTCTTGCTTCTTAATTCATTGTAGGGCGGGGAGAGGTTTCTTCCTTATCTTCCAAAGGGGCATAAGAGTTGTGGGTTGGAATAGTGATTTCTACTTCCATTTTACTAGCCTGATTTGAGGTGGGTAGGCAGCTAGTAACACCGCTTTGATCCTCACTATGAGATGACGGGTTGCACACAAGGCTAACATGGGGTTCAATGGCCTTTCCCTTTTTAGTGTGAGTACAGTGAGTGAGGACGGAATTCTCGGCACCCCTCTTACCATTGAGTTTGCTAGCTTGACCACGTAGTCTCGTCAACCTCTCCAACTCGCGGAGAATATCCTTATTATTTGGCTCTATCTTGGCTGCCTTGCCAAGATCTTCATACGCCTCTTCCAATTGGTAAAGTCTAATCTCTGCTAAGGCCCTTCTATAAAGAGATTTAACATTGCTACCATCAAACTTTAAGACTAAGGAGCAAAACTCCTTAGTTTGATTATAGTCATGGACCTTAAGGGCACAAGCTGTAAGATTCAATTCCAAGACAATTGCTAGATTCTAGAGCATAACACTATCATCCACATTACTTGGTAAACCAAAGCAAAGAAATTTTAGGCCTCTATCGTACTTTGCACCGGCAGAAACAACCTCACCATTCTTAAAACATACATTACCCTCATCCTTCAACCGTTTAGCTTGAATATAGATATTACGGGGATAATTATTAAGAGCGAAATTAACAACAGTATCATCATAGTCATCATTCAAATGCATGACCATAAGAGCATCGATTAAAGGCTTGCAATCCATAGTTAACTGACTGAAATAAAGAAACTAAGAAGAAAACGATAAAAACGAGGGAATCATATTTAAGTACCAACGGAGTGCCTTGAAAACCAGAACTCAGGTGGCTACCGCAAAGGACTAGGCACCACGTAGTCACCGCCGGCAGTGTTCCCAGCAGACCGCAGTCAGGACTCCACCCGAGAGTACGAGGGATGGCTAGGAGCGTTGGCTCAATTAACAGCCTCCGATGACGCCTTGGCGAGCTTGAAAGGGGGAGGGGGTTCGCTGGCGATCGAGGAGCAAGTCCAACCTCTCCGATCGCCGACGATCCGTCGGGAGACTGCTGTTTGAAAGAGCGGTTTTTTGAAACAGGGGCGGTGATTTATATTTATCATTTATGTATGAATTAGTTTGGATTACTTGAGTTCTTTTGTTAAAATTTAAATCACATACACTTGTTTTAGATAAAATCATACTCGTAGAATTTATTACTTTATTCCGTCAAAAAAAAAATTATTACTTTATTAAAAAGGTAGGGTTGTTTAGTTGTTAACATTTTTGTTTGAATTGTATACTATGATAATTAAATTATTTGTTTATATTTTTCAATTTAATTACAACATGTCAAATGCTTACTTAATTCGAATGATTCCAAGACAACGGCAAAACTACCCGCTCTTTGACAATTCATGTTTACAAGAATGGTATCCCAATGAAGAAAATGATCTTCTTCATTTACTTCCCCACAAACTCCAAAAAGTGATATGGAAGTATGTGATTCTAGTACCAATAAGTGTTTTCGGTAATTTTTACCCATGCCACATGGACCAACCAGCAGGCGACACGTGTCAGCCCAGGATTAGTCCAAACTGGATCTATCCTCATTTGACACGTAGCGCCCCTAAAGGTTGGGAGAAAAGACGGCCTTCAGGGCCCAAATCCCGAGAAAGCCGCAATGCGGCGCAGTTTATCAGAATTAGGTCAAAGTGTCCTAAGAAAGGGCACGCTTACCAATGACCCTATAAATAGGGAGATTCCCCCCATTTTGGGGACATGTTCATTTATTACAACCTACCCTACATTCTCTCATATCAGAGAAAACACTTTATCTCGGAATATGAGAAGATCTCACTTTTACCTTTCCGCACTTTTTACATTCTCCAACACGTTCTAACTTGATCGTCGGAGGCGGAGCTCCTACCAACCGGAGTCTCCGTGTTTTGCAGGTACAGATCGCGCTTGACCAGTCTTAGTGACGTAACTCTCCCGAGGGATTAAAAACACCCAAAACAATAAGTACCACCGGAGGAGGAAGAATTGATATATATGATGTTTAACTTTTTCCTCAAGATTGGAGAAAAAAAGAGTAAATAAAATGAATTATCCCACAAATCAAAGAAATATTATGAGGAAAATTTATATTTTCAAATAACCTTGACAACCACTAAGTAATCTATGACTCTCCTCAAAGACAAGTATCCATTTTTTTAATTGTATAAGAAAAGATATTGAATACTACTTAACTAACTATATATGTCAATAATCTTTTTTCTATATTTTTGTAAAAATTATATGATGTTCATTTGTCCCGCCGGTATGAAATTTTTGTACAAGAATCATTGAGGGCATCTTTTTCCCCTATTTAAAGTAGTCCTGGTCTAGCTCAATCTATTTTTCTTATTTGGACTGCATTATGTAATTAATTCTTATCATTTTACGTTTGTCAATGCATATATAATCTCTGTCACCAATATTTTAAAATACTAATATATTGACAATAATCCCTTCGTTTCACAATGCAATTAACATTCATAAAAGCAAATAATTAATCACTAAATATGCATACTATTTTATGGGGTCAAAAATTCAATTAACATTCATAAAAGAAAATAATTAAATAATTATTTTTGAGGGTATAATTTTCCAAACACTATACATAAGATCAAGTTAAATTAAATCACTAAATCCGCAAACTATTTTACGGTTTAAAAAAAGGCAATTAACATTAATAAAAGTAAATAAATATTTTTGAGGGTATAATTGTCCAAACACTATACATAAGAGTTAAATCACTAAATCTTACAAGGAAAATCTTAGTGAAAGTTAACATCATATCAACAGGGCATATAAGTAAACAAATATTTTAAGGATATAAATAAAAGGTAAGGATTTCTTTCCTCACTCATTAATTACTTTTCAATAAAATATTAACCCCACTATTTCTCTTTTACAAATTTTTAATACTTCAACTAGTGTGTACCCCGAGCGATGCGCCGAGTTTTACTTTAAATCTCAACAAATATTATTTGACCTATAAAATATAAACTATATAATTAAAATAAAGGGAGCAATAATAATTATGAAACCAAATAAGTGCTCTCAAATTGATGTCTAATACAAAGTATTTAGTATGTTTTAATTGACAAGTATAAAACATAATTAAACGATAGAAAATATGGTTAATTAGAACATTAGTTTATTTCTTTTTGGTCTTGTGTTCAAATCTTGTAATAAGCATTTTTATTGCCATTAAAACATGTTTATAGTACAATGGATGATGTGGCATATATCTAATACATATGAAGGGTGCCACGTGGCACGTATTCCGTTTTAGTAATGCTTTTTTATATAGAAGTATAGATTACCCCACTTATTACCTCTTATTTATTTAAGTCAATAATTAAATTGCCTAAAACTATGTGCCGGTCAAAGTATATGTAATACTTACTAAAATACGGAGAGAGTTTACTTACTATTTAAGTCAAGCATGATAATAATAAATAAAAAATTAAAAAAAAATTAATAAAAAAAAAACTTATGAATAGTGTGAGGTCAATTATATCCTTAAAAAATGTTAGTTTACCTATATACCCATATTAATATGATGTTAATTGTTTCTAAGCTTTTCTTTTATGTGATTTAATAATTTAACTATTATGAATAGTATTTGCACAATCATATTCTCTAAAATGTACATTTATCTATTTCCTTTCATTAATGTTAATTGTTTTTTTAAAAAAAAAAAAATCTTAACAATAGTGTGCAAACGTTTATACACCTAAAAATATCAGTTAACATTATCTTTTCGGAAATGGTACAAACTTATAACCATTAAATACCCTTAAAATTAATCTTATTAAACAATAAGTACATTTATTTCAAAAAAAAAAAAAAAAAAAAAAAAGCACATGAAACTGAAGTTGTACAAGATCAAATAAGTTCTTGCAATCTTTCCTGCACTCTAGAAGTCTCTACTCCAATCCTTGAACTCCGAGCCTGCACATTAAGAAAAATCCTTGTGTTACTTTATCCTAACTTTCTAAGCAATGTTCTTTGTTGTCACACCCATAATAACAAATATATATATATATATATATATATATATATATATATATATATATATATATATATATATATATATATATATATATATATATATATATATATATATATATATATATATATTATAAAAGAAACCTTTGTTATGTAAGAACACCATATGTTTTAAACTTTTTCCTATGTTCTAAATTTTTTTTCTGCTTATGTTCTAAAGTTTTTCTAATATCTTATTGTAATTTTTTTCTACTTATATGCCAAATTATTTCCTATGTTCTAAACTTTTTTTTAGCTTATGTTCTAAATTTGTTCAAATGTTCTAATTTTTTTTTCAGCTTATATTCTAAATTTTTTCCTATGCTCTAAATTATTTTTTCAGCTTATGTTATAAATTTATTTCCTATGCTATCAATTATTTTTTCAACTTATGTTCTAAATTATTTTTCTTATGTTCTAAATTTTAGTTTGCTTATGATCTAAAGCTTTGCTATGTTCGAAATTTTTTTTTCTTATGTTCTAAATTTTTTCTGCTTATGTTCTAATTTTTTCCTATGTTCTAAATTTTTTTTCAATGTTTTAAATATGAACTCCTCAAAATTACAGAAATGCCATTATTAAAGGATCATTTTAGATGGTTAGATCAAAACTAATAAAGGGCTGAGATTGATTCTTATATAAGATTGGGGTCTTATATAGAGGAGGGTTCTTACATGAGTCTTCCGCTCTCTCTCTCTCTCTCTCTCTCTCTCTCTCTATATATATATATATATATATATATAAATAAAAGATAAAGTTACCCTAGCATGGAGAGTGTGGAAGACATAGTTCCCAGAAGTTGAGAAGGTAACATTGACAACTTCAGCCCCTTCTTCCTCAAGAACCCTAATCACTTTATGTAACTTGATTTTGCGGTCTCGTTGCACCACAAGTTGCACCTCTATAACACTACCCAATTCTTTCACTTCAATACTGATGGGTAATAAGCCAGGATTATTTGTCATCATCATCATATCATTAGAACTTATGTTTTCGGTCGTATTAGATGTTCCTTCTTGATTAACCATTAATTGATCTCTTCTCTTGTTTAAGTTCTCTACTCTTTCTCTCAACTCCACTATGTAATTTGTTGCTTGTTCTATCTGATCAGCTTGAGATAGTGTATCCTACACAACAAAATTTAGTTTACCATAGTGGTTGTTTGAAATATAATAACTATATATCATAGTATTTTAATGATAAAACAATATAATCGGGTCATTTTTTGACATTATAATAATATGGACACAGATAGTTTTTTAAAAATATTTACCATACAAATTATAAATAAAAAAAAAAATAATAAAAAGGAAACTACAAATTAAATTGGATAAATAAAAAAAATATAATATTGATGATACTATTTTATACCAAAATATAGAAATACACTTTATTATTTGAGAAAAATAAGTCAAAATATAGAAATATTGAAATGAAACAATAATACAAGGTGCGTGGAAAAAGGTTTTCCTTAGTCCTGAAATCAAATCCGCAAAATCATTTATTAGTTAACAACATTCACAAGTATATAAACAACTTTCATCTCCTCTACTTCAATTCGTATATATATTACAACACAAGTTGGTGTGTACAGTGTACACCGGAGACATACATGTTAAGCACGATCTTAAGAATTGCAGCATAAAAGTCTCATGATTTCAAGAACAATATTCCCTCATTCCCTTAATACAAAGCCTTATTTCCTTTTTGGTAAACCAAAATATAATGTCTCTTTCTATTTAAAGGTTGTATTTTTTGACACAATTACCCTCTTTTTGATGAGTTTTTTTTTTTTGAAAAGCTTTTTTGAAAAGCTCCCCTCTTTTTGATGAGTTGTTATTTTGTTTCCTTTACTTTTTTGTACTATTAACATCAATTTCCAACACTTTCTCTCTCTACCTCTTCAATTATTCCCAACTACTTGTTATGTACTTTCTAACTCCACATGCAAATATGTACTTTTAATCATTACTTTTAAAGTTTTTACAACTTTAATAATTTCCAACACTTTCTCTCTATCTCTTTCTAACTCCACATGCAAATATGTACTTTTAATCATTACTTTTAAAGTTTTTACAACTTTCTTAATTCCCGCACAAAAACCAAAAGAAGGTTTGTATTAAGGGATTGAAGGAGTACATAATATATTTATAGGGTATAATTTCTTGAAAGATAAGATCAACTAATGGCTTGTTTGGTTCATTTTATTTTTGCTTTATCTGATTTGGTCTGATCTGATCTGATTGTCTAAGTTGACTAAATTTTGACCTTAAATGTACGACAATCTATAAGGAAAAAATATATCAAGTGGGATCTTGTTAGATTCGTAATAATGTGTATTTTATTAATATGAAATTTTTCACAATTTTTTTAATTACCGAATTAAAGATATTTAGCGATAAAAAGCTGCACATCAAACGATGATTTGATTTGAACTTATTTTTTCTGATCTGATCTAAATTTTTTTTTTATCTGATCTGATCTGAACTTATTTTTTCTGAAATAAGTAAAAATAAGGTGAACTAAACAAGGCCTAATTAACCAGATCTCTAACACAAATATATGTTACCAATTTTAACTTCTTAATATTACCTACAACTCAGATCTCTAATCTGGCTAGTCTAAGAATTGAAGTTCTAACAGCTAGGGCTAGTTGGTTCATTTGCTTCAACCTCTAAAAAAAGATTATTAGATTATAGTATATGTACTTAGAATTTAGAAACAAGATAATCTAGGCGTCTACGGTGCATTCACCTTACTAGGTTTTACACAGCAACACTTGATGAAGTGGTCTATGTACTTAACTCATCGATCAATTAATATGATCTTTATAACTCACAATTTAATAACTAGGAATAATCCAAGATTGCGTCAAAAAAAAAAAAAAAAAAAAAAAAAAGGAATAATCCAAGATTAAATGAAAAGTAGAAAAAAAATTGAAAGATCAATGCAAATAATAGTTAGGTTATCCTAGGTAAACAAAGATGTATAAAGATTTTTATAATCACGCATTATATATTGACCATAACTCTCTTGAATCTTATAGAGGATACAAAAAAAGCTTATAGCTCCAAATTAATGAAGAAAAAAAAAAAAAAACAGAATTACAGTGCCTCCGGCTATTTAATTTATGCCTCAAGAGAGAAATAAAGAAAACCTAAATTTCCCTAATTAATATAGTTAATAACCCTAGCTAAAACTTTGACTTGACTTGAAAATAAACCTAAAAACATGTGAAAGCTAGACAACTCATTTAAACCATCTTCAATTACTTGAGGAAGACCTAGATCTGAAGAACTATTAAATTACATCTATCGATCCTTACTTATAACTCGATCAACTTCGCGGTGTTTCAAGGCAGTTTGTACCAGTATAGACGACCAAGCAAAGTTAAAATATGGGATACTATTGAATTTAATCTACTGTATAATATATAGTTGCATCTATTTAAAAGAACCTAAGCTATTCATATATGTAGCACAAAATCAAGCATGAAATAGCATACTACTTATAAGAAATTAAATATACAGTAATATATACGACCCGAAATCGATCATATACATACCAATGAATTATGAAAGTGTTGAGGAGGAATGATAGAAGTGAGATTGGAGCAAAGCTGATTGAATTGAGATCTACTACTTTTTCTCTTAGTAGCATTACTACTATCTCTTTGCGGCTGATGCTTAGACGATGAAGAAGGTGTTTCGAAACTCCCTTTCATGATTTAAACATGCATGCGTTAATAAATTAATTGGGTCATCAATTATATATATACGACATTTTAACTATTTTCACGCGTCACATGGTATTATAAGTCTATTTAAAATTTCAATACTTTGAATTCTCACTCCAAAAAAGTAAAAACGGCTAAACACTATTATTAACTTATTCATTTCGTTTGTTTTTTTTTTTAAAAAAAAAAAAAGAAAAAAAAAAACCTTATTCTTTTTTGTAGGAGACGTATCAACTACTCTTAACTCCTTAATCTAGTCCAAGACTCGTAAGTCTTGGTCAAGTTCAATCTTTCTTCTTTGTACACCATTATGTAATTAAGTAGTCTTCTCATTTTACATTTGTCAATGCATATATATAATCTCTATCACTAATATTTTTTTATACCAGTGTACTACAAAATTTGATGATCCCTTCGTCACACAATAATCTTCCCGTTTTAATCATACAAGTTTGTCAATTATCATTACTTTGATGACCAATGACCATATACAGATAGTTACATAATTGTAATTTTGAAAAAAAAAATTAATAACAACTGAATATTATTACTAAACTACTTAGTGAGACAAATTAAATAAGACCCAACATACGAAGTAATTATTACTGTTTTAAATATTGAGAGTAATTTAGAAGATTCTCTCATCTTATGAATGATGATAGTGTAAAAATAGTGTCAATATTTTTTTAAAAAATAGAATAGTGTCGCAGCAGTGGCGGGACCATGAATCTCAAACCGGGGCGACAAATGAAAGTCACCGCATAATGTGGCAACAATGTAAGGAAAAAAAAAACTTGACACAAAGATATTTAAATAGCCGAAGTTCATGTTGTTAAATACTTGACATGTAAATAGTTAAGTAGTCTAAAAAATGACGATTTCCTTGAGATTTCAATCTTTTTAACAAGAATTTACGAAGGTCAGGTTGTTTCATGTTGTCTTACACGAATTTGAATTAGGTAAATCATATGACCTGTCATGAGTCAATTATTCAATTACCATATTTTACCATCAAATTATCAAACAACTTAAATAATTAATAAGTTAACAATTGAAAAACCTTAATATTCTAACAAGAATAACAATTTTCTATAATATTCAATTCAAGTCTGGTATTTAAATTTCAATAATTAAAAAAAAAAAAAAAAAAACCTCAAGTAATAATAATTCAATATACACATATAAAACATTATCATTCAAACAATTAGAAATTACTTTGTATGATTATGGTAGAAAATATAGTATGAACTCTATGAAGTATTTAATTAACAATGATGTTTACAAAATACTTCGTAGATTCTTAATATAAGTACAAGTTAGAAAAACAAAGAAATAAATAATAATAATAATAATAATAATAATAATAATAATAATAATAATAATAATAATAATAAAAGCAATTAAAATGTTTTTTTTAAAGAAAAAATCTGATTTTTTTTGGGGGGGGGGGGTGTCAGGGGACAACTGTCCTCCCTTGTTCCTCTCCCCTCCATCCTTGTATTACTGTCAACATTCCCATCAAAAAAACAAAAAAGAAAAAAAAAATCACTGCTAATATTTCAAATGGAAAGATAATTGTAAAAATAATAGAATACTCCATATTACAAGAGAAATTGTTATATATTTCCAAATATGCCGTATACCTAACTAACTCAATATTCATTTTTTTCTCTTTATTTAATGATTAAATAAAAAATAATCATAAAATTAAGAACAAAATATTTATGAGTATACTATACACAACACCCCTAAATTTTTTTAAGGCAATTATACAAACTATAAATCGTGACAAAATGACAATGGCAAATAGAACAAAATTACAAAATCACACAGGCGTGTGTCATTATGTTTTTCTTTTCTCCTATTCGGCTATTCCTACACCGCTACACGTATGCAACGATGTTTTGTATCTTCCTCCTCGTACGCACCAAAACCCGTAAACTACGGCCACGTGCTATTAAAATTATGGTTGCTGCCCATCCCAGTAGGCCCATTTGAATAATGATAGCCTAATAAGCCGAAACCCCAATAATTATTTAGCAGCCCAACATCCAGCTCAAAAATTACTTCATGGACTCTTTACACTTGGACCTAAATTATAATACTTCCTCCATTTTTCCTTTATTGTAGCAAAAGGACTTTTACACTATTTATTTAATCTTGTTTGACTATCTTTTGTGATTTATTCTCTAAGAAAAACATAGTCATGTGAGATCTAGTTAGATTCGTCTCGAAATCTATTTTTTAAATATCAATTTTTTGTAATTTTTACAAAAGTATAATTAAAGATATTAATAGCCAAAGTAATGCATTGATAAGCGTAAAACCCCTCATGGTGCAAGAAAAAAAGAACGGAGGAAGTAGAACTTTTACATTATTCATCACTCATCACTCTTGTGTGTGACCATATAATTGATTTATACATTTAGTAAAATATAATCATGTGAAATCTTGTTAGATTTGTCTTATAAAATACACACAATATCAATTTTTTTTTATAAATTTTACTCTTATACAATTATAGATATTTAACACATAAAATATGTTTTGGGATCCTTGTTGTAAATTATTGGAACCTCGAAGTATAAGCCAAGAGGGTTGTGATTTTCCCTTTAAAAGACTTAAATAAACTAAGGGAGAGGCTAAAACTAGTGCCTTTTTAAGCCGATTTAATTTTTTTTTTTTTTTTTTTTTTTTTTTTTTTTTTAAGTCCGTGCTTACATTTTAGGTGTGAATTTTTGAAAATCGGTGACCATTTGTATTTTTCTACTAGTGATTGTATTAGTTGCTCTGAGTAATTAAGCTACAATTGCTAGGCTAACAGCCTTTTGGACATTTGGACTTTAATGAGTACAAATTTCATCGAGTAAAGCTAAGCAAAATTGCCAGGTTATATTCGATCCTTATGTACTATGTATACGAAAAGAGTAAAGCTAAGCAAGTAGTATAATTTTGTAATGAGTTCAATATAATAGCGAAACGAAAAAAATTAAATAATTCATGTTCTTAATAATTCAAATTTGATAAATCCACTCAAGAGATCCTTAAAAAAAAGGAGATGGTTTACGATATGGGTTCTTCTACCACCAAAATTCATTCATAATTGACAAAAAATATACTTAAATATTTTAATGTATTGTCTTACAATTGATAAATTATTGGTTCGATTAATTATATCTAACTAGTATGTAGCCCAGGCGTTGCACCGGGTTATTGCTTTTAAATATATATAATGACATAATGTGGTAAAAAAAAGACTTAACATTGTCTTAATTTTGTTGAATCTATTCGTTTTTGTGAATTTTTCTCTACGCTATATAAATATATATTTTTTTAAATCCTTCTTATGTGTTTACTTAAACATATATCAATTTATGTGTGTATAAATGACATGAATTACTATTGGCTAAGATAGTAAGAATGTGACCTCATATGTTTGAATCTCGTGGGATTTTTTTTTCAATAATGACATGGAACCATTGCTACAATGCTAGTGGTGATGTGGCGTAATTAAATACTGATGTAGCACAATATTAGTGTAGATATGCATGGAACATAAATATTTTTAAAAACGCTTTTTAATATATAAGTATATATAAGATAGGTTAGAGTCACCTTAATTCATGAGCTAACCCAACTATTGAGATATGATAGTATATTAGTTTGATATGATAGAATATTTCCATATAATATCTTTTCTAATTTAGTTATTTTCCTAAGATCCTAAGATATCTTGTGATACTAGGTCTAGGATTTGTATCTCCTATATATTTTCCAATTTGATGAGTGAGAAGGCAAGCAATTCGATTCCAATTATTTTCTATTCCTCTCTAATTTATCATGGTATCAAGAGCAGGTTGATTTTTTTTTTTTCACCATGGAGCAGACTTCAAATCTGCAATTAAATTTCATCACCGAACCCTCGAAGGAGCTTTCGGGTTTTGTGAGTAATAATGATAAATTTGATGATTCTTGTTGGATTATCGATACCGGAGCAACCCATCATGTTACCGGTAATAGTTCATGGTTGTTTGACACACACATCATTGAATGTCCGGTTGGCTTACCGAACGGTGAACGTGTATTTGCTACCTTGGAGGGTTCCGTTTGTTTTTCCGATAAAATCACAATCACTGGAGTTCTTTTTGTGCCTCATCTTCATTGCAATTTAATCTCTGTTACTCAACTTAGTGATCAATTAAATGTTGTTGTCCAATTTAACTCATTTATGTGTGCTATACAGGACCGACTGAAGCAACTGATTGGAACGGGACTTCGGCGAGACGGACTATATTATTTTAGCAAACTGGATACTGTGCAACGTGTGTCTGTGGTTGAAGCTACATCAGAATTAGAGCTCTGGCACAGAAGAATGGGTCATCCTTCAGAGAAAGTAATTAAGTTGCTTCCTCATATTAGCAATAATAAAAGTGGTTTATCTAAGGGGTGTGAAGTATGTTTTCGTGCTCAACAACCTAGAGACAAATTTCCTCTAAGTGAAAATAATTCTACTCGAATTTTTGAAAAAATACATTGTGATTTGTGGGGCCCATATAAACATGTTTCATCGTGTGGTGCTCGTTATTTTTTGACTATTGTTGATGATTATTCCCGGGCTGTTTGGATTTATTTGATGCTTGACAAGACAGAAGTTTTTCAGATGTTTATGGCGTTTGTTGCTATGGTCGATAGGCAATTTAACCAAACAATTAAAATTGTGCAAAGTGATAATGGAACAGAATTTAATTGTTTGAAGGATTATTTTGTTGCAACTGGTATTTTGTTTCAAACCTCGTGTGTAGGGACTCCTCAACAAAACGGGAGAGTAGAGAGAAAACACAAACACATTCTAAATGTTGGTAGAGCCTTGAGATTCCAAGCCAAACTACCTATCTATTTTTGGGGTGAGTGCGTTTTAGCCGCGGCTCACTTGATTAATCGAACTCCTACTCCTCTTCTTCAAAATAAAACTCCTTTCGAAATACTCTTTAATAAACCTCCATCTTTTGGTGCTATTCGTACTTTTGGTTGTTTGTGTTTTGCACACAATCAAAAGACGAGGGGGGATAAGTTTGCTAGTAGGAGTCGTAAATGTGTTTTTATGGGGTATCCCTTCGGTAAAAAGGGGAGGAAGCTATTTGATCTTGAAACAAAAGAATTTTTTGTCTCTCGTGATGTGAAATTTGTTGAAGATGTGTTCCCTTATAGTTGCCCGGAAGTTGTTAATATTGATACTCCTATGAGTGATGCGGAGGATATTATTCATATGGATTTCGCTGAATATGATTTGAGTGATGATTTGGCTGCTAATGAAGTTGACATTGGTCGTGCACTAATTAATAAGGAAGCACATGAAGTGCCTTTACTTCATGATAACACGGAGGCAGACCACTCCGCAGCCACCTTGCGGCAAAATGTTGCTGGCCGCAGGTGGGCTGCGGAGTTCACTGCCCAGCAGCACACCGAGCAGCAGCATGCTGCCACTGCCCAGCACACCGAGCAGCAGCATGCTGCCACTGTCCAGCAGCACACCGAGCAGCAGCATGCTGCCACTGCCCAGCAGCACACAGAGCAGCAGCAAGCTGCCACTGCCCAGCAGCACACCGAGCAGCAGGCCGAGGCTGCCACTGCTGGGCAGCTTCCCCCTACGGTACAACGAGATGAACAGAACTTAGGTCGTGGTTTCCGTGAAAAATACCGCTCAGTTTTACTTCGAGATTTTGTAACTCACACAGTTTTTGCTAAAAGTCCGTCTCCGCCATCCAATCAGTCTTCAGGTACTCCTTATCCTTTAGCACACTATATACATTGTGACAAATTTTCTGTGAATTATCGGAAGTTTATTTCAGCTGTTGTTCAAACTAAAGATCCGACAACCTTTAAAGAAGCTATGCAATATGAAGGATGGCGTAAGTCCATGAGTGAAGAAATTCGAGCTTTAGAGAACAATGGTACTTGGACTTTGGAGCCTCTTCCCCCGGGTAAAAAGGCTCTAGGGAGTCAATGGGTCTATAAGACCAAGTTTCTTGCTAATGGTGAAGTTGAGCGCCTAAAATCTCGTTTGGTGGTATATGGGAACCATCAGAAAGAAGGTGTACATTATGATGAGACATTTGCTCCGGTTGTTAAGATGACAACGGTTCGTACTGTTCTTGCTATTGCGGCCGCCAAGAATTGGGAAATTCATCAAATGGACGTTCACAATGCATTTCTTCATGGTGACTTAGATGAAGAAGTCTACATGAAGTTACCACCCGGTTTTCAGAGTTCGGATCCTTCATTGGTTTGCAGATTGAGGAAGTCACTCTATGGTTTGAAGCAAGCACCTCGATGTTGGTTTGCTAAACTTACCACAGCCTTAAAACAGTATGGTTTCAAACAATCTTACTCTGATTATTCTTTGTTCACTCATACTACTCTTGATACTCAGATTACAGTTTTAGTGTATGTTGATGATTTGATTATTTCTGGGAACGATTCCGCTGCATTGACTGTTTTTAAGGCCTATTTGTGTGACTGTTTTAAGATGAAGGATCTAGGTCCTTTGAAATATTTTTTGGGGATTGAAGTGGCTCGTAGCTCTGCAGGTTTATTTTTATGTCAGCGAAAATATACTCTGGACATTATTTCTGAGACAGGTTTATTAGGCGCAAAGCCTAGTGGTTTTCCCATGGAGCAAAATCACAAATTGGGATTGGCCACCGGCGAATTTCTTTCTGATCCAGAGTCTTATAGACGGCTTGTTGGTCGTCTGATTTATCTTACTGTCACACGCTCTGACTTGGCGTATTCGGTTCATATTTTGTCTCAGTTTATGCAGCAACCTCGTAGTGAACACTGGGATGCTGCAATGAGGGTGGTTCGATACTTGAAAGGGACTCCCGGACAAGGTATTTTATTGAGCTCTGATTGTGATTTAAATCTGCAGGGTTGGTGTGATTCCGATTGGGGTGCTTGTCCTCTGACTCGACGTTCTTTATCTGGTTGGTTAGTTTTCCTTGGAAAATCTCCTATTTCATGGAAAACTAAGAAGCAACCAACTGTTTCTTTCTCTTCTTCGGAGGCCGAGTATAGATCCATGTCTTCGTGCTCTAAAGAGCTAAAATGGGTTAAGGCTTTGTTATTGAGTCTTGGGATACAACATCCAAAGGCAATTAAGTTATTTTGTGATAATGAAGCAGCTTTGCACATTGCAAAGAATCCAGTTTTTCATGAACGGACAAAGCATACTGAGATTGATTGTCACTTTGTTCGTGATGCAATTACTGAGGGGTGGATAACTACATCTCATGTTCCGACTTCTTCACAGCTTGCGGATATTTTTACAAAAGCACTTGGGAAAGCACAGTTTGATTGTCTTCTTTCCAAGTTGGGCACTTACGATCCGAGCGCTCCAACTTGAGGGGGGGTATTGAGATATGATAGTATATTAGTTTGATATGATAGAATATTTCCATATAATATCTTTTCTGATTTAGTTATTTTCCTAAGATCCTAAGATATCTTGTGATACTAGGTCTAGGATTTGTATCTCCTATATATTTTCCAATGTGATGAGTGAGAAGGCAAGCAATTCGATTCCAATTATTTTCTATTCCTCTCTAATTTATCACCAACACATGTTGCGATGTACATTAACTAAAATCAAGGCGCTATTGTAACAAGTTTGCCATTTACTCTATGCATTCTCTTAACTTTTATTTACTTATTAGAATGGTGCGTTCATTATTTTAATATGTTGTTTTAGTAAAGATTATTTATGTCTTGTAGCCTAATTACAAAAGATGCGGATTTAAAGATTATTCTTGGATTTTACATCCACCATATGGAGACTTTAATCAACAACAACTTCACGTCATCAACCATGTATCTAAAGTTGACTTGGTTGATGACTTGCTGAGTGCATGTGGCTATACACGTGGTTAGTACCTACGTTTCTTTTTAATTGCAACAATTATACACTATTTTGATCGTTTTTTTGTAATTTATATGTTGGAAAAAATATATTTATAGCCTAGTGGATCTTGTTAGATTCATCTCGAAAAATATTTTTATGTTATCAATTATTTCTAATTTTTTACAAAATTATAACTTAAGATGTTTAAGTTACAAAATGTGCAATAGCAAGTGTGAAATCACCAACGTTGCAATTAAAAAAAATCGAAAGACCTATATCTTACGGAGTATTTTTTAACGAATCCGAACCTACACTTTCAAATTCCTGGATACGCCACTGGTACATACTATATAGTAGTAGTACTCGTAAAGTGGTAATACTACCTCCGTTATATATTATTTGTAATGATTTGACATAAAGTAGAGAGAAAAAATATCTAATCTTTGCAAATAATATAAAACAGAGGTAGTTTGAAGTATGAACAAGCAAGCTGCAAGCATATGAACAAGCATATGAACAAGCGTCAAGCGTGACTGCATGAGCTATTAAGCATATGAACAAGCGTGACTGCATGAGCTGTGAAGAGTAGAAGTATAGTAATGGAAACTTGCGGAAGAAAACATTATAAATAATGACTCTTGATTGATGGCGAACCTATGACAATTGACAAACGCCGAAATATGTTGAGATACTTTTCCATCAATCATTTTGTTTTTTTTTTTTTTTTTTTTTTTTTTTTTTTTTTTGACGGGATCACTTTTTCTTTTCAACATATCATAAAATACTTCAACATTCTGGTCACCACAAAAGCCGGAATGAATTTCTTTTCAAATTCACTCTAATTCTCTCCTTAATCCTCATTTATTTGGGGTCAAACTTTAAAATTTTTGATTAGAAATTCTCATTAATTAATAAGAGATCAGATAATGTAGTCATGTAGATATTGTTAGATTTGTTTCATCGTATACTTTATTGATATCAATTATGTGTATGAAAATAAAATTATATGCGCTTTAAGATACGTCTTGGAGATCGTGATAAATCAAATAGGGCAAAAAAATAGAGACGAAAGGAGTATTCGCTATGTTTAATATATGTTGCCACATGCTAGCTGATAGAATATATTTCCTCTGTTTTTATTTTAATTGTACCATTTGGGATTTACACTAATATTCACATAACCATTTTTTACCATCTTTCATAATTTATCCGTTATAAAAAAATATAGTCATGTGAGATCTCGCTAGATTCGTCTCGATATTTACTTTTCAAATGTCAAAGATTAAAACTTTTTAATGGTCAAAGTATTACATCGGCAATCGCGAAATGGTAAATAGTGCAACTAAAAAATGGAGAAAGCATAAATCAACAATGGATATTAATTACTCCCTCCGTCCCCAAAACTTCGACCCTTTTGGATTGATTTTGCGATTATTAAGGAACTTAAATAAAAAGAAATAAAAACATATTGGGAAGATAAATTTACATGGGGTTTGTAAAAAAGTACTGAGATAAAGTATTAAAAATACATGAAAAAACAAAATTTTATATGGGGAAGCTAATTTTGCACAAATATTGTTGTAAATTAGTGGATATTTTAATGCAAATGGGTCGATTATTTTGAAACTAAAATTAGGCCATAAGGGTCGAAGTTTTGGGGACGGAGGGAGTATCAACTTAAATTAAGCTTTTGATTGAGATAATTTTTTTAAACATTGTATAGAGAGTCAATGTTACATAAACTAAGGTCACAGTTTTAAATCTCTTTCACACATCCTTTCAAGTAAAATATTTAGCGCGGAGTATGAGAAAACTCATTACATCCAACATTTTAAGCTCAACTGACTCTCACGCGAAAGGACGGAAATGCGTGATAGAGTTTTAATTATAACAACACTAACAATATAGATAAATCAATTTTAGAAAAGTTCATAATTATCTAGTGTTAATTTTAAAGAATTTTGTTTGTGAAAAATAACCTTATATATTTCGAATATTGGGAAAAACTACCTTGCATTAAATAAGAGACGTTTAATTTACACTATATTTGGATAGAGAGAAATAGAGGGAATAAAAGAGAAGAGAAGGGAAAGATACATCATCTTTATTTTGATACCTAATGCAATAAAGGAGGGGGGGGGGGGGTTGAGAGGACCCATTTTCCTTTCCATTTTAATAAACCAAATCTCTTAATTGTCGGAGAGATTTGGAAGGAAAATAGAAGCTCACCTTCTCGCTCTTCTCACCTCCCTCTTTTTCCTTCCCCTCCCTTTCCCTTCATTAGTGTTATTCAAACATAGTGTTAATGATTATTCATTTCCCACCCGGTACCCAATAGCCCCCTTATAACTCCAACTCCTCTTCTCTTTCATAGTTAAATATGGAATGGGAAAACTCCTCAATCTGGAGTGTGTACCATTGATCATAATATATAGAGTTACAATCCTAGTCCTAATCTCGTTAGGAATCTAGTAAGATAAGTATACAAAATATATCAAAAATATATACAAAATATCCTAGCTCTGCGACAAATATTATTGTAAACTATAATATCTATCAGTATTTTTTATAAGATAGTTTTTTCAAAAAAAAAAAAAAAAAAAAAAATCCTAATTTTAAATTTAGGGTATGTTCACTTCAGCTTAATTTTAGTTCAGTTCAGTTCAGCTCCTAATTTATTTCTCTCATAAAATATTCATTTTAGCTCTATTTAGTTCAATAAATGTAAACGGACCCTTAATCACTATATATAGTTAGCTAGTATAGTATTGGAGAATTTATGTCCAATCACTTCATAATAATTGCAACAATTGAGTTTTTACTCTATTCACTTACTTCTCTGGCCTTCCTTGTAGAAGCTATTGCCCTTCATCTTCTTACGATGAATATCAAGACTATTTTGGATTCTTTTTTGATTTTCATACCTGTATTTTTAGATGGAAAATTTTCTTATTTTTTACTCTTTGATAGTTTAGGTCACGGTTTTACGAGAAGACATGCCTAATCTCCTAGGTATATCTTACTTTAAAAAAATATTAATAAATATCAAAAAAAGTAAAAAAAAAAAAAACGCGTGGGTCCCATTTGGTCAGGTTAGCAGTTAGCTACCGAAATCAGTTAAGGTAGTAAAATCTCACAAATTAATAAACTTTTGGCAGTAATATCCAGACTCCATAGAGTAAAATTCAAAAAAAAAAAAAAAAAAAAAAATACTCGTAGGAAATATTGTCCCTTTAAAAAATATCTACTTTATAGGAAATAATAAATTTGACAGGATCAAGAAAGTTTTTGTGTTTGTTTGGTAAATGGCTTTTCATTGGTTTTTGATTGGCTTTTGGCTTTTTCATTTGGTCAAACATTCATAATTTGTGTTTGGTAAATGGCTTTTTCAGTCAGCTGAAAAGCTGGCTTTTAAGCCAAAATGAAAAAGCTAGTTGGAGTACCTTTTAGCTACCTAAGTTACTAATAACATCCAACAGCAATTTTATCAAACATGTTTTTAGACTAATAAAAAGTCAAATAGCTAACAAAAAGCCAACACAAACAACTAGTCAAACCAGCCAATAACCAATTGCAAAACAAGGCTTTATCTAATATGTTTACCGTACGAAGTAACATAAAACAATCAACTTTGCAAATGGACGAAGTAACATTAAACATTAAATACTCATAAAATCAACGGTAAAAGAAATGATACATACATGCAGGTATGAAACTCAAAATACATGAGAGGAACATGGGGGACAGCTGTCCCTCATTTAAAAATAAATAAAAATAAAAAAAATAAAAATACAGATTCAGTAACTAAGTATATATATTTTCTTATAATTTAGTTAGATTTATAAATTATAAAACAAAGTTAACATGTGGTCTGGTGGTTGATGGGTTTGAGAAAGATCCGTTTTTCTCTATGATCCCAGGTTCGATTCTGTACGTAATCAATTTTTTTTGTTTCTTTTTCCTATTTTTGGACTTTATTTTTTATTTCAGTTTATAGTTTATACAAAGTGCTTCCATTTAACTTCTTTTTCTTGTTTTTGGATTTTTCTCTCTCTCCTTTTTTTTAAAAAAAAAAAACTTGTTTTTGGATTTCATTTTATAGTATATAATTTATATATACAAAGTATTATAAATCTTCAAACCTCTAACTACCCTCATTTAACTATTCAATCAAGTATCGCCTTGTTGATACTTAATAGTGATTACTAATGTATTATAAAACTATTTGTAATGAACACATGTCTCCGTATTTTTTTCTTTTTATCTTTTTAATTATGTGTGTCTAAATTCTATTTTTTTTTAATTTATTAATTGTTTTGAACTAAGTTTCCAATTTTATTTTTACAGAATACATCATAATAATTTCATTAGTCAAAGAAAGTTGTGTGTGTGTGTGTTTTTTTTTAATGTGACCCAAATCCCTTTACATCTACTACTATCAATTTGTTTAAATGCTTATTATTTGATAACTCTTATTTATCGATTATTGGGGATTACATACCTTGAAATTGGGGTTTACCAACAAAAAAAGTTATTTTTTTGGTTGATAATTTTCTTAATATATGCAATGAAACTTTTAACTACTCTTTTTCCATATAAGAATAATTGTCATATCTCATACACGATTTCAAATATACGAAATATATTAAACAATTTATGTGATCAATTTTTTTTTTTTCCTGAAAATTTTTGTCGATTATTAAACGTCTAAAATTTATCCCCCCAGATTACAAATTCTGGCTCCGCCGCTGGATCAAATCAGCTCATCATGTAATCTTTCCTGCACTATGGAAGTCACAATTCCAATTCTGGGATTTCGAGCCTGTACAATAAGACGAATTGTTATGTTATACAAGTACTTCCTCAATATTTAAGTGCTACAAATATTATTTATTGAGTAGGTCAGTTTCATTTTAATGGTTATTACATTCCTAAATTAATTAGCAAAGTTAATTTCAACACAAAATCTTATATGTGGCTAGCCACATGGTATGACCACTTCATATTATCACATATAAGGCAATTATAAGTAATAGGGGGTTACGGTGATCAGCAAATGGAATTACCTTAACGTATGTAAGTTACTTATATGAGAAAAATGGGTTACTCTCCTAAATAAGTGGAATTATTCTTTCATTTTTTAAAACAAAAGAATAGGGGTTACTCGAATGAACAACTGAGGTTACTTATTTCTAAATTACTTGATTTCATTCGTATAATAAATTTGGGTTACTTTTATGGACAATATGGGGTTACTCTTATAAAAAAATGAGGTTACTCATACATATAAATAAAGATTACCCTTATAAATCAATGTGGTCACACCATGTGCCTAGCCACATACAAGACTTACCCTAATTTCAAATATATGAGCTCACCAAATTACCTTGATTATTTCCTTCCTCAGTTTAGTGACCAAAAATTTGTCTCAATCTCATACGGAACCTCACATGGGAAGGAAGATAATTGTAGCTCATTAAAATTTACACCAGTATATTATACGGAGTATTAAGGTATCTAAATATAAGCCATTAAATCTTTAAAAAAAAAAAAAATAATAAAAATATAAGCCCTTAAAAAACAACAACCAATTGCAGCAATCTTTTTGGAAAAAAAAAAAAAAAAATTGCATACTCATGAAGTCGTGAACCTTGTATTATACACCGGGATCTCAATTGCAGCAAATCTTTTTGTCAAAAAAAAAAAAATAAAAACAACCAATTGAAGGTAGATTTTTACCAAGCAAAACTTGGTGGAAAGCTCATCTTGTGACTCTGGGGTCATAAGTTCGAGCCCCACCCACCATAAAATGGTTGGGAGTAGGGGTATTTCTTTACCTTTCCCCTCTACTCGTTGGACTGATTAAACTTATGAGAGGTGCTAATTCAGTAGAGTCTTTCATCTTACCTTTAAAAATAATAATAATAATTAAAGGTAGATTTTTTACATATATAGTACGTCCGAAGTAATTTTTCTTACAACCTTACTCTGTTTACTCTTACAATATTTATACCTTCTCATTTTCACGTAATTTTGCTTATATTTACTAACCTTTTTACACACCTATATATTCTACTTTATCTTTGCACTTACCCATTTTTTTCACACTCTCTCTTTACTTTTTTTTTACACCCACCCAACATTTTCAATTTTTTTTTCTTGAATTATATATTTGCTATATGTGACTCAAAAAAATATAAAAGGGAGGTATTATATAACGTTGAAATCTTCCTTCAAAAAAAAAATATAGGTTTGGAATTTAATGAGAAATTTCTTAAAATGAGAACGAAGAATAAATGTCAAATTTTTTTCCAATCGAATTAAAGGTGCATAATTTTTCTCAATGCTGAAAATATTTTTGTAATTCTTAGAAAAATACAAATTACGCAGGAAGTATATTATACTCCGGTACAAAAAAAAAAAAAAAAAAAAATTACTTATATACTCCTTATAACTTTTTTTACAAAAGTTGCACATCTAGTTTAGCATTTGATCTAATGTAGTATTATTACTAACATAATGTTATATTTTGTGACATGTTGATACTACAATGCTTCAAGTGAAAGCCTCCTTCACCTAATTATACTTATTTACAGTAATTTATGCCATTATTAATTACCAAAAGCTTATGTATATACCCGGTTTACAATAATATTAATGTACATCGAACAGTTTTAGGGTAACTTTTAGTCAATATAAGGTAACTTTTAACCTTCTTTGGATAACTTGAAACATGATATAATTTTAATATAAATAGACAATGGGATAAATCTGATTTTTACTCATTTACATAGAATGACTTTACCGATAAATCATACAATGCGAGTAGATAAATTTTGTTTATATTAGGGTATTTTTTATTTATGTCGAGGTATTTTTTAATATTTCAAGTTAACTTTTGATCATTTTAGGGCAACTTTACACCAGATGTACAGTAGTTATTATTGTTTATCCAATTTTTTTTTAAAAAGTTTGTGAATAATTACTACATATACGGAAGGTTATTCAATAGCCACAATAAAAATGTAGCCATTATAATGAGGGTAAATCTCAACCCTTCATTTATTTGGATTAATCTTCTTCAGCCATTTTCTTATACTTTGACCTTGAAAAAAAAAAAAAAACCTAAAAAAAAAACTCCGTAACTGCTTTCATCATAGAAATGGCAAAAACTGCAAAATGGTAGAAGTCTGTACCGTCAAATATTCATATCATTTTCATGGTGATCAAGTTGCTTTATTTTACTAATTCACCAAGATGTGGGCTAAAGTAAATCAAGATCATATAACATGAAAAAAAAAAAAAAAATTCAAGATTTTAAATTTTTTCTATAATACAGCATCTATGTGATTTCTGGGATAAAGAAAATTTGAATATGGATTTTACTTTCACCATTGCAAAAAGCTTGATATAATACATATTCAGTGATGAAGAATGCCTATTGCAAATTAAGATATCATGTTAATTAAAGAACTTTTTACGCTAATCAATTAAGAAAGCCGATTACATCGACAAATAAAATAAAGATGAGAATGACGTTCCGCTAATTAGCCATGTAAATAGCTTAAAGCCTTGAATTAGAAATGAGAGGATATCGAGATTCATTAAAATAGAGTGAATGAAAGAGCCAAAGAGGATCTGCTTATGGTACAATATTTAAAATATCTAATGGTCAACTTAATTTTTTTGGTCAACTTAGTGAATGGTGTAGATTTAGTATTAAAAATGAATGGTCATGATTATAAAGTTAAAATGGCTACAAAATTATTATAGTCATTGCAAAATTGTCCTATATATACAGTTATTTGCTTTGATGTTTTAGAGAAGAAATGTGATCCAATGATTTATTTTTCATCTAGCCGTTCATGTTTAGGAAGAAATGCGGTTTTAGATGTTGTATGGATTTTATTAAAAAAATAAATAAAATTCTTTTCCTTGTAAAAAGAAACTAATGTTTTATTTAACTTTGGATCATTATTATCCGTATTAAGATTTATACTCCTTACAAAATAAAAATAAAAATAACCAGTTTATGAATTCAGAAATTATTAGTTCAAATAACACATAATTAAAGCAAAATTAGTTTGTAACACATTACGTAAATTCACTTGACCTCTATATTATTTTAAAAACAAATAAATATTTCAAAAATTTTAGCATAAGTAACGTTAGTTTGTATCCAACATCAACTTTAAAAAAAAAGAAAAAAAAAGAAGATAAAGTTACCCTAGCATGGAGAGTGTGGAGGACATAGTTCCCATGAGTTGAGAAAGTAGCACTGATAACTTCAGCTCCTTCTTCCTCAAGAACCCTAATCACTTCATGTAATTTGATATCGCGGTCTTGTTGCACCACAAGTTGGACCTCTATTACACTACCCAAATCTTTTACTTCAATGCTGGTGGGTATTAGTAAGCCGGAATTTGTCATCATCGTTGTATCATTAGAACTAAAGTTTTCAGCATTAGAGGACGATGTTCCTTCTTGGTTAACCATTAGTTGCTCTTTTCTCTTGTTTAAGTTCTCTACTCTTTCTCTCAAATCCACTATGTAACTTGTTGCTTGTTCTATCTTATCAGCTTGAGATAGCATATCCTACATAACAAATTAAACTTATTAGCTCATTATTAAATGTCATGCATTTTTCTTTTCTAGGGCAGGGTTAAAAATCATTCCAGAATCTCTTGAAATCGGGAAGAAAATTCTAACCACTTGAGTTATACCATACATAACTATGTAAAATATGCTCTAAAATATTGAATTGTGAAATTAGATCACAAAATCGATCTAGGGCGACAATAATTACTACTTAAAAATATTTTTTTTTCAAGAAATAAAAATAAAAATAGAGAAACAAATATAATTAAACCTATTATTCCCTACAACTTTTACTAGTGACTTGACCTTTTTTTTTTTTTTGATGGGGACGTGAAAAATTGAAATATAATGCTAACAGCAAACTGTATAGCTGTACGGAGTATTCAAGATGAACAACATGAATGTATATATGCAGCACAAAATCAAGCGCTTGAAATATAGCTTAGTACTCGATACTCCTATATTGCAATGGAAGAAATAAAATATACGAATTTGATCGTAAACTTACCACTGAATTATGAAAATGTTGAGGAGGAATAATAGAAGTGAGATTGGAGCAAAGTTGATTGAAATGAGATCTACTACTGTTTCTTTGCTTTGAAGATGAAGAAGGGTTCTCGCAACTTCTTTTCATGATACTCGTATTGTAATAATTAAGCATGCAATTTAATTTCAAATTATATTGTTTTGTTGATCAATTATTATATTTATATAAATATAGATTCCATGACATTTAAGTACTAATAGATCTTGCCGTTTTTCATGCTATTTCACACTTATTTTCACTTGGCCACTAGCAAATACTCCGTATATATTTATGTAGGTCTTTTTCGTTGAATTTGCACTAGAAATAATACCAAAACAAAACAAAGATAAAAATAAAAATAATAAAAAAATATAATAAAACGGTCTAACCGACCTATTTAATTTTCCCTTATGGATTTTGTTGCTTGAAGACGACTTACACTCTCCTCGTGTCCAAGACCAAGACTCTTAGTGGTACCGTTGATTTTGGGCATGTTTGATTTCACCCTAATTTGAACAATAAGGTCTAGCCGAAATCTTCTTCTTCGGACCTGTTTTTAAATTAAGAACATCAGCTTTATTTGCATATGAACTACTTCATGTAACCATGTGACCTCTATGCTTTTCTCGCCTATATCCGTTAATTATTATATGCAACTTAAAAAAAATTATAACTTACAAATAATATTCAAAGTTCCACATAATAATATAATTAACAAAAGCTTTATTTTTAATCTGACTAGGCTACTTAAATTTAAAAGCATAAATAATAATTATAAAGTGAACTAAACATAGCCTTAATTAAGGTGCAAAAACTTCAACTAAGCTCATAATTACTCCCTCCGTTTTTTTTTTTAATTTGCATCACATTGGATTGCACAAAGTTTTAGGAGAGTAACATAATATTGTGAGTGGGTGAATAAATTATTATAGTAAAAGTAAGATGAGGACCATGAAAGAGAAAGTATGTGAGAGATGATAGATATTTTTATTATTTTAGTGGGGACCATAGAAGAGAGAGAAATGATAAAATAAGTTGAGTGGGGTTTAAAATAAGAGAGATAAATGATAAAATATAATATAAAGTTACCAAATATAGAAGTGATGCATTTAAAAAAAAAAAACACTCCAAAAAAGAAAGTGATGCAAATAAAAAAAAAAAAAAAAAAAAAAAAGGAGGTAGTACTACATTTGTTTCCATATGACGTTAAGATATATATACAATTCGTTTTAATTTTAAGAAGATTTGGAAGTGTGTGGGTAAATGTATGAAAAAAGGTGGTTAATAAAGTAAAGAAAAATAATGTAAAAGAGTGGGTAAGTGTAAAAACAAAGTGGATATAAATCATATAATAAGAGAGGTGATTAAGAAAACGAAAATATTGTGAGGGTAAGTGTATTAATTGATAAGTAACTTCACCTTATGCAATTTTTTTTTTTTAAATTAATTTTTTCATTTGATTTAATTTGTCCTTGGTAAAAGAATTGAATCTTTTTTAACTTAATTATGTAAGTGAAGAGGAAGATGGTGGTGTTTCCTTAAAAAGTATTATTATATCCTTATTATATTACCCATTAGGATTGAATATTCAAATAATCAAATTGTTTAAGATAATTTTTGATAGAAATAAATAAACCATTGACAGGCATGTTATTGAAAGAAAAAAGATCAATGCTTGTTGGCATTGAAAAGTAGGAAATTAATTTGGAAAAATATTTTGACTTCAAAAAAGATATGCTTGGTTGGCCTAAGTAGGAAAATAATTACTTGAAAAATATTTTGACTTCAACTATATTAGTTCATTTGACATGAAATTTGAATGAAAAATGGCTTAAATCATGCAAAAATCAACGTTAAGCATAAACTTGATAAAAAATATTATGAGTTTCAATAATTAGTTTTAAGCTTTTGATTGAGTTGATTCTTTAACATGGTATTAACAAATGTCATACAAAGGTCATGATGAGTTCGAATCTCATACGGGCTATCATCATGCGAGGTGTATTAAAGTACACAATTACTTTATAGAATATTGAGTAATAGTTAGGAATTTTTTTAATAATATTACTCCATCCGTGTTTCAATAAGCTAAGTGTTACACACTTACACTTACCAAATGCGGCCGTGTTTTAATAACTGTTACACTTTCTTTTTTGGGTAAAAAACTACATTTAAATATAATATCTTTCTCATCTCATAGTCCCCACCAAAGTCACTTTTTTTTTTTATAATTATTATTTATTTCCTCTCACATTTATTACTTTTCAATAAACTTTTTTTTTTTTTTTTTTTTTTTTTTTTTTTTTTTTTTTGAAATAAACTATTAATCCTACTATTTTTCTTTTACAATTTTTTTTATACTCCAATTACCCCACATACCTCTTATTTTATTTAAATCAATTATATTGCTTAAAATTATATGCCGGTCAAAATGTAATTATGTGACCAGCATAAAAAGCTAACTTAAAGTTTATGGGAGGGCAAGAACTCAATGATAAGAAAAGCTAAAAAAAAAAAAAAAACTAGGTAGCAACCATTCATGCAACTACTACAGCGTTTTTGTAGACATCTGATTGTGTTTCCCAAAATCCAAACTCAGTGATGAATACCTTTCACATCTTTAATTAACGAGTTCGGCAAAAAGTTGAAAAGTCTCGTGAAATTCCCTTAATCCTTAACCATACCCGGCCCCTAGCCTTACCTAAAATGTTTCAATGATGAATTTGACAAATTCCCTATAGTCTTCATTTCACATGTTTTTGGGATTTTCTATAATACTACGTAAAAGACTTTAACAAAGAGAGCTTGAATTTATATCCCAACTAGAAAAAAAAAAAGAAAAAAGAAAAAAGAAAAGGAATGCACCTCTTTATAATTAATTAAAAATTTTAATATCAAACTTGGATGCCAATGACAAGCCCAAGAACAATCTGATATGGGCCAATTGAGCCCATTGGGTCATGAAAATGCCAAATTGCGCCAAATTTCTAATGCCTACAACCCGTTGTAGGCAATGCTGCCTACTCCCCCCTCCCAAAACTGCCAAACTAGCCCTTAACCCCACTAATCGCATCAGTTAGGACAGTTACCACAGTAAGTTCCAACTAACCACGGTTAATTCCCCTACCCCACATATATATACAAAAAAATAAAATAAAAATAAAAAAGTCATCACTTTCTAGTTTCTACATTGTTCTTCACTGTCAATTTCTCTCTCCATTTTCTCTCTCATCAAACCTTTTCAAATTGCACAATTTTGGAAAAAAAATCTGCAAATTGATTACAATTTCAACAACGAGTGATATATGAGAAGAAATTACACTAGCAAAAGAAAAATCTCCAAAAAAAAATCAAAATTGTAAGTTAATTTGTGCATTTTTTTATGATTAAACCCTATTTTTTTTAAAAAAAAAAATCACGATTTGCTCATCATAACTAATTAAGTGCAAAATATTGTTCAAAATCTAGTAAACAAAGTAGTAATTACAATACATTGTTCAAAAACAAGTAAAGAAAGTAGTAATTTGTTTAATTTCTTTTGTAGACCATAGAAGGAAGTTTTAGAAAGCAACGAAGAAGATCTGCAATTTTGTAAGCACTATTTACTTAATGTGAAGTTGTTTATTTATCAATTTAGTTTAATTTTCGAAAATGAAAAATAAAAAAATATGCAAAACAGAGATGACGATATTCCTATTCAAAAACGATTGGATACATTACAAAAAAAAAAACACCAACCTAAATCTCCCGTGATTATTGATCCTCAACTTCTAAAAGATATAATAATGTTGAGTGGTCCTGCTGAAAATGAATGTCTCGAATTCCAAGGAATAATGATCATTTATAACTTATTAAATGTTCATATGTACCTGTTTGTAGTTGCACATTTTTGTAGTGGTCCTGCTGATTTTTATTTTCAAAATATACATGTTTTTTGTTGTACAT
Organism: Chenopodium album; assembly: GCF_948465745.1. Taxonomy (NCBI): domain Eukaryota; kingdom Viridiplantae; phylum Streptophyta; class Magnoliopsida; order Caryophyllales; family Amaranthaceae; genus Chenopodium; species Chenopodium album. The sequence continues at coordinate 5,467,786 of NC_137844.1, read as the reverse complement.
TTATATTTATAGAAATCATAAGGACTTATAAAATTTTTTGCCATTGAAAATTGAGTATAGAGTATAATTGTGCTAATTTTCTTAATTATTAGTTGAGTTTTTCGTACAATTACTCATATTTAAATTATTAGTTTATATTAAAAATGACTTTTCGGCAAATGTTCATTTTCATTTTGATAGATGTTCATTATGATATTAGTATATGATCATTTACATTCTTACCTTAGTTCTACTAGGGTTCAGTCTTGAGAAAAGATTACCCTAGTTTTGTTTATGATCATTTACATATTAATGAATGTATACTGTTGTTTAAACAAATGTTCATTTGGATTTAAATACCTATATGTTCATTCTCATATTGAAAATATCCACGTATACTATAATAATACATGTTTAACTTCATATTAAGTTAATATATGCTTATGAGCATCATTTGAATATTATACTACATACATTTTAATTCTAATATTGATAGATGTTTATTCGAATTTAATATGTAGATGTTCATTTCGATTTGTGTATATTCAAACATATATATTACTGTATGTTCATTCATATGTTAAAAAATGTTCAAAAATAAATCATATATTGTTCATTCATCATTGACCTTTGATGATTATTATTTAAAACGTAATATAATCTTATGGTATTTCATCCACATATTATATCAATACATATCAAGTTGTACTTTGACATATTGAATTATTATTAATGGTCATTTACATATTAATATATATTCATTTGAATTTTGATATATGTTCTTTTTCATATTAATAAATGTTCATTTAGAATTGAATACATGTTCATTTAAATTTTTTATGTTTTCATTCTCATATTGAAAGATATTTATATCTTTATAGTGTGTTCATTTCTGACTTCGTAATTGTAATTCATGCATAAATGTTCAGTTTTGAAGTCTTAGATTTCACATACTTTTGTTAAGAATGTGTTGTTGTTATTATTATTTTTTTTGAAAAACTTGATCGATCTCTTATTGTACAGGATAATCAAGTAAGAAAGTTGAAGGCAACATATACATTATGCTCGGATTATATTTTTCATGGAAAACACACAATTATATGATTAGAGGTGCAACAAGGATATATATATATATATATATATATATATATATATATATATATATATATATATATATATATATATATATATATATATATATATATATATATATATATATATATATATATATATATATATATATATATACCAAATGCAACAAAGAATGTTCATTTAACCAGACACATATGTTCATTTGGTTCACTTTCATGTTCATAAAATAATTAGATGTAATAGAATAGTTGTATGGAAATGCGTTATTATTGTAATTAAATTGAATTATTTTATATTGGAAATTATTTTTTTAACAACGTTTTAGTTATATAATTACAATTCTAAGACCTATGCATTTGCATTGTAAAACTTACACATTGCTTTTGAAATGAACATCCAATGATACAAAAATGAACATTTGTTGAAACATGAATAAACAAAAATGAACATTAGATGATGCAATACTTCTTATAATAAAAATGATTTGAACGCAAATAAATTTGCTCTCATTTTTAATTATAAAAAATTCTTAAAATTTAATTCAGAAAATATATTAATTTGATGAACAAAAAGTCCGTGTTATAAAAATGAACATCTAATGATACATAAATGAACATTTACCAATATAGAAATGAACATGTTATAAATATTTACAAAAAATTCATAAATGAAAAGGGCGGGGGCGGGGTACGCGTAGAGGGTGGGGGGGGGGGGTGCAGGCAGTGTTCTCTGTCGTGGGGTGTAGGTAAAAATTTGTAAATTGCTAACATCCTTTTCTGTCACTGTATTGTATACTCGCTTTACGCACAACTAGGGGTGCTTATCGAACGAGTCGATCACGAGCTGAGGGGTGCTCAACTCAACTCGAAAACTTTTTACATGTGCTCAACTTGTGCTCGCTAAAGTTTCGAGCTAATAAAACATTCTCGACTCGTGCTCGTTAAAGTTTCGAGTCGAGTTGAGTAGCTCACGATCTACTCGTTAAAGTTTTTGCCCTTCTATAATATTATGCCTTTATTTATTTTTGTTCACTTTATATATATATATATATATATATATATATATATATATATATATATATATATATATATATATATATATATATATATATATATATATATATATATATATATATATATATATATATATATATATTTATTATTAAATATTTACTATTTCTCTTTTGATAATATAAATTAACATTTATCAAATGCCAAATTTGTTTAAACATGGTAATTTTATTTGTAAATTCTATATTAATAAAATATATTATCGAGTTGCTCACGAGCTTATCGAGTCGAGTTAGAGCTGCTCAACTCAATTAGCACCCCAACGCACAACAAATTCTTAATCTTTTTATTTTTTATTTATTGGTATCCAAATTATTTATAAGAAGTATATCTAGTTATCTACAGATGTCTTGGGCTTGGGCTTCTGTTTGGATTGGGCCAATCCAAATATGCAATTATCTAATATGGGTAGCTAGTATATCGTTAATCAATGGACATTTTAACCAATAAGACACAACAGGTAAAATTACATGCTTTTTACGTCATAAAAAGGCTGAATTTCCTTGTACTATATATAGGGACAAAAAAGAAAAAAGGAAAAAAAAAAAAAGGTACTGTACTGACTACTGAGTATAACCTTAGTAAATAGTACACGTACACTAGATGTTAGGGGTCGGTCCATACATGCGCACTATGTATGGAGGAATAAAGCTAGGGTATATTTACAATATCGATGATTGTATAACACTGAACTACATTGTCAATTTTGTCATGCCAAATTCCTTTATTCTGAAATTGGACACGTCAAACGTACTACGTACGACTACCTATTGGCAATCATACGCGTACTTGAGAATATATCGATCATCCTTTATTGATACTTGTGCTTTACTTCTTTTCTAAGGGACTTCTGTCGTCTATGTACATGCATTCTTTTCATGGTAGTGCAAAGCGAAGGCTAGATGACTATGAGCAAGCTCTTGATGTGTTCTTAGTTAATCCTTATATGCCGTGGAATGACAAATATGTCAAAAGAGACGAGGAGTCCGGTTACCACTGGCCGTAATCCTGGGTGATTGCGTCGTTGTGCAGAGGGTGTACCGTGCTAGTGCGGTAGGAGTGTGCAGTGTATCATGCGCACACTGCACCGTGCGCTTTTAGCAATAATGCGGAGTATAATGTCAATAAAGATTAGATTATTATGTGGAGTGGTTAGTATGAAACAAAGTGAAATGTGAATAAGATTAGAGACAAATAAAGCTAATGAAATGCCTACTACAATGCGTTTTACAGTTAGATTTTAGATTCTAGAGCCTATATATAGAAGAGATACATCTTCAAAACACCTTGATTATTTAGGTGTTATGAGTTGTAATTAAACATGTAGATCGAATTTAATTTTTAAAAGGAATAGTTAGTAGCATATATGGAATAAAATCCCAAAAATTAAGCTATCCTTAAAATGTTTTTATAGTGGTCGTTTGAAGATCTGAATTACTACTAGCTCTAGTAGATGTCATCACGAGCATTGTACATGAGTGGCGATCAATTTTTAAGGTGCACTATTACTTGATACACCAAATGATCTAGCTAATTTTTCATGGACTACTAGAACAACCACTAAGATGAAGCTTGAAACATATAAGTCGTAAAGGCAAATATCGTGCAAGTCTCACACATCGTTTTAAGGGTGTATCAGATTTAACATCATTAAGGTATACTTGGTATTAAGATATATTTAAGAATTTAAAAGTTACATTATTCTATCATTGTGTAAAAACTAAATTCTTGAGACAAATTCTACGGAGTAATACATATTGGTCATGTGAAGATAGGGAAGACAATTAATGAAATATTTAATGGATTAGCTGAAAAGCAGAAAAGTTCTTATACTATAAAAATCACATCTACATAAGGACAGTACACCAACTGCATCTTAAAATCAAGTTTCGCAAGTTCAATTATTAAAAGAAACAGGGTTGATATTAATAATACTCTGCCTTGTTATCCATTTAATTTTTCCTGTAAGTTATCTGTAAATAAAATAGGAGCTAAATTATGTTCCCCAACCCCCAAACCAAAAAAATGATGATCTTTTGAGCACCACGTTGCCCTTTATGAGTAATAAAAATAAAGGGAAATTTTATGGAGTATTACGTACTATTAAACTACTGGTCATGTCACTGGGTCACTTACAAGTTACAACATAATGGATATCGGACTTTCCGCCCTTATTAATTAAGTGCAGTATATTACTCGTACAAAGTACTAACTCTATTTATGAAATTTCAAATCACTTATTATATATGTCAATATGTGCCTATGTGGCCAAGAGATACTGGTATAAAATAGCATGTGGGATCTAGTTTTACTCTTCTCAATACTGAATATTGTGCCAAAGTCAAGAAAGTTGAATTTTTATGATGATTTGATGAATACTATTAAGCGAGATCTTGTTATAACTTGTTTCAAATTTATTTTTAGCATAAAATTAATTTTGTAATGTAGATTGTAAGGTAATTAAATATGTAAATTATTAAAGATGAGCCTGTACGCATGAATGTTCAACTTAATTAATTGGGGGCAGAGGTTGGCAAAGGAAAAATATATAATTGGCATGATTATGCAGTAGAGTACACGTCTGCTAGCAGTCTAGCAGTTGTTTGTGGGGCTAGAAATCATCAGTCACTGCCCTCCGATCCAAGCATGAATATGAGAAATGATGAGCATTTTCAATATTCCAAACACCATCATTCATGTTAATAAATTTATAATCATACTATTACTATAGAATTGAACATAGATTTAGTTACAAATTAGCAGTAATTAAATCGCTCAAATAAATAATCACTTGGTAGCAAATCAATTTTTCTCATAAAAATAATGTAGTACTCCGTACAAATCTTGTGACATTTTAGAAATACAACAAAAACACAACCTCGGCAATGTTTCAAGTACAATTAATTTGATTTTCCATATTTTGTAATCCGTATGTCTTCTTAATTAATCCGCGACTGCCCATGTCATATCATTTTCAAAGATCCAATGACAAACTTCAATTAGGCCCGGCCCAGAACCCAATGACAAAAAGGCTCCATGCCCTGCACTCCAAGCTGAAGTATCAAGATGACAAATTGCAACACCTTGATTTATCTTAGCTTTACTTTTCTTGTCCAATATATCTGCCTCATACACTCTTACTTTAGGGACAGAGTGACAATAGTAAAGTAGATAAGGTAACAAACTTTGGTGACACGATACTGACTTTGTCACCTTACCCTTATTTATCCCTCTTACTGACCCGATCACGACCTGCTTACCCGATCCGTTCACATTTTCCGTGGTCCGGACTGCCACATTGTCACCCAAGACCGAAATTGCAAAATCTATCATGTCTTCTACCGAAGCAACACATTGTTTGGTCTCACCAGGGCTCGACGGCCTCTCACACTCACCTAGTGCGTTCACAATAACGCGCTCTAGAGTAGAATTCTCCTTAGCCTTGAAGGTTCCCCTTAAGTCCCCCAACTTAGATGTCGAAAATGGTAATTTCGAGGAAATAACCCGGGGCAAAAACGACCTTTTAGGCATTTTATCCTTAATATCAGGCATCTTCATAACAGTACCAGGCTTCAACAAAGATTCTCTAAAGAATTTACCCTCCTCAACCCACTTATTTACCAATTTACCACCTTGAGGTACACTTTGGGTATACCCTGTAAAACTAACACCCTTCTTATCAGCATACCCACTAAAAGAATTATTAACACCATAAGTTTTGAACTCAATTTGACGATTAACCGCACCTTTACCATACCCTTTAAACTTATCAAGCCCTTGATTAAAAGACTTCCCATAATTAACAAAACTCGCCTTGGTAGACGTGGAGTCCCTTAAATAATTTTGAAACGTGTCATCCCCAACATTCGCCTCATCTCTATAATTCTCAAACTTCTCAACCCCAGAACTTACCTTAGCCCCGTAATTCTTAAAAGTACTATGAGGGTTATTCGCGCTAGACGAATAACCCTTAAACGAATCATTCGCCGCATTGGCCAGTTGCCCATAGCTGGCAAAAGTTGTCCCGACAATATTCGAGGACTTACCGTAGTTGTTAAACTCGGTAGGGACCCCATTCCCATTTTTACCATAAGAGGTAAAAACCTCGGTACCCGAATTTGTATTCTCAGTATAGGAACTAAATGATTGCTTATGATTATTACCGTTAGAACTGTAACTACTAAATTTGAGATTAGGAACATTCACGTTTGACTCATAGCTCTTAAACTCACCTAATCCACCCGTTCCACCTGCTCCGTAACTGCTAAAACTATCATTAGCAACATTGCCATTATCCGAGTAGCTCGTGAACCGTTCACCGTGACCCGCCGTGTTAGGGCTGTAACGAGTGAACGAGTTTTCGGGCATGTTGATGTTATCCGAGTAGTTCTTGAACGTATCAGCTCCGCCAACGCGGGACCCACCATAAGTGGTGAATTGTTTATTGTTGTAGGAGGCAAAGTTGGCGTCATCTTTGTGCGGAGATGTTGGAGGACGGCGGTGGGTTTGCAAGGACGTGTCGAAGTCGCAGAATAAGTTGGCGGTGGAGCAGAAGGTGGAGAGGCGGGTGTTGAGGGTGTTTTCGGAGGCGAGTTTTGTAAAAAAGGCGGTGTCGACGGCGTTGAGGGGTGATGCTTTGGAGAGGAGGAAGGATGGTTGTGGAAGGTTGTTGGAAATGTGGGTGTTCCAATAACGGATTAATGAGGCTTTTGGTGTAAATGGGTTTTGTTTGTGTTCATCTGTTGCAAATGATACCTGCATTTATAAAATGACATTAATAATTAATGTAACAAAACAAACTAAAATACAAGAAAAAAATAATAATAAATAAGGAGTGAATAATAATTCAATGAAAGGAGAAACAAAAACTAACATGTAGGAACAAATAAGAGAATAGGAACAAAATCAAGTAAAAGTTGAGTAGTTTGGACATTGTTGGTTTTATGAGATGTAGGTTGAATGGAGAGTTTGGCAGGATAGAAGGGGACAAATGTATGAATATATATTGTTGTAGTGAGAGAATTTATCTGTTTAATTTACTAGATTTCTAAAACTGAGTAAGGTTTCTTAAGAAGGTTTTAATGAGAGATAATACAATTTATTTGTTGTTATGCTTCAATTATCCATTAAAAGATTCCTTCACAAAGGAGGGTTGCAAAGATCTTGTAAATGGCTAGCTTAACGGCTAATATTTATATTGTTGGAAAGGAAATTAATTAGCGTGACTGTTAGGTGGCATACTGTTAACCAATTAGCCTTACTCTTTTTAATAATAAAAAAAAAAAAAAAAATTAGATACTCTATATACTATTTGACACCTAACATCTAATTAATCCTTTTTCATCATAAGCCAGATTATTGAAAAAAAAGATTAAATAAGTGAGTGAAAACAAAAAGTTTATACCATTCGTATATATGTTACTCTAATTACTGTGTACAATATTAATTGTCAAGAAATTAGCCTTACTCAAACCAAATAATAAAAATATGCTTTTCACAAAATAGACCTTCTTATATATATCTTTGGGGGCCACAAGATTGTGACTCTTGGGAGATGTGGTTCTCATTTTATAAACCACATTATGGCTATTATTATTGTTAAAAAAGACATTAAACTATATATATAATGTATTTAAAATTTTGGCCAAAATGCCAAATCATGATAAAATTGAATTTTAGTAACAAGTCGATCTTTACTACAAAGTATTGATTAAATTATGAATCTACCCATACCTAAATTTAAAAGGTTATTAACTAAATGAGCCAATGACTAGTCAGAAATAAACCAAATAAGCAACTTTAATTAAAAAGTAACAATAGTTACATTCTAAAATGATGAAGATAAAACAAGAAAATCTAGCTATTATATCATGATCTTACCTTAGGTTTTCTTTTACATTTTAAATCATAAAAAAGTAAGAAAATAATCATGTTTTACTATTGAGAGTAGATTGCTTTTAGGCAGCCTCCTATATATAAGGCTTTTTACTTAATTAAGACAAAAAAGATGCAACAAAGTAAACAAGAGACATTTACTCCTAATTGTTGAAGCAAAGAATCACTTTAGTTTTCTGACTTAATTTTGGCTTATTTCTATATAGAGTAATGTGGGATGAGTATGGGCTACTGCTACATACAGTTAACAAAGTATGGGACTAATTATAAACAATCATCTCGTTACTATAAATCAAAGAATCTGAACTAAACTACTACTGCATGTATAGCTTATTGACATCTAACGGAAATCGGAGTTGCTAATTACGACGAGTTTTTACGATTAGCGATGAGATTAATTAATAAACTAGAGGTAAAATTGTGTTATATTGATAATTTTATGAGCTCAAGAAATACCATTTGTACCAACTGACATTGCTTCCTTACAAGTTTCAATTTTTAACTTTGTATCTAGAAGAGTTAAGACAAGGCTAAAATTGTGAATGCCTTAAAATAGTCAAGTTGATTGACTAGAATACATGGGAAAACACTCTAGGAGAATTAATCGATCTACTATATCAACATAATAAGTCAAGTACATACTTCATAGATCGTAACATACATGCAATAATGTGATAAACGGTAGATTGAGTTGATCATTGACTAACCTAATATCAAACCTGGTCTAATAGAAATGGGGCATTATTAGATCGACCAGACTAGCATTTTAAAGACCAAAATAGTATTCAAAGAGTTGTACGCTTGTACCATACATATCAATGATACCATTGTTACAATTCAAACTTAAATTTCCTAGAATCGGGCGGGATAGGGACCAGACCGTACACGATCACCTCTACTAATAGTAAGTAGGGCTGATTATGCTTATTGAATAAGTTTGTACAAGTTCCAAATTAAATTTTGTAAGCAATATTCATAAATTAAGTTCTAGAGCTCCATAATTATTAAGCAAGACAAGAGTCAGAAGAAGCAGAACATGTGGGCACGTACATCCTTTATCAATGAACCACAAAATTTATAGTGGAATTTACTTTTTACGATGTACAAGTAATAAGATTTTTCAATTTTGTTTCCTTACCACATCTTTTCTGCCATGCTCTTTAGTCTTTCCTCTTTACTACGTATTTCTCAGTCAGCATATTACATAATCTTCCAGCCTTCCAGCTTTGGGGGGTAAATTAAATATGCAAAGCATCCTGTTGTTGAGCATCTCCACTCATTAGATGACAAAATTACTACTTCAAGTGAAGGAATTAGGCCCTGTTTTTTATAACTGCTCTGCTATGTTTTAATAAATCTTGTTTTGCTAATTCAATCTACTATGTTGACACTTGCTCTGCTTTATCTACATGCTTTAAAAAACAGGACCTTACTCTATAGTCCCTTTGCTTTAATAAATGGTTAAAGTTTGAATTATGGTACTATTCACAAACTTTATTTTAACCATTAATCATTTGTAATTCATAGTACACAATCACACATGAGAAAATAATTAAAATAATTATTTTGACTTCGTCTAGTATGTGCTTTTACAGTATTACAATTTTACAAATAGATAATACGTACTATGTATGATATAATATGTTAAAGCTCAATCTTTTACATTAACAAGTGTGAAAAGTTTAGTGTAACCATTATTTTATAACAGAAGAATTGTTTGTTATGAGATGGTAGTATTTTGCTTAAGGGTTTATTATTACGATAAGAACTTAGAAGATATTTGTAAACAAGGCCAATTAGCTATTCTTGGTAATTGATGAATGACCAACCTTCTTTGTGGAAGTTGAAGTGTTATTTTCGTTTTCTTTCCCAATTCATTGGATTTATCACACTACAAAAAAAATTACATCTAGAAGCAAGTAAAAAATGCCTCTAATGATAATGATGTAGCCTCTAATGTCCTTTAGAGATAATTATTCAAGTGCCTCTAATAATTCTGTCGCTAATTCATGGTTGCCTCTAAAGCCTCTTTTAGAGGCAATACTATGTATTGATTCTAAAGGCCCATATGTTTAGAGGCAACCATATTATCTTGCCCCAAAATATAATTAGAGGCATTACTAAAATTTGCTTCTAAATACCATAATTATTTAGGGGCAACCATATAATTTTGCCTCAAAATATAATTAGAGACATTATAACAATTTGCTTCCAAATATCATATACATTTAGAGACAAACATGTAATTATGTCTCAAAATATAATTAGATGCAATTTCATATATTGATGCCGATGATATTTAGATGCAAATTGGAAATTAGACATGAAAGGTTTTAGAGGCACAATGCATGATATATGCATGTAATGTATTTATTCTAGATGTATAGAAATTTTTTTTTTTAAAAAAAAAATAAAATTAAAAAAAAATTATAATATTACCTTCAATGTAAATTTATAGGCAATATCATTCCAAGGATTCACTTATCAATATAACATACGTAAATCAAAAAAATATCATGATGAACATGGCTGATCTCAATAAATAAATCAAAAATGATATTATTAATAAACTAATAGTCACTACATAATTGATCAATCTTCTTAGCATAAGGCATAACCCTTAGCACACATATCCAAATTGATAAATTTTTGAACCTAGGTTTGGTAACTTTTCTAGATCTACAACTTTCACGAAGGGACTATGGCACCAAAAAAAAAAAAAAAAAACCAATTGCAATTGATGATTTTGGAGCGACGAGAGCATCAACAACAGCATATCATTTATCTTCATAGGGGCAGCAATAGCTTCACGAGGCAACAATAGCTTCACTCTACAAAGGCAACAACATTTCAAGGAATAAGTAGATGCAACATTTAGGCAACATTCAACACAACATGACATTAAATAAGTAGGAATCTATCATAATCATACAGAGCATAACATAACACTACCTTGAACATGGTATTTGGTCATACACAACAGAGTACATTTAATAAAAAAACAAAATAAAAAATCAACTTTTACACACAAATTTTCATTTCATTAGCAAACTGTTTCTGGATGGTCAACTTCAAAGATAGCATCACTAATCCCTACCCATAACCAATGTTATGAGAGTAAGGTTCTCATAAACAACTAGTAGTTTAGAGGTAATTCCACAAGTAATAATTTCTAATTTCTTAACTAAGTAATAAAAAGAGTTGCCATGTTGAATTTTGATTAACGGGTAAACTGATCATCTAGACGCAAGAGACATTACATATATATTAAAATTGGAAGCTCAAAATCTGGACGGTTTAGGCAATGTTAGGACTATATTTATAACATAGAAATCATATCAATGAACAATCAAAGACAACCACCGCTGATTATGGTTTATAAGCTCCTAATAGCAGAAACAAAACAATACTAAAACTTACAATGAATATAATAAATAGTACTACTCCTCTTCATCTTCTTGCATTTTATCATCCTCTCCATCCTCATTCTCATTCTCATCATCATCATCATCATCATCATCATCATCATCATCATCCTCATCTTCATCTTCATCTTCATCCACATCATCATTAACCTATAATATCATAATTAATATGCAATAAAAAAATCAAATTTAATTATATTATCATATAACAATATTAAATAATATACATGTAAAAAAATATTAAATAATGAAATATACCTCATCCATATTTGTTTCAGACAAATCATAGCCTAGATGGTTCAAAATATTTCCCATGAAACCTTTCATAACCTCCATTTCCTTCTGAAGCCCTCTCATATTTTTCGTCAGGGCTTTATTTTTCACATTTATTTCTTTTACCTCTTTTTTAGCCTCTATTGCCTCATTCTTTGCCTCATCGGCTTCTTTGCGTAACTTTTCACCTTCACTAAATGTCCCATATAATGATGTAATAGAAGGACTAACTCCCTTGCCACGATAACGACCATGTTTACCAACGGGTTTAACTTTTGCATAGATTTCTTCATCGGTCATGTCTATTTCTCCCGCCTCACGTTGCACAAGGAGCTCTTTAATTTTTGACTACATAAAAAAATTATATGTAAGATATACAAACAATGAAAAACTACTGATAAACACTAATATTCACAAATGAAATCAATTACATATACATAAGATTTATTCAAGACGAAGAAAAAGGTCACGTTCTTTTGAACTAAAAACAATTTAAATGTATCTCCATTTCTAAAGAAATTTTGACAGCATTTCCTTCATAAAATGATTGAAAATCAACTTTAATAATTTGTTTCAACTTTCTTTGTCACATAATAAACATAAACAACTCTAGCATCATTTCAATCACAACACATATATACTATATTCACATTTTATTTTCATAATTGTCTAATCTTTAACAATATAGAAATACCCGTACAAAAAAATAATATAGAAATAAAAAAAAGATACCATGGTTTCTTTTGCCACTTCAGTGATAGGTGCTTTATCACTTTTTGAATGAGTTTCCTCATATAAATCCAACATGCTCGGCATTACTTTGTCAAGCTTAAACTGATATTATAAAAAGTCATATCATCAAATTAAGTTTTATTTTGTATATAAAAATAGATAAAAAAAAAAAAAAAAGAGTTTACCATATCTTCAGCTTTTTGAGCAAAACTCTTTGTCCCAGCAGTGTGTCCAGCATCTTGGTAAGATCGATTGTCAACATTTCTTTTACTTATGCCCTTTAGAATTTGAAAAAATGAAAAGGAATATATAATTGATGTCCAAAACTCAAAGAAAAATAAAGAAATATATGTTAAAATTTTATTATACCTGAAATTCTTTTGACCCAAAATATGTAACAAGCCATTTCCAGTCATTTTCATCGACATTTGGGGGCATATTCTCTTCTTTAAGTCGATCTTCATCAGTATCCTCGGTATCATAATAACCTCTTTTCAATCTTGCGCGATAACCCCTGTACTTCTTATTTAAAGATCCCATGATATACTTTTTCCTTTCCTTTAACTTCATATCACGTTCCTCTTCATCTTGGTCATCCTCAAGTCCAATATCAAATTTTTCCTTGACGATACATACAAGTGTAGTTATTAGAAAAAAAATTACAAGAACATAATTTATTTGTAACAAGATATAAATTTAAAAAAGAAAAATACCAGAACAAGTTGCCACATCTTCTCCTTATTTTCTTTTGGAATTTCTGAAAATACTTTCACCTCACAAAGTGGAGCATTAAGAGGATCTCTAACAAGGGCACCACAATAACTTGCCAAACAAGCTCTATTTACACCAATCGGCTGACCCTTTATGTTGAAATCCACTTTTTTTTTCTCACCGGGTCTCATTTTTGCCATTTGAAGATTTCTTGTAGGACCTCTTGGAGTTTTGGTCTTATAAGTTTTTTTCTTTTTTTTATTTCCTATAGCATACAAACATTATAGAATGTATTAATTCGTGCAAAGTAAAAATAAATTAAAAAAATCATTGAAAAAATAATAACAAGAAATACCATTGTTGTCTTCTATTTCATTATTTATAGGTGTTTCATCATCATTACTTCTAATCATGTCTGCATTGTTGACATCTTCTTGATCTTCCAAATCAATGTCTCTTGTAACATCTAAATTATTATCACCTTCTTGATTTAGCAAATCATTATCATCATAGTTCTCATGGTGCTGCACGTCATCTCGTACTATATCAAGTGCATTTTAATTAGGTTCAAGTTAATTGAATATGCCAGAGTTCAGAAATTGCATAAACATTCTAAAAAAGACTCTTGTATAATGAAATCATAATATTTTTATAAATGTACCTTGACAATGACCACTGCTATCACCTTCATTTCTTTGTTGAGAACCTAGTAAGAGTTAAAATTTAAAGATTAATGAAATATAAATGCGTATCTTGATCAAATATTAAATTATATAAGTGTATAAAAAGTAACCTTGTATAGCTTTGATGGTTGTTCTGATTTTATCAGAATTTTTATTTCCATGTCTTGTCTGTTTTTCTTTATTTGACCTTAAAATCCTAGCAATTGACATTGGTGGAATGACATTGCTTGTTCGACCCCTTTCTGTGATCTTATTAATTTTAACCTGGAAAATTTAATAATAAAGAATAGGTACCCAGGCCAGTTATAAAATATGCATAAATAATAGATATTATCTAAGGAAAACTTTATGAAGGAACTTTTCAATAGTTACACTGCTATTAAATTTGGAATACATAATGGTAAAATAACATGTTAATATCTCAACAATATATTGTGAAAGTATTAAAAAGTTGAACAACAAAATAAATCAATACCTTTTTATTTGAAGTCTCAGTGTGAGTTTCTTTCTCGTACTCAACTTCTTCATCCTCATTAGGTAGATAATCACCATCTTTGTCAAGAGAAGCATTACACTTTTGTTTACTTTTCTTAACTTTTGAGCTATCTACTAAGCTCGTCAAAGAAGCGGCAATGCACTTTATGCCCAACGTCTTCATTCTCATTTTGTTAACTTCAATTGTCTTGAGTCTTTGTAGATCGTACTCATTTTGAGCTATGTAATCTTGCTTTAAAAGAGTTTTTCCTCCTGATCTTGACATTTTGGAGCTAAAAAGGAAAAAATCTTTAAAATCAAAGTTCTGATAAACTACTATAAGTATGTGCATAAATCAAATCATTACAATAGATTAAAACTTTGTAGAATTCTAAATTAAAGCAAAAAGTATTTAAATTATTGGCCGGAATAATTTGTCAAGTTGAAAAAAACATCATAAAGTTATCTGTATATGTACTTGATTAATATGCCCTTGTAACAAAAGCTAGTTCCTTAAAATCTCTTAAGTCAAAACTTGCAACAGTTTGGTCTAGTTCCTTTCATGAAGATAAAGACATCATATAACATTATGAAATTCGTGAGTGTGATCACTTTTTTACTCACATGAGACATTGTTATATGTTGTTTATTCTAATATCTCTTTTTTTTCTCACAAAACTCAGTAATCTACACACATTTGCACAAAAATCAACCTATAAACACATTTTAATTCAGCTTAAATAGTGGTATACATTAATCAAAACATCCTTTACAGTATACTGGTAGACAATAAACATCAAAGTTGTTACATTTTTGCATCAAAATGCAATTCCACATTCATAAAACATAACTCAATTTAAAAATTATGAATAATAACCCTAAATTCGCAGTTCAGTCTAAAAATTATGAATACCTTTAAATTAAAATAAAAATTAAAAATAGCAGAAATTACTTGTATTAACGAATCAAACAAATTAATTACCTTGGATGGTGAAATGTACTCCAACAAATCAAATTCGGCTGATTCCAATCGCTATTTACTTCGTTAGGTTTCTCTCCGAGATTGAGTAGTATAATTTTTTTAATTTAACTTCTGAGATTGTATAGTATAATTATAGAAGGAAAATTTGATAAAGTAAGATAAACATGGGATTATTTACCCCATATTTCAAAATTGGTGAAAATTTTAGGAGGGAATAATAGATGAAAACAATAAAATTCCCTCTCAATTTTTGGGGCTAATTTGGATCCGAAAATTTCCCTATTTAGGATCATGATTCCGCCAAGATAACCAATATTTTCATTTTCTTTCATTTTTTTTTTCTAAATTGTTGGAATTGAAGATAAGTTAGGAAGATTTGGTGGGTTGTTTAGTTCCTTTTGGGAGAAATACTGGCGGAAGATACGAGGCCTTTGTTTAGGTGGTGGGGTTTCTTCTTCTTTTTTTTTTTTTTTTTTTTTTTTTTTTTTTTTTTTTTTGCTTTCCTTCGTTTGTTGAGTTGTTGTAGGGGATGGGAAAAGATTGAAGTCTATTGAGTATAATATATATGTATATACAACATTAGCTACAACAAAAAATTACTACATTCATGTTATAATATCAATGTAGCTTCCTTTAAAAAAATATTACGGGCCTGTTCATATTTACTTAATTTCAGTTCAGTTCAGTTCAGCTCTAATCCGTTCAGTTCAGTTCAGTTCAGCTCCAATCAGTTCAGTTCAGTTCAGCTCCTAATTTCCCTCACTCATTAAATATTTATTTCAGTTTAGTTCAGTTCAGTTCAGTTCAATTCAGTTCAGCTCCAATCAGTTCAGTTCAGTCCAGTTGCTATGGTTAAGCATTGGCACATAACACCTATATTTTTAAGAAACATATAGGATGGTAAAATGCACCACAACAGCATAATAGGTGATAAGTATTTTAGGAGAAAATAATCAACAATAAAGGATGACAAAAGGTATTACTATATGCATAATAGTACACAAAAGTACTATTAAGGGTTTTTTTTCACCTTATTTTTAGTTTAGTTCAGTTCCTAATTTCCTTCTTTAATAAAATATTTAGTTCAGTTCAATCTAGTTCAGCCGAACTCAGTAAATCAGAACAAGCCCTAAGACAACTTATACTTCAATGGCACATTACACATGCATATTAATTTAAAAAAAAAATACTACTGTAAAAAACATCTAATGAAAAAAAAAACCCCCATAATGCCCTCATATATTCATGCTTAACATATACTTCCTCTATTCTTTTTTACTTGACATGTTTATTTTATCATGCTTGCTAATGCAAAACTTTAACGATCAATAAGTTTAATTCTCCAAAAGTAAAAATTACATAAGTTATATATTATGATAGTACTTATTGAGACGAATTCAAAAGATCCCGCATGCATATTTTTTTCCTTACATACTATTCACAAAAGACAGTCAAAGGAGGGATGGTGAATAGTGTAAAAGTCAAAGGGGGTCAAATAAAAAAGAACGGTGGAAGTAGGTGTTATACGCCTATTGCACTTTGTTGCTATGTAAAATACTTTTGGATTAGTCTTATGTATGTTATCATAATATAAGCTTTTTATACGTATTAGAAAAAATTATAAAAAACAAAAGTAGTGGAAGAATAGGAGGGAGTGGGCATGTTCGCTTTAGCCTAATTTTAGTTTAGTTTAGGACAGTTTTGCATCATAGGGGTTACTTTGTTTGTGATACAATGGGTTACTCGATCAACGTTATAAGAGTTACTTGGTCAGTGTAAGGGGTTATTCGGTCAACATTACAGGGAGTTACTTAGTTAGTGTTATAAGAGTCACCTAGTCAGTGTTATAAGGGCTAATTTTTCCTTTTTATAAGCGACCAGCTGAGTGGCCAGCCGCACACAAGATGCAATGACTTTTAATCTCAACCAATTGCATATATTATGTTAAATTTTTCTAAAATTACTTTAAATTATATGAGAAATAAATTTTAACAACTACAATAAAAAAAATAAAAAAGTACAAATTATTACACCGATCTGGCGTGATTTTGTCATAAATTTAGGTAACTAAAATCCCAATAAAAAGAAAGAAACAAACAAAAATATTTACTTTATGTTTAAAAAAAAAGAGAAAGAAACAAGAGCATCCCTCGATTCCATCCTACTGCCTTATTACATGCCTTACAACATTAATAAAATAAAAAAATATCTATAAAAAAAAAAAAAACTAAGAACCCCAACAATGTTAAGGCGGCAAGGCCTTTGTAAATTCCGCCATTATTTTCCCAAAAATCAAAACATCCCACCAAAGTTTCTTTATCTAAATTTTGGTAAATTAACCTTTGTCTAACTATCTTTATCAAAGTTTCCTTTTTTACTATCACCATAAGCAATCTCAAAAGTCAAATTTGTAGGAATAATACTACTCAATTTCTGGAACGAAACAGAGGAACAAGACGAAGAAAAAAGCTTGGATTTAGCCCAATTTGATTTTTTTTTTTGGAGTACGTCTCACTGTTCAAGGTAATTTAATTTGATTTGTTTACTTTATCAATAGAAATAATGTTTTTAATATAGTGTTTCTGGATTTAGGGTTCCTGTTCTTCAGTTTATTGTCATAATTTTATATTGAAATTTGATGGTGGAAGTGAATTTGAATGTTAAAATTATCAATTTTTCATGAATTTCATCCTATTATATAATGTATTAATCGCCATAAAAGGCAAAACCAAATTTTGTTGGCTTTGGGTAAAACGATTGTAAGGAACTAAATTTTGTTAATTAATCGCCATAAAATTGGCAATTAATCAAACTATAATGTATTAATCGCCATAAAAGGCAATTAATCAAATACGTGTGCAAACTGCTTCATGATATTTTGAGTATCTTTATATGTCAATTTGACAAACTAATGCAGTAATTAGAGTATTGTGGACACATTAACTAATATAATCAGCCAAGTACTTTTTTAATCCCTTGTAAATTTCTATTTGCTTAATTTTGTGTTGTTAATTCGTAGCTATGTTACAACATCTTTTAATGTAATCAACTTGTTTATACATTTTAATATGTATAGGACATCATGGTGTCAAAGAATCGTGAGTGGATGCAATACAAAAAAAAAATGATCCTAGGTACAAGATTGGCGTAAAAGAGTTTTTAGAATTTGCTTTTTCTGAAAAAAATGTCAAAGCTGTAGCACCTTGCCCATGTGTCAAATGCAATAATGAAAGGAGAAAATGTAGAGACGAAATAGAGTTAGATTTGCTTAAATTTGGGATTGTTAAAAGTTATACACGTTGGTTGCGACATGGAGAAAGTGTTAATGATTCAACAATTCATGATAATGTTATAATTGATGAGTCAAATGAATACCCATTGAATGAGCATGATGTTATGTCTGATATGCTACATGATGCCTTTGGAGTTCAATATGAAAATGTTCTTGGGGACGAGACAATTGGTGTGAATGAATTCAAAGATCCTCCAGAAGCAACAAAAAACTTTTACAAATTGATGGGTGATCTTGAGTTAGAGTTGTATCCTGGCTGTAAGCAATTCTCAAAACTGTCTTTCTTACTTAAGTTATTCCACATAAAATGCTTAGGTGGAATAAGTGATAAAAGCTTGTCTATGATTCTTGATCTATTTAAAGAAGCATTGCCTGAAGGTAACACTCTGCCAGAATCTTTTTATGATGCTCAAAAGATGATAAAGAGCCTATCTCTTGAGTCCATCAAAATTGATGCATGTCCCAATAATATTGGAAGGATCATGCGAATGCAGACGAGTGTGTTAAGTGCCATGCTTCTAGATGGAAAATTGATGAACGTAATAATGGATCTTCCACCTCACAATGTAAGCCTCGAAGGACTCCTAGCAAGACAATGCGTTATTTTCCTTTAATTCCCCGGCTTCAAAGAATGTATATGTCATCCAAAACTGCAGCAAGTATGAGATGGCATAGTGATGAACGTGTCGATGATGGTTTAATGAGACATCCAGCAGACTCTAAAGCATGGAAATTTTTTGATAAAAAATATCCTTCATTTGCCTCTGAACCTCGTAATGTCCGCCTTGGGTTAGCAAGTGATGGGTTTAGCCCCTTTAGAAATGGTCATATTCCTCATAGTACATGGTCCGTAGTTCTTATACCATATAATTTACCGCCGTGGCTTTATATGAAACAACATTCTTTCATTCTTTCAATGCTTATACCAGGTCCTAAGGGGCCGAAAGATAAAATTGATGTTTACTTGCAACCTTTAATAGAGGAGCTAAAATTACTTTGGGAAGTTGGTGTTGAAACATATGATGCTTCAAAGAAAGAGAACTTTAAAATGCATGCATCTTTGTTATGGACAATAAGTGATTATCCAGCCTATGGTGATTTATCTGGTTGGAGAACTGGAGGAGCTGTTGGTTGTCCCTCTTGTAATAGTGATACTTGTTCTCAGTGGTTACCAAATGGAAATAAACATTGTTATATGTGTCATCGTAGATTTTTACCTTTAGATCATAAATGGAGGTATGATGGAAGAGCCTTTGATGGGAAACAAGAGCTAAGACCTGCACCTAAACCATTATCCGGTGAGGAATTGCTACAACAAATTGATGCTGAACAAGCTGAGTGTAATAAGAAAAAGAGAAGGCGTGATAAGAAAAAGAAAAAACAAACAAAATTATGGCGAAAGAAGAGCATTTTCTTTGAATTGCCATATTGGAGTAATCTTTTGATACGCCATAATTTGGATGTGATGCATATAGAAAAAAATGTGTGTGAAACTTTACTTGCGACTCTACTAGATATTGAAGGAAAAGGTAAGGATAATTTAAGTGCACGTCTTGATCTACAGGAAATGAAAATTAGAAAGTCATTGCACCCTATAACACGTCCTGATAAATCAAATGAGCTACCTCCAGCTCCTCATACATTATCTTTGGAGCAAAAGAGAGATTTGTGTAATTTTTTGACTAGTGTGAAGTTTCCAGATGGGTTTGCTTCAAATATTTCAAAAAATTCCCTCCTCAAAGAACGTAAACTCTCAGGATTAAAAAGCCATGATTATCATGTTATTATAGAGCATCTATTGCCTCTTGCTATACGTGGTTGGCCTAAATCATTGTCTGCTCCACTTATTCAGTTGAGCACCTTTTTCAAAGAGTTATGTTCAAAGGCTTTGAAGATTGATGAGTTAGAGAAACTCGAAAAACAAATTGGTGTAACCCTATGTGAGCTATTAAGAATTTTTCCACCTTCCTTTTTTGTAATCATGCTACACTTACCTGTTCACCTTGCAAGTGAAGCTTTGATTGCA
Organism: Chenopodium album; assembly: GCF_948465745.1. Lineage (NCBI taxonomy): Eukaryota > Viridiplantae > Streptophyta > Magnoliopsida > Caryophyllales > Amaranthaceae > Chenopodium > Chenopodium album. The sequence continues at coordinate 5,447,152 of NC_137844.1, read as the reverse complement.
GGACCAGTTCATTATCGTTGGATGTACCCCATCGAAAGGTACATAATTTTCATTCTTCTTGTTTTTATAATTATTATTATTTTTATTATTATTATTATTATTATTATTATTTTAATCAAATATGTAAGTTTTACTATTTTCTTACAGGTATCTTGGAAAATTAAAAGGTTGTGTACGCAATAAAGGCCACCCGGAAGGATCAATGGCAGAAGGTTATCTTTTAGAGGAATGCTTGACATTTTGTTCAAGATATATGGAGGATATAGAGACAAAATTTAATAAACAAGATAGAATTTATGATGATCGTGAAATCTTTTCAGCTGATATCCTACCTATATTTGAGACAAGAGGTAGAGCATTTGGGAAGGAATGTCCTCGTTTACTTACTACAAAGGAATGGGAAGAAGTTCACTTTTATGTGTTGAATAATTGTGACGAAGTACAACCATTTATTGAGTAAGTCTTATATATTTTAGCAAGTATAAAGATTATTTTTGATAGAAAAAATATATATAACTTTGGTAATTATCTATCACAGTGAGTACACTCGCAATGCTACAAGTAACAAGAGAATGATTTCGTCTCATAAGAAAGATTTCACAAAATGGTTTAGAGATCAAGTAAGTGTTTATTTATTTCTTAATTTTTTTCCTATTTTGAAAATATGTATGTGTTACCACATTTTTAGTCATATGGTTATGGATCTATCATCGAACCAACAAATAGCCTATACTTAGCATTCTCATAAATCTGATAAGATATTTGTAACTATCAAGGAATTAATATATCCTCTTCTGGTGGGAGACTGTTCTAGTTGTGAAAAGTAGCCTTAATTTTTTTGTTATGGCGTATATGTCTGCACATTCTTGACAGTCATGACAGGGGGTTCCCATACTTGACAGGGGGTTCCCATACTTATAGGTTTAAGAGTCTTATGTTCCTAGTATTTTTGCCAATTTTTTAGTATGTCATTTGCCTCTCTGTTTTAGTGCTAATGAGACACTTTTTAAATTGACATCAAATTTAGCTGCCAAACCCATATGAATAATGTTTTATGTACAAGCCTTTAGAATATAACTTTATCCTGCAGTTTTGGTCTTTATGTACAATGTCATAGGTTCACAAATTTGATGACAATCCACTAGCCACTGTATTAAGCTTCGTTACTTACTAGGTACTATAAGTGCCAGTGCATACATGATAGGGATTTATTCATGGGGTTTGTGTTAAGACCATGTTCAACTGTAATAGACTGAATGTTTAGAAGGCATTATGTTAGGTTTGGGTTTAATCCTACTAGATTAATATTTTCATTAGAAAGACCAACAATACTCATAATTTGATACTACGTACCTATAATTAGATTAATATTGTCAGACAAGATGAATAAATAATATACTTGAAATCAAGCAATCAAACTTCATGACTTTAAGTTTAACTAACTAGTCTAATATCTCAAGCAGCCATGTTAGTTTCAAGTTAGTGATTTTAACTTTTAAGTGATCCATCTATTTTAGAACCCCCATCAGCCCCTTATTAGTTATGCTGTGCTATATTACCAATCTTGTATTTCTTGATCTCTTTCATAAACCCAAGTCCTTAAGTTGTCAAATTTTTCATTATAATGATTATTAAATAGTAAATAATGATGTTTGGTTTATATAAAGTTTCATGCAAACTTAGAAATTAAATTGTTATGATGTTTTGGTTTAATATTTTTTTTACGGCTTTTTATGATAATCTTCTATGTTTACTTATATTTATCTATTTTATAGGTGACAATTTTGTCAAAGGAAAACCATCCAAGTGCTACAACTAACTTAAGAGCATTAGCACAAGGTCCGGATCGTGCAGTGATATCTTTAAATGGCTACATGGCTAATGGATTTATGTTTCGTACCAAAGATAGTGAAAGGACAAGAGAAACACAAAATAGTGGGATTGTTGTGAATGGAGAAAGTGGATCAACAACCCTTAATTATTATGGCCTCTTACAAGAAATCATAGAAGTTCAATATATAGGAGGAAATCGTGTTACTTTGTTTAAGTGTGACTGGTGGGATGTGCACACTCATGGTCGAGGGATCAATACTGACTGTTTTGACTTCATAAGCATTAATACATCAAAGTTGTTAGCTAATGATCCATACATTTTAGCTACACAGGCTCGTCAAGTATTTTATGTGAATGATGTTTGAAAGCCTAATTGGAAGGTTATAGTTGAGACCACACCAAGAAACTCATATGATGTCCCAGAGCTCAATGATCATGACGGAACTAATCATATGGATACTATGTATCAATGACCCTTTTTGTTATTATTGTTTTTCTGTTTTTGTTGTTAACAATTTTTTTTTATCTTGTTCTTTTTTAAAAAAAAAAAAAAATTAATTTAATAATAAGTACTGTTGTTGTTTAATCTATAGATTCCTACTTTACACAATGATTTTTTTTATATATCATCATGATTCGATTTATTCACATACGTTTTTTTTTTTGAGCTTTGATTTCTAATATTTATTTACAGGTATTTATGTTTTTTTTTTTGTTCTAATATGACAGGTACATCTAAAGAATGATAATATAACTGCAAATGATTATGGACAACAAAACTCAAGACAGTTGAAGATCATACGCTGGACATAAACCACTTTGATGACTATTGATCAAGCTTAGTAGAGAATCTAAAGCCACTAGCCTAATGTGCATAAGCTATTTTAAAGGTCCCAACCGTGGCCCACTAGTCTACATAAGAAGTATTTGATATTTAATTACTTATTTATACTCTTATGATCTAATTAGTGGCCTAGTGGGTTACATGATCCACTAAAAAGAAAAAAAAAAGAAAAAAAAAAGTAGCTTAATTTAGGAATAAGCCAAGGGATGCAGAAATATTGTTGTACTTACTCTCGATCAAATGGTCCAAGTCTTTATCGTCCTTATTACAAACTAGGCTAGTATGCCCCTTATTATAGATAAAAAAATATAGCCTACAAAATTAAGCCATATATATGCTCGTAGTCTACGTCATTATAGTATCTTATATTATAGTATGAAATTATGATACTATTATCCATAATTCACGAGTAATTTGTCAATGTATGTTGTTGTTTACATGGATCAATGCCTCCCCCATCACCAACCTGCATGAACTAAAACACTTATACTTAGATCAACTACAATTCTACAATTACAAACAAAATATACGTATAAGTAATATGAAGTATTTCCTTTGCCCCTTTCAATAAAAAAATTTTTGATGTAAGAAATGAACACATCTTAACCTATTCATAACTTTAAAGGCTCCAATTATAAAAGTCTCACACAAGAAAAATACACTTGATCATTTCCCTTTTGATGCATCACTATACGTAATACAGATACAATTTCTTGTTTTTTAAGAGGTAACAAAAAAGTTTTAGAGGCAACCATAATTTCTCGAATGCTAAAAAGAACATTTAGAGGCAACACAAAATTCATTATTCCTAAAAAGAAGTTTTAGAGACAACCACATTCTCACTAATGCTAAAAATAAACTTTTAGAGACAATTTATAATCTATTAATGCTAAAAGTAACTTTTAGAGGCAACAATATTTTCATTGATGCTACAAAGAACTTTTAGGGGCATTCTATAAACCATTAATGCTAAAAATAACTTTTAGAGACAAACAGATTTTAATTGATGCTAAATATATCTTTTAGAGACTATAAAAAATTAATTGCCTCAAAGTTTTGCCTCTATAGATAAATTTTTTTGTAGTGTCAATACAAGGTATGCATTTTGTTTAAGTAGTATAATATAGACAATATTTGTAATTAAGGCTTAAGATAACCTTTTGACGAACCTAAAATTTTACGGAGTAACTAAATTATCTAATATTGCATCCACATAAACTTCTTGTGAATTTTACGATTATATAAAAATAGAGCAAGCAAGAGATAAATAATATGGCCAAGCTGTTTTAGCCTGAAAATGGATGATGATGTCTCAAGACATATAGTAGGAGAATGAATTAATAATCATATATTTTTATAAAGTTTACTTTCTCTTTTATCATATATATACAATACTATGTTATATTAAAATAACATTTGATCAATCATGTATGATAAGTTAAGCAAGGTTCCACAAGGTTAGTAGTTGATGTAAATAATGATGATATGGAGAACCATTCCATTATGATGAATTTTGAAAATATGGATCCAACCATCATCATTAATCAGATGTAACAAGCTTTAAGAACACTTTATCTCAAATTCTCAACATTAGTTTGTTAATGGGTACCTTTACAAAGTTTAATGTCCAAACAGTTTATGGAAAGGCTTGTACAAATTGACAGGGCATGCCAATGTAAGTAGGGGTGTCAATTCGGTTAAACAGTTCGGGTTTGGGTTGGGTTTATCAGTTTCGGGTTATAACGGGTCGGTTTATAACGGATTGAAATAATAAGCGGGTCGGTTTTGAAAATTATCGGGTCAGTTCGGTTTGGTTTTTTTAATTGCAGTTTCTATTCGGATCGGGTCCTTATCGGGTCGGGTTCTAGTCGGTTCGGGTCATAATCAATTTGGGTTGAACTGGGTCGGTTTGAAAACGGGTTTAGCCCATTTAATGTGGGTTTCGGTTAAAAACAGTTCGGGTCTTAATCAGGACGGGTCGTAATTGGTTGGGTCATAATCAGTTTGGGTTTAACTGGGTCGGTTCGAAAATGGGTTTCGGTTCAAAATAGATCGGGTGAAATCGGGTCCAACCATTATTGTTTCGGTTATAATCGGTTTAGATTGAACTTTGTTGGTTTGAAAACGAGTTTACCCAATTTGAAACGGGTTTCTAATCAAAATCATATCGGGTTAAAATTGAGTCGGATGATTATCGAGTCGAATTAGTCAGATAATGGGTAGGAACGAGTCATGTTATAATCAAGTCAAGTCATAAATAAGTTGGGTTTATCGAGTAGTGGGTTGAAACAGATTAGATCATAAACATATTGGGTAACAGGTTGTAAATGACTCAGTCATAACGGGTTACGGGTTTTAAACGGTTTGGTCATAACGGGCTACGGGTCGTAAACGGTTCGGTCACAACGGGTTACGGATTATAACCGGTTCGGTCACAACGGGTTACGGGTTGGAACGATTTACGTTTATCGGATTTTTATCGGGTTTTAACGGTTTTCGGTTTAAAACGGGTCGGGTTACTATCGGGTTTAAACGTCATCGGTTTGGGTTGCTTTCATTTTCGGGTTGTAACGGTTTGGCTTGATAACGGGTCGGGTTAGTAACGGTTTGCACAAATTCGGTTTAGTTCAGTTTCGGTTTGGAAAAAATTGGGTCGGGTCAGTTTTCGGTTTCCAAAAAACGGGTTTTAAACAGTTCAGTTCCTTTTCGGATCGGTTCGAAACAGTCGGGTTTAACGATTCGGGTCAGAAACTGACAGCTCTAAATGTAAGTAACCACTTAATACTCCATAGTGGACATTATTCAATTATACTTCATTTGTTCCTTAAAATTCTTCATGCTTCTCGTAATGTGGTCAAAGTTTTCAAACAATATTCAACTTTTTATAAATTTTACTGATACGTAATCGATATATTAAAAAATTATTAATGGTCGGAAGGTATATTTGTCGTCCGTTGTCCGATTTTCAAGATAGTAAGTTTGGATCAGAGATAGTAGCCAATTACCCTAATTTTGGAATATATTCAACTTCTCAAGTGACATAGTAGCCAATTACCCTAATTTTGGAATATATTCAACTTCTCAAGTGACATAGTAGCCAATTACCAGCTAGCACAGGTCAGTTTGGATCAGAGATTTGAAGGGTAAATGCTATCCGGCCCACTTTATTGTCATTTAGTTGTTCTGATTAAAGACCAGCCCATGAGAGTTACGCTACATTATCAAATAGAAGCCCATGATGGAGCCCGATATTACTTTTTTTTTTTTTTTTTTGAGTTTGCCCCATCCGGTTCACCAGAGCTTAGCTCCGACTACATCCGCATCCGACCCGGGTTGCACACCTAGCTTATGGTGGGTGAGTCTCCCAACAAGAGTTTTTTGCATTCGGTGAGGCTCGAACTCGAGACCTCCCTTAAGCGACATCAAGCTGCTTACCACTTGAGCCAACTCTAGGGCTGTTCAATTTCGGATATCCGAACCGATCCGATCCGAAAATTCGGATATCCGAAATTTTCGGATCAGAGAAATTGCAATCCGAATCCGATCTGAAATTTTCGGATATCCGAATTTTCGGATCGGATATCCGGGTTTTCGGATCGGATAGTCGGATTTTCGGATCGGATAGTCGGGTTTTCGGATAGGGTAGTTAAAATTTTCGAAAAAAATCCGATCCGTATCTGATCCGAAAATCCGAAATTTTTTTCGGATATCTGATCCGAAATATCCGAAACCTTAAAAACCGGATCGGATATCCGAAATTTCGGATCGAATCATCGGATATTTCGGATCGGATATTTTTGAACACCCCTAGCCAACTCTTGTTGGTGAGCCCGATATTACTTACTTTTATGGATGTATCAACTCAATTGTGGTCTTGTTGGAACCAAAGTTGTTAAGGTCTTTCAGTGCTAGTTCAACCAAATCTCATTTTGTTCTTTAATTTAATAAAGGTGTAAAAAAAATAATGTTGCTAATAAAATTTTATTTACATTTTTTTTTTTTTGGCTATTATTTGCTTAGAACAATCACATTCAAGACTCAATTTTTGTTTTGAGTCATTAAAGCAAATTAAAAGGCGATTATACATTGGTGATGATTAATTTTGAGTCATACTATGATTAAACCAATATTTTGATCAGCCATGAGTTATTTTATGGGTTTGAATGTTTGATCATCATGAGACATGAAAAATTGGATTAAGAGTTAGGAATGTTGTGGTTAAAAGATGAAAAATTGACTCTACAATTTTAACAGAGTTGGTGTTATTACAAAAATGATACTGATGCAAATTGCAAGTCTTAAAAGACGTTTCTAAATATGTTGATGTGTCACGTAGTCCCTTTTTATTGCGCCACATCACCTCTTCAACATCTTATGATGCCACATCATCACTCAAACAATCTTAGCAATTACGCCACATCACCCAATAGACCAATTTTATTTCGTATATAAAAACACTAGTTTTGTGCCCCGTGCAATGCTCAGGTTGTTTATCGAATTTTAAAATAAAACTTTTTATTTAAAATATATGTTGTTTAAATTTTCTACTTATGTGTTAATAATCATTTTACAATCATACTTGTCCGTTTATGGGTATTAATAACGTACAACAAAAAGAACGGTCTTCTAACGTTGTGATCTTTTTCATTTTTACTGAATATCGAAAAGGCTGGTTACATGTTAAGATTTAAGAGAACGGTTATATAAAATCACAGGTGTCTTTGCTTTTTTCTATTATTTTTTTTTTCTTTTGTACGTCTCTAGATCCGCCATTTGTATAGAAATATTGGTATTTTATTGAAAATAAAATTCTAAACCAAAAGTATTATTGAAAACAACACTCTAAAATAATTTTTTATTCTACTAAATCTATCCAAATTTTATTGAAAATAAAACACTAAAATAAATTTTTATCCTACTAAATCTATCCAACTTTTTTTTTTTATCATATTCTACAAAAATTATATTCAAATAAACCCTACATGTCATATGTCATATTAATAATTAATTGTCGCCTACGTGGTGCGACGCTTGGCATTCCAACTTTTTATATATTAATAATTTTTAATAATTAAATGCCAAGCATTGTTGTCTCGTGTTATGACTAAAAATTTAGTTTTATATATTAGTTATATGATATGGATAGGGAGATTCAAAACCTCAACATTTTATACTAATAAAAGGTGACTATTTAACCATCTAAGTCAATTATTAACTATGTTATTAATATGTAAAAAAAAAATTATATAAATGCAAACCACATGATTCAATTTAAAAAATAATACTCAAATAATAACTCAATTTTTATTTGACAACGACAAATTCAGTTTTGAAAAGCCTATAATGAAATTTATCGATTACATGAGGACAACGCCCGAACTACTCAATAGTCACTGGTTTATTAAATAAAAAAGGTAATCTACAAAGTTATTAAATAAAAAAGTTATCCACAAAGTTATCAAATAAAAAACTTATCCGCAAAGTTATCCCATATTTGTATATTTTTTTGGAAATTTTGTGAAAAACTACCTGTTATATTCCAGAATTTGCAAAAAACTACCTATTAAAAAAAATGTTGTAATTGACTACCTAATTTTTGAAAAATGTTGTAATTTACTACCTTAGGCCGAAATATGAAGTTTGACCAAAATTGTCCGGCGTTGACTTGGTCACGTTGATTTGGGAAAGAAAGGGGTCATTAAGTGTCACGTGATGGTCACATGACCAAGTCAATACCGGAGAATTTTGGTATAACTTCATATTCCGGCATAAGGTAGTAAATTACAACATTTTTCAAAAATTAGGTAGTCAATTACAACATTTTTTTTAATAGGTAGTTTCTCACAAATTCTGGACTATAATAGGTAGATTTTCACAAAATTTCCTACTTTTTTTATGCAAAATACTTGTATACTTAATAACCTTGTGGATAACTTTATCAACCTAATTATTTGCTAATCTAGTTGTAATAAAAAAAAAAACTAGAAACATACACGCTGCATCTGGTAAGCGTAAAAATGTAAGATTGACAGTTCTAATACGTGAGAACGCAACTATGCGAGTCGCAACTTCATTTGTGCTTTCCAATGGAGCTTCTTTCCTTGAGATTCCATATGTTTGGACTTTGGTAGGAGTACTTGACTAAGTAAATCACAAATCAAAAAAGAAAAAGTACTCCCTCCGTCCCTTATTTACATTCATGCTTTTCATTTTGGGTGTTTTACAATTACATTTTACTTTCTCTTTTTAGTAGGTAAATTTTTGTCAAATATCTCCAAATGATCCCTAAATAGTTGTGATGTAGCATTACTTTTATTATTTTTCTGTTTTGCAATTAATGACACAGAAATTATAATTTTGGCACACACCCTTTTAAACATTCTGAATCCATGTGCAGCACTATACTGAAATATGATTGGTCTTTTTATTTTTCACCAAAAAATGTGATTGGTGTTTTTTTTTTTTTTTTAAAGAGGATTGATAACATGTGCTTCATTTAATATCATTCTATCTTTGTTTTATTCAAAGACAACAATAAATGTTTTGTAATTTCCACATTACTTTCCAATCATGGGTTTTAAGGTTACTCAAAATTCCTTAATTCTCGTGTAATTTTAGAAATAGGAATGTAAATAAGGGACGGAGGGGGTATGCATTTTAAATATTTTATTATTGTTTTAAAATTGTTGGTTTAATTTTATAATTGTTGCCTTGTTAGGGTTAGAGTAAGGTCTTGTTTAGTTCACCCTGTTTTTACTTATTTTTGAAAATATAAGTTCAGTTCATATCATCTTTTTTTTTTGTGCAGTGTTTTTATCGCTAAATATCTTTAATTTCGTAATGAAAAAATTATGAAAATCACATATTAATAAAATATACATTATTACGAATCTAAAAAGACCCCACTTGATATATTTTTTCTGTATAGATTATTGTATATTTAAAGTCAAAGTTTGATCAAATCTGACATTCAGATCAGATCAGACCAGATCAGTAAAAATAAAGTGAATCAAACAAGCCGTAAGACTCGCATAAATGCATAATAGAAACTTATGTGAGATGATCTGAAAGTGTTGCAAAATTATATATTGATCAGAATTTACCCTGTTACAATAATAACGTAATTTCAAGAATTTTTATAAAAATTGTTAATTAATCAAATAAGACAAATTATACAAAGTATGAATATAAAGTAAAGATACAATATTCCTAAGACTCTTAGGGGACGTTTGGTATAGATATTAGAAATGGAGTGATGAAAAGGAACCAAATAAGAGGGATGAAAAGAATTATTTATCACTTATCGATCTTTTCATTTGTTTGGTTTAACCGTGGAAAGAAAACGCTTAATCATAGCTCCTTTAATTTTTTGTTTTTGTTTGAGGAAGGTAAGGGTAATTGTTACCTTAGCTTTTAGAGAGGTAACAAATAGTAGAAACCATGATAATTGTTACCTAAATCTTATAACCAAACACTTAGTAATGATAATGGTTTAATTAAATCCATTCCTACCCAAAAAATACTCTAACCAAACATGCTCTTAGTAGATGAGACATTAATTAAGATCAACAAAGGAAGTAAGAGCAACACATGAAGGTTCGTTTTGTTAACACAAAGTATTTTAATTTACTAGGGCGGTAGCCAATAGCAAAGACCATTCAACTTGTCAAATTTCTCCCACCCTCATTTTGAGTATATATATATTTTTTTTCTAGCTTTCTTGGTATTTTTCACGAGGAGGTATATGCCGTGTACCGGATTTAACTTTTTGATTAAATTATTATATTTTTTTTAAAAAAAAAATGTGTTTTTCGTACGGCTAGCCACACTATGTAGTCGCTTATATAAAAATAAAGTAATCCATATAATCATAAGAAAGTAATCTCTATTATACTGACAAAATAACCCCTTAAACATGTTCACCAGTTGATACAATAAATTAAGTTCAAATAAGTAAATAATTGTAGACGAAATCAAATAAATTCAGATAAAATAATAATAATAAACAAAACTAGATGTATCAAACAGAGCCTTAAATATGTTCACCAGTTGATACATTTTTCAGCAATAAAAACTTGATTTGATTTTGTCATTTTTATTACAATTATATTTTACGATTTTTTTTTTCTTTGAATTATCATTATTTTTTATCAAACAAATTTAAAACAGTACAAGTACAACTTAGTAGAATCGCAGAAGTGTCGAATGCAATGAATATATGGCGAACATTTCCCTGGTATTAGGTTGATAATTTATTCTTGTAAGAGTTTGACTTTTACACTATTTATTTGCTTTACTTTAACTAGCTTTTATGATTTATATCTCAATAAAAATATAGTCATTTGAGATCGTTAAATTTGTCTCAATTTATACTATTCTGGTATCAAATGTGTATAATCTTTACATATTGATAATTAAAGATATTAGCAATTAAAATAAAGCATCTGCAAAAGTGTGAAAATAAAATATTGCAAGTGAAAAAAAACATAGGAAGTATTTATTTTTGGTGCAAATTACTTGAGTAATTAATGCTTGTTTCATCACAAAATTAGCATAGAACATAACCCTGGTTGGCTAGATAATTAATTACATATACTTAAGGTCATTCATTCCTTGTTCGAACCCCCTTTTTTTTTGCTGCATGATTTCCCCTTCTATTTTGATTTTGGTGTCAAAGAATTAGGGTTTCGATGCGAGTGCTTATATGAACTTGGTTAATCATATGGGACTAGGGAGATATACAAAGAATTTGTTAAAATTGTTAGATATACACAATAATTGTTCATTTATATCTCAAAATTGTGTAACTAACTACAAAGTCTTTTTAAGGGATATGAGGTTATTGAGTCACATTTATAAATTCTCTAGATTACAAATCAAAATCTATTTGGAAATAATTTTGTTGGTTCTTTCTACAAATATTTAATTACAATGAAAATCAAGAAATATACATTTTAAAAAAAAAAAATATAGCAATGGGTGTGGAGTAGTTTTTTTTTTATTTTTTATTCTTTTTTACTCCGTACTAGATTAATACACTATTAAAATTCGGTGAAATTGCGACCGTTTTTTTACGTCCGTCATTAAAACGGTCGCAAAATTTGAAATTTGCGACCGATTTTTACACAGTCGCAATTTTACGACCGTTTTACAGGCGGTCGCAAAGTTGCGACCGTTATTGGGCTTTAAAACGGTCGCAAAGGTGTTTGAACAATTTAAAAATAATTCTAAATAAAAAAAATCTTTTGCGGTCGTAAATAGCGCAATTTGCGACCGCTTTATGACTTTTTTTTAAAAAGAAGGGTATAAAACGGTACCCATACACCCAAACCCTAATCTTATTTCTCACGCACACTTCTTTTTCTTCCTTTTCTCCTCTTTTCTCTCTCTTCTCACACCTCTTTTTCTTCTCTTTCCTTTCTCTTTCTTCTCACGCACCTCCATCTTTGTTCTTTCCTTTCTCTTTCTTCTCACACACCTCCATCTCTATTCTCTTTCTTCTCACGCACCGGCGCTTCTTCGTCAACTGATTTTCCGAGGCTTCGCTTCTCCATCTTTCGGTTTTGTTTTTTCTTCTTTCTTTCTATGTTTTGTTCAGATTTTGGTCCAACGTGGTATTCATGGTCAAATTCGACCATAAAAATTCCAGATCTGGAGTTTTCATGGTCGAATTTGACCATATAAACCCAAATACGAAGCAATATTTGGAAAGGCATGTTGTTTTTCAGATTTTTTTTTTTGTTTGTTTTTGTTTATTTTCGATTTTTGTTGTTTTATTTCATTTTTTGTTCATATTTTTTTTTAAGTTTTTGTTCGAATTTTGTTGATTTTGTTCAAATTTTAAGGGTGGGTTAAGGATGTTTTCGTTGATTTTTTTTTTGAATTTCCTTGTTCATATTTTTTTTTTTGAATTTCGTTTATAGTGTTTTTTTTGTTTGATTTTGTTTTCATTAATTTTGAGCTCTCGTTGGTTTTGTTCGAATTTGTAGCATGGGTTTGAATTTCATTGATTTAGTTCGAATTTTAATTTTTTTTGGTTAAGGGTTGGTTTCGGTGGGCGACGGCAGAGGTTTTAAGGGTGGGTGGGTGGTGGTGGTGGGTAGAGTTTTTTTAGGGTAAAAGGGCGGTGGGGTATAGGTGGGTTTCTAATGGGAAGTGTTAGTGGGGCAGGGTAGGGCTGGGCGGTATAGGCTGTGAGGTACATTCGTTCTATTTTTTTAATTTTTTTTAACATTTAGCGATCGTTTTAGGCCATCGCGATTTATTAAATTTGCGACCACTCCTAATCCAGTCGCAATTACTAAATTTTGCGACTGTTTTAATACCGGTCATTGAAAATAAATAAAACGGTCGCAATATAATTTACGACGTCATTCAGTCGTAATTATGTTTTTTTGTGACCATGTAAATTACGACCACCATGTTACGACCGTCGACGGTCGCAAATATGTTTAGTGACCGTTTTCACTATTTTCAGCGACTGTTTGTGGCGGTCGCAAAAACCTTAATTTTTAGTTGTGAATAATTGTATGGTTTTGGGCCACATAATTAATCAGCTAAAGACACTGGACATTTCTTGTTTAAATCTATATCTATACTTATATATTAAAAAACGTTCGTAAAACAGAATATGTTACACATGTCACCTTTTTAAAGTCCAAATAAACATGACATGTCAGCAATATGTGCCACGTGTAACATGACATGTCACCTTCACAACAGGTAGTAGGTTTGACATCTAAAAAATGCGTATAACAAGACTTGAACTCGAGACCAACAAGTATTAATAAGTTACAAATCTTACCATCTTAGCATTTATTATTGTGTTTTTTCATCCAACAAAATTATAGTTAACTTAGATAAGATAATTAGTGTTTTATCATACCTTTTGTTTCATTATGTAATGATTGAGTTTGACAACTAAAAAAATGCTTATAGTAAGACTTAAACTCGAGACCAACAAGCCTTATTACTATCTTAGCCATTTATTTATTGTGTTTTTTTGTCCAACAACAAAATTATATTTAACTTAGATAAATAATTAGTGTTTTATTATGCTATTTGTTTTCATTATGTTATGATCATAAGACTTTAACAACTTAAATTTTGAAGTTACAATTTTAATTTTCTATTAAATAGTCAATAGTTTTTGAATGTCTTTAACTATATCATAACATATCTTATATTGAATATGGTTCTCAATATAAATCTTTTTTTAACTTATGAAATTTCAAGATGATTATCAAGACACTAAGAAAAAACGGTCGAACTTGATTAGTTAACTTAACAAGTACAAACTAACAAGTCGGAGCATCGCCCAAACCACACACTAGTTCTTCATTATATCTCTGGCATGATTTTTTCTATTTTGGTCAAAGGGGTTCGATTCAAGGATTTTTTAGGGAATTTTAATTTGATTCCGTATACGAACCTGGATTAGTCATATAACACTCTGGTGACATATTTGCTAAATATACACATATAAACATATTATTCACTTCAAAATTGCGTAACCAACTACTTCGTATATGATAAAGTCTTAATATAGGTTAGGACCGAGCTTAGGACTCTTAAAAGGTTACTTAGTCACATTTTTTATTAGTGCCAAATAAAGAATTTTAACCTTGGTAATATTTGATTAATAATAGCAAATGATTAACTAATATAATGAAAACACACTCATTCTAATCTACTCATGAGAGATTTAAAAAGTTTGCCAATATTGTATATGGCGTGTCTTTCGTTTATGCCTTTACACAATGAATACACATTAGGTACCATTTGACCCTTTGTTTATTTTATCTTTGATTACTTTTCTAAAAATAAAATAAACAAATTATGTTTGATTACTTAGTAGGTGAGTGCATAGTATGAAATCAAAGGAAAATCAATATCAATATTTAATATTTAGTAATTGAGAATGACATGGAAATTGAGCATTAACATAAAAAAAGTGTGTGACATGAAACATAAACTTTGTTTCACTTTTTGAATGTACTCCTTAGCTTTTGCTGCATAATAATAATAATAATAATAATAATAATAATAATAATACTTTCTCCGTTTTATTAATATTGCAATAATGGACATTTTGCACTATTCATCACTCTTGTTTGACCATATAATATGATTTATTCGTTAAGCAAAATATAGTCATGTAAGATCTTGTTGGATTCGTCTCATAAAATACTTTCACAATATCAATTTTTTATAATTTTTACTCTTACACAATTTAGATATTTAGCATATAAAATGTGTTTTAGGATGCGTAATTTCATTCTTGTTGCAATATTAATAGAACGGAGGAAGTAATAATATAATAACAGTTCTAATAAAACATATGCGTTAATTATGTAGGAGTGGACAGAATCAGACAATGTAATGCTTCCATCAATAGACGGAGTACCATTTGATTATATTTTTTCAGAACAAACCACTTGTTAACTACACGTATTAATATTGACTACTCGTAGAATACTTTCGTGAATCTCGAGCTAATATAATAATACTAAGCACGACTTTAAGACCTAAATTAAGTCCTATAAGTAGAGTAATTTCCCTAGCTAATTATCGCAAATCGCAATTAAGCAACTAACACTCCATCTCACAAAACACAAAATGAGGGTGTTAAACGTAATAATGCTCAAGCATTTCTTCCTCTTCCCATTTCTGTTAGCCTCGGCTTGTGCTTTATCTTCACCCCCCTCCGTCATTATCGTCGGCGCCGGAATGTCAGGTACGTACTATGTACCATACCTTTGTACATTATTTACTAAATCTTAGTATAACTATGTACTTGCAATAATACATTTGCGTTTGCATCATGCTAGATTGATAGTACAATTTTTTTTTTTCTTTTTTTTTTACTGGGTAGTACAAATTATAATTACTAGTACTCCATTTATTATATTTGATTTAGTTTTCACGTTACTAGTGAGTAGTGATGACCTAGTATTAAACCATAATGAGCGCAAAAATTAACATTATTGTAGGAGTGTTGTGCCCTTAAGCACGTACTATCATTAGAAAAATGGCGTAAACATACTAATATTTGAAGCATTTATTTAATTTCTAGGGATTTCGGCGGCAAAAAGACTTGAAGATGCAGGGATCAAAGATTTCCTTATACTAGA
This sequence comes from Chenopodium album, assembly GCF_948465745.1. Classification (NCBI taxonomy): domain Eukaryota; kingdom Viridiplantae; phylum Streptophyta; class Magnoliopsida; order Caryophyllales; family Amaranthaceae; genus Chenopodium; species Chenopodium album. Next base: position 5,431,342 of record NC_137844.1, on the reverse strand, counting down.
GGCAACCGATAGAATCGGTGGCCGAATCAAGAAGACTCAATTCGTAGGACATACAGTTGAGATGGGAGCAAATTGGCTTCATGGAGTAGGAGGTCCAAAGAGAAACCCTCTTTATGAAATGTCTAAAAAAATCCACCTTAAAAAATTTTACTCCGACTTCAACAATGTCTCACTCAACACCTATAAGCAAGAGTACGTAATAATTTAACATGTACATTAAGGATATTTTTTTCATTTGATGTTGTCTAAAATTATTTTATCTTAACTTAAGTTATTTTGTTTAATTAAATTTAGCTTCTTTTATTTTATATAAAATCAAGTTATACGGAGTATTATTTTGTTTGAACTTATTTCATTTGAAGTTTGAATTCATTTTTCCTAAACTTATTTTAATTAAATATATTATTTTAATTAAATATATTATATATGTATTTATATTAGTTAAAGGTGGGCATGGGTCGTGTCGGCACGGGCTCGGCACGGTACGGCACGGCGGCCCACTTCTAGGCCATGGGCCGTGCTGTGAACAAAAAAAATTGAAATTCGGCACGGGCACGGCGAGCGGCACGGTCGTCAGCCCGTGGGTCGGCATGCCGGCATGGCCCACCAGCCCGGCACGTGGCACGGCCCATGCCCACCTTCATTTATATAAATTTATTTATATAAACTTATTTGATTAAATAAACTTATTTAATTAATAAATAAATAAGTTTATTTTTATAAACTTATTTAATTAAGTTTATATAAACTTAAACATAAATTATTTATATAAACTTAATTAAATTAAAGTTGTTCAAAAAAAAAATATATTAACATTAACATTAATATAACCATAATTTAATAACATTTTAATATAAACTTAAGTTGTTCAAAAAAAATATATATATCGATTTTTTTTATATACATATATATATATATATTTTTTAAAAAATACGGCCCGCTAGGCACGTGTCGTGCCGGGGATGGGATGTGCCAAAATTTGGCACTGCACAGCACGGCCCGCCGCAAAGCTGGCACGGTACGGTCCGACACGAGCCCCACCCAAACACGGCCCGGCACGACACGATGCCCATATTTAATATTAGTCTTTCTTGACTTATTTTGTTCAACTTATTTGTATTACTCTGTTTATATATATTTATAACTAAAATAAGATAAAATATATTTAAATAAGATGAAATAAACAGATTCTAAATACGCTCAAAATAATTGATCTTAGCATTATATATTATAGATTACACAATTACATATGTAACCTAACCTTATTATTTATTTATTTTTTTAAATGCATAGGGGTGGAAGGTACAAGGAAAATGAGGTAGATGCTGCGTTTAGTAAAGCAGAAAAAACATTAGACGATGGTGAAAAGCTCTCAAAGGTTTTGAATTCGAAGAATAATGGGGATGATATGTCCATTTTGAGTCTTGAACGCCTCCGGAAAACGTAAGTAATTATAAATTAAATAATACTTCTAATTACTACGTACTTAAAATTCTTTATTTAGAGTATATATTTCCATCAATTTTTAACATTACAATTTACAAATCGGGATGAATAACATTGGCTGTATTAATATAAGTATCATAGTATGAGTAACTTTTGGCTGTTCACGTGAATATATATTAGAAACGAATAACATTGGCTGTCCAATAAGTAATAAGGGTTTTCCCACAATCCCATTGGCTGTCTAATAAGTAATAAGGGTTTTCCCACATTCCCACGTACAACCTTTACAAGAGTTAAACATACATAAGGATTCAAAGTTTTGGTTTTTTCACCGTTAAGGACCTTTTTTTTTTCACCTTTAAGGACTTCATTAGTCAAAAGTTAACTACACTAGTTAGATTAGTGAGTTGTTTAGATTAAAAAATAATAAGAAGAAAGAACAAAAGCTAAACCTTTAAAATTTTCACTTATAAGGACTTAGCCATCTTTTTCACCTCTACACTTATAAAAAATAAGAAAACTAAAGGCAAAATATTTGGAAGATTATAATGACATATAAGTTAAAGTTTCATAGTAGATCGATTTCTTGGATGAATAAAGGGCTAATTTTTGAATTAAAATGCTTGATATTGGTCAAGAGTTCTTTTGTTATTATTTCGTACACTTTGGATAAAAGCAAAAAAAATTCATGAAGATATATAACTTGCTATAAGTGTTGAGTATTCGTACAAATGTTGATTTTAAAATTATAAGAGTCGATTTTAACATTGATACAACTGTTGGTTTTAAAATTCTTTGCTAAAATATATTTTTATCAATCTTAAAAAGCCCTCCTTCCTCTAACTTCCTTTATTGAAATAGTGGGTTTAAATTAATTATTAATAGATGTAATTATATAATTAAAGAAGTTTAAAATTTTTTATTATATATATTTCAATAAATAAGTCAAATTATTAGATTCAAAAAAAAAAAAGTCAAATTATTTAACAGGAAATATATTTAATTAGCAATAAATCAAGAGGTGTTGCTTATTAGAATAACATAATGGTTTGTCAAACAAAATAAAAACACAAGAGATAGAGTACATTTGTAGGTTATTTATGTTTTATTTCTTTTAAGTATAATAGCTGAATTATTAATATTATAATAGCTTAAAATTATAACTATTATGCAACAGGTACTTTTGAATTTTATGTATTTTTTTCGCTTTTATTAATAAACTCAAAAAATATAAATATTACTATATTAACATTTGAAAAGTCAACCTATGGTTAAAGGTGAGTTAAGTGACCAAAAACCTTAACTCAGGTCCTTAAAGGTGAAAAAAAAACCCTAAAGTCCTTAAAGGTGAAAAATGCAAAAGTTTAAGTCCTTTTATTAGCTTAATTCACCTTTACAACTTACAAAGGAGGAAGAAATAAGATAATGCTTCAAAAATATTTCGGTGTACTTGCCTTATATTAAAAATATAAAATACTCTCTTTGTTTTCTAAAGTTGTTTTATGTTGATTTTAAATTGGTAAAGTATAAATTTGATTATCAAAATTCAAAAACTTAATGATTTATAATAAGTAAGATTAAAAAAAAGTTAATATTTTAAACACTGATACAAATCCAATAGTAACATAATTTCATTTTATTTTTATGTTTTGTAATAAAATTAGTTTATGGTTAGAATTAAAAAATAGGAATAGTCCACAAGTTTGTGATATACTTTAAAATTGTTTACGTAGTAGGTGAACAAAAAACAAAATAAAACAAAACAAAACAAAAAAAAGACTTTAAAGCATATATGATTGATTCTTTTTGATAGAGGATGCAAATCAAACACTTGCAAATTAAATTTTTTTTATAGAATATTAGAATATATAGAGTAGAATATATCTACTCCTAATTCAAAAACAAAATTTGTACAACTCCCTCCACTATATTCCTTAATAATTAAGAATCTTTTGTTCACATGTTCTAGTTCTTACTACTATGTTTTATAATAGATTGTAGTGAAAACCCTTTCCTCTTCACACTTTTTTTTTAGATCTTAGATGAGTATACAAAAGTAGCTTTTGGAAAGTTCAACGTAACTTATCACATATATAATAATATACCAAGTATTTTAACATGAAGTATATAAATTAAACAATGAGGCCTAAAATAGAAATGTTAAATGGGGGACATGATTATGAAAGAAAGATTTAGATAATTAGTTTCATTTAAAAAAAAAAGATATCTTTAATTTTATATTATAATCTTGTTGAAACTCATGTAGACCCAATGTGAATTATTCCTCTCATTAGCTTTGAAATTAATTTCTAAGGACATTTACAAGTGAGATGGCCTGGAGTCATATCACATCATAAAAAAGTTATTCAGTGGTTCTTGTGGGTGCGGCCTAAATCCTTATAACAATTGATAATACTTGTACAGTTGTATATTAATCTACGAAGTATTTACAATGGTGAAAAGTTGATAAAACTATGTTTAATAATGACAGTGATCCAAGAAGTACCCTAGAAAAAATGGTGGATTTCTTCACTTTCGATGGAGAACAAGCGGAGGCACCAAGGGTAACAAGCTTGAGGCATGTACTACCAATGACGGAGTCCCATGATTTTGGTGAAAATTCATATTTTGTAGCTGACTCTAGGGGTTTTGAGAGCTTGGTTCATCTTATTGCCAAACAATTCCTCTCCTTCAAAAATGGTGCTATCATTGATCCAAGAGTCAAATTGAATCAGGTTCGTACTAGTGTACTACTCTAAAATTTTATCAATAATATGATACAGACTTTTAGCTAATTCTCGACGTCAATTAATTTATTACTACACCTATGGATCATAATATCAATAACATTATCTTTCAAAAAAAAAAAAAGGTATTATTATATTACTTAAAATAATACTCCGTATTAAGTATGGAATGCATGACAAAATCACAAGTCGATCGATATAATTGATGTTAATTTTACTTTAATATTTCCACATTTAGTTCTCTTATCAAACGCTCTCAAGATGCTAAATAACTTTTGCCCTATTTTTTATTAAGGCTTAACTTGTACTTCATATTTAATACTCCGTACAGTATATTAATTAAGGAACTTTTTTTGGGAGTATATTAATTAAGGAACTTGGCTAGATCTTTCTTTCCTAAACAAATTATTACTCCATACTACGTATTATTTACTAATGTCGACATTAAATCCCAAATCATTTGAATTTAGTCATGTTACCGTATTTACAATATCTTATCTTACTAAATAAGTGCATGCAACTTGAATTTATTTACTCGGTTTTTAATTTATTTATTTTTTTACGGGAAATTTATTTATTCATTTATTTGTGTTTTATAATTTTTTATGATAAGCAACTTCAAATGTATTCTCTTATCGAGAATGTCAGAGAAATAAACAATAAAAAATAAAATCTGTAGTGTTATATCCATCATTCCATGATTCCATCCACTATGCTAATTATATTCTCCGTAATTAAGAAGTACATAAATCTAATATTAAGGTATTTAATTATACAGGTTGTCACAGAGATTGACCAGTCAAAAGGTGGAGTAACGGTAAAAACGGAAGATGGGAAGCAATACCATGCCAAACTTGTTATTCTCTCTCCTAGCCTTGGTGTGTTACAAAGTGAACTTATCACCTACAAACCACAACTTCCTGTAAGTTACTAATTATACAACTAAACTTATTTTTACCAATGACTTTTTTTAAAAAAAAAACATATCTCGTGTAATCGTTGTATATATTTGAGATCAGTAATCATATACGGAATTGTTTATAATAATGACAATCCTGTTGAAATAATAAAATAGAGATGAGTGCAGGGAAAGAATAATAAAGGTTGTATTCAATCCATTTAAAATTGTACTACATTGCAACATTTATATAGTGCAAAATATAACTAAAAATAAGGAACATAATCCCATGATCATTGATCATGCTAACATTAACCCCCACTAAACTAACCCACTACTATTATGACTCCACTAACATTAGGAGTTAACTAACCACTAACAATTTGAAGCAAATATTCCAACACACCCCCTTGCTTCAAATTGGATTACAATGACTATTCGATTTTCATGCTTGATCTCGACGAAATTTTCTTTTGCTTTTACAGCATTTTGTGATGCACATCTCATCACCCACACAATTTTGATGGTGCACATTATCACCAACATGATATTCTCGGAGCACTTCTCTCCGCACAACTAATCCTCGACATTTTTTTATTGATGCACTTCTCATCAATTACTTGATCTTGTTGATGCACATTATCATCAACTTACATTCAATGGAGCATATCTCTCCATTAACTCTCTTTGACATTGTCCTCCAATTGACCATGTCACCTTGCATCATACCAAACATCTTTGGTATTATCTTGGAAACCATCTATGCATTGATTACGACTTCCACACCTTCATGGGCTAAAAGGGAACCCATCAACACACCACACTAACCATTACTTCCATGGTTAAACACACAAAAAAATACTCACAAAAATATTTCACTCGAAAAATATTGCTCTCAAACAATGAGATCAAGCTGCGTTGCTTGTCTCCTTACTCGATATTTTTTTTTAATACTCTCTATCTCTCTCTCTCTCTCTCTCTTTTTTTCTTTTTTCTTTTCTTCTTTTCCTTCCTTTTTTTTTTCTCTTATCCCGGATCTAACCTGAAGCTCTTGATACCATGTAGAAACTATAAGGAGAGATAGGAGAAAAAATATTTGATGATCTCATTGATTGATTGCATATAAAATAAGCCTTTATATAGGCAACAAACAAACTAACTTAAGCTAAATCAAAGGAAATAAACGTGAGATCATGCCCCACTAAACTTACTGCTATGATGCTATCCTAATTCTTAGATAATGAATTCTAGGATTCTAACTGACAAAAACCACTAACTTATTAATCCTAATTTCAAGCAAAGTCAAAACAACAACTTTGAATCATTAATCCCATGATACATCCAACATACCCCCTTGATTAAAGTTCATGTCATTCACTAATTACCAACCTGTACTAGAAAATAGCAACTAGCTATTTATCATGATGTTTGGAGCATCAATCAACACTCCCTTTGCTCCAAAGCATGCCTTCTTGCTAAACACCCGATTTTGATTTTGCCTTGGATTACAACTTGAACTTGACGTACTTCAATCTCAACATAAACACTTAACCGCACACTCGACTTTAGAAGAACTTGCTCTTGCCCTCTTCAAATTCCACAACACTAATACTTTACTTCATATTTTTTCATTAGCTGGCGTGTTGTATATTATATATATATCAATATATATCAAGTAGTTCTTGTTACAAGAAAATATACGGAGTACATGATTTATTTATGTAAATGTTGTACACGTACGTACTTGACTTAAACAGCTATGGAAGAGGCGCGCAATCTCAGAGTTTAGCATAGGAGTTTATACCAAGATATTCCTCAAGTTTCCTCGAACATTTTGGCCTGTTGGCAACGGCACTGAATTTTTCTTTTATGTTCATGAACGAAGAGGATATTACGCGATTTGGCAGGTACATTATCAATCAAAATGTTTAATTAGCTAGATGATAAAATGTTTAATTAGCTAGATGATTAAAGTTGTGCGTGATTAATTAATTAGTATAATTAATTACGTGCTAATAAAACAAATTGCAGCATTTGGATAATGAATATCCAGGATCGAACGTTATGTTTGTAACATTAGCAGACGACGAGGCTATAAGAGTAGAGCAACAATCTGATGAAGAAACAAAAGCGGAAGCAATGGAAGTACTGAGAAAAATGTTTGGGAAAAACATCCCTGAAGCAACAAATATTATGATTCCTCGTTGGAAATCTGATAGATTTTACCGTGGTTGTTTCACTAATTGGCCAGTTGGCTATCCTCAAGAGCGCCATGACCAGTTGAGGGTAAGGTTTTTTTTTTTTTTTTTTCCTCTTATTACTCCGAACTATTTTATTTTACCACCGCTAAATTATAGTCGCAATTAATCTTATAAAATACGAATGTACACCCGGTCTTGACCGGGAGCAAGGATTTGACTACGCTTGGGCAAATTATTGCCCGGGCGTACTCTAAACTCTAGCACAATAAAATTAAACGTACTTGATAATTTTAGATTTACACTATAATGATACCCTTAATTAATAAGTATATGTGATTGTATATGTGATTAATTACACATGTCTGATTTGATTATTTATGAAAAGATTGTTTACTAAACTGTTTTTATTTGTGGTTGGTATAGGCTCCATTTGGTAAAATATACTTCACAGGAGAGCATACACACCCAAAATTATTTGGATATGCAGACGGTGCATATTATTCAGGTACTTTCTCGCTAATTAATTAATAGGACCGTGTCAATCAATTATTGTACGAAGTATTGTATTATTTTTCTCGGCCTTTTATATCTAAATGTTGTTTCAATTTTAATAACTTTTTTTTTTTAAAAAAACGAACAATCACCCGTTAAAATAAAAACAACATTTAAAGACGAGAACGTAAAAGTAATCAGCTTGTTGATTTACAAATCACGTGGGATATGATTTTGCAGGTGCTGATACTGCAAAGGATGTAATAAAATGCTTGAGGAATAAGAGTTGCAGTGGATAACTCCAAACAAGAATAACTATGGATTTCTGTCCTTAATCAATTATTACGGAGTAATTAAATTCATTAATATTCCGTACTATACTAATTAATTAACCTCAATTATGTCTCTGGAAAAGAGTTTTGAGGTTGCCAATCTAAGTGTCTTTATAAAAACAAGGCAACAAGCTAAGATGTCGATCTCATCTCAATTTTCGATATGATTTTTTTATGAAACTTTCTTTATTGTCAATTTGTCATTGGAGTACTACTAATTTTCCTATATTCGTATTTATGTGTTCGAGAATTAATTTAGGGTTTTTCTATTAATAACCCTCTTTTAATTTTACTTTTCAATGTTGTGTCCCTCCCTATTTTAATTTTCATACCGTAACTCCCAATTACGTTTTGTTTGCATACGATAACCTTGTCGTTATTCCGTCGTTAACAAATTCCATTAGTGGGACCGTTTCTCTACTCATTAATTTTTTTTAATTTTTTTTATTTTCGTGCTTGAAAATATCCCGTTAAAGGTTTTGGGGGTTATTTTGGTCTTTAAGAACCAAATTAAGCTCAATTTGGCAAAAAAATAATATAAATGCCTCATTTTACATATTAAAAATGTAAACACGCAAATTGAAACATTTTTTTGGTTCCTACTGGTAATTAATCTCAATTATGTCTCGATCTAGAATAGAGTTTTGATGTGCCAATCTCAGTTATCAATGTGAAATTTGTTTATTAAACTGTCTTAAATGTCAATTTGTTATTGGAGTACTAGTGATTTTCCTATATTCATATTTAGGTGTTTTGAGAAATAATTTTAAGGGTTTTTTCTAAGCTATATATGCCCCCCAAGTTTTTCGGTTTCCAAGTTGTACCCATGCATTTTCAAAGTTATAAGTTGTGCCTTTCATCACACGATATTTTATCAATAATATCTTTTGACAGCCATATTCGTTAACGAAAGTTAAGTTATTTTATCAACAATGGTGTCATGGCGTTATTAATTTGACACGTGTCCCGTTCTAATTGGTTTAACACTTTAAAAAAAATTTAAAAATCAGAAAATAAAATAATAAAAAAGGTTATTGTTAACGTAAAAGGTTATTGTTAATAAAATTAGTGAGGTTGAGGGCACAGCTTAGACGTTTGAAAAGGCATAGACACAGTTTAGAAATCGAAGAAATTTGGGGGCATGACTTAAAAAATATGGTTGTCATAGAAATTAACCCATGAAAAGGTAGTGTGAAATGAAAAACGGAAGATGAAAATTTAAGAAATATCATATCTTCTCAATTAGCCGACCTTGTTATTCTGACTCCCAGCATTGGTGTACTGGAGAGTGACCTTATTGTCTTCGAACTTAATTAAATTTCTTGTACGGTTGTTGTATGGGATGATATCTGGGCATGACCGATATCTTGCCAAAGCACATGACCAGATCATAAGAAGATGCTGATATGTTGCAGAAAGAGGACATGTCGGCCTGCCGCAATTTAACACGTGGCAACAGAAGCTCGACACTTGGCACAAAAGGTTGTGCATGGGTGAAAGCCACCTGTCGAGGTAGATTACTATAAATAAGTAGGTAAGACCTCATTAATGAGGATATGAATTACACACACACTCTCTCTCTCTCTCTCTCTCCCTACTTCCTCTCTCTTACTTATCTTCTTTTCTCAAACACTTTCTGACTTTATCATCGGAGTGGTTATCCCCGGATCACCCCGGGGTTAGCTAACTTCTTCTCATTGTGTAGGTTCTCAGCTTGCCGATAGGAGTATCAGAATCTCAAGTCCGAGTTCTTGGAGGGGTTGGGATTAGACCGAAACAATTTGGCGCTAGAAGGAGGGGTATAGTTCTGAGACTGATAGGGCTGAGTTCTGACAACCTATAGTTCTTGCCAACGACAGAAAAGTTGCAAAGGAAAAGATAAGTGAAGCTTTTAGGAAAACGGCAATTACAAAGGACTATTGTCGTCGTGCGAAAAAGTTCTTTAACTTACCTGATGGGTACGAGTTGTCTCTCCCTCCATCTGGAGCTTCAGTGTTGGATTGTCCAGCTGGTTCCGTGGCTGTTTACATGAAACACTTGGATTTTGGCCTCCGTTTTCCTCTACATCCCTTTGTTGCTAAAATCTTGAAGGCTTGGAACGTTTGCCTGGTTCAGTTAACCCCTCAAACTATTCGTGCCGTTATTGCTACAGTTTGGGTTATGCTATATCGGAACTTCCCTCTAACCCTTAATGTATTCAGGCGGCTTATTACCCTAAAGAGAGATGGTCAATCAGATGGGTGGTGGTCTTTATATACCCAACCTCACAAATATACCGTCCATCCTAAACTATCTAGCTGCAAAGGTTGGAAGGATAAGTTTTTCTTTATGTCAGTCCCAGAGGATTTTCCTTTGAGGAGAACTTTTTTCAAGCCTCATCCCCATTTTGATTCAATCCCCGAGAGAGATCTCGGGAAGCATGAAGAAAGGGCTGTCAATCACTTTGACATCTCTGAACATGATGAAGGCGACGGCAAGGTCCGTCTAATTCCTGCGGTGTGGGTGTCGAATGTGAGTTACATTCTGGGCAACGCGCCGAGAGTCCGTCTAATTCCTGCGGTGTGGGTGCCGAATGTGAGTTACATTCTGGGCAACGCGCCGCTATCTCGTGTCGGTCTTTGTTGGACTGACCAGCATGGTATAGCTTATCCCTCTTAGTTTTATTACTCTTATTCACTAATTATTCATTTTCTTATTTTCATAATGAAAACGGCGTAGTTTACTTGTTTAGTGTTACCTTCCTTACCCTTTTATTATTTTTTTTTATATATTCGCATTTAACTAATTGAATTTACATTCCTTTTTACCAGGTATTGATAAGTTGGATAACAGACAACTCGGCCTATCTTCTGACGGGACAAGGGTTATCAGGCGCTGCCCCAAAGCTTCCGACCCCTACGATACTCTTGCTTCCGTTTGCGGGCGTGCTCCAGCTATTAGTGCCAAGAGAAGAGCTGAGATCATGGCCGATGAAAATGCCAAGAAAAGAAAACTAACACCTCTAGCCAATCGGCGAGGTGGCATTGTGATCTCTAGCCCCAGGAAACCTGAAGGGCGGGCCGAAAAGAAAAAGGATCAATCGGCGCCCGAGAAGAAGAAGGACCAGTCGGTGTCTGAAAAGACCCCGACTGCCAACAAAGCTAAAAGCCCTGAGGCCGTTGTGAAGAAGGTTATTCAGGGTATTGAGATCAAAGATCTCACTTCTGCTGAATCTCCCCATCAACCTCAGGCAACCACCGCAATTGCTCCTACAACGGTTAGGTCGGATTCCAGCATCCCAGCCTTGACTTATCGGTCCAATCAATGGATTGAGCGTGTTTCTGGAAGGTTTCCAGATGAAGTTCTGAAGGGGTTTGCTGTCCCTCCCGGCCATTCCGGCGACCGTTGGAAACCTGCTATGGATGTCGGCCGGAACGAATCTATGATAACCGATGACCCAATGCAAGGTGGGAATCTCGGTTATCGGCTGTTGAGCAATTTGACACTGCCAATGGACATACCCGCTGGTCCAATCGGCCCCCTTGCTGCTACCCACATGCACAACATGATGAAGGTACATATATATATTATTATTTTATTTCTTTATATATATATTTTTATGTAGCGTTCTCGGCTTCCCTATTTTTACTTAAATATACATTTTATAGGCCGTCATGTCTGGCACAGAGCTGGTTGAGATGTATCGTTACTATCAGGAGAAACATCATCAAGCCTCCGCCAGCGAAAGTGCTATGCAGGAAGTCATCAAAAATGCTGAAAAAGCTTTGGATGACTTAAGGAAAATAAAAGAGAAAGACGACAAAGAGATGTCGGAGCTGAAGGTCAAGGCAGGAAGGGTCGCCAATCTCGAGCTAGAGGTGCAGAGTTTAAAGACTCAGATCACTGAGAAAGATAAGGCCATTGAGCGGCTTCCCTTAATTGAAAAAGATCTTCAGGATGCCAGAGTTAAAATTAAGAGCCTTGAAGAAAAGGTTCAAAAAATGGAAGCCGACAAACCTGGTATCCGTCGGAGAGCGGTTGGCCGTTATCTAGCCTCCGATGAGTTCTGCTCCAAACTCCAAGATCGTTTTGATGGAGGTTGGACCGCTGCTCAGAGATGTATTGCCCACGCCGCCGGTTGGAAGAAGGATGATTGGGCAAAAGTTGAAAAGGCTTTCGGCGAGGAAGCCTACAAGATCCCTTCTGGCTTTGAGGCGCAGCAATTTTCTGATGAGGACTTGTATAACCTGGCGCCAACTGTTGATGACGGCCCCAGCAATCCCAGCATTTTGGATTCCCCAGTGCCTGAGAATGCTCAATCTTGAAGGGGCGGGCAGTCATCACCGACATCCTCTTGTGGGTCTTGTATCATTGGGCCTTACCAGCCGTAACTCTTTTATTGTCTTTTGTATGTATGAACATGTTTTGGCAGTGCTGTTTTATCGGCATATACCCCTTTTTGTGGTGATGCCTGTCGATTTGTTAATTTTATCTGTTGTGTAAACTTATTTTTGTTTTTACTGTCTGCCGATTGTCTACAAAATTCTACACTTTTATCATAACTGTGTTGTTCTTTACTTATCATTTTCTAGTTTGCCTGTTTTTAAACAAGGTTATGATAATCATGTTGCCTTGCCTTGCTAGTTTTCAACGCATAAAAAATTGCAAAAAATAATTGCTTACCTAATGCTTTGTCTGAAATCCGAAAACTTCCAGTTGGAAACCTTTTTAAAGACGCCAGCTTCCGAAGATACCAGATCTAAAACCTGGCTCGAGAAATTGCATATAAAAATTACCAGCATACTTTAAAAACTTATCAGCATACTATGGGTATCACAACGCATATGAACGCCATATCATTCCTTGTTCCCCCCAGTGTACATAGTTCACGTTAGAGCTATGCACACTGAGCTGCGAACAGTTGTTTCTGGTTCAGATTATAACATTGATCACCTACTGCTGTGTTGTTTTAGCCAGTTAGGTACCCTCTCGGCGATCATTTTCTGAGCTACGCCTCATGTCGGCATATACTCGAATTGATTTGGCCGGTATTTATATTTTGAACCAGCAACCTCATGAGTTAACGTATACAACTGATCAGGTTGTATAACTGTTATCTTCATGGAAGCGGTTTTGAGCTGTCCGTCCCATTTAACGATGTTCTGTTAAATGGAGGATGCCTATTTCATTGCGCATTGTCTGAATACTTCTTCATTCATCACTGACATCAATATCAGCTTCACATTAAAAATGTTTGTTACACATAATATTTCTTTAGTACAGCTGAATTCCATACATTCTTTAGAGGTGTTCCATCCATAGTTTCCAGGTAAAATGACCCTTGGATGACGACATCTCTAACACGATAAGGCCCTTCCCAGTTTGCAGTCAGCTTCCCGTCTTCATTCCCCTTACCGGTTGCTGCGGTTCTTCGTAATACCAGATCTCCTTTACTTAACGACCTATATGATACTCTTCTATTGTAGGCCCGTGACATTCTTTCTTTAAAGACAGCTGACTTAACTGCTGCTTTTTCTCTTAACTCTGGCAAGAAATCTAACTGTTGCCGTAGGAGTAAATCATTTTGATCTGCACAGTAATGCTGAGTCCGGAATGTCGGCAACCCGACTTCTGCTGGTATGACTGCCTCCGTTCCAAAAACTAGAGTATAAGGGGATTTACCTGTGGCTCCTCTCATCGTTGTCCTGTTGGCCCATAATATTTCTGGTATCAAATCTGCCCATAAACCTTTTGCGTCTTCGATCTTTTTCTTAATTGCCGTTATTATCTGCTTATTTGCTGCTTCTGCCTGGCCGTTAGACTGTGGGTGGCATACTACTGCATAAGCAAATTTTACCTTATACATCATTAAGAGATCTTTGACTGGCTTACAGTCAAATTGAGTTCCATGATCAAAAACCATCGCCATCGGCAACCCGAACCTCGTGAAGATGTTTTTCCATATAAACTTTTTCACCTCCGATGCCGTTATCTTCGTTACTGGTTCTGCCTCTATCCACTTGGTGAAGTAATCAATTCCCACTATCAGATATTTTCTTCCACCTGTGGCTGATGGGAACGGGCCTACTATATCCATTCCCCATTGGGCAAAAGGGACTGGATTCAATATCGGAGTTAGATCATTTGGGGGCAAGTTGATAACTGGAGCAAACTTTTGACACTTTTCGCATTTTTTAACATAAGCCAATGCATCTGCATTCATTGTCGGCCAGTAGTATCCTCTTCTCATTGCCTCTCTGGACAAGGCTCTTGCTCCGAGATGGTTACCACAGCTTCCCTCGTGCAATTCTTCTATTAATCTTGTCGATTCAAAATCTGTTATGCACCTTTGCAACGGCAGTGAAAACCCCCTTTTGTACAACTGGCCTTGGTACATAACGAACCACACACTGTCCTTCCGTAACCTTTTCAGCTCCCCTTTATCTGTTGGCCCTACACCATGAACAATGTATGCCAGTATTTTGTCATACCATTGGTCCCTCACTTCAACACAACAGACATCCACCGACATCTCATCTATGCTTCTCTGTTTTAAAATCTCAACCATAACTGTTCTTTCTAAGTCATTGAAGCTTGAACTTGCCAATCTTGCCAGTGCATCTGCTTGAGCATTTTTCAATCTCGGAACCAATTTGATCTCAAAGTACTGCAACTGAGCTGCTAACTGCTTCATCTTCTCCAAATACTTGACCATTGCTGGCTCTCGAGTTTCGTACTCTCCACTAAACTGGCTCGATACCAGCTGAGAATCAGTTGTCAAAACTAGACGTTTTGCCTCTGCCGCTATTGACAGCTGCATTCCAGCTACTGCAGCTTCATACTCGGCCTCATTATTTGTTGCCTTGAACTTAAATTTCATGGCGTATTCAAACATTTTTCCATCTGGAGCCGTTATCACAATTCCAGCCCCTGCCCCCGTTGCTGTGGCTGATCCATCAACTGATACTTGCCACGTTCCCAACTCCTCTTCTTCATCTGTATATGTGGTCTCAACAATAAAGTCTGACAATGCTTGAGCCTTGATTGATGTTCGAGGCTTATAACTTATTTCGTACTCCGATAACTCTACTGCCCATGTCAGTAGTCTACCAGATGTATCCATTTTTCGCAGTGACTTCTCCAAGGGATGATTAGTGAGTACCTCTATCGGATGTGCATCAAAGTAAGGCCTCAACTTCCTGGCTGCCACTATTACAGCTAACGCCATTTTCTCTATAACTGGATATCTGCGTTCTGCCGCATTCAAGACATGGCTGATAAAGTAAATCGGTTGTTGTTGTCTCTTCCTTTCCACCAACAAAACGGCCGCTACTGTTTTTGGTGATGCCGAGATGTACAACTGCAACACTTCTCCTTTCTCAGGCCTGGCAATTGTGGGCAGAGATCTGAGATGATTTCTTACTACTTCCAGGGCATCACTTTGATCTTTTCCCCACTCAAATGTCTTGTTCTTTCTTAGCACCATAAAAAACGGAAGAGCCTTATCAGCTGATTTGCTGATAAATCTGGTTAACCCTGCCATCCTCCCCGTTAACCTCTGTATATCACGAATGGTTTTTGGCTGTTTCATTTGAAGCACCGCATTCACCTTATCTGGATTCGCATCTATCCCCCGTTCACTGACCATAAAGCCTAAAAACTTCCCTGATCTCACCCCAAAAACACATTTCTCCGGATTCAGCTTCATTTGGTATTTTCTCAAAGTCTCAAATGTTTCCTTCAGATCGGCTATATGGTCTTCTTTGTTTTTACTCTTTACTATTGTGTCATCCACATATACCTCAACATTCCGCCCTTTCTGTTTCTCAAAAATTTTATCCACCAACTTCTGGTAGGTTGCCCCTGCATTTTTCAGTCCAAACGGCATTGCCTTATAACAATATACACCAACATCTGTTATAAAAGCCGTTTTATTCCTATCAGCCTTATGCATGCTGACTTGATGGTATCCCGAAAACGCATCCAAAAAACTGAGCGTAGCATGACCAGAGGTTGAGTCTACTAGCCTGTCTATTCGGGGTAGTGGGTAGCAATCCTTGGGGCAAGCCTTATTGAGATCTGTAAAGTCTACACACATTCGCCACTTCCCTGTCGGCTTTTTCACCATTACCACATTTGCTAACCACTCTGGGTATGTGCAAGGCTCAATGAACCCTGCCGCTAAGAGCTTGTTAACCTCAGCCTGGATTGCTTCTATCTTCTCAGTTGAAAAATTGCGCTTCTTCTGTCTTATCGGCCTGAACTTTCTATCAACATTTAATTTATGCTCCATCACCTCAGGATGTATACCTGGCATCTCACTAGCCGAAAACGCAAAGACGTCGGCATTCTCTCGTAACAAGCTTATCAGGTTACACCTGGTCTCCACATCCATATCAGCCCCAACTTTCACTGTTCTACTGGGGTTGCCTGGCTGCAGTTCAACTTGGACGGTTTCCCCGCCCGACAATGGCCTTGGTGTCTCCTCAGGTCTTGCATCAAAGTTTTTCATTGTCAAATCTTGCACTGTCGGCTCACCCTCCCTTGTCGGGTTGCATGGAACTGTGGCATTACCAACGGGGTTCTTCAAAGCTGTAACATAACAGGCTTTTGACATAACCTGACCTCCATACACCTTTTCCACAGCTCCCAAGTTTGACACATAGGCTATTGCCAAATGGTAGGTTGATACAACAGCCTGCATGTCGTGAATTATCGGTCTGCCGATAATTGCATTATAAGCCGACTTGACATCCACCACCAGAAACTCTGCCATCATATCTCTTGCTTGTGGTCCATCACCCATCCTTACAGGCAACACGATGCTCCCCTCCGGCCTTACAGTTGATCCATTAAACCCGATCACTGGATATGACACCGGTTTCAGATATTGCCTTCCGATATTCATCTCATTAAAATCTTGAACAAACAAAACATTTGCTGAGCTGCCCCCATCTACCAGCACTCTTTTGATGTCGGCGCCATTTATCTTGATTATCAGGACTAACGGATCGTCATGTGGGAACACTACACCTCGTGCATCTTCTTCCGTAAACACAACTTGTGGTATTGATGCCGGCCGAGGACGATTATCTATATCTAAAGCACAAACCAGATGTCGGTGCTCCGCTAAATGCTTCTTTGCCCCACTAATCGTTCCTCCGTGAATCGGTCCTCCCGTTATCACATCTACTCTTCCAGTAGATAACGGTGGTATTCCTGCGTCCCCTTGTCGGACTATTCTTCCTTGAGTTCTTTCAGGCCTTGCTTCTATCTGTTGCCTCTCAACAGCCTGTGTCGGTTGCTGATTTCTGCCGGTATTCAACCGGTATTGTGTTAGGTGTCCTTTCCTGATCAACTCCTCAATGTTGTCCTTCAATTGGGCACACTCTTCTGTATAATGCCCCACATCCCTATGGAACATACAGTACTTCTTCACGTCCCTCGACCTTGCTTTCATGGGAATCGGCCTTGACCAATCTTCTCTGTTCTGATTCACTGAGTAGATTGCAGCCCTTGGTGTATTCAGGGGGGTGTAGGTGCTGTATCTCATTGGCAGCCCTGTCGGTCTGGTATCTTGCCGACTTCCTCCTCCCCTTCCTGGGGCAGGAGTTCTCGGCCTGCTCCCTCCAGACGAGGTCCCTTCATTTTGACTTCGCCCCTTTCCAACCATCACATGTCTACTACTCGTCTTCAACAGCTCCTCACTCTTTATGTAATCGTGAGCTTTGCTGAACGCCGCCGCCAATGTCGGCAGACTCTTCCTTGTAAGATACCTTTTGAAATCCGAATCAACTAACCCATTCATCAAAGCCATCACGGCTATCTCCTGTTGTAACTTCGGAATAGTGTTTGCTTCATTATTAAATCTCCTGATGTAATCCCTCAAAGATTCATCTGATTTCTGCTCCACAGCCATCAATTCTCCAGAAGTTCTCTGCCTCACGCTGTTACTGACATATCGTCCAAATTCTCTTCCTGGATAACCTCAGCCGTTAAATCAACAATGTTATCCCTACTCTCATTATTTACACTGTCTTCCTGAGCGTCGTCATCTCTTAAAACTGAGTTGACGGCAGAATCATGAACAGGAGATGACGGACCTTCTTCAGGGGTTAAAGGGATGTCATCCTCAAGTTCTTCTTCAGAAGAACTTACAACCTGACCTTGTCCAGGTCTTTTACAAGATTCCGCTTCCTTGGCGGCCTCAGCTGCTTTAGCTGCTTTGGCGGCCTCAGCGGCTTCACGGGCGGCGGCTCGGGGTTGATAACTTGTACTCTTTACCCTTGGCATAGTGTTTATACCTATATTGCCAACGTTAGTGCCGTATTGATTAAAATATCGTCTCCCAGTAAAGCTGCGTAAGTGATAACGGACACTAACAGGCTCAACGTCAAGAATTTCAGTATCGGCAGGGATATCAGGGTTAGTAGGGTGAAGGGCACTTTCACGGTGGGCAATGGTCCTATGTATCATAAAAGCGCGTTTTTCTTCTTCAGAAGTTAACGTCTCAAAAGGGTAGTCAATATTATCAGAAAGACAAGACGAATTACCCTGATTACTACCAGTTTCTTTGCCTAAAGATTGTCTAATTAAACGACGCCTAGCAGTACTAAGGTTAGGAAAATTCTCTTCAACACTATCTTCAGACATTTAATTGAATATACGAAAATAAAAATAGCATGAAAAATCAGGGGTTAGGGTACGAAAATACCTTCGATGAAAATCGCTGATTTAATGCCTCTAACTGATAAAGAAACGACGAAGAAAGAGAAGGTACGCCCGAGGAGATGGAATGCACAAACCGAGCACGAGGAAGATAAGAAAGGAAAGAACTTTGGTCGGCAACTTAAATTTTTTCGAGAGAAAACTAGGAAAGAATGCGAAGTAGTAAGAAAATGGCGGAATTTTGATCTAAAGAGGAAAAACTGAATGGCCAATTGAAGTGAAAGGCGGTTCAGAGATCCGACGGCTGTTAGTTGACAAACTTTTTCAAAAAGCAGCGGCAGGATTTGTGACACGTGTAAAAATTTTCCCGCCCAAACAAAAAAAAAAAAAAGAGAGAGAAGAAGAAGAAAAACGGTTATACTACCATAACGTACACTTTGAAATGAATTGACCTTGTAAGCTATCGGCATACAAGGTCACTTGGGGAGGAAAACGGAGTTTTTTCGCTCCCAGAAATTTTATAATGAATTGACCTTGTAAGCTATCGGCATACAAGGTCATTTGGGGAGGAAAACGGAGTTTTTTCGCTCCCAGAAATTTTATAATGAATTGACCTTGTAAGCTATCGGCATACAAGGTCATTTGGGGAGGAAAACGGAGTTTTTTCGCTCCCAGAAATTTTATAATGAATTGACCTTGTAAGCTATCGGCATACAAGGTCACTTGGGGAGGAAAACGGAGTTTTTTCGCTCCCAGGCTTCTTATAATGAATTGACCTTGTAAGCTATCGGCATACAAGGTCACTTGGGGAGGAAAACGGAGTTTTTTCGCTCCCAGAAATTTTATAATGAATTGACCTTGTAAGCTATCGGCATACAAGGTCACTTGGGGAGGAAAACGGAGTTTTTTCGCTCCCAGAAATTTTATAATGAATTGACCTTGTAAGCTATCGGCATACAAGGTCACTTGGGGAGGAAAACGGAGTTTTTTCGCTCCCAGAAATTTTATAATGAATTGACCTTGTAAGCTATCGGCATACAAGGTCATTTGGGGAGGAAAACGGAGTTTTTTCGCTCCCAGAAATTTTATAATGAATTGAGCTTGTAAGCTATCGGCATACAAGGTCACTTGGGGAGGAAAACGGAGTTTTTTCGCTCCCAGGCTTCTTATAATGAATTGACCTTGTAAGCTATCGGCATACAAGGTCACTTGGGGAGGAAAACGGAGTTTTTTCGCTCCCAGGCTTCTTATAATGAATTGACCTTGTAAGCTATCGGCATACAAGGTCACTTGGGGAGGAAAACGGAGTTTTTTCGCTGCCAGGATTTTTATAATGAATTGACCTTGTACGCTATCGGCATACAAGGTCACTTGGCGAGGAAAACGGAGTTTGGAAAGGGGTTAATAAAACTGATGAGTTAATAAAACTGATGAAGAACACGGCGTTACGGCACAAAATTTATCCTCTTACGTAAATAGTAATAATAAAAAGCACTAAAAGTAGCAAATTAAAATAACACTTCTCAGCAAAAGAACATAGAGCTTAAAGATATATGAATATGTAGAAGCTAATTTGCCTGGATACAGGCCAAGCGATTCAAATGAATTATGACAACGACAAGATTAGTAATGAAACTTTGTTGGTAAGCAGTACTTGACAGAGTACAAGAAACGATGTTACAATAAAATTTCCAATTCAAGGAAGAGTCTGAAGAATAAGATGTGGAACCCAAAGTTTGTTTTGTTAGGTTCAGCTTGTCTCCCATGATTAACTGAGCACGATGATGAATGATCATACGTCCTCACTTGGGGGGCTAATTGTATGGGATGATATCTGGGCATGACCGATATCTTGCCAAAAAACATGACCAGATCATAAGAAGATGCTGATATGTTGCAGAAAGAGGACATGTCGGCCTGCCGCAATTTAACACGTGGCAACAGAAGCTCGACACTTGGCACAAAAGGTTGTGCATGGGTGAAAGCCACCTGTCGAGGTAGATTACTATAAATAAGTAGGTAAGACCTCATTAATGAGGATATGAATTACACTCTCTCTCTCTCTCCCTACTTCCTCTCTCTTACTTATCTTCTTTTCTCAAACACTTTCTGACTTTATCATCGGAGTGGTTATCCCCGGATCACCTCGGGGTTAGCTAACTTCTTCTCATTGTGTAGGTTCTCAGCTTGCCGATAGGAGTATCAGAATCTCAAGTCCGAGTTCTTGGAGGGGTTGGGATTAGACCGAAACAGTTGTAATTAAGTTGTTAAAGGTAATACATTCGTTTTAAAATGCTCTTAACTTTTTTTGTCTGCACAAGATCGAATTAAGGCAAAATAAAAGAAGAGAGTGTAAAAGAGTGAGTGGATCTAAGAAAAAAATGGTTAAAGTAATATATAGGGAGAAATCAGAGATTTAAGAAAGTTCTTGTTAAGTGTAAGAAAAGACGAATAGTAGAAGCAATGAGGAAAAACAATGTATATATTATCGGGATAATAATTGGATATGGCATTCCAGAATAAAAGGGCTGTTTCGGAAAATTTTGCGTGGACCTGATCCACCTGGTGCTTATACGCACGTAACTGACTTTATATTGAATGTAGTGTCTCCTAATTTTAACATAATAACTTTATTTTTAACATAAATTTTTTTATTAAAACTTGTATATGTGACTTTTAATATTATTATGAACCTGAAGTACGACGACATTACGTTGAACATAATGACCTTTATTTATTCATATAAACCACTACATAAATTAAAAAAAAAAAAAGTTAAACTTGTTATTGCCTTTATAACATCAAAATGACTTTTATTTCAACATAATAACCTTTAATAAAATATAATGACATTTTCTTTTAAGAGTTTGTAAGTTCAAGAAGAGAAACGAGAAGATGGGCCCCACAAATTGCTGATTTTGTTAAAGGTAGTCCTACCCAAACATAGTGTATTTTTTAGGTAATTTTCCAGAATTTTTTTTTTTTAAAAAAAAAGATAGTTACTTACTGAGAGAATACGTGAATATTTGTCGTGGCTTTCTCATGGATTAAACATCAATGTATAATACAAAAGTATGCTAGGGTTAGGGTTAAGGGTACATTAGTAATATACAAACTGAATTATATACACTAGATTATTTACATAATCTAACATATCCCCGCAGTCGAAACGGGAGGAATGTGAATGCTGAGACTGTTTCGAAAATCATCAAATAAAACCTTAGGCAGACCTTTTGTGAAAATGTCAGTAATCTGGTATCGGGAAGGCACATGTAGAACACGAACTTTGCCCCGTTGGACTTTCTCGCGAACGAAGTGTATGTCCATCTCAATATGTTTACTGCGCTGATGTTGTATCGAATTACTAGAGAGGTAAATCGCATTAACATTGTCGCAGTAAACCAATGTTGCTTTCGAAATAGGAAGACGTAGCTCGAGCAACAAATTTCGAACCCAGCAGAATTCGGAAACCACATTGGCAACCCCTCTGTACTCGGCTTCGGCACTAGACTTAGACAAAATGGGTTGGCGTTTTGAGGACCAGAAGATCAGATTATCACCGAGGAAGACACAATACCATGATGTAGAACGACGAGTGTCTGGACACCCGCCCCAATCCACTACTAGAATTCGGTCAAATTGCGACTGTTTTTCTACGACCGTCATTAAAACGGTTGCAAAATTAGAAATCTGCGACCGTTTTCGAGGCGGTCGCAAATTTACGATCGTTTTAAAGGCGGTCGCAAGTTTGCGACCGTTTTTTACTTATCAAACCGTCGCAATGGTTTTTGAATAATTTATTTTTAAAAAAACCATGTGAAAAATAATTCAAAAAAAAAAATTGCGACCACCAAAAACGGTCGTAAAATTGCGACCGTTTTTAGCAGTCATAATTGTTTTTTTTATTAATTTTTATAGGGTATAAAAGGGGTTCTAACTTCCAACTCACACTAACCCTAATTTTTTTAGGAAGCCGCTCTTCCTTCATTTTCCTTATCTCCTCTGATCCTCTCTTTCCTTCTCTTCCTTCTCACGTTCCTGCTCTCTCTGATTCATTCTCCTCTTTCACTCTAATCTCCTATTCTCTGACTTTCATTGCCGAAAAATCAAACAAAGCACTTCGAGATTGAAGAATCAAACAAAGCACTTCGAGATTGAAAAATCAAACAAAGCTCGCGAATTCTCTCTCTCCTCCACGCTGCTCATCACCACACACACGTACTCGAGCCACCGTCACGACCTCCATCGTCACAAGAACTAGCCTAAGAGAATTCAAGGTTTTCTAAATCTGATATTTAATTTAGGTTATATTGTTAATCTAGTTTTATTGTTTCTAATTTCTGATTATGTATAATTGTTTTATTGTAATTTTAGTTTATAAATTTAGAAAGATCTATATTATTGTTTTACTTCTGATTTGTGGGTAATTTTTGTATTTTGTATAATTGTTGTATAATTGTTTTATTTTTGATTTTGTGGGTAATTTTTGTATTTTGTATAATTGTTCTATAATTGTTTTGTTTTTGATTTTGTAGGTATAATCGTTTTATTTCTGATTTTGTGGGTATAATTGTTTTATTTCTGATTTTTTGGGTAAATTTCTGAATTTTTGATAACTTTGTGGGCGATGGTGGTGGGTTGAGGTGGTTTCGGGTGAGCGGCGGTGGGTTGAGGTGGTTTCGGGTGAGCAGTGGTGGGTTGAGGTGTATGGTGGGAACTGGGAAGTGCGTGGGTAAAGGGTGGAGAACTGTGGGTGCGCTTTTTTCATTTTTTTTTTATTTTTTTAAAAAATTTTAGCGACCGCCAAAAAGGTCACTAATTTGAAAATTGCGACCGCCATTAAATCGGTCGCAATTAATTATATTTGCGACCGTTTTCACACACTATCGTTAAAAATAAGAAAACGGTCGCATTTAAATTTGCGACCGCCAATCAGTCATAATAATGACATTTTGCGACCAAGTAAATAACGACCACCTTGTTACGACCGTTGACGATCACAATTATTTTCAGTGACCGTTTTTACTACTTTTTGCGACCGTTCGAGGCGGTCACAAAAACCATAATTTTTAGTTGTGATCGGCATCCGTGTATGACAGAATAGCAGACACATAGGATTTATATAAATGCAAACCAAATTTTGTCGTAACTTGGATATATCGTAGACTACATTTCAATGCATCCATGTGCTCAACACGAGGTGAGTGCATAAATAAGTAGACTTGCTGGACTGCATAAGAGATATCTGGCCGAGTGAAAGTTAAGTACTGCAAGGCACCACAGAGACGCCGGTAAGAAGTAGGATCATCATATAAAGCACCCTCCTGAGTGCTCAATTTGCCCTTGGTGTCAATAGGAGTAGGCGGAGGCGAAGGCTTACAACTAGCCATTCTTGCTTTTTCCAATATTTCCCGTGCGTACTTCTTTTGAGACAAAAATAAACCATTTTTATCTCTAGTAACAGCAATACCCAAAAAATAGCTCAATTTACCCAAATCTTTCATCGCAAATTCAGAGCTAAGCTGTGAACTAACATATCGAGAGACTTCGATGAAGCTATAAGCACAATGTCATCAACATATAGAAGAATGTAAGCAGTATCATTACCATAGCGATAAACAGACAATGAGTTATCAGATTTGTTGTGTACAAAACCGATAGTAGCCACAAAATCTGCAAACTGTTGGTACCTAGCTCTGGGTGCCTGTTTCAGACCATATAGTGACTTCCTTAATAAACAAACATGATCAGGGCGAGTAGGATCCTTGAATCCTAGAGGTTGATACATGTACATTGTTTCATTCAAATTACCATGTAAGAAAGCATTCTTCATATCCAATTGATGAATTGGCCAAGATTTGGATAATGCAACACTAAGAACCACCCAAATAGAAGCCGGTTTAACCACCGGACTAAAAGTCTTATCACAATCAATCCCTTCCCTTTGAGTCTTACCATCGCCGGCCAACTAGACGAGCCTTATGTCTCTCTAAGGAGCCATTAGACTTCGTTTTATGCCAAAATATCCATAATGAACGAATAATATTCACATTAGACGGTTGCAAAACTAATTCCCAAGTTCCATTATCAATGAGAGTATCATATTCTTCCTGCATGGCAATTTTCCAATTATGGTCATGAAGGGCATGAACAAGATTTTTTGGAATAGGTGATATGGAGGTAGAAGTGTAATGTGCTCGATCTTGATATTTTGGATTCGATTTAACAATTCCATGTTAACTACGAGTAGTCATGGAATGAGATGTTGTAGGGGTCGAAGAGGAGTGTGAGGTGATTGAAAATGGTGGAAATAAGTCATGGTGCTCGATTTCACCAGAATGGACATCTTCCATACTAGCACCCGTTTGTGATCCGGCAGGGATGGCAGAAGGTGGTAAGAAACCACACTGTCGAGTGCTAGGGGGATTGTCACGGGCTGGTGAGGGTGAGCCGTGAGTATGATATTGCGAAGAGGGGGTAGGGGAGTGAAAAAGAGGTTGGGAGTGTTGCTGGTTCGAGGGAGCCAGTGTACTCCGCAGGGTAGTTGCGGCATGAGGGCTATCCCCGCAGGCAGCCTGTGAAGGGAGCTGGCTGTGTGAGGACTGCCCAGCAAAAGAGGATGGCGTGGAGTGTGCAACAGCACCTGCCGAGCCAGCGGGTGCTGGAAAACCAGTTGGCCGAGTAACGTAGAAGCAGCCGCTTGCACTACCCTCCCCACACCAGCGCGCGCTAGCTGTGCTGTGGGTGAGCTATGTGCTAGAGGTTGTCCTTGTGATGCTGTTAGCTGCTGCACTATAGGAGGAAAATTAGTGCCCAAAAAATCATAAGTGTGTGTTTGTGGGGAATGGATTTTAGAAAATGGAAAAATCGTCTCATCAAACCATGCATGTCTAGCTACAAATATTTTCCGACTTGACATATCATAACACTTATACCCCTTATGGTTTAAAGGAAAACCTAAGAAAACACAAGGAGTTGACTGAGCTTGAAGTTTGTATATTTTAGAAGAAGAGAAAAGAGCAAAACACAAACAACCGAAAACTCTAAGATGAGAATAGTCGGGATTCTTTTTATATATTGAGTCGGTGATTTGTAGCCAAGAATTTTCGTGGGCAAAATATTATGAAGGTAGGTAGCCATCTCTAAAGCATAATGCCAAAAAGAAGGAGGCAAAGATGCATGACAAAGAAGAGTACGAACAATGTTGTTGATCGTTTTTATTTTTCTTTCATCCTTACCATTTTGAGGAGAAGTATATGGACAAGAAAGAGGAAAAGTCATGCCATTTTGGTGACAAAACTTAGTGAAAGAGTCATTGTCGAATTCACAACCATTGTCACATTGAAAAGCTTTAATATCTCTCTCAAATTGGGTTTTATTATATGTTTCTACATGATTGAACAAACTATAGACTTGAGACTTAGATGAGATCAGAAAAGTCCATAAAAAAATTCGTGTAATTGTCAAGAAATAGAACATAATATTTGTGGCCAAGAGAACTAAGAACAGGAGAGGTCCATAAATCACTATGAACAAGATCAAACGACAAAGTAGTATGAGACTAGGAACCATAAAAAGGCAATTTTATTAATTTTCCCAATGGACAAGAATGACAAATATGTTTATTAGCCTTATTACAATTGATGAGATTACTACTACGCAGAGAGCTTAAAATCACATTTCCCGGATGACCTAAACGGGAATGCCACACACTAGGAGAGATAACTGCAAAAGCTGATGGAATAGAGGTTGAAAAGAGTTGACGATTGGTGAAAAAAGGGTAGAGGTTTCCACTGTTATTATATCTCACTATTTTTCTCTCCGTCTGCAAGTCCTTCACTAAAAACCCAAAAGGATCAAACTCAATAGACACATTGTTTATCAATAGTGAATTTTCTAACTGAGATAAGATTTTTGACACGTTTGGGAACATGCATGGAGGACATTTTTGAGTTGAAGTGTGTTGTGATTTAAGGAATCGTGACCATAACCGTGTTTTGGAATTTTTCTACCATCACCAACAATAATAGAGTTATTATTATTTTTGCTCAAATTGAAATATGACGTTAAATTACCTTGGGAGTTCGTCATATGCGATGTAGCACCGGTGTCCATGTAGTAGTTCGGGTCGGCAAGAGACATAGTATGCATCGCCTGCTCAATGTTAGTTGGCACATATTCCGAACTAGATGACGGATTGGTCATGAAGTAGGCTTGAGGAGGCCTAGGCCCAAGAAGACTGGGCTGCTAGTATGGTGGCTAACTTTGCTTGGCTGCCACCCACTGTGCTGGCCCCGGACCTTGTGCTGGGTACGGGCAGGGGAGGGTAGGCCATGGCCCCTGCTGCCAGTAGGCCCACGGGGGAGGGAACATCTATCCCCCTTGCTGCTGCTGCTGAGATGCAGCTGCCGATCCCCGCTGTAACTGCTGATGTTGCGGCTAGGTGTTCCGGCCAGCAGAAACACCACCGCCTTTTCCTTTGCTACCACCACCCTTGCCTTTGTTAAGTTTCCGTCCACCATTTTTCGCATTATTCCCACGAGAACCACCAGAATTTTGGGAATGTTCAGCCTGATTTCGGGAAGCCTAAACAGAGGAGTGAGCCATATGTGCTTCCTTAAGAGACTCGGATTGAAGGTCAGCAGCATTGCTTTGATCTTCAAATTCTAGCATCGAACGTAAAGCATCAAAAGAAGGCAAAGGATTTAGATGACGGATAGAGGTGCAGAAAGGTTTGTAATCCTCCGATAAACTTTTCAAAAGCTGTAACGCCATACGATTGTCAGAAACTTGATCTCCAACATTTTTCAAATTATCAGGAAGAGTTTTGAGATGGGTGCAATAGGGCTTTACACCATCAAAATGTTCAAGCTTGGTATTTGTGAATTGAGCATCCAGTTGCAATGCTCTAGCAGACTTATTATTGTAGAAAAAAATTTTCCAGTCGTTTCCATGCACCAACCGCTTTATCATCCTAATCAATGATGGAATTGAGAAGGTCATTGGAAATTGTCCCATAAATCCATTGACGCACAATATTGTCAAGTCTTTGCTAGAGAGCCATGCCAACAGGTTCAGCATCCTTAGCGTCCGGATCAACAACGGTCTTAGGTTTTGGTTCAATATGGTCGATGACCAAATTAGAATGACAGTGAAGTTGGAAAAGGGTAGACCAATTGTTGTGAAATTTAGATGGTACACCAGGGTGTACCATGCTCATGATACACCTTGCTAAAAATAACAGCATTCTTAGATGACTATTTATAAAATAAATAATAAAAAAAATAATCAAAATGATTCTATCCTTAATTTAAGGGATTTGTTATTTTCCATATTAATAGTTAACAAAATTAGATTTGAAATCTTTGGAGAGATATAAATACAATTTTGAAATACAAAAAGAGAATTTTTAGAAAGAGAAATTTTTTAGCAGGAAGAATTAATGGCAGCGTAGTATAAATTTCAACAAGATTCCAAATGTAGATCCGTTGATAATACAATATGAGAATGAACATTTTGATAATGATGATGGTGAATTTGAGGATTTTTTAATAAAATAAGAAGGTACCTCTTATTTTTTTTTTCGGTCGTATTTAAATTTCATAATTATAGCTATGATGTTGATGATGATGATACTGCTATTTTAAATTATTAAATTTCATAATTTGTAGGTTTTGTAATCAAAGGAGATAATTTCTTTTTATTAAATTTCATAATTTATAGATTTCGGAGATTTCATAATTTTCTAAGGTTGAAGATGATGTTCTTCTAATTATGATGAATGTTCTTTTATCACTTATTTTATTCATATTCATTTTGTTAATTGTAATGGGTTTAAGTCTGATTAATATATTATTTTTATCTAAATTATATGTTCTTTACATTACAAATTATGTTCTTTATGGTATAATGTTCTTTAGGTTTCAATAATATGAAATATGTTCTTTTTACTTGAATAATATGTTCTACGTTCACGTTTTTTGTTTTAATTCTTATGTTATTTTGGGTATTCATTGTTACATCACTTATGTTCTTTTTTTTATCCCCAATGTTCTTTGATTTTGTTCTTATGTTCTTTGAGGTATTAAGTGATATACACATTTTCGTTTATAGCACATATCATTTTAAAATTCATCTTGAATTATATTTATATATTCTATATTCTTTTATATTAATTAACATATAATAATTGTTTTTTTTTCCTTGGAATTCAGGATCATGAAGGTTGTTGACGATACAATTTTTTTGACATAGTCTATTGATGATTGATTTTCAGATCCAAAGAACATCCATAATATTAATAAAGAACAGTATTTAAATTTAATAACCATCACGGTCTAAAGACTAAATTTAACAAACATTTTCACAATAAGACACTACAAGAAATAGGTCATTTTGCGACGGAAACCTTGCAACGGACTACAATTCCGTCGCAAAAAGGGTTAATTTGCGAGGGAATAAATTCCGTCGCAACTTTGCGACGGAAACAAACTTTTGCGATGGAAATTCCGTCGCAAAGTTTGCGACGGAATTTATTCCCTCGCAAAAGTTTTTTTGCGACGGAAATAATCGTCGCAAAACAATATTAAAAAAAAAATAAAAAAAACATTTTGCGACGGATTCTGCGACGGAATTTCCGTCGCAAAAAGTTTTTAAATTTTTTTAAAAAAAACTGAAGTTTCGCTGAAGGAGAGAGAAAAAGAAAACGAAGAACAGAAAGAGGAAAGCGTAGAGAGAGATAGAGGAAAGCGTAGAGAGAGAAAGAAAATCCGGCCACTTCACCGCCGCTGTCGCCACCGGAACGACCGGAATCCGGCCACTCACACCTACTAACGCCCACCCCCTCCGTTCACTCCCACTCACGCGCACTCACGCCCACCCACGCCACCCCCTCCGTTCAAGCCCACTCACGCCCCTCCGTTCGCCGGCGGTGTGCAGCCACCACACCACCCTCCTTCCGGCAGCCGGATTTCCGCCACAACACCCTCAAATCCCGGTGAGTATTCCACTATCCCCCTTTGTTTTTGTTTTCAATTTAATTTTAATGTAAACCCTAACTTTTTCTAATTATGTTTTTTAATTTAATTTGTAACTAAATTTTATTATTTAATTACTTGTGTTTAGTGTAGTGTAGTTTAATTTATATTGCAATGTTAGAATTAGTTTAATTTTTAAGATATATTGCAATGTTAGAATTAGTTTAATGTATGTTAGTTTAGTTTAAAATATATGTTAGATTAGTTTATAATGTATGTTATTTTAGTTTAAAATATATGTTAGTTAGTTTATAATGTATGTTAGTTTAGTTTAAAATATATGTTAGATTAGTTTAAAATATATGTTAGATTAGTTTAAAATATATGTTAATTTAAAAATACATGTTAGTGTATGTATGTTTATTTGAATGTGGGTAATTGTGTGTTAATTATATGTGTTTCATCACTTGCTTTAAACTTGTTTAAATTAAACAATTATGGTATGTATGTTAATTATATATGTTCACTAAGATTTGAAAGCATTTGCATCTTCTTATTCCTAGATACCCGTTCAAGACATACACATTAGGAGTATGTCTTGAATAGTCCCCGGTTGGGACTGTCCTTTGACGTTTAATCTCACTTTAGGTGGTGAATGTATGCAATGTTTTTGATTCTATGGAATATCTTGGCGTCTCATTTCTCTACAATGTTTTCTGGGTACATATGTTGGTGTGTTTAATTACCTACATCGTGTACTTGGAGAACTGTAGGGATATGCTGTCGGATTTTCTATAGAATTGAAAAGTAGGCATACATTCACTAGTGAGATAAGATGTCCAAGGATGGGTTAGGTTGGAGTGGTAAGGACCCCTGGATATATGTCATCTAAAACCTCATGTAGGTTAGATGTATTAAGGTCAAAAATAGGTTCATTAGATAACAAATGTGAGAAATAGGCAAGTTAGAACCAAAAACGCCCCATTTTCACCCAATTTTCCTAGTTTTAGGACCTAGTGAACCTATATTGCCACTTATGAACTATTTCAAGCCTCGAACTCAAGTAACTATGTTATTTAGGTGTATTATGGTCAAAAATAAGCTCATTTGATAACAAATGTGAGAAATAGGCAAGTTAGAACCAAAAACGCCCCATTTTCGCCCATTTTTTCTAGTTTTAGGACCTAGTGAACCTATATTGCCACTTATAAACAATTTCAAGCCTCAAACTCAAGTAACTATGTTAGTTAGGTGTATTAAGGTCAAAAATAGGTTCATTAGATAACAAATGTGAGAAATAGACAAGTTAGAACCAAAAACGCCCCATTTTCACCCAATTTTCCTAGTTTTAGGACCTAGTGAACCTATATTGCCACTTATGAACTATATCAAGCCTCAAACTATTGGTTCTCATTCTTTATTTTTATTTCTGCATTGTATATCCTTTGTTTGTTACAGGAGGCGTACCAACACAGACAGGAGGAATCAAGAACCCAGGGTTCCCAACTGTCTGAAAATGAAATTTTCTTTGAGGCGGCTGGTGGTCGTAATAAGAAGGGTCGTGTTAGAGGTCTTGGTGTTGGTGCTGACTTGTACTACGGCACATCTAGGGGACGAGGATCGGGTTCTTCCAGCCAATACGTACCGTCGGTCATAACTCAAATGCAGGAAAACTTCCACAAGGAGTTGAATGAGAGGGTGGAAGCAATTGAGAGCCAGATCGATAGCCGTGTGGCGGAACAGCTCGATGCTCGAGTGGAGGCTCGAGTGGCAGAACGGATGGCTGAAATCGAGAGGAAGAACAAGGAGTTCTTAGAGGAGTTAGCCAGTAGATTTACAGGATTGACCACTCCTTTCACTTGTTCTACGATTCAGCCTCAGATTCGAGACCCCAGGAACGACCCGGGTGGTGGTGGTGGTGGTGGTGCAGGCCAAGGACAGCCAGCTTGTGTTTAGTTAGGTGTCATTTTTCGATTTTTGTATATGGATGACATTGTAGTTTAAAAAATTATATCATGTACCGTACTTGGTAGTTACGGCTACGTGTTGTATATATTTGAATTATGTTAGGGCGTGGACTTTTTGACTGAAATTATTTTAAATGCACGTATTTTATTAAACAGGATTGCATGAATACAGGTTCCAGGAAAACAAAACAAAATACAAAAAAATTAAACAGGATTGCAGGAATACAGGTTCCAGGAAAAAAAAACAAAATACATAAAAAAAAAAAATTAAAATTACAATAACTTTGCGACGGAATGTAATTCCGTCGCAAAATGGAGTATTTTGCGACGGATTATTCGTCGCAAAATTTGTGACGGACTATTCCGTCGCAAAAGAATCCATTTTGCGACGGAAATTCATTCCGTCGCAAAATTTGTGACGGAATATTCCGTCGCAAAATGATTCCTCTTGCTACGGAATTTTCGTCGCAAATGTTGTTTTCAGCTACAACTACCTTTCCGTCGCAAAATCCGTCGCAATTCGTTTTGCGACGGATATTCCGTCACAAAAGGACTGTTTGCTACGAAAGTTCGAGCGACGCCATGCCTGTGACGGAAATCCGTCGCAAAGTCACTTTGCGACGGAATTTTGCCAGTTTGCGACGAATTATTTCCGTCGCAAAACGGCCCTTTTCTTGTTGTGAGAAATGAATATTATATGACAATGAAAGTACATTATTATTACAATCAATGAACATGGACATTTAAAATATATTATCAAAGATCTAATAAAGATCCCATTATATGATATTAAAGTGGACATATGGAAGAAAAATAGTATTAATAATTAATTGTACATTACAAACAAATATAAATGAGCATCATGTTTTCTAGTAAAGAACATTATGAAAGTATAAAAAGAACACAAAAATTACACATAACCATATACTTAAGACCCATAATAATTAAATACATAGAAAAAAGAAAAGGTGAAAGTATATGAATGATTTTAGTAGCGATTTTTTTTTTAATAATAAAGAAACTAAAACAAAATATTTTGGTAACTGAAATTTTAAAAATGAAAATGAAGTTTTGATTTTGAATTTTGAATTTTTAGATTTTGAAAATGAAATATCGAACTATTTTTGGAGAAATAATTTTAGAAAGAGACAAATATTCTGGAAACTGAAATATTTTGGAAAAATAGTATCAATTAATGTGGGACATGGGTGATTTGTTTCCGAAATTTAATGAATATACCCAAAATTTCTCGCGTTCTTTGTTTCACAGCTACATGTTCATTTTAGTTGTATGTTCTTTGCTCCAAAACAGTATGTTCTTTCCGCATTTTTTAATTTGTTTGATGTCTGCGTTTTATCTTGTGGCTGCGTCGTTTTTGCCCGGGTGTACCATGCTCATGGTACACCCGGGTGTACAAATGATGCATTAAAATTGTTGTATTGAGAGCCTTTGTAATCAAGAACAATGGGTATGCAAGCCTTGATATTAGGGACCATGGTGGCCGAATGGAGCTTCGAATTATCAGCCATGGATGAGGAGGGCCGAAAGTAAGGAAGGGAGAAGAAGAGAAAAAAGTGCGGAAAAGATTAGGGTTCAAGATCGAAGCCTAGACTCGTGATACCATGAGAGAATATGTGAATATTTGTCGTGGCTTTCTCATTGATTAAACATCAATATATAATACAAGAGTATGCTAGGGTTAGGTTTAAAGGTACATTAGTGATATAGAAACTAAATTATATACACTAGATTATGTACATAATCTAACACTCACCAAATTGACATTTTAAAGAAAATCTATACAGAAAATCCTTTTTTTTTTTTTTTAAATAATGTAAGAAAATAAGGCTATGTTGTCATTAACTATCTTTTTAAACAAATTTTTGTATATATATATATATATATATATATATATATATATATATATATATATATATATATATATATATATATATATATATATATATATATATATAAATAGGGATCCGGTAAGAACTCCTCCTTATATAAGAACCCTTTCTTATGTAAGAACATCTTATGTTCAAAACTTTTTCCTATGTTCTAAATTTTTTTCTGCTTATATTCTAAATTTTTTCTACTTATGTTCCAAATCATTGCCTATGTTCTATTTTTTTTTTTAAGCTTATGTTCTAAATTATTTTTTCAACTTATGTTCTAAATTTTTGTTTGCTTCATGTTCTAAATTTTTGTTATCTTCTAAATTTTTTTTTCTTATGTTTAAAATTTTTTTTGCTTGTGTTCTAAATTTTTGTTTGCTTATGTTTTAATTTTTTTTTCTTATGTTCTAAATTTTTTCTGCTTATGTTCGAAATTTTTTCTGCTTATGTTCTAAAAATTTTCATATGTTCTAAATTTTTTTTTTATAAACTAAATATGAACTCCTCAAAATTACAGAAAATGTCATTACTAAAGGATCATTTTAATAAAAGGCTGATATTGGTTCTTATATAAGATTGAGTTCTTATATAGAGGAGGGTTCTTATATGAGCCTCTTTCTCTTTCTCTCTCCCTCCCTCTCTCTCTCTGGGTTCTTATATCACATAGCTATAAATTTTCAAATCCTAAAGTTTATACTTTGTATTTTGTATTTCACTACTCACTTGATCATAAATGTTTATTCAACTTGGTAGCTCCATCACTAAACAGTGCACTACCTCCATCAGGCCACTACATTACCAAATATTCAAAAAAACAAAAAAAAAAGGTTGTGATTTGACTTGGACAAACCACTACCCATTAAAGAGATACATTTATAGCATACTTGGATTGAGGGGATGTATTACTAGGGTAATAAAAGTCAAACTAAGCAAAATGAAAGTGAATATAGGGAAGGAGGAGATAGTGATGGTGTGATTGTAAGGAAAATTATGTAGTGATGGTGTGTTATGAGGTGAAGAAAGAAGAACTAATACCCTCATTTTGGAAATAATAATTCCTCCATTTCTCTCTTTTTCTCATGGCAGAACTATCTTTTTCACTAGCTTAGGCCCCGTGCCATGCACGGTAAGTCCAATTTTTTTTTAAAAAAGTAATTAAATTTAACAAATAAAATTTGATAAACATACACATCAAATATATAGAAATTATATTGTTATAATCTATATTAAAAGGCAAAGCAAAGGATTAATATAAAATATCATGAATTAGATTAAAAAAATTACAGGGTGGTCAGTGTTATAAAGGTTACACCGCACACAAAACAGGTTTAAAGATTTAAGTCATGTTATTTTTAAAGTAATTTCATCAATATCAATTAAATGAATCAATTTTATTACGAAGTATATTACTTTTTTTGGCAAATAATAATCCGGTTAAAGTAAGTTTGTTAATATCAATTATATGAATCAATCAAAAAGAGTTGGATTGAGATTTTAGGCATTTACTGTAAATGTGTATGGAACAATTAAAAACATCAAATAAAAAGGAAAATATTTTTTTTAAAGGAAAAAAAAAAGAAAAATATTTATTACAAAGATAATATAAAAGATTTGAAAGAATATTATTATAATTGTATTATAAAAATATTCTTAAAAAAAAAATTTGCCAAAAAGGAAGGGAAAAATTGGAGGGAAAAAACAACACCAACATGTGTGTCACATCTTGGTGTCTGTTTTAGTATTAAGTTATTGATTTGTAAACACCTTGTCTCCTACAACAACAACTCTAATTATTTATGGTTTTTCAAGTTTGACTTTTTTGCTCCCTTAATATATTACCCTTAATCTAGGCCTGCCTTTAAAAGGAGAAAAATAAAAAATGGAGGATATAGATAGTGCCAAATCCAATATGAAATTTAGCTAATATGTTTGTTACATGATTGTACTGTGTTAATTTCAATTCTATATATATGAGTACTACGAGGACAATTAATTTGATAGTTGTGAAGTAAGACCTATTTAACTGATTGGGAGTGGAAAAATCAACGTGAGGTTTGTATGAAATGAATTGTAGCCACATTTGGGTTTTTCATAATGAGTAAATGAGAGTGTCATAGTCTATCTATGTCCAATTAAGCTTCTATCACATTAATTATTTTGGGACTGAATTCATGCCAAATTTCATCTGTCTGATCCTACTTGAATGGAATTGATTGAGACACACCCCATAAAAATTAAGTAGTGTAAACAGCTTAATTAATCATCAAAATAAGAATTGCTATAAAAGGATAACAAAGAAAAATGAAAAAAGAAAAAAAAAAAAAAAAAAAAAGACAAATCTATCGTTGGCAACTCGAGGAGGTTTTGAATGTCTTGAATTTTAAAGGAACGTCCTGCAGTGAAAGTACAAGTGTACAACTAGTTTCACAATACATGAGCTATTGAGCTGAATTTAACTCATTACAGTTGATTTTTGTTGTTATTACATTTTTTTTTTTATAAAAAAATGTATGGTGACCGTGTAAATGAAGTTTTTCGATTGAGAAGGTTTTGTGTGAATCCGTTTCACGTGAGTCCGATTTATTATGCATACTCCCATCCCCTACCCACTGTCACTGCCCAGCCACTGCCGGTGGCCAGTGACCTTCTCCCTCCTATTCCCCAGTGTCGGCATCCCTCCCCCATCCATACCCCCCGGCGTCAGCGACCCTACCTCTGTTAAACAACGGAGAAGTTTTGCGGATGTCAAGAGATCGAACATGGTGAGCACCTCCTAGGAGAAGTTCCTACTCGTATTATCTATTTGAAAGAGTTGCAGTAGTACACATTGTAGTAATACAAGCATATCCATGAGACCAGAATCCGCACTGCGCGTTACAACAACATGATATGACAACTTAACAGGAACATGAATTTTGAGTTTTTGCCATATATTTAAATTAATATTTTACCATTATAACCTAATTTCTGACGATTAAGACCTAATATCTGACAATTATAATCTAATACATGATAAGTATAATTTAATATCTGACCATTATTATCTAATTTCTAACACTTACAATCTAATATCTGATATTTATAATCTAATACCTGATAAGTATAATTTAATATTTGACCACTATTATCTAGCTAATTTCTAACACTTATAATCTGATATCTGATATTTATAATCTAATATCTGATTATTATTATCTAATTTCTAATAATTAAGATTTTTTTCCTCGATTTTTTTTTCCAGTTATATGACTGGACTCACGTGAATCCGTTCTACACAATACTTTATGTTTTTGATTTCGGTATTTCTAAAACAAAACAATATATATATATTTTTAATAAAACAACTGACTTTATATTTCTATAAAATAGCATGTGTGATACAAAATATTAAAATATATATCAATCTCAAGGTCCATACTCAATCTTTTCATCTAATTTTTACTAAACTAAAATTCTCTAATCATAATTCTCTATCTAAAAAAAAGGTCAAAATTCTTCTTAATATTTGAAATTTAAAAATACCTCTTTTTTTTTTATTTATTATTTATTTTATTTTTATTGAAGAAAACGTTAGAAAATGTAGAAATACTTACGCATTTTAGAATTTCTTAAATTCAGATTTTATACTTGGTAGGATTTGTCTAATACGGAGCAATCAACATCCTTGATGCAAATTATTTATTGTCAAAGTAAATACATTGAATCGAGACAATTGAACAAAGTAACTAATAACCATATACTTTTATTTTGTCTAATTTTTTTTTTTTTTTTTTTTTTTTGAGGGATTGTATGTAATTAATTAATTATATAAATTGAGATGAACATAGGTTCTCCTTAAAATAAGGGGTAGTGTGTTGTGGTTTATTTTTTTTATTTATTTTTTGTGGAAAAGCAGGGAGTGTTGTGGTTTATTTGATACGTTTTATTGTAATTTTTTTTAGAGGAAATTTTTATCATTTAATGGAAGAGGTTTCCCGAAAAAAATATAGTGCCTATTTCAGTAAAAGATTTTTTTTTTTTGAAGTAAATCAATTAAATTTAGGAAAAGATAATTAAGTTATTTAATTATTTTTATATATTTCCTCCCCTAAATAACGCTTCTTTTTTATTCTTAATTTTTTTTTTAATTTCAGTTTTTTTTGTTTTAAAAAAATAGTTTTATTATTTTTTTAATTAAACAAATAAATCTATTTTAATATTAATTTTACCTAAAATAGTTTAATGTAAAAGTCTCCTCCTCCTCCTTTATTTTTTTTTTTTTTTTGAAGCAAGCAAGCAAGGGGGATTTTATTATAATAAATCAATTTCTGCCAAAATTGTTAAACTTTGGGGAAAAGAGGACAAACAAATACGCTCCGATGAGTGATAAGTATCCCAATGATCAACATTACAGTATGAGCAACTACATTCCCACTATCCTTAACATGCATACACAAGAGCTTTGAATGTCCACGCGTAGGTAGACTAAGTGTATCGAAAATATTTTGAGAAAAGTCAAATGATGGTGACTCTTAGGCTAGGTAGGCTAATGATGTAGGGATCAAGCCCCCAAGTCTAGCTCTAAATGGGCAGGGATGAGCATTGGATATCCCTTGATATAATCATGCATGAATGTAAATGTATGAATGCATTTTTATTACGGCCGCACCTCAATGTGAGGTTGCCTACGTATCCGTTAGGAATCAGGCCAAACGTAGCTCTAGCCGAACCTCGCACAAGTATTTGTATACCTCAAAGAGGTCTTTAAAGGGTTATAATGTGGTTAGGCTAAAGGTTGAAGAAGAAGGGGATAAAGGCTCAAAACCCTAGATTGGCTAGATAAGCCCCCAAAGTGTACAATCTTGCATTTGAATCTTGGTATTTTTATGCTTGAGTTTTTCTCACTTTTAAAATACCTTTTGTTTATTTTTTGCTCTTTTTTTTTTTGCTTTTTTTTTTTTTTTGATAAGTTTGGGCAATCCCGATCATGCGGTCTATCACTCACTTGGCATTCATGTTTCTCAGGCACGGTGCCGAGCACTCGATAAGAGATGCAATCTGAGACGTGTTCACATCAAAGACATGTTCATATCATTGACATTGGAACACTTGCCCTTTTACACACTTTTATTGGCTTTTGCTTTTGAAATTTTTGTAAAAATTACTCAAGCTTTTGTATTTTTGAAGATTGCATGAATTGCACACCATCCCATCCCAAGGTTAGGTAAAAGTGGGTTGAAGAAAGAAAGGTCTATCGTTAGACGAGGGTCAAAGTGGTTTATCAAGAAAGGAGTTATATATTTGAAAGGGTGAAAGTGATATGATATGGCTACAAAGGGTGCCTCAAATCATTAGTATACCTTGTGTTTAGTCCAGAGTGTTTTTTTTTTTTTTTTTTGAGATGCAATGATCATATGCAAGAAAAGAAATGCTCATGTTATTAAAATGAAAAGGGTAAAAAAATCAAACTCATAAAGTAAAAAGATGGAGGGTGCCTATTCTGGACTTATTAGGGAAGGGTTTGAAAAAAGAAGAAAAAAAGCATGAAATCTTGGTGAGAAGCTTGCATCGTGCTTTGTTTCATCATTACCCTTTTTTTCTTGTCAATCACATAACTCAAACTCGATTCAACATGCATGGATGGGAAAATATCATGGTGTACGAGGTGAATGATATGTATGGAGAAAGCATGTGGAGAGTGGAAAGATGATGTAGATGGAGAGATGTGGAAGAATTTAGGAATGGAGTGGACCCTCAACTCAAATGACGAAAAGGACAACTCATGCATGAACCTAAGACATGGTCATGGTGACATATCCAAAGTGTGTGCTTTTGACTAGTGAGTGAAAGTGATATGTTCAAGACTCATGTCATGACCATGTGACTAGACATGTGATTAGACTCGAACAAAGACTAAGTTAAAACCTCATGTATGTACACTAAACTGGAAAGGCTGTAGTATTTCAGTCATAACTTTCGATCTGTGACTCTAGTTGGGACGAAACCAACGCCTAATGAAGGATAAAACTCGGGCTACAGATCCATATCGTACGACTCTTAACTCTTTCTAGAACTCCGGCTATGACCAAAACAAGTTGACGCTTGTGCAGTATACGGGAATAAAAAATCCGGGTTGACTCAAAGGAAATATGACTCAATTTTAGACATATTTATCAGCTCAAATTAATTAATCAATTTATTAAGCAAAGTCCTTTAATCATTGGTTAGCTTATTTAAGCATATTTATAATCACAAGTCAAACAAGTGGTTAGTTTAATCACATATAAATATGCACAAGTAGTCAAATAGTCACAACATGATGCAATGAGTTTGCAACCTAACCATGGCTCTAGTTCTCTAAAGTTCAAGGATAAGGGTAGTCAAAAGAGGGTCCATGGTTATGAGTCCGGATGCATGGCGCGGAAGCCTTACCTTTGGAAGGGTTGGCGCATATGGATGGGACCCCACAAGTTAAACTTGTTTCCAGGGTTTAGAGAATTCACAAACTCGGATGTACCCTTCGTTGCAATGAGCGGTCGATTGGGTAGATGGAGGGTGAATTCCCAGAGGGTTATAGCCATATGTAGAACACATATGGGTTTCAGAAAAGAGGGAAAAAAGTCAATCAAGAACTAAAATCGAGCAAACAGTACTAGAACTGGTCAAAGCAAGAAGGCAGATTTCTGGCTCGGTATTGGAAGAACTTGGCGCGAGACAACAGGGACCATCGCGAGGAGATGGACCTGTTGCGTTGCAATATTTCTATCGTATCACGACAGAGTCATCGCACTGCAATGGGCACTGTTTTCTCTGCGCTACTTCCTACATGCCTCAGCAGCTTTCTGTGTTCTTAGAATTTTCCAATTTTCGTAGCGTTTTTTCGATTCTAGTTGTGAAAGATATTTCCCAATTTTCCTACGTGTAAAAAGTCTATGTTTTTTACGCATTACAGATGTTCTATCCAATACGGACCTTTTTATGCTTATGGCAATAATGTCAATCAAAATTACGCACATGAATACTCAAAACGTTTTGAGTCTCATCCACCCATTCTAAATTATTGCCAAAATAAATTTACGGAATTAAAATAGAAATCCTCCCCAGTGGAGTCGTAAAAAAAATTGTGAATATTTCAAGCATCCCACACTTGAGCCCCACTGTGATCATACACTCAAGTATGGTGGCATCCAAAGGGAAGGAAGTTAGAGCAAAAGAGTCGCCAACAAGTTTTAGGAACTTGTAAACCGTTCATAGGGTGAAGGTTACACCCCTTCACGATCCTATAGATCGCTAACTCCATAGTGGTATGGAACCATGACTGGATATTCGGGGATGAAGGTACAAATCCAACCTAAAAGAGATTGAACCTGCCCTTAAATAGGCCTCTACTTTATTCTTCTCATATTCATGTGCGCTTTCTGACTAACATGCAATCAATATATTAATCCTAAACCTGTTTAATCTATGTGGGTTGATATTTATGCACAAATAAATCTATTATTGGCGATCACTTGAATTAAAATCACATTAGCCTAAATAAATTCTTAATTATCATATTAAGCGTGATTTCAAGTACAAATTCCCTTTAAACCTGCAAGAAAGGGCGTGATGAAGCAGTAACAATAATATCAAGCAACATATAAATATTGATACAACGAATCATCATCATCATAATATATTCAATCTCAAAGCATAATATTAATAGCAAGATCCTAGGCATGTTACTAACATGATTAATAACAAACCCTAGCATGTCACTAAACAATAAAAATCAAAGTTTTAATCCTAACATGATACTAGCATGATATAAGAAATAGGAAGCAACCTAAACATGATACTAGAAAACAATAAAAACATCCTAACATGATACTAGGAATTAAAATAATATAAACATGCTTTTTAAAGAAATAGCAATAAAACAACTTACTTTGTTGCCTCGTATCACTTTCTATCAAAACAGTACGCATGTTAGTAACTTCAATAAAATATTAAATCAAACAATTAATTTAAATAACTGAAATAGGGATTTGGGACAAAACCCTTAGAAATTATCAACCTTTCACGTCTAGGGCGAAGGCAACTTCGAGCTTGGCTATGTGTGTCTAAGTCTCGTGATGGACGTATGGTGTTTTGAAAAGGGAAGGCTTAGAAAGAGGGGGAAAGAATAAGCTTCTAACTTTGAGAGAGAAAAGAGAGAGATGGTTGTTGATGATTGTTGGTGACTAAAACGGAGGAAATCGAACCTATGTATAGAGAAAAACGACCGTAAATGATTAGAAAAGAGTTAGAATTCGAATCAGATTAAAATTCCTTTTAACGCAGCAAGATAAAAAGTATCGCGGCGCGATAAAACAGT
This sequence comes from Chenopodium album, assembly GCF_948465745.1. Classification (NCBI taxonomy): domain Eukaryota; kingdom Viridiplantae; phylum Streptophyta; class Magnoliopsida; order Caryophyllales; family Amaranthaceae; genus Chenopodium; species Chenopodium album. The sequence continues at coordinate 5,389,403 of NC_137844.1, read as the reverse complement.
TTTTGCGGATTTTGTTTTTATCATAACTTTTAATTTAGAAGTCCAAATAAGACATATAATATGTTGTTGTAAAGCTCTTGAAGTCTAATTTTCAAATAAATTAAAATCAGATTAAAATATTTTGCAAAATAAAAGATATGGCTGAAATAGTGGAAGGCTGTCAGTTTTGGATAGAGTTTCGTATTTCTTTCATATCTTTTTCGTTATAGCTCGAAATTAATATTATAATATATCATTAGAAAGATAATTTCAAGAGCTATGCAACCATTTAAGATTTGGTTAAAAATTATGAGGAACTAAAATAATATCTGAACATATTTCATTTCAAATAGAACAAGGACTCTCAAAAAGAGAAGTTTTATTCAATTTCAAACTCTTTGATCTTTATCTTTCAAAAAGGATAATTAAGATATTTTAGAAACTTATAGAAGATTCTAATTAATCCTAATTGTTTTAGGAATGGGATTAAACCTTTGGACCCTCTGCATGATCATTGGGCTGTAGGTAAAATTCGGTTTGAGCCCGATTTAGTATTTTGGCCATAACTTCCTCATTATTCATCGAAATTGGGCTTATAATATATCGTTGGAAATATCTTTTCAAGCCCTATCCAACTACACCATTATTGGACCCATATCATGGACCAAACTAAATTGGAATGGACGTTTTTTATAAATAGGATATGAAAAGAAAGATTTTCGAAAACAGAAAGAAGTATTTTTTTATTAAAAACAGAGGAATTCACGAGACTCTTTCACATTTCTCTTTGTTCGATAATCATGACGTGAAAGATATTCATCACTGGGTTTGGTTTTTGGGGAGACACAATCAAGTGTCTACAACCATCGTTTAGACAACGGAATGTCTAAGATGGCTTTCCTGTCAACTGCATTAAAATGGGCACTTTAAATCACCTATATCCCAACATTCGTCAAAGTCAATCAAGTTACTTACACGAAGCTCAGGATTATGATTAGGAAGCGCAGTTGGCACATAATGTTGTCCTTAACCACAGACCTAAGAATCCTCCCACACCCGAGTTGAAGAGCCATTCCCTACCCTCCATTTCAATCCATCAAGGAGGAGAGACTTTGCACCCCACATGCTTCTCCAACTATAGCTCGGATCATGCCCTCTTGAAGCCCCTAAAAAATCAGAAATTCGTATAGTACCGAGCCTTCAATATAGCATATAGTAAGGAGTTGCCTTCTTGTGTGAGCCTCCAACCTTGCTTTGCTAACAACGCTTGAGTGAAGCACTTTAAATCCTGGAATCCCATACCCCCCCATAGACTTTGAATTTCTCCCAACTATGCCAATGAATTTTCCTTTCCATACCACTCAAACCCCACCAAAATCTAGCAAGAAGAGAGTGGATTTCATCAATAAGCTAAGACCATCCGAAATTTTAAAAATACTCATCATGTATGTAGGAATGGCTTGAGCAACGACTTTAATCAACACTTCTTTCCCCGGGCGAGATAATAATTTTTCCTTCCACCCCTGCAATTTTTTCCAGATCCTTTCCTTCAAACAGGCAAAAACAGCTTTTTTTTATCTCCCAATTATAGTTGGCAATCCAAGATATTTTTCATGTCATACTACCTCTCGAACCCCAAGAGTTTCCACAATCAGATTTCTTTGGTCGATTGACACACCTTTGCTAAAAGCTACCTAAGTCTTGCTTAGATTGACTTTCTGACCCGATGCCCTTTCATAGGTACTAATTATATCAGCAATTTTAGAGCATTCTTGCAAATTTGCTATAGCAAAAACGATACTATCATCGACAAAAAAGAGATGAGATATTCTGGGAGCCCCTCTACAAATTCGAACCCCACTTATCTGTCTATCTGTCACTGCCTTTGAGATAAGTGTAGAAAAAGCCTCCGCACAGATAAGAAAAAGGTACGAAGAAATTGGGTCAACTTGTCTTAGTCCACGAGACGGAATAAGAGACCCTTTAATCATGCCATTATACTTGAAGGAGAAAGAAACACTTGTGAGGCACTGCATTATACGTTTAACCCAAGCGATCCGAAATCTAAATTTGAGCATCACCCTCTCCAAAAAACACCATTTAACTCTATTGTTTTTCTTACTCATGTCTAACTTAAGAGCCGCCGTACCATCCCGACCTTCCCCCCTTCTCTTCATAGCATGAAAAATCTCAAAGGCCACCAGAGAATTATCAGTAATTAACCTTTTTGGAACAAAAGCACTCTGTTGTATAGAGATTATCGACTCAAGAAGGGGTTTAAGTTTGTTTGCAAGAGTCTTTGAAATTATCTTGTATAAAACATTGTACAAACTAATAGGACGAAACTCTGACATACTCTTCGGATCATTGCACTTTGGGATAAGCACAATACAAGTAGAGTTAACATCATTCAACAACAAATTACTCCTCCACCAACCCTGCACAAATCGAATTCCATCCCCACCAATAACATCCCAAAATTTCTGAAAAAAAGTGCGTGCATACCGTTAGGGTCGGGTGCTTTATTAGGATGGATTTAGAACACAAACTCTTTAATTTCCTCCGTAGTAGGTTCACATTCTAAGACATCATTCATTTTGTCGGTTACAAGGTGATTAATTCCAGCCAAAGCATCATCAAAATTTGAAGGGTCACACGTATTGAATAAGTCGTCAAAGTATGATGCAATAATCTGATTAACCTCGTTTTTCGAAGTCTGCCAACACCCCGAGCTATCATTGAGTCCCATGATTCTATTCTGAGCCCTTCTTTGACTAGCCTTGTGGTGAAAATATCTAGTATTTTTGTCGCCATCTCGAATCTCATTGGCTTTGGATCGAGCATGCCAATAAGACTCCTCCAACCTTTGGAGCTCTGCTATCTCGCTCACCACATTATTACATTGCACCAATTTATTAGCATCAAGTCTCCCACCTTGCAATGCATTTAGCCGTTTCTCAGCTTTTTCAATGCGCTTTTTTAGAGTACCAAACTCGTAATTAGCCCAAGCCGACAGCTTCCCAGCAACATTACCAATCCGGATATGAATAGGATCAGTGCACCCCTCTTCCCACGCTCTTTTAACCACCTTGCCACACGCATCACTAGATAACCATAATGCCTTAAACCTGAAAATTCGACCTTGTCTCTCCTCATCCAATTTGTCACTAAATTTCAATAAAATAGGTGCATGATCAGAGTAACAAATTGGAAGATTAATGACCTCCACAAAGGGAAACATAGTAAACCACAAAGTATACGTAATGTATCTGTCAAGTCGTTCCCTAACAAGAGTCTCAATCGAAGTGCCCCTTTTCCATGTATAAATATTACCTTTTAATCCCAGATCTCTACACATTAGAAGAGGAATTGAAGTATTCGATCTTATTCTTCTCATCAAGCTCCAAGTGAGATGTTTATTAGTCGCTTCCGGCCAACCATACAGCCCCCACAATCTTCCACTTCGGGTCTGATAATATTTACAGTGAAGTCCAAGAAGTAGAGAGAATTCATAGAGAGAAAATTTAGAGAGAGAAAGAGATTAAGATTGTATTGAATAAATTAGCAACTAAGTTCCACTACTAAAAATGAAGGTTTTTGCGACCGTCTCAAACGGTCGCAAAAAATAGGGAAAACGGTCGCTAACAGTATTTGCGACCGTCAACAGTCGCAACAAGCCGGTCGTAATTTTCATGGTCGCAAAAATTAAAAATTACGACCGGTTGACGGTCGCAGATTTTTTAGCGACCGTTTTCCTAATTTTCAACGACTGGTTGAAAAACGGTCGCAATTTTTATTTATTGCGAATGTTTTGTGGACAGTCGCAAAAAAAATCAGATTGCGACTTTCTTGGCGGTCGCAAAAATTATTGAAAAAAATAAAAAAAAAAAAACTGAATGTACTCCCCTACCCAGCCCATCCCATCCCATCCCACTGCTATACAACCCACCAGAAACTTTTACCACTGCCGGCATCTCACCCTTAACAACCTTAACCCCCCACCACCACACTAAACTAGCCCACAAAATCTGACAACAAAAATCCAAAACAAAACAACAAAAATCAAACAAAAGCCACATTGAACAAAGATCAAAAACAAAAACAAAAACGCACAAAATCAAACTATATATCAACTGAATATTAAACCAATTAAAAAAAACATTAATAGAAAACAAAAAGAAACCAGAAAAAAAAAACTAACAAAAAATCAAATCTAGAAAAAAATATAACAAAAAAATAGAAACCAGAAAAAAATTAACAAAAATAAAAAAACGGAAACAAGAAAAACGAAATTAACAAAAATTAAAAAAAAAATCAGAAAAAAATGTAACAAAAAATCAAACCCAGAACAAAATTAACAAACAATAAAAAAAAATAACGACAATCAAATCTAAATTGAACAAAAATCAAACATAAAAAATCATACTTGAACAAGAAAATTCGAACATAAACCCAAACAGAATTCGACAAAAAAAATCAAATTAAATTCGAATAAATAACTTATAAACAAGAAAACGTACCTCAAACCCCGATTTGACTTCAAAATTCACCTCGAATTTGGTTTAATAAGGCCAAATTCGACCATGAAAACTCTAGATCTAGAGTTTTCATGGTCGAATTCCACCTTAAAACCATTAACTTGTTATACCACCGCCTACGAATCGAACCAAGAAAGAGAAACGGACCCTGAGGAAGAAGTTGACTCTCCAATAGAGCAAAGAGAAGGAGAAGAGGAAATAGAAGGAGAAGAGGTTAAAATTTGGAGCGTGAGAGGTGAAAGTTCTGGCGTGAGAAGAGGAAAGAGAAAGGAAAGAGAAGAGAGGAGACTAGGAGAAGCATGAGAAGAGAGAGAAAGAGAGGAGAGGAGCGGCTATTCAACATTTTTAGGGTTAGGATGCACACTTATATACATCTATTTTTTAATAAAAATAATAACACATTTGCGACCGTTTTACCAGTCGCAATTAGTTGCAAATTGCGACCGTTTCTGAAACGGTCGCAATTAATTTAATTTTGAATTATTTTTCATATAAATTTTATTTAAAAAATTAATTAATTACTTTTGCGACCGTTTTATAGCTAAAAAACGGTCGCAAATCCGTGACCGCTTTAAAAACGGTCGCAAATCTGCTACCGTCTGATAACCGGTCGCAAATCTTATATTTTGCGACCGTTTTTGTGACGGTCGTAAAAAATCGGTCGCAATTTGACCGAATTTTAGTAGTGTTCTTCCAAGCATTTATATCATAGTTTGTTATAACTAACTAGCCAGCTAATACAATAATTCTTGTTACTACAGAATTCTAATCCTCCGCTGACTCATCGTCCGAGCTGTCATCAATATCCCCCCTCAAGCTAGGGACTGTATCTGGATACATTCCTAGCTTGGACTTCAGCTTGTTGTGTTGAAATGAACTCAGTGCCTTAGTCATGATGTCTGCTAACTGCTCTGCTGTTGGAGTATAAGTCAGAACAATCAGCCCTTCTAAAACTTTGTCTCGAGTGAAGTGGCAGTCTATTTCGATATGTTTAGTGCGTTCATGAAACACAGGGTTCTTGCCTATATGAATTGCACTTTGATTATCACAATGTAAAGCAACATGCTTCAAATTCTTCATTCCCAACTCTGTAAGAAACCTGACTAACCAAGTAGTTTCTGATGTTGTGGCTGCCATTGCTCTATATTCTGCTTCACTTGAGCTCTTTGAAACAGTTGGTTGTTTCTTAGATTTCCAAGAAACTGGTGACTTTCCAAGTAACATAACATATCCAGTTACTGATCTTCTTGTGTTTGGACATGCTCCCCAATCTGAGTCTGAAAATGCTGTTAGTGTTAACTGATCTGAGGCATGTAATAGAATACCTTGTCCAACTGTATGAGCTATGTACCTTAACACATGATTCAGCGCCTTTACATGAGTCTGCCTTGGCTGCTGCATGAACTGACTTAGAGTTTGAACTGAGTAGGAGAGATCAGGTCTTGTGTGTGATAGAAAATTCAGCTTCCCAACTATCTTCCTGTAATGCTCTGGATCAGGATACAGATCACCTTCATCTGCTAACAGCTTTATGTTTACAGACAATGGTGTTCTAGCTGTTTTAGAAACATCCATATTGCATTCTTCAAGCAATTCTTTTGTAAACTTCTTCTGACTCATCACAATCCCATGTTGCAAATGAGAAACTTCTATTCCCATAAAATAGTTTAGTACTCCTAGATCCTTGATGCTGAAAACTTCATGCAAATGATCCTTGAATCTTCTAATTTCTGACTCATCAGACCCAGTTACTATTATATCATCAACATAAATCACTACAACAGTAACATGCTCTCCCAACCTCTTAATGAACAATGAGTAATCATTCTTAGATTGCTCATAATTCATTTTCTGCAATTTTGTATTCAGTTTTGCAAACCATTGTCTAGAGGCTTGCTTAAGTCCATATAAGGACTTTTTCAGCTTACAGACAAGATTATTTGGATTTGCAACACCTTGAGGAACCTTCATGTAGACTTCGTCAGTAAGATCTCCATGCAAGAAAGCATTATTGATGTCAAGCTGGTACAAAGTCCACCCTTTATTTGCTGCTATGGCCAAAAGACACCTCACAGTAGCCATTTTAACCACTGGTGAAAAGGTTTCTAGATAATCAATCCCATACTTTTGTGTGAACCCTTGAGCAACCAGCCTTGCTTTTAGTCTTTCTACACTCCCATCTGCTTTTAACTTGACTTTAAACACCCATTTACAGCCAATTGGTTTCTTGTCTTTAGGCAAAAACACTAATTCCCATGTTTCATTGCTAGTTAAAGCATCCAGCTCCTTTTTCATTGCTTCCACCCAACCTTCATGCTGTGAAAGCTCACAGGTTTTGTAATCTGCACAATTTGGTTGATCAAAGCCTTCATTGAAGTAGGAAGTACCTCAAATGTCACAATATTACACCAGTGTTCTGTGGCAAGCTCAGCTGAACAAATATATCCATCCAGATAGCTAGGCCTCTTCTTGGGTCTATCTGACTGTCTGAGTTCTGTAGCTGATCTTTTTGAAGTGTTAACATGTATAGCTTATAGGTGGGTATATTTGGTTGTATAGATTCAGTGTTTGGTTTAGTGTTTAGTTGTATAGGTTTAGTGTTTGGTTCAGCTTGAAAAACAAAAGGTTCTAGTATAATGAAGTCTATATTAGGGTCAAAAAATGTGTTCACAGGCAAGAAAATATGGTGACTTGTAGTTTTTGTTTGAGATTCATAATGAAAAGGTAAATGTCTCTCATAAAATGTAATGTCTCTTGCAACAATTATTTTCCAGACTCCAGATCATATACCCTGTAGGCTTTCTGATCTGGTGGATAGCCTAAAAACACATAAGGAGAAGCTCTGGCATCAAACTTTGACCTACCAGATTTCAATGTAGACACATAGCTCAAGCAACCAAAGACTCTCAAATGTGACAGATCTGGTTTCTTACCATGTAACAACTCATATGGTGAAATAAAATTCACAGAACTCAGAGGCATCCTATTTATCACATGTGTTGCTGTCAGCAAACATTCTCCCCAGAATCTTACAGGCACCTTGGACTGAAAGTATAAAGCCCTTGTTGTTTCAAGCAAGTGTCTGTGCTTTCTCTCCACCACTCCATTCTGTTGTGGAGTATCAGCACAAGACTTTTGATGCTTAATTCCATTACTTCTGTAAACCTGAAGGATCTCACCCTCACAAAGCTCTCTAGCATTGTCAGTTCTCACACATAGAACAATTTTCCTGAACCGAATCTTAACAAAAGCAAGCAAATCAATGAAAATCTTCACAGCATCACTTTTATTTTTCATAAGAAATGTCCATGTATTTCTGGAGAAATCATCTACAATAGTAAGGAAATAGCTAAAACCATCATGAGTTACAGATTTATAAGGCCCCCAAGTATCAATGTGTAGCAACTCAAAACAGTCCTGTGCTCTAGACATACTTACAGGAAAAGGTTTTCTAGTTTGTCTAGACTTATGACACACTTGACATACTAGATCACTTCCTATTTTATTATCAAAACAAGAATCAATCAGGTGCAACTTATTAAATGGCATATGCCCCATTCGAAGATGCCAAAGCTTAGCATCATCATCTGTTTTTCTAACCATTCCAGAATTAGCGAACTTCTCATCATGCTGAACTTGTTGCTCAACTGTCTTGTCATCAACTGCATACAGTCCTGACACCAGATTACCAAGAACCACTGACTGACTCAAAGTTGGTCCCTGAATTAAACATTTATCATGAGTGAAGACAATTTCACAGTTCAAATCTCTACATAGCTTATGTGTAGAAATCAGATTGAATTTCAATCCTGGAACATGAAGCACATTTTGCAAGACAATCCCATTATCAAAATGAACTGTCCTTATATGTTCTACAATCACATGTTTACCATCTGCTATTATGATTGTACTTGGTGTTTTACCAAAGCATTTATATGACTCAAACAAACTCAAGTTTGAACAAATATGATCAGTTGCACCAGAATCAACAATCCATTTTGCATTTGAACAAGTCAGTAAGCATGTACCTGCTACATGTGCCTGTGATTCTGCAGGATCATCAGCACTCTGAGATTGAAGTGCCTTCATAATACTGTTAAACTGATCTTGAGAGATTTGTGTCACACAATCCCCTGAATCTTCTCCATCATCAGCATGAGCAACTGCAGCTACTCTTTTACCCTTCCCTTTTGCAAAATTTGGAGGGTAACCATTCAGCTTGAAACACTTTTCTATAACATGTCCAGGGATTCTACAATGCTCACAGAAAGGTCGTTTTCCTGCCACCACCAATTTGTTTCCATTTCCTGCCTGAAATGTCATCTTGGAGCCTTGATACTGACTCTTATAATTTTTCCTGTAATCTGCTGCAAAAACCATTGCTCTATTGTTTTCTTCTTCTGCATTACTAGCCTGCCTTTGCTTCTCTTCTTGCACCAGTAACTTATATGCCATAGACATAGTTGGCAAGGGCTACATCATCAAAATATTAGTTCTCACAGCAATGAACTTACTGTCTAACTTCATCAGAAGCTGTACCAGCCTTTCTTCTTGCTGCTGCTTCAAGAAGACTTGAACACAAGTACATCCTGGACTGTTGCAAGTAGGCAAAGGATTCATTTGATTTATCTGATCCCAAATAGCCTTCAACTGTGTAAAAAACTCAGTAATCGAATTTTGCTGAAATATCAAATAAACTGAAATATCGATTGATTGACTTAATCAAACAAATAACCAGAAGAAATTCGATCAAACTCTCAAGATTATGACTAGATCTGCAGAAATTTGAATCGAAACCTCAATCGAACTAATTATATTTCTGATTGAAACAAATTCGATCAAACTCTCAAGATTCAGAGTAGAATTTGTGGAAAAGAAATCGATTCAAACTTACTGAATTCACTGTAATGAAGCGCAAGATCGAAGAACATCTTTCTCTTGGCTCTGATACCATGATAATATTTACAGTGAAGTTCAAGAAGTAGAGAGAATTCATAGAGAGAAAATTTAGAGAGAGAAAGAGATTAAAATTGTATTGAATAAATTAGCAACTAAGTTCTTACAAGCATTTATATCATAGTTTGTTATAACTAACTAGCCAGCTAATACAATAATTCTTGTTACTACATAATTCTAATCCTCCGCTGACTCATCGTCCGAGCTGTCATCAATAGGGTCCCCATCCACTCCACATACCAATGCCTCAATATGATGTGCCGAGTATGATCCCACGTTCACATTCAAGTCCCTCCACCATAATCCAAGACCCCCTGATCTCCCATTACTACTCAAACGCACGCCATTCGAAAAACCACACCTATTACGTATCAACTCCAACCTTTCAGCATCAGTCTTTGTCTTCATCACAAATACCAACTCTGGCCTATCCCTCTAACACCAATCTTGGAGGGCTTTAACTCGTAATGGGTTACCAAGCCCATTGCAATTCTAACTTAAGGTTTTCATTATTGTTCGCGAGGTTGGGTTATGCCAACCTTGCTACTTTGCATGGATTATCGTCACAAACAGCCATGCCACACTCTTTCACTCTCTTCCCCACCAAAATCTCCATTCCCATCCCACTCACATTCTCCCTCTTACTCCTCTTAACTCCTAACAGACCCCTCTCCCCATCAGCACTCACCATATGATCATCAAAGGTTAGTGTTCTTGGGATTTTTCTGAAGGTTTTTTTTATGGCTCCCCTCATTCACGACTCTTTTCTCACTTAAACCCACATTGCTGTCCAAAATAGGTGACAAAAAAGGAGATAAAAATAATTTTTGAGGTGTGTCCCTATTAAAGTTCTCACCTCACAACCCCACATCACTTTGCAACAATTCGTTTCTGTCAACATAATTTTTATCTGGATTCCCACCCCTCCCATCAGTTACAGCATCCCTCACTTCCATGCCTTCCACCTCACTCACACTATCAACTTTCTTCCTCCCCTCATTTATAATAAAAGCACTAGTCATAGATTCATTATGCATAGGTTCCTTTGTTGCAGTTTCTGTGGCAGCTTTGGTAACAAAAGTCAGCTTTTTAGTGCAAGTCATTCTACTAACTTCCTCCATATTACTTATCCACCCCCTTCCTTGGAGATGCTTTCAGCCAAGTACCCCAACCCATACCCCGATTTTGAGCATCTTCAGAAACATTTAGACAGTCCTTCTCACTATGACCCATAATTCCACACATGAAGCAAAAGAAAGGTAAATGTTCATACTTAAATTTAATTTTTGCAATGTTACCTTCTTTGTTCATGATGTTCTGAAATCGACGTAAAGGTTTACGGACATCAAGGCAATGTTACCTTCAATTTAATTTTTGCAATGTTACCTTAAATGCTCAGGGTATCTTTCTCAATTTCTAGCACCTCACCAAGATTACTAGCAACATCCCTAACATGGTCATCAGAGCGACAATTGAATGGCAAATCCTCTAGCCGAATCCAGAACGGAGAGTTTATCAGAGCAACATCGTTCGGCTGTTCATCCTCGCCTATTTCGTTAAGGATTAGAATGTTTTGTTCAAAACACCAAGGGCGCCCTGCCATAATCTTCTCCTTGTCCTTCAATGGAATAATTGGAAAGCAAATTTATTAGCACCGATTGAGCAAATAGCAATTTGTCCAACCAAGCCCCAGGCTCTCGTCATTGTTTTTTTAAAGGCTTCAAGGTTAACACCTCGATCGGATAGGAGTCTCCCGATCAACATTAGTGAAGCCTTAGCCTCCTGATCGCTAGATGTAACGCCTCCTACATCTACAATATCTTTTTCCTCATCGTCTAATGTCAAATTAGAACATTGTATCGCTAGATCTTCAGCCATAATGACCAGAGATCAACCACATACAATGGTAGAACGGCCTTTCTCTCGAGGTACCAAACCCTTTATTTCGAGGGAGTTTTATTTCTAAAAAATAAAAATTGTTTTAGTAAAATTCTCCTTCATTCTCTCTAATTTCGGTTTCTTTAATTAAACAAATCAATTTATTTTAATATTTTACCAAAATTCTTTTCATCACCTTCTTAATTTAATTTTTTTACCTTTGAGAGCTTCAACCTTCAACAATGGCATATTGTTTACATTTGAGAGTTTAATTTCAACATTCAATAATGGCAGATAAAATAAAATATGTAACTAATTTAATAATATTTATAAAACATAATACTCCGACATGCTTATTCGAAAGAAATATGTATATAGTTAACAAAAGTGAATATAATACCTATTATTCGAATTACATTACTATAATTGATTAATACAATTAATTTTATCTACAACTAAATTGAATAATTCGACGATTATATACTGCATTTAGATTCACAAATTCATCGACATAAATTTTTGGTTGAAGATGGAATGTTTAAGTATGTAGACGACATAAGTTGAAGATCAAGTTGAATTTTAATGTGAAAGATGATTTAATTTTTAAGATGATATGTTTAAAATTTGTTTTTTTTTCTTGATTTTTGTAAAATAGAATTTCATGTGTATAAAAAGAATTATCTAGTAACCAAACAAGCACTTGATGAATTTGTAAAATAGGTGTTGAATTGGATATCTAGGATTAGATAAATAAATATAAACGCTTTACATTAATCTCTTATCGTAGTCGAACATAGTCGTTCGTAATCGACGACTATGCTAGAATTTTTATTATGGTGTTTCATTACATTTAGAATTCGAAAAGCTACTCTGTAGATTACTACAGAAGCCACTCACAAAAGAGAGCATGCACGTCTTTGCAAATCAAGGAAACATTGTTGACAAACCTTTGCAAATCTAGAAAACACAGTGATATATATATATATATATATATATATATATATATATATATATATATATATATATATATATATATATATATATATTTCAGAAACAAAGAAGAAAGACAAACATAGCCGAGCCGTGCACATCGAAGCTTAAACATGGTAAAGAGTAAGCATAGCACAGTTAATTAAGTAATTAGGAAAGAAACACGAGTAAACATATACAACACAATATATAACACAATATATAACGGCCGTGCACATCCAAATTAATCAATTTGGGTGACAGGTGCCCCAGATAATGCCGTCGCAAGTGTAGCCGGGGCAACATGAGTCCTTAATTCCACAAGACTCGCCAGTTGTTGGGCACCATCTGCATTGATAACCTACCGTCACAATATTAACCATCTCGCATGTCTTTTGAGGACAACAATCATTTTCCGCGACTGGATTACATGGTTCATATCGCTCTTTACAACCAAGATTATGATTCACCATTGCCCCAGCACCAGCACCAGCACCATGGAGCAAGATGTTTGTAATTGCAACGCGCTCGTCGTCGCTAAATTCATCTCAGAGTCGGCCAGAGGCTGCACGACTAGTGCTGCTCATCACCACAACAATAGCAACCATTAACATTACTATCCATGTTTTCATTTTTTTTTCTTGAGTTGTTAATTAGTTTTTTGGTGTGTAAAAATGGAGTAAGCAACCCCTCCTTTTATAGCCCCATTGCCCAAATTTTGTGATGTCCATTGCATTTACACATTTGTGGTCTCTTCAGCAACATAGGGACCAATATATGGAGGATTAATCCTTTTTTTTTTATTTAGTAATCTACTTTCATCAAGATAACAATCAATAATCACATTAGCCCCACTATGATGAACTAATCAGCTAACTATACTTTATTCGTCTATTAATAATCATATATTCACAACACAAGGTATTGTACATGATTTTTAAAAAAAATTATAAGTGGGAACCAAATAAAGAATTTTTTAATTGTTACTTCCTTCGTTTTAAATACTTGTTCCACTTTTCTTTTCGACCAGTTTTTCAATACTTAATCCATTTCCTTATTTAGAAAGTTTTTACAATATTTAATTCATTTCTCTCAACTAGTGAACCCAATACAAATCATATTTTATTAATTTTATATTCTCTCTCATCTCCGCCAATTCTCCCAACTACTTTTGCTTTATATAATTTTTAACTCTTCCACCTACTCTACTACCTTTATATTTTATTACTTTCTCTAATTTCTCCTAAAACTCCGCACATGTAGAAATGGAGCAAGTATTTAAAAACAGAAGGAGTAATAGTAGAGATATAATAATAATAATAATAATAATAATAATAATAATAATAATAATAATAATAATTTACGTGAAATTGATAGAAGAATAATATAAAAGTGAGTATTACTAAATACGAAAAAAAAAAAAAAAAAAGTGTTGCAATTACTCCCTTCGTTTTTTTTATTTGTATCACTTTTCTTTTATGGGTATTTTTTTTTTAAATGCATCACTTATATATTTGACAACTTTATACTATATTTTATCATTTCTCTCTCTTACTTTAGACCTCCCTCAAATTATTTTATCATTTCTCTCTATTTCATGGTCCCCACTTAAATAATAAAAATATATATCCTCTGTCACATACTTTCTCTTTCATGGTATTTTACTATAATAAAACGGAAAGTTCACAAAATTAAATGCCCCTGAGTTATTTTTTATTCACCATATACCCATCAACTTTCAAATTCACCATATACACTTAAGCTTTACAAAAATGTCATGACATGCCCTTAATGACTAACAGCAGTTAATTCCGTTTGTCATTAGGGTTAATTATGCCACGTAGCGACATTGTATTGGTTATTTAAAATTATTTTTCTTAATTATTTAAGAAATAACTTTTAAAATTTTATTTTAAAAAAAAAAACAAAAAACACCACCTCCAGCCACCTAGCCCACCTTCCACCCAGCCCACCCTCCGCCACCGATGCCTAGACTCCTCTCCCCACCGCGCCAACGCCAGCGTCGCCCCTTCCCCCCAGCCAGTCAGCCACGCGCCGGTGCCCCCCTTCCCCTTCCCCTGAACCACCATACCCCCTCTCCCTTGCATAAAACCTTCCGCGTGTTTCTACCTTCGCCGAAACCAGCAACCACCCCAAAACCCCTTCGCCGACAACCTAAACCCCTTTGTCGGCAGCCCAAACCCGTTCCCCTATGTCGCTGCCACCCAAATTAGCCGAAATCCACCACCTCGAAATCGTAAAGGAGAAATTCGAAACCCTAGATTTTGATTTTAGGTTTTTCTATTTTAGGGTTCCGGCATGGTGGCTCAAGGGGTGGAGATGGAAGGTTGAAGGTCGACCATTGTTTGCCGGTGCAGGAAGAGGGGTTTGGACGACATTGGTGGGAAGGAGAGGAATTTTCGAGGGAGAAAGGGAGTTTTGCGGATCGGTAATTTGATGAAATTTCCGTAATTTTTTCACCCACTCACAATATTATACTACTCTTTTAAAATTTTGTGTATCTCCAAGTGGTGCAAAAAAATAAATAAATAAATAAATAAAATAAAATTGAGGAAGTATTATAAAATGGAGGAATTATGTAGTACGTCAATAATTAAAAGGGAGAAGGCAAGATGGTGTAAACTGGCCAACTTGATTTACGTCCTCTGTGGACTGTAGTCTGTACTACGGAGTAACAAACTTTGTGATTTCCAGAAAAGCGAAAGTATGGTGAAAGGTGACATCGACTCGTCGATGAAAAGCATGTGATCAACTGATGAATTTAAAAGCCCTACACCTAGAGCTGTCAGTTTCTGACCCGAACCGTTAAACCCGACTGTTTCGAACCGATCCGAAAAGGAACTGAACTGTTTAAAACCCGTTTTTTGGAAATCGAAAACTGACCCGACCCAATTTTTTCCAAACCGAAACTGAACTAAACCGAATGTGTGCAAACCGTTACTAACCCGACCCGTTATCAAGCCAAACCGTTACAACCCGAAACTGAAAGCAACCCAAACCGATTACGTTTAAACCCGATAGTAACCCGACCCGTTTTAAACCGAAAACCGTTAAAACCCGATAAAAATCCGATAAACCTAAATCGTTCCAACCTGTAACCCGTTGTGACCGAACCGGTTATAATCCGTAACCCGTTGTGACCGAACCGTTTACGACCCGTAGCCTGTTATGACCAAACCGTTTAAAACCCGTAACCCGTTATGACTGAGTCATTTACAACCTGTTACCCAATATGTTTATGATCTAATCTGTTTCAACCCACTACTCGATAAACCCAACTTATTTATGACTTGACTTGATTATAACATGACTCGTTCCTACCCATTATCTGACTAATTCGACTCGATAATCATCCGACTCAATTTTAACCCGATATGATTTTGATTAGAAACCCGTTTCAAATTGGGTAAACTCGTTTTCAAACCAACCAAGTTCAATCTAAACCGATTATAACCGAAACAATAATGGTTGGACCCGATTTCACCCGATCTATTTTGAACCGAAACCCATTTTCGAACCGACCCAGTTAAACCCAAACTGATTATGACCCGAACCAATTACGACCCGTCCTGATTAAGACCCGAACTGTTTTTAACCGAAACCCACATTAAATGGGCTAAACCCGTTTTCAAACCGACTCAGTTCAACCCAAATTGATTATGACCCGAACCGACTAGAACCCGACCCGATAAGGACCCGATCCGAATAGAAACTGCAATTAAAAAAACCAAACCGAACTGACCTGATAATTTTTCAAAACCGACCCAAACCGACCCGCTTATTATTTCAATCCGTTATAAACCGACCCGTTATAACCCGAAACTGATAAACCCAACCCAAACCCGAACTGTTTCACCGAATTGACACCCCTACCTACACCCTACCTAATGTACACTACTCGTGAAACATGCGTGATCTTAATTCACACTTCTGCCGATCTTACATCACAATATTACGGAGTACTATTTGCAGATAATCCCACTACTCCATATTTTGTTTTTAATTAGCATATTTAATGAAAATAAATTTTGTGACTAATTTAATGATATACGAATTGAAATATTATTTCCTTCGTTTCTTTTTATTTGACATATTTCTTTAGTCACATTTGCTAATGAACATATTAAATCATTAATATCTTTAATTACCGATAAACAAAAATTATAAAAAGTTGATATTTTGAAAATATACATTGTGACGAATCTAACAAGATCCCACTTGACTATATTTTTCCTTATATATAAATTACAAAACATGGTCAAAGGGAGGTGTGTGAATAGTGCTAAAGTCAAAATGTGTCAACTGATAAAAAACGGAGGTAGTATATACTAGGAGTACGTAATAGCATTTACGAAGTATATATTTTATACTACAAATATTGCAATAAGGATGAAATTACGCATTGTAAAACATATTTTTTATGTTAAATATTCATAAATATATAAGAGTAAAAATTTTAAAAAGTTGATATTGTGAAACTATTTTACAAGACGAATCTAACAAGACCCCACATGACTATATTTTATTTTACCTATAAATCATTATATGTGGTCAACTACACTAAAAGATTAAATCTAAACCGTTTATTATGTTTGCTGCTTAATCTTAGCCTTTGAATATTACATTTTTAAAAAATTAAAAAAAAAAAATCTAATTTACACATCATTTAAATAATGACCAGTCAGCGACCAATTAGCAAAGTGTTGTTTGTTTTCTTTCTTTTAGAGGGTAGTTTTTTTCCCAAATTATAATATTATAAAGTACGACCTAAATAAATTATAAAATTGATCCCTCTTCAATGGTGCAATTTATCTTTAACATATTTTAATGGGACACTTCATATTCAACCTCTAATCTTAATTATTCATCCAAAACACATCCAAAATGATATGAAATTAATAAATTTAATGTATAACTATCATGATTATTCTTCAATTTCACGTCAAACTAATTTATAGTAGATTATAATCAATATGATTATCTTCATGAATATTTTCATTTAAAGAATCTTGTATTATATTATATCTTATGATTTCTTGTTTATTTAATTTTAATTATATTTTTTTTATTTATCCACCATTGTTGAAAATTGAAGCTTTCAGTATAAATATGTCATTGTTGAAGGTTCAAGATCTCAAAGATAATAACCGTAAAATAGGAAGGTGGTCATATGATTTTTGATAAAAATAATAATATTGGTTTTAGAAATAATGAAAATAGATAAAATAAATAAATAAATAAATAATTACGCCACTGTTGCTGTGAATTGGGGATTTTGGGGGATAGCTTTGACTAAATTTATCCTAATATACTTTACCTTTTTGAAGGGATCCTAATATTCTTTACCAACAAATAATTTGTTACAATATATTTAAAAATTGATTTTTACACCAAATTTGTGTGTTTACATTTAATATTTTTTTAAAAAAAATGTTTTATATATATAATTACAAATTTATGATTATATTCATATTTAGATTTTTTTAGCCAAGACAATTAATTTAAAAGATTTAACATAATGTAAATATTCAATTTAAGGTTTTGACCAATTAGCGTAATTTATGGGAGAGTCTACAGTACATGATAAATACCGCTTATGTACTGTAAATGATATGTACCGCTATGTACTATTAAATTATATAAATAGATAAATAATTAAAAAAATGAACTTTACCCCTTTTATTTTTTTCACATTTTTTTTCTTCTTTATATTGTTATCTGCTCACTCATTCTGCGGATTTGCCTATCTCCTTCAATTCGCTTATTTTCATTCATCACAATTAAGCTTAAAGCAAATTGTAATGTGGGGACAGCATTGTTCAACAGTTTAATTTGAAGATTCAGCATTATTCGACGAATAAATTTTATAATAAGTAGACCAATTGTAAAAGCTTCACATGTATCAATTTTGCAAGATATTTATTTCTGATATATGGTAATCAATAATTTTTTTTTTTTGGAAGGTAGGGTTTTAGAAGAAGGATGTATAATTTTCAATATCATCTTTTTCTTTATTTATTTTTGATTGAATTTCACTGTATTTTTTATCATCTCCTTTTTAATTTAAGAAAAAAAACTTGTTTTAATGAAAAAATTGTTGAAATGAAAAATCATTTTTTAACCTTTGTTTTTTTTTTAGTAAAAAAAAAAAGAAGTTTTTCACTTTTTAAAAAAAAATTACCTTTTTTTTGAACAATTTTAAAATTTTACCTAGTTTCACGTTTGTTTTTGTTTTCTTTTACTTTTTAAACTATATTTTTTAAAAAAAAAAAAAAAAAAAATCCCTTGTTTTTAGCAATTGAGTACAATTTTTAGAAAAAAAATATTTTGTTTACTTGAAAATTTAGTTGGGTAGATATTTTTTCATATTCCGTTTTTCTTTTTACGGGATATTTTTTCATTTTTCTTATTTCTATATTTTTACTCCTCACAAGGCATGACCTTATGAAAGGTCATTCCAGCCTATCATAGGCCTTTTCCGAGTCAATTTTCAAAACAAACCAGGACTTGTTGCTAGACTTTAATTTCATAGAGTGCAATATCTCAGTTGCAGTTATGAAGTTATGTTGACAGCCTCTACTTAGCAGAAAACTCCCCTAGGTAGGGGATATAATTCCATTTAGGAGAGGTCTTATTCTATGCACCAAGATTTTGGTGACAATTTTATAAGAGGAGTTGTAGAGACTGATAGGCCTAAATTGCTTAACAATCTCAGGGAGAAAGACCTTGGGAACTAGGCAGATGGAGGTTTGGTTAATGGAGTGAGGAACAGCTTTTTCAGAGAAGGTTTTAGAGATGAAGAGTTGGATGTATGGCCATAAGTGGTGCCAATGGTCTTGAAGGAAAAAAGGGTGGTACCCATCTGGACCTGGGGCTTTAAATTTGCCCATGGAAAAGCACTACTAGAAAACAGGTAAATAGCGACGGATTGGTTCCGATGGACCCATTATTCCGTCGGAAAATTCGAAATTTCCGACGGATTTTAAATCTGTCGGAAATTTCCGACGGAATAATAATCCGTCGGAATATATGTGCTTTCCGAAGGATATTTCCGTCGAAAATTACTTTTTCCGACGGATTTATAGTCCGTCGGAAATTTCCGACGGAAAATTCCGTCGGAATATAATTAAAAAAAAAAACTTAAATCTCTAAAAACCCTAACACCCATGTTCTATTTCCCCCTCTTCTTTATTAGCCGCCCCTTTCTCTCTCCTCTCCTTCTCTCTCCTCTCCTTCTCCTCTTCTCCCGTTCGCACTCCTTCTCTTTCTTTTTCTCGCTCGTTCTCCTGCTCCTCCTCTCTCTCGTTCTCCTGCTCCTCCTCTCTCTCGTTCTCTTCTTCTTTCTCTCTCGTTAACCTACTCCTTCTCTCTAACCACTAACCACCGAGATCAACAAAAACACCAGCAACACCGACATCAATAACACCATCACCGGCATCAACATCAACAACAATTATCATTTTCGCCCTTTTTCTCTCTTCTCATGCCGAAAACAAAGGTTTTAAGGTCAAATTCGACCTTGAAAACTCTAGATCTAGAGTTTTCATGGTCGAATTTGCTCTTGTAAACCTAATTTCATGGTTTTGTGTGGTCAAATTCAGGTATGTTTCTCTTTTTTTTCTTAATTTTGATTTTATTTGTCTTTTTTTCGATTTTTTTTAAAAATTGATGGTTGTGGCTGTTCAAGTTCGGGTTTTAGGGGTTTTTTTGAAAATTTTGGACGTTTTTTTTATGTTTCATTTGTTTTTATTTAGGTCGGATTTTTTTATGTTTAGGTTAGGGTTTTGTTAGGTTGTGGTGGTGAATTTCGGTGGTAGGTGGGGGAATTGCTGTGGTGGTGGAGAATTTTGGGTTAGGGTGGTAGGTTTGGGATAAGTGGATTAAGGCGGTGGAAATGGTGGGTTAAGGCGGTGCATCTGGGGGGTGGGTTAGGCGTGGTTGCGATGGGGCTGGCAGCGGTGGTGGGTGGTTTTTTTTTTAATTTTTTCCCTTGAAATTTCCGACGGACTTTTCTGGGCCTGAAAACCTCTTCCGACGGACTGATTTCCGTCGAAATTTCCGTCGGAAAAGTGGTTCAGACGGAATTTCCGTCGGAAAAGGTCATTTTTCCTACAAACTATGTTGTGACTACCGGTTTCGACGGAAATTCCGTCGGAAACGACTTTTCCGACGGAAAACAAGGAGTTTCCGACGAATTTTTTCCGTCGTAATTTGGCTGTTTTCTAGTAGTGAAGATAGCTTGGTGGATTTCAGAAAGGGAAGGAATATCAGCCACACAGATGTCAGGAGAGTAGTTAAGGGTAAGTGATTGGTCTTGTGGGAGTTCAGAGGTGAATATAGAGGAGAAATAGGCAGCATCATGATCATGAATTTGATGCTCTAGGATTGGTTCCCCTACTTCAGATCTCATGTTTTGGATTTTGTTTCTCCTTCTCCTAGTTAGGACAGATTGGTGAAAGAAGGAAGTATTCCTATCTCCTTGAGTAAGCCAGTTAACTCTAGCCCTAATGGCCCAGAAGGCCTCCTCCTGGATATAGAGGTTAGACAGTTCAGCTAAAACAGAAGCTTTTAAATGATAGAGGAATTGAAGGCATTATTAGGTTCCCTCTCTCTGGCAGCTTGGGTTCCAAGAAGTCTCTTGTTGAGCTTTTAGATTTTACCCTTAGGGTCAGGAGCATTTGTTTACACCTAGGTAGTAATTTGAGGAGCTAAGGAGGTTAGCTTGTCTTGAAAATCTGCTACAGAGAGGGTCTAGGAGTTCTCAATGAAAGGCTTGAAGGAAAGTTCAAAGTACCAGTGGGTTTCCATTTTGAAAGGTTTTGTTACAGGAATGGTAGGGGGGAATTAAAGCAGCTTAACTTGATTGGTGAGTGGTTAGAAGAGTCCCTAGGGAGATGAGTTATAGAGGAATCAGAGAATTTTTTAAATCCAGGCCAAATTAACCAAGCCTCTATCAAGTCTTTGCATGACAGGGCTTCTTTTCCTCTTATTGGACAAGTGAATTTGTTACCATGCAAGCCCAAATCCACGAGGCCTGCAAAGTCAATGCAATCTAAAAATTTATTAGCCCTGTTTTGTCTGATAGGATTACCCCCCAATTTTTCAGCTGCAGAACAAATTTCATTAAAGTCCCCTATGCATACCCAAAGGACAGAGATAGTGTGTGACATATTGACTAGGTTAGCCCACAATCAAGTCTTACTCTATATCTAGGACTAGCATAAATAGAAGAAAGAAAGAAAGAGAAGTCAGAATCTATTACCTTGACTATGCCATGAATACCATGAATGTCACGACTAATAGATTGGAAATGGAGAACCTCTTTGTTCCACAGAAGGAGAACACCCCCAGAAAAGCCCCTTGGTTCCGCAAGAGCATAGCTATCGAAAGGGAGACCCTTAATTATGTGTTCAGTATGGGATCGGCTAGTTTTGATTTCAGATAGAAAGAGCATATCAGGCTGGTGTTCACTGATGATATGATGGATGTTAGTTAAGAAGCCATCTCTGGCTATACCCCGGGCATTCCAAGCAACAATATTATTGGTTTAGGGATTGGCTTTTCCTTAAAGAATTCCTTCCTCACTTCCTGTGGAGTGTTGCTTCCCAGTTCCACGAACTTCCATTAGGTCCTGTTGTGTAGGCTGCTGGTATGTGGAGTTAGAGTGGCTTCCATGACGTCGATTTTGAGATCCACATCGAATAGGAACTAAGCTGATATCTCCATCTATTTGAATTCCCTTTGGGTTTGAGCTACCACCAAGGGCGTTTGCGAAGGAAGCCATAATCATCTTCATAGATGCAGAGGTCAATGTGTAGATTGGCTGCGATTGAGGGACGATTAGAGTTGGGTCCACTAAGATGGCCAGCTGTGGGTGAATGACCCAGGGGAGGTTCTCCCTTTGCGCCTTTTGAAGCCACCAGATGAGATGGGCTTCCAAGACAGGACACGGACTTTTGAGATCTCTCAAATCCGGAAGGTGAACTGGATATAAGCTCCCTCCCTCTTTTTCTACCATCAACAGTTCTTGTTACGGGGGTGACACTAGGAGTTGGTCGAGGATGAACATTCGAAGTTCCTTGAGGGAGACCCGAAACCAGCGCGACGAAGTTTTCAACAGGAATTTCTTTTCGTTGACATTCGACTCTAGGTAATGAGAAATCGACGAATCCAGGAACTTTATTTCCTTCGGTGCATGGATGGCACGTTCGTCGAGAATCGGAAGAGGTAAAGGGAGTGGTAGTGGTGTATCGAGGGTTTGGGATTGAGCCCCGAATATGAAGCAATCTTAGTTGCGAAGGAGTGTAGTGGACGGATTCTTCTTCCGAGTCGCTTCCGAACTGGAAAGGACATTCGTTCTCCGAAAACTGTTTCGATCCGTTGGACGACACCATTTTTGGTTGAAGGAGAGTTACTGGTTGAATTTTGAGGGGTGGAAGTGGAAGGGTTAGCAGAAGGTTTTTGAGGATTGACTTGGGTGGCTTTTGTGAATAAAATAGGGTTAGTGGGGGGGGGGGGGGGGGGGACCGCTGAGATTTCATTTTGAACCTCAGTTTCAACCGCTTGGATTGAAGGTGATGCAGTGGCATCGAATGACTGGGGAGTTGCCACGTCACTTACTTTTTCTTTTGGGAGAGTCAACTTTACTTGTCCCCCAAGCTGAGACACGGGTTTTGGCGCGTTGCCCATAGTTGTGTTAGGGGGGTGTTTTAGACCTTTCACCTTCTTTTTTGAATTTTTGCTTTTTTCCGAGTGACTTGAATCCATTCGCCGTCCTCTGGTTCCGGCGTAGGCTTATCTTGGGTTGGACCCGAAGATGGAGGTGAGGGAGGCTTTTCCGATTTGGGAAAGTGCAACCTGTCGTGGTCAATGGAGTCACAAGTGGTGCGCATCGGAATAGAGTTTTCATAAGTTATGCTTTGTTTGAAGTTACCGATCCAGATTGAGAATTTTTTGGTACTTGCAAGGTCGAGAAGCACCAGAATTCTTGCAAAGAGGAACCTGTTCGATGATTGTGGGTAAGTATCCACTTTGATGAAGGTACCCACCTTGTTTCACATTTTTTCCGGGATTTCTCAATAAACCAGGGACCCCCTGCTAGGATCTGCTGTTGTTCATGACTTGAAGGAGTACATAGGTTGTAAAAACCCCTCCCAAGAGTGTTTATCTTCATTGAATCTTGTAACTTCCAAAGGTCAACAATTTTTTGTTTTAGATAGTCGAAAGAGAAGGATTTCCCTATGACTTTGAAGTTGATTGAGTGTATCCAAGGTGATACCAGGGATAGGGTATGAACAGGGTTGATAGCAAGGAAGAGATGGCAGTTTGGGTCAAAGCTTGGCGGAGGGGCGACGGAGGAGGAGATGGCGGAGATGAAATTTTGGGGGATTGTTTTTTTAGCAATTGAAGGAAGGATTTGTTTGATTGGATTAGGTTTGGAGAAAGGGTGGATTGATGGAGTGGTTGTGGGATTGGTGTTAAGGTGGATGGAATTGAAGGGGATACTTTATCGGAGTTGGTGGATGGGGGCGGCGAGAGAGGAGGAGGCCGATTTGGGGCTAGGGAAACAGAGGGAGCATTCTCTTTATCTAGGACTCTCTCTCTCATCTCTCTAAGTTTTTTACTCTGTATATTCATTATGATTATATTTAATTTTTTAACAAATACAAAACAACATACGTACATTCATATGCACACCTAGCAACATACATTAAAAAGAAAAGCTTTAGCATTTTGTTTTTTACATGAGCTTTGGAATATCTTAATTTTACTACTTTGCTTAAAAATCACACCTTTTTAAACAACACTACTCCATCCAATAAAAAGCTACGTATGTAGATTGCTTGATATTACAAGTTACACCATATTTATGTGTTACTCCATATGATGTAGCCATCTCTAATCCTAAAATTAAAATAAGGGGTTTGAAAGCTTATAATTGGATGTTGAAAAAAAAAACACTATATTAAATTATTTTATAGATTTTGGCTTAATAATCATACTTTATTTATTTGGAACTACCTAATATTTATTTGTGAATTGGGACGACCTAAGTCATATATTTTAGCTTAATAATCATATTTTATTCATTTGGAACTGCCTAATATTTATTTGGGACGACCTAAGTCATATTTTAGCTTAATAATCATATTTTATTCATTTGGAACTGCCTAATATTTATTTGGGACGGCCTAAGCCATTTAATTTTTCATAAAACATTTCATTTTTTTTTTTTATCATTTGGTGGACGACATATTATTTTTTCAATTTAATTTACTTAATGTAGTATTAATTTAAATACTTAATGATTGTCTAAAATAAACCCAATAGTATTTAATATATGGTTAATCCATTTATTAATCGATAAAAAACTGGTAGACCTAAATTTTATTTGGGCACTCTTAGATATTAATATCATATAAAAAGTGTAATGTCATGTAATTTATATATTTGTTATTCATTTAGTAACACCTAACAATTATTTAGGATTGGAGAATGGTAATTCTATTTATTCAGCAATAAAAATTAGGCATGCCTAAATTTTATTTGGGCACTCTTAAATATTAATGTTATAAAAATAAGTTGAAATGTAATGTCAAGTGATTTATACATATGTTATCAATTTAATAATGCCAACAATTACATGGAATGCCTAAATCCATTCATCCTCAAAAAAATTAAAAATACATACATACATACATACATACATACATACATACATACATACATACATACATACATACATACATACATACATATATATATACATACATACATACATACATACATACATACATACATACATACATACATACATACATACATACATACATACATACATACATACATACATATATATATATATATATATATATATATATATATATATATATATATATATATATATATATATATATATATATATATATAATTAGGGATTTTCAAATCACTTTAATTGTGATCCCAAATCATGGGCGGATATTCCCACCTTATAAGGTACGATGAAGAGGGATTGATATTAAATTGCATTTTTAACAATTTACCAACAATGGCACCTTTATGAATTTCATATGTGGCTGGCTACACCCACACGAGGTTACTCGATTGGTCAGAGTTACTTGGTCAAAGGTAACTCAAAGGGGTACACGGTTAGTCAGGGGTTACTCGATTGGTCAGGGGTTACTCAAAAGCGAAGGGTTACTCGGTCAGTTAGGGGTTACTCGAGGAGTTACTCGATCGGTCAAGGATTACTTGTGTGTCAACTGTCCACATGGTGTGGCTAGCCAAACTCAAAACATGTTGTTTGATATAACCTTATTAATTATGTATGCTTTAGGTAAATCTTACACATAATTTTATTAAACAAATCAAAGTAATTAATCGTACTCTATATGTTACTTTTGGGACAACCTAAATAGTAGTTTGAAGTAACGAAATAATTAATGCTATAATTTGCACATTACATTGAGAAATTTATGTAAGGAAAATATTTTGTAAAAGGGTCGAACTATTATAATAATAATAAAAAAAAATAAAAAAAAGCTAAGTGAAATAAGATCAATTTTTATCTTTTATTTTGTTTTAATGATAGGCATTCTACTGTACCTCTCTATTTGGCACTACACAATAACTACTACCTCCGATTTTTTTTAGTTGCAACTTTGGAATATTTTATATTTCTCAAATAATAACATGTATAACTTTTGTATAATCGCAGCAATTAGAGATGGAGTATCCAGGCCAGGATCCAACATTATGTTCGTTACAGTAACAGACGACGAGTCAAAGAGGATAGAGGCACAACCAGATGAGAAAACAAAAGCCGAAGCAATGGAAGTCCTGCGCAAAATATTTGGAGATGACATTCCTGATGCTACTGATATTTTGATCCCAAGATGGTATTCTGATAGGTTATACAGGGGCACTTTCACTAATTGGCCTGTTGGATACTCAATTGAAAAGCATAACAACCTTAAGGTAGGTTTTATTTGTACCTCATGATATATAAGTTTTTTTAAGGGTTTTGCTTTATGTAGTCCTTAAAGTAATCAGTTTCATACGACAAAATTTTGGAAGACTATATAATGAATGTATATATATGATCCTGTACAAATGTATCAGGCTCCAGTTGAAAATGTCTTCTTCACTGGAGAGCATACACATGTACAACTCTTTGGATATGCAGATGGTGCTTATTATGCAGGTATTTCTTTCGTCGAACCCCCTTCTTTTCGCATCCCGACCTGAATAATTAAACACATTTTATTAGAGGTCATTTTTTTCAAGAATTGAATTTGTTTGCAAATAATTAAGCAAAATTTGATTCACTTCAAAAACGAATAATACAATCAATCACAAGACTGTAGCCTCATTCTTATATAGACATTTCTTCCGGCCGCCTCTTCCTTTTGGCGTCCCTAAATATTTCAGGGCACATTTGATAAGAGGTCATTTTTAAAAAGTTAAGATCGTATAAAACGAAAGTACATGATTATTATGTAGACATTTTTTGCATTGTTTAAAACTTTAACATTTTCAATTCAATGAATCTAAATTTGTCGGGTAGATCATTGTAGGTAAGAGGGCACCAAATGATGTCAACAACTTGCTCAAGAAAAAGAAGTCACCAAATCTGAGATCTTTATATTATTGGTGGATGTAATTAATTGTACCGAGTTTTATGTTTTAAGAATAAAGTTTTGTCCAATTGCTTATGAAAATCCAAACTTAGATTATGTTCTTTTGAAATTTAATTTCAAAGAATAAGAGATAAAATCATTGGGGTTTTGATTAGGAATTGCAAATTGAGTGGACTCTTTATTTAGGTTTCATTTTCATTGTGGCTTTTGGAAGTTTATGTTTGTAATTGCAACATTCGACTGATTCGAGTATTGGAAAATAAAATTGAGGTGTTTGTGGACCCACATGGTTTTTTATTTTAGAACGTTTAGAATCTCGCATTAATTATTTTCTTTTGTCTTCTTTTTTTTTTTTTAAATAGATCTATACAAATCCATTTCATTTATTTAATGACATTTGATATTGTTGGTTGAAAAAGAAGAAAAGGATTGATTGGAAAATTATACAAAATCGAAAATAGGGATTTGTCGGTTGACCATAAAAAAGTGAAAATGATAGATTCTTTTGATTAATCAACCCCACAAAATTTAAGAAATTAATTACAAATAAGCTACCCTTGATAAAGCAAAATTCTCATAATTTGTACTACCTCCGTTCCCGAAAAAACGATCCATTTGGCCTAATTTTAGTCCCAAAAAGAATGACCCATTTACATTAAAATCCCCACCAATTTGCAATAATAATTGTGCAAAATTAGCTTCCCCATATAAAATTTTTTTCTCTATGTACTTTTATTACTTTCTCTCTCTACTTTTTTTATAAACCTCATGTAAATTTATCTTTTCAATATACTTTTACTTCTTTTTATTTAACTTTCTTAATACCCGCGAAATCAACCCAAATAGATCGTTCTTTCGGGGATGGAGGGAGTAGTATATATATTCTTAACAAACAAATAGGCTTAGCCAATCTCTAGATAAATTATTGTACGATTTATATTCCAATGAAATACAACTATCTATGAGAATTAATTCTCATGTCAAGTAAACAATACTCCTTACCAAACTTAAATGACAAGAGTAAAAGAAGAAACTAAAATTTAAGCATGTGTATTATTGAATAATTAAATTAAAAATATTTGATACTCTTCTAGTGGAATACATTATTGATCAAGCCTTTAGGAGCTAATGCAAAACTACTAAAATTGTCACCATACCAAGAATTATAGCTAATCCAGATAACTTTTTCATAAAAATGGATTTTTATAAGGCAGTTTTCCAGAAATTTTCCTAAAAACTTCAAAAAATTAGTCCTAGAATTCACATTATTGTTCATGACTATTTCTTACTGTAACTCTGAACATTTCTAATAATATAAATAAACCCAACTTCAAATTCAATCTCCATTATTTCATACTTGTATTAGTTTATCCCAATCTATTCATTAATCAAGATAAAAATGGATAATCAACAAGGAAATATTTGAGACTTCAGCAGTCTCATTAGTCACATACTTTCCCTCTTGCTTGTTCATGGCGTTCGTCCCTTTCTCTTCCGATGCTTTCTCCAATCCGTGCTCCTCTCTTTCGATCATACTCCATCGCTCCGTCTGAATTCTTTAATTACCCTTTTAAGATGCACGCAAAATATGGAAAATTGGCGCATCATTGAATCCAATAATCTCTCCTGCACACAGCACAGTACATTTATATACTTCAACCTATACCAACACGGAATATAACGGTAAATTTTCTCTGACTGTAGAACATCTGAAGTTGCTAGAACATACACCTTGACTGGTTGTTTCGCAAATGTCGATTATATGAGATGGTATATAATTATATATTATATATAGTTATATTACTTCTTCTATTGCACGGCGGTTTTTCTGGCCAAACAACTGATTCAACTACACAATGCAATTAATCTTTGAAGGACTAATGGAGTAATTTGTTAGAGAACGCTTAAAATGATAAACATATAATCCTCTTTCAGTGACAGAGAGAGTGATTAATCTCAAGTTGGATTACTAATTCAAAAAAATATCACAGCAAGTGTAATTAATCTCAATTATGTCAGTTGGAAAAGAGGTTTGATGAGCCAATGTAGGTGTCTCGTGCATAAAAACAAGATGTCTCGTCTCAAATTTCAATTACTAATGAGATTTTTATGAACTTTCTTTAGGATTTTTTGTCAATAACTACCTGTTAAAAACCAGTTATTGTGAAAAACTATCTGTATATTAAAATACAAAATGTTGTAAAAGACTTTCATAGGTTGGAATCTTGTCGTTGACTAATTCCTCTGACGTTCGACCATGTCACGTGGCCTTAAATGAACTCTTTCCCACCCAATACAATTGATTTTCTTATACTCATATAAATACTATGATCAAAATAATTACGTGACAATTAAAGTGGAACATTTTCTAGACGGGTTCAGGTCATATCGTCAAAAGGACCACGGCTTAGGACCATTGTCTTTAAGAAAATGTGTAGTAGTTACTAGACTAGTATAGGACGATGTTACTTACACTTCTTGAGTTGAAGGCTTGAAGCCATAATAAAGGTTGGATTGGGGGACCATGAATCCACTAAAACATGCATAATTATTTGTTTGAGAGTAAACTCTCCAAACTTTTGGAAGGAAACGTATGAATTAATGCAATAGTTTAATCATAGAGGTGGAATTGGGAAACTTCATAGCCCAAGTCATCTTTTCTTTTTTTTTTTTTTTTTTTTTTGTGTGTGTGTGTTCTACCCATTCCACCTTTTGGGCTAATTTGGATTTGAGGATCAGTTCTATGTAGTTAGGTACCAGTCCCCTCTCAAACACGCAGTCCTCTCTACCAACTGTAGGCCCAATCATCATTACACCAACAATCAATTGGTATAGTCCAAGTCATCTATACAGGAGGTTGACTCATGATAATTGTGAGAAGTAGGAATGTAATTTAGGGACGGAGGGAGTACTCATTTTCTATAGAGAGCCTGTTCTGTATACCCGAATGTACCGTATACTCGGGTAATTTATTCATTAATTTTTGCTCATTTAATGAACAAATTACCCGAGTGTATGAGTGTGTATATAACAAATTTTATTTACTATTGGGAAAGGGCTCATAAAAAGAAAACTCAAAAAATGAAAGCTTAACTATAGAAAAGAAATGGAGGGAGCGAGTAGCCACATAATTTTCAATGATAGTGTCGTAGACCTCATCGTCAATGTCTGATCAATTATGTGCCACCTTAGTTTGAATTTCATGTCAAATGTCACACTGTTTATTCCTACTTCAACGATTCAAGAGACGCCCCATAATTAAGTTGTGTTTTACTCGTCTCAATTACTCGTCTCTCTCCTCCTTTCTCTCACCCCCATGTAATTTTCAATATTTTAGTATTTGCAAATGCATAACAAACTTACATTATTACTTACTATAAAGGAAACGTGATGAAAATATTACAATTATTATTTTATCAATAATTCCAGCTTTGCAAATTATCCATAGCGTTACACGTCAAATCAACAACCTAGATGAGGTTATTATGCATTTATTGATAGCGTTACACGTCAAATCAACAACGTAGATGAGGTTATTATGCATGGTCCACGTTGAGAAATTATGATAATAATCGACCATAAATTTTGTGTTTTTTGTCGTCATTATTACTCCCTATGTTCCAATTTTTTTGCTCCATTCGATTATAAATGGTTTTCAAGACGCGTTTTAATACGTTTATATCTATGTTTCCTTATACGTAAAAATTACGGAGTATAAAAATATAATAATAATAAAGCATACAATAAGATGAATCTAACAAGACTACTCATAAGTCATAACTATATTTTCTTTTATAGATTGACGGTAATTATGGACAAAGCTTTCAAAATTTGACTCAAAAAATGACAAGGGCAAAACTAAAGTGATTGAGGGAGTACTACTTTATTACTGGCTTATCAAATGAGTAAAAAAGTAATAAAAATCCAAAATAAATAATAATGTCTTAAAATAAGTTCAATCAAACAAGGTTTTACTAATACCTCCACTTTACTTTTTTTTTTTTTTTAGGTTCAGTTTCAAATTATATCAAGTACAAATATGTATGGACAAATAAATACGTAGTAAGAAAAAATGGAAAAAGGTACAATTCAAGTCCGGTACGAACAAATAAATATGGACAAATTAAAGTGAAAACGAAATGAAACAACAAAAAATCAAGTGGTGCTTATACAACATGAATGTGTATTATGCTACTGATTCTGATACACCACAAGTTAAAGCTAAGGTTGTGTAGTGTACTAGATCGGTCATGCACAATAATAATGTACGTACTTCATTCGAAGTTAAGCCTGTTTACCGTTCAAATTGTGTAATTTTTTCTTTCTAATTATTTGCTTATAATTCTTGGTATTGTATTTCCTATTTGTCAACCATATTAGGAAATATTTTCCTTTAAGTTTCTAAATCCACGGAGAGTACTCTTGCTAGCTAAATTCTAATCTAAAATACTAGCTTTACTTTACTGAGTAATAGTATGAAGACATGCATTATTATACTTCCTCCGCTTCTTTATACTCACACCACTTTCCTAAAATGAAAATGTTATAATAATTATAACACACTATAAAAGAAAGGTTTTTATAGTGAAAATTATATTATTACCTTTATTTAAAAACTCATGGCCCACTTGATTATACTCTTAATAACTTCTTAACCCCATTTTAAGTGTATTTTTTTTTAAATGTATTATATCATATGAGATACATTTTTATAAATACCGTGATAAAGTGTGAAAATGGAGAAACTATATACGGAGTACCAAGTAAATTTTGAAAAAAGGCCGAAAATGAGTTAGGTACACAGAAAATCTGTTTTTCTAAATTGAAGACAACAACTAACCCAACAACCATGAAAACCTAACACTCCTTAACATTAAGACGCACCGTACTGTGCCCTCACTCTTGAAGAAATCTGAAATTCTTCATCGATCGTTCTAGACGCGCGTATTCTAAGCTAAGAATCCTTCTCCGATCACTTATCGTCGTATTAATTGGAGAAACCCACAATGTACACTTTGCAAAACCAACAATAATCCATATGTACTTTACCTGAGCACGAAAAAAAAAAAAAAAAAAAAAAAAAAAAAAAAAAAAAAAAAAAAACCGGACATTCATTAAACTAATAACTAATTTAACCGACTTAAAATAGCAAAGAGGATTGGAATCAAATCCAAAAACAGAAACCCTATTAATCATCGAGTTAGTCGAATAATTCTAAACAGTAAGTACATTGTTGAAGTTGCTCACATTTTTATTTTATTTTTAGTTATATGGGTTGTTGCTTTCCCCCTACTTCATTAGCAAGAGATTAAGTTTCCAAATTAAGTTGTGTTTGTGATTGATTACGTCTTTTCATTTTCCCACTTTTTAAGGAAGCTTCTAGTATAGTCGTCGACTATGGACGACTATGTTCGACTATGTTAAGAGATTAAATCTGAACCGTTTATTATGTTTGTTGTTTAATCTTAGCCTTTGAGTATTATTATTTTTATAAAATTAACAAAAATCTATTTTACACATCATTTAAGCCATGACCAATCAATAAAGTGTTGTTTGTTTTCTTACTTTTAAAGGGTAATTTTTTATTTTTCAAATTATAATATTATAAACAACCATCCAAATAAATTATAAAATTGATAAAAGTCGTCCAAAAAAAACATTTGTACAGCTTCATCTCCATTTTGATAGCTTCACGTATCTTCAATGATGCAATTCATCTTCAACCTATTTTTATGGACACTTCATCTTCAACCTTCATTATTCATCCAACACACATCTAAAAATTACCAAATTTATATGAATTCAATAAGATTAATGTATAATCATTAATATATGCTTCGATTTTTAAAATCAGGGTTTGCAATCAATTTAATTATCTACATTCTTGAAAGTTTATGGATTATATCTTATAATTTCGGGATTAATTATAAGATATAATCCGTAAACTTTCAATGATACTTCATCCCTCCGTCTGAAATTCATTAACCACCCTTTAAAGATGCACGCAAAATATGGAAAATTGGCGCATCATGAA
The DNA here is from genome assembly GCF_948465745.1 of Chenopodium album. Lineage (NCBI taxonomy): Eukaryota > Viridiplantae > Streptophyta > Magnoliopsida > Caryophyllales > Amaranthaceae > Chenopodium > Chenopodium album. Next base: position 5,356,389 of record NC_137844.1, on the reverse strand, counting down.
TCCAATAATCTCTCCTGCACACAGCACAGTAAATTTTCTATGACTGTAGAATATCTGAAGTTGCTAGTGTTGCACTAAGAATGCAAATATAAGAATAAAATGTTGTAAATAAAGCTACTACATTCATGAGCAAATAATAACGTACATCGAAGGCCTTTATATAGGCTAAAGTCTGTCAAAACTATCAATCTGCCATTAAAATGCTAGAGCAAGAGAGAAGAAAGGAGAGAAGAAAAGAGGATTTTATAATTCCTGAGAAGAGAAATTATTACAACTAACTCTATATTACAGCAATAAATGGCATTTATATAGCCAGCTAATAAAATCAGAAAATAATAAAATAATAGAAAAAGTGGTTATAACTAACTAACAAACTTATGCTGACTAATCAAAAACATGTGGACTGGACCTCACTTGTGAGATGGGCTTGGGCTTGATCCAGAGTATTCTCAAAACCCCCCCTCAAGCTAGACTGTGGTTTGAACCGTCCTAGCTTGGAAAAAAGATCAGAAAACTGAGTAGATGGCAAGATCTTAGTGAAGACATCAGCCAATTAAGACTTGGTTGGAAGATAAGTCAATTGTATTAATCCTTCCAATACCTTTTCCCTTGTGAAGTGGCAATCTATCTCTATATGCTTTGTCCTCTCATAAAATACTAGATTTCTTGCAATGTGTAGAGCTAACTGGTTGTCACAATGCAGAGTGATAGGAAGCAAATTTGCCACACCCAGTTCTTGCAGTAACCTAACCATCCATGTTACCTCTGCTTCTGCACATGCCATCGCCCTATACTCTGATTCAGATGAAGACTTTGAAGTGGTTGGTTGTTTCTTTGATTTCCAACTGATAGGTGAAGCACCAAGCTGTAGAACATAACCTGTAACACTCTTTCTGGAATCAAGGCAGGCTCCCCAATCTGAATCACTAAATGCTTGTAATGTTAAAACATTTGAAGCCTTTAACAATATCCATTGTCCTGCAATATGAGCAACATACCTCAGGGTATGTTGTAATGCATCCCAATGAGCAGTTCTAGGATTCTGCATGAACTGACTCAAATGTTGAACTATGTAGGCAAGGTCAGGCCTAGTATTAGTGAGAAAATTCAATTTTCCTACTAAACTTCTGTATAAGGAAGCATCAGACAACAAATCTCCAAATTCTGCTAAAAGTTTCAAATTCTAAGGCAAAGGTGTCACATCACTTCTATCTAAGGGAAAATTGCAGTCAGACAACAACTCTTGAGTAAACTTGTTTTGTGTCAAAACCACTCCTTCATCAAGATAGCTTACTTCAATTCCTAAAAAGTAACTAAGTTTTCCCAAATCCTTGATGTTGAAAACTTTATGAAGATGTATCTTAAGATCAAAAATAGTCTCATTATCATCTCCAGTTAGGATTATGTCATCAACATAAACTGCTGCAATTGTGATCTTCCCTTGATGCCTTTTTAGGAACATAGAAGCATCATTATGACTTCGAACAAAGCCTTTTTTATTGAGTTCTGTAACCAGCCTTGCATACCATTGTTTGGAAGTCTGCTTCAGCCCATATAAAGACTTCTTGAGCCTACAAACTTTTCCAGCAGAACTACCCATACCTTCTGGCATTACTATATAAATTTTTTCATTGAGATCCCCATGTAAAAAAGCATTGTTTACATCTAGTTGAAACATATCCCATCCTTTGGTTGCAGCCAAAGCAATCACACACCTTATAGTAGACATTTTCACAACAGGAGAAAATGTTTCCTCATAGTCTATCCCAAACCTCTGTGTGTACCCTTTTGCAACAAGTCTTGCCTTAAACCTCTATATGGTACCATCTGCTTTAAGCTTGATCTTGAAAACCCATTTGTAGCCTATGGGTTTCTTTCCGGCTGGCAGATCAACAACTTCCCATGTTTGATTCTTTTCTAATGCTTCTATCTATTTTTTTCATTGCAACTATCCAATCAGGGTGTTTTGAGGCTTTTTTGTAAATTTTAGGTTCTTTTATGGTAGAAGATAAGACTGCTAAGGCCTTTTTGGACTCTGGTATACTGGAATAACAGACTAAATTACACCAGTGAGAAAGATTGGCCTTTTTAGTGATTCTAGTGGAAGTCCTACAATCATAATCAGTCATCCATGCAGGAGTCTGTCTAGATCTGGAAGATTTCCTGATGCCCGAGTCAACTTCAGGTATTAGAACAGAAAGAATATCACTAACTTCAGCAGAACTAGTAGGGGAAGGAATAGGATAAGGAAGAGAGGAGGAATTAGAAGAAGAATTTAAAGTCTGAGTAGAACTAGAAGAAGAATTAGAAGACACAGATTCTGTTTGAAGAACACTTTTTGTCTGGGAAGAAGAAGAAGAAGTTTCAGAAAGAATTTGAATTGTAATTTGATGAGTTGAAGGATTTTGTGGAGTAGGATATCCTTCAGTAAGGTCTAAGAAGGGATCAGTGAAAATATGGTCATTATTCAGATTAGGTAAAAAGAATTGAAAAGGTGAAGACTCTTTAGTGTTTGATATATGGAAAGGAAAATGTTGCTCATGGAAATGAATATCCCTACTAACAGAAACTGTTTTATTTTCTAAATGAAGAACTTTACATCCCTTTTTAGTAGGGGAATATCCTATGAAAACACAGGGGTTAGCTCTTGGATCAAATTTACTCCTGCCTACTTTAGAGGTAGAAACATAACAAAGGCAACCAAAATCTCTAGGATGAGACACATCAGGAGACTTTCATGTTATAGAGTTTCTGATATGGTGTGAAGTGGTTTAGAACTGATAAAGGCATTCTATTTATGAGATGGGCTGCACTCAAAACACACTCACCCCAAAATCTTTGTGGAACCTTAGATTGAAAGTAAAGAGCTCTGGCAGTTTCTAACAAATGCTTATGTTTTCTCTCCACAATCCCATTTTGTTGAGGGGTTCCTACACAACTGGTTTGATGGTGTATCCCTTTCTCAGTATACAACTCAATAATTTTTCCCTCAGTAAATTCTTTGGCATTATCTGTTCTCATACACTTAACAGGAAAGTTATGTTGTTTATCAGCAAAGGCAAAAAAATCAAATAATATTTGAACAGAATCAGACTTAAATTGAAGCATATGAATCCATGTCATTCTAGTGAAATCATAAACAATAGTGAGAAACATAGAACAACCATTATGAGTTTTAAAATGAAGGGGTCCCCAAATATCAACATGAATTAACTCAAAAGGAGCAGAAGATTTTATTTCACTGGAAGAAAAAGACAATCTAGTTTGTTTGGCTTTAAGACATATTTGACATATACTATCACACAATCCTTTATTTTTCACCCCTGGTAAAACATATCCTATTTGCTTAAAAGGAAGATGACCTAATCTCAAATGCCAAAGCTTAGCATCTTTATTTTCTGTACTAGCATATGTAACAGTATGATTACTTATAAGAGTAGGAGGAGAAGAGTCAATATTCTGAGAAGTAGGAGAACTAAGATCCTCAAAAGGAATGGGAGGTAACCTATCACCAGCATGGTACAATCTAGACTTCTGTCTACCAAGAATAGTTTCCCTGGTCAAGGAAGGATCCTATATAATACAAGAATCAGAGGTGAACTTCTCACTATATGTAGCACCCTAGAAATTCCTTTCTTTTAAAATACCCGTTTTTCCCTGTTTAAAACTTTAAATAGGAAAATCTAAGATATTACCGCCACCGTGAAAACGGCTAATGCAACTATCAAAGACACACAACGGAAGACTCTCCTTTAAAATACTTAAAACAACTCAACTTAAAAAGTCAACTCATGAAACTAAAGTCAAACCAAAGTAAAATAAAGTCAAACCTACAACTTGGAACCATTGTAGGCCCTTAACAAAACCAATTTAATTTAAAAACCTTTACGTTAGTCTCGCAACAATAATAATATAATATAATATAATAAAAGTAATAACACATCATAATCTTATGGAAATTAGCATGATTCGCTCTTCACTCATGCCCATCATGAATATGCTTCATCACCTGAAAAGATTCTCTCTACTTGTTTCCACTGTTCTCCATTAAAATGGGTTATCATAGGGCCAAGGTAAAGACAAGGCCAACAAACACACAATCAGCAAAGCTGAGTACATAAGCGTAATTAAACGCACTAACATGCTTTTACCTATCAACACACAACTTACTTTGTTGCACCTGTTTTCAAGCACACAACATACAACAAAACTTCTCAACTAAGTAACTATAATTTATTTACTTTTGATTATGCATCGAATGGGTTTTCCCCTAACCTGCCCCAATAAAGGGGTACTAACACGAGAGCTAACCGTGCCAGTATAAAAGAATCACTCGTAAGTGGCGGAATTCCTGCGCGTAATAAAAAGGAAAATACAGCGTCCTGTACTCCCAGTAGAAGTTATGGTCAAATATAAAGTCGCATAACTCCCCCCATATATTCATACTCAAGGTATATACGTTCTAAGACTTTTAGTGCGTAATCTCTTTCACTTTACGTTCTTTACATATTATTAAACTTGGTGATGTCTCCCAATTCATAATAACATCAAACATTATAATTATTCAAACAATTAAACACTCCAATTTAATTCTTGAATAATTAGTGACCACATAATATTTAATGTTGAACACTTTTTAAATCTACCTCGGTGTCAAAGACACCTTAAACGCTTAATGCGCCAAAAATCCTATCCCTCGGTGTTTAAAACACCTTAAGTGCATTAAGGCACCAACATACAATTTATTCCTCGTGTACATAGACACTTACATAGCTCATTTCCCATGCTTATAGCATCAATAAAAATTATATGAACCAATATAAAATCCCCTTTTAATATTCCAAACCAAATTAAACATTTAGTTTAATTAAACATGCTTTCTATCATGCCATAAATAAAAGTGTGGTTCATATTCAACATGCCGAACGATTATTTCCAATCAATAATCTATCACACTTAAATCATGCTTCATAATTCAATCACCAATAACAACCAAATCACAATTTCCAATCATAATCTAACATGATACTATTTGGAATTAATTAATCACATCTAGCATGCTACTACATCATCAAAAATATGCTAAGTACGCGAACGTACCTTGAATACGATCTTAATATTGCCACGACTTATAGAAATCACTCACTTCAAAGTCTCCTACAAATTAAAATAATAATAGAGCATTAAAATCCACTCTACACAAATTTCCAGCAATATATACTCTTATTAAACCACTCATAATTTAATTAAAACAAGCTGAAATTTTATTTAAAATCTCATACTTTAATCCCAATTAATGGGTAATTAAAATTTCTTTAAGAAAATTGATTTTTAGTATACTACCAAAAATTCCAGAATATATATTAATAAAAACTTACTGTAATTATGCTTTAAAACACTTAAATTAAAGGTTTAAACCACCCTAAATCATAATCCTTCAATAATCAATTATTTATGAATCTAGGGTTTCAAAATTGGGGCTTTTTAATTAGAATTAAAATCTGAAAATTAAATTGCACCATACATAATATCAATCATCATAAAATTAACACAAAACCCTTAATTTATAATTATATCTAAGGTTTAAACAAAAATTAAAAACAAAGATTGATTTTTTTTTCGAAGGGGAGAAGGCCGGACAGCAGGCCGGCGCCACTGCCGGTCGCCGCCGCTACCGGCTGGTGCTGTTGGTGGCCGGCGGCCTACCGGTGGTGGTAGTGGCCGGCGATGGTGATGCGAAAACAAAGGGAAGGGGAAAAAGAAAGAAAGAAAAAGAGAGAAAAATTAAGGAGAAGAGAGAGAAAGTTTACCATAGGTTTTCTTCACTATGGGCAAAGTTTAATTTGCCCAAGTGTTGAATATTTATACCCCTTTCTCTAGAAACCCTTCTTACCTAAACTTTCCCTTTTTACTCTTTCCTAATCCCTTTCCTAAACAAACTTTATTAAAATAAAACTTTCCTAAATTAAATTCCAACTTAATAAAATAATTAATTTAAATAAAACTTTCCTTTTATAAAATATTTCCAAACTTGTTTAAAATAAATAATTATAATATCATAAATAATTCATTTCAAATTATTTAAATACCCCACAAAATACTTATTTTAAATAAAATACGTATAAAAATACGGGGTATTACACTACAGTTCAAGTCCTTGCAAAGTTTATGAACAGATATTAGGTTAAACTGGAACTCAAGGACATATAAGACATTTTTAAGAACTATGTTCTGTTCTAAGGTTACTTCCCCTATCTTAGAAAAGGTTACTTCACTCCCATCTGGTATGGTTATAGTATTATCTCCTTGTTGTAAAGCAGAATAAGAATCAAACAGAGATACGTCATAACAGATATGATCTGTTGCTCCACTATCAATAATCCAGCCATGTTTAAAAGCTGAAAATAGGCACATTTTACCTGCAAAGTAAACTGCAGACTTGTTTTCTTCCTTGGAGGTTGTTAGTTGCATTTGTTGTACTGTCATCTTTAGGTGTCTCTAGGAAGTTCATCAGCTTAGTATATTGCCCTCTTGTAAAAGTAGCTGTGAAAAGATCATTACCATCACCATCTTCATCATTCTGATCAGCAAAAAAGGAACCATCACCCTGAACTATATTTGCAAACTTCTTTTGACCATTAGACTTGAAATCAGTTGGATATCCTTTCAACTTAAAACATCTATCAATTGTATGGCCATTCATCTTTCAATGTTCGCATAAAAACATGCTTTTTCGTTTGTAACCAGGACCATTGTTTCTACCTTGAAAACCACCTCTAGACCCAAAAGACTGAGAACCATAAATCCCCACTACACTTGTTGACTCTAATTTTACATACTACCATACTAAACTGCTACTAGTATTTAGGAGCATAATTTGCCATTAACATTTGACTAATTTAATTAAAACAATTAACATTTTGAAGCATCTTTTTCAACAGCTAGAACATTACTTCTTCTATTGCACGGCGGTTGTTCTGGCCGTCTCCTACTTGGTTGCCTAATAACTGATTCAACTACACAATGCAATTAATCTTTGAAATACTGACGGAGTATATTGTTTCTATGTTGTTATAATTGAAACATATAATCCTCTTTCAATAACGGAGAGAGTGATTAATATCAAGTTGGATTACTAAATCAAAAATATTACAGTACGAGCTGAGTAATTAATCTCAATTATGTCAGCTGGAAAAGAGGTTTGATAAGCCAATGTAGGTGTCTCATGCATAATTACAAGATGTCTCATCTCAAATCTCAATTATTAATGAGATTTTTTGTGAAATTTTTTTTATTGTCAATGGCCAGCAGGAATCTCTATATATACACACACGTAATACAACACAATTGATGTTCTTAAATTTCCCCATATAAAATAAAATACTACTCCGTATATTGATTATTAAAGATAGATATTATACATTAAAAATCTACATTATAGCATACGTGCCGGTTAAAGTGAAGCATTTAAATAACAAAATGGAGAGTATGTAGTTGCATACTTTATTTGTCATGAGGTGGTTTGTATGAAATGATGAATTGTATTCTCTTTGGGTGTGTTTTATTCACTTGATTTTTATTTATCTGAACTTATCTGACCTAATTAAAATCTATTTTAATTATAATTCGTACTAGGGTAACCCTTATCATAACTTATTTTTCCTGAACTGAATTTATCACACCTAAAATAAATGAAAATAAGGTGAACAGAATAGACCCTTTATTTATTTTCTAAAGTTACGTTTGAGTTTATTCACGGGTATTAAGAAAAATGCTTGGGAGTAAGTAAAGTAAAGGAGAACAATTGTTTTGGGAGTAGGTAAGTAAACGTAAAATAGTTGCTTTGGGTTTATATAAATAAAAATTTTGGTTAATGAGAATAGTCACATTAGAAGTAAGTAAATATGAGAGTAAGTATAATATATAAACATATTATTGAAATTGAAAACGCCACCATAAAAATAAAACTCAAAAAAATGAAAACGTAATTAACTATAGAAAAGAAGTGGAAGGAGCGAATAGCCACACATTTTTCAATGATAGTGTCATAGACCTCGTCTTCAGTTCAATGTCCAATCAAATATTTGCCACATTATTTTAAATTTCATGTCAAATGTCACACTGTCTGTTCTCACTTCAACGATTCGAGAGACGCCCCATAATTAAGTAGTGTTTTCTTTTTTTTTTCTTTTTGTCGAAAAGGGGGCAGTTAATTAATTAAGTTGTGGCAAAACCACCAAGCACACAGGCAAGTTTCGCCCATCAGTGGGTGTCAAAATAAGGTGGCACAACACCCACATACATCCTAGTAGGACTAATAGTAGCAAAGTTAGAGTTAGAGAATACATGATCCAAAAGAGGGGGAGGGTTCAAAAGTACTGCCTTACAAAGTAACATCTCAGAGGTTGTGGCCCCAATTGATTGAGCTACAAGACCCAAACTGGCTTCCCTGGCTAGCTTGTCTGCCTCCTGCACCTTCATCCTCGGCACATACATCAGCTTGACCTCCTGGAGACTTTGGCTTAGGTGCCTGCAAGTAAGAGCAAGATTGTGCAGATCACCAGGTGGCATGTCAAGCTGGTTAATGGTCTTAACACATCTCTGACAATCAGACAAAATAGTAGCTTCATTCCAGTTGTTTCTGTTGCACCATTGGAGGGCCATAAGGATGGCCAAACATTCAGCAAGGAGAGGGGAGGTGACCCTGACATGAATTGCAATCTCCTGCACCCAAGAGCCTTGTTGGTCCCTACATATACAAGCTAACGCTGCACTCGATGTTCTTTGGCAGTGTGAAGCATCAATGTAAATAGTATAACGAGCAATGATTGGGTTACTCATGTAACACAAAGGCTGAGGTACAGTGACCCCTGGTCCAAACCAAAGAAATTCATTGACAACCCCTTTGATAGCAGCCCACCACTGTTGAGTGGTAATGTTCTGCTTACTAAACACCCATCTATTTCTCCTCAGCCATATCCCCTAGCAAATAGTGGCAAAGGAGGAGCTCCAGTCCATGTGGGTGATGTTTTGAGGAGTCTTTAATGTTGTTGGTAAACCAAGCAGAGAAGGGGGTTGAGAAGAAGTTTTGGTTACAGGGAATGCTTAGCCATATCTCAGAAGCTCTAGGACAGTCTCTCAACACATGGGCTATGGTTTCAGGCTGATTTGGGCAGAAGGGGCAGCACTTAGATGGAATAATCCTCTTGTGATGGAGGGTGGCAGCAGTTGGCAGACATTGCCAAGAACACATCCATATAAAGAATTTGATGGATGGCCTTACATTGAGTTTCCAAATATGGTCAAAAATGAAATCCTTCCCTCCCCTAAGATAAGAATGGTTCCACAAATGGAAGTAGGCAGTAGCTGTAGGACTTTAGATACTCTAAGCGGAATTTCATGAATCACCTTCATAAGCATCTAATAACCAAGATCATTGCATAACACATAAAGAACATATAATTGTACCTTTGAAGCGTAATTCCACAAGCCATCAAGCAAGAACAATGGGAGATAAAGAACCCCACGCGTGATTCCTCTACTTGGTCCATGGGCACAGATTAACCCTCCACTAATGCTAATTAGTCGTGACTGAACACTTCAATCAACCTTCAACGGAGAAGAGAGACAAACTAACCACGAACCACATCCAATGGGCGTCGGCCGCACGGACGTGAGGAGAATGGAGGGGCCGTGAATGAGGAGAGAGAAAAGGAGATTAGGGTTTGGGAAAACTGGTTGCCTTGTGTCACAATTTACTGACTGTTAATTGTGACTTATGTCAACCCTAGGCATGGATTTTATTTATAGATCATATCTCTAAATAAGAGTCCATGTCAAGCCCAAAGTCCTAATCCTAATCAAACTACTCTAGCCCAACGCCTTTCATGGTATGTCATAATCTCATGAGGCCCATTAAAGGGCCTCTTACTTGTTTAACCTAATACTCTTATTGTGTGACCTCATAAGATCCATTCTATTAGGCTTTGGACGGAATATTTAGCTATCCCAAAGATCATTTGCCATATCTAGCACCAGACAATGACGACCCTATAGAATGAACTAATTATCTCCATAATAGTGATCCTTGATATATCTAGTAACTGCACTTATCGAAGACATAATTCTTTCAATCTCCCACTTGTCTGAGACAAGTGCGCAATATTCAAATTCCTTAAGTCAATGTGCGTCGATTTGATAATATGATTGCATCTCATGTCGAGATCATGTTAATCCAAAAATCTTTTCTTGAAATCTGGGTTAGAATTACAAAACAAATGATTACTATGTAATCCATTTCAGCATGACCATGCATTTTCTGAATTCTCTCTCTTCAAGGGGCCAAGACACATTCCTAATTAAATAGGTAGGCTCAATCCAATCTTGTGGCAACCAAAGCTCCCACTCAATTATTGAAGTAACCGAGAAACATCCTTTATAGCCCCCTTTTACGGTATGACGTTTGAATGTACCACAGTTAAGACAATCATTGAATGGAATCAATGTTCCACTCATGTCAAAGGAATCCACTAATATATTCGGAAGCTCTATACTTGAACTTCAAAGTAGGTCTATAGTTCGATCATGCATCATTCATGCATATCCATGTGATTAACCGAGTATCATCACTATGCCCCTATAGCCCATGAAACTGTGCTTTCCAATCAATCTTACATGCTAGTCCATTTATTGAAATCATTTATGTCCAATTTAATGATTTCGAGTTAGGAACTTAAATAATATATGGATTTTGTTCACCTATGGGGTTTCATTCACCATGTCATCAACCTGATGAGCCCAACAATCCATAATTATTTTGGACATTTTATTTAACATTAAAACCATAATTAAATAAGATTGAAACTTTGTTTCAATTTATAAACATAATTCAGCAAGTTAATATATTACTTATGTAATATGTTTTCTCAAAACATACACAACTTAAATTACATAACTTGCTTCAATCCAAGATCCTTGGTATGACTCTCATACCTTGGTCATGGAAGGGGTTTAGTAAGTAAAATTCATAAGACATTCTCATAAAGATGAATTTTGCTACCCCCAAATTTTATAATAATATTCATCTCCATGCACTAAGAATTTTCCTTCGTCCTTTCGCAAGGAATTTAGGAATTTCTAACTTGTATTCCAACATTACCTTGGATTTTGATTGAAATCTATCATCACTTGTTCTTAAAATGCGTGAATCAAATAGATGAGTATAGTCCATGACATGCATGATGCATCTTTTGCAAACTGCATAAGGAGCATATCACTCAAAACCTTAATTTCATCAACCTTTCTCAAAGCATTGAATCTTGTTAAGCTTTGTGTCATGTTACACTACTAAAAATAAAGGTTTTTGCGCCCGTCTCAAACGGTCGTTGAAAATAGCGAAAACGGTCGCTGAAATTAATTACGACCGTCAATGGTCGTAACATGACGGTTGTTATTCACATGGTTACAAAAAAATAATTACGACCGCATGATGGTCTCAGATTAATTGCGACATTTTTTATTAATTTCAACGACCGCAAGTCAAACGGTCGCAGATCCGTAAAATAACGACGGCCTAAAGCGGTCGCTAAATGTTTAAAAAACAAAAAAAAACAAAAACACACCTAGTGCTGCAGTACTACCTGCACTTCACAAGCCAGCCCTACCACCGCAATTTACCACCCAAACATCTCCACCCACCGCAACTTCTAACCACCGCCGCCTACACCCTTAAAAACCTCTACCCACCACCACCGCACAACCCAAAAAAAACCCCTAAACCAAAAAAACTTTTCAATTTATCAAAAAAATTACACCCTAAAAATAACCCACAATCAAAATCAAAAATCAACAAAAAAATTCATGAAAATAACCCAAAAAAATTAGATCCAAAAAACCCACAAGATTCTCGAAAAAACCCACACAATTCACGGAAAACCCACACAATTCACAATAATTAGACCATAAAAAAAAACCCATAAAGTTCACAGAATTCAAAGAAAATAAACGAGAACTCATAATCGGACAAAAAATCTACAAAATTCGAACAAAATCAACGAAAACTCAAAATACAACCAAAATCAAAGAAATTCGAACAATAAACGAACTAAAACCACAAAAATCAATAAACAAAAAAAAAAAAAAACTTTCAGAAAAATCAACATACCTTTCCCAATATATCTTCCTCTTTGTTTTTATATGGTCAAATTCGACCATGAAAACTCCAGATCTAAAATTGTTATGGTCGAACTTGACCATAAACACCAAACTATGTGTGTTGCTTTGTACTTTGTCTGATTTTTGAAAATGAAAGTTTGAGAATTAGGGCAGATGGTTTTTCCGATGTGTGACTTCCGGAAAAGTGCAGATTTCCGACAAGGGTGTTTCCGACAACACTTTTCCGACGGAAAACCATTGAAAATCACATTTTTGACGGTTTTTTGATAACCCTCTTTCTTGTAGTGGGTGTTTGTGGACCAACATGATTATTTTAGATCATTTTGAATCTCGTATTAATTAATGTCATTGTCTTCTTTTTTTTTTGGAAAAATTAACAACAAAGGTCCTAACTATGGGTGGTCTTCTCTAAAAGGTCTCATCTTTTGAATAACTTAGAGTAGACCCAACTATAATGTTTTTTTTCTCTAAACGGTCCCATGTGACTTGTTACCTATTGAACCCGTAAATTTTTTTTTTAGTTAAAAAAATATATACTCAATTTCTCTCCTTTCACGCCATAACCACCACAAAGTCCACAATTCCTCTTTCCTACCTGCAACATAACCACCCATCCACCAACACCATTCTTCTTCTACCATTCTTCTTCTACCTCCTATCCTTTCATACTCTCTCAAGCTATTAACAGCGTCAAATCAATCAGCCTTATGCGCCCGATGGTGCGGTGGTGGCCCGATCGGGCAGTGAAACAACGAGATGAAACTTCCATGGCTCGATTGAGCGAGCTTTATAGTTGCTTTGTTGCATTGTTCTTGCTCTATTTCTTATTAATTAATTTGCAACACCGTACCATGAAATTTGTTATCAATACTCTAATTTTTTCAACAGTAATTGGCTTAGATAAGTAGTGGTTTTGAGGTGTAGATGGTTGGCGGTTATGTGGCGGGTTGGGTTGGTTAGACCGGTGGTTATGTGGTGGTGGGGTGGCAGTAGGTGTTAGTTTTGGTAAGGTATGGGAGGAGAGATAAACGGGGAAGGACTGAAGGAGAAGCAGTGAAGATTTTTTAAAAAAAAAATTAAAGAAAGAAAGGAAATTGTTCCGTGTACCCTTGAAGTTTGAAAAATGCACTGTGTACCCTTGAACACTTTCAAATGCACCATTTACCCTTGAGGTTTGTAAAAAAAAAAAAAATGCACTACATACTCTGATTGTCTTACAAATGCACATATCATTGACTTATCAAATTATAATTATGCCCACACACTGACTCATTTAAAGTACTTTATATTTATGGAGTAAAACTGCCTAAAAACATAAATTACATCAAAATTTGAACTCCATCGATCATTCTAAATCCTAAACTTTAAAGTGTTAGAATTTGATTTATCAATTAAGTTTGCTTGATAATTAAATGGTTTAGCATTATACTAGCATTACACTGTAACAATTTAATAGAATTTGATGCTTCACTACTACAAAAAGCGTGTTTTTTGGACGCTTTTTAGGCCTTTTTCGACACTAAAAAGCGCCGAGAATACATGAGTCGAGAATTTTGAGGGACACAAAAAAGCGTCGAGAATATCGACGCTTTTATGTGTCCTAACTAATATACGAAGTGTCGGAAAATACTTATTTCGCGCATTATCCCAAATTTGTGTAGTTTTTAAGCAACGCTTTTACATGTCCACATACTCAAATTTAGCGACGCTTTTTGTTGTCTTGCGTTTACTCGTGTCAGCCTATGGTATGGCGGGAAACTCTTGAAATATGAAAATGTGCAAAATATGTAGACATTAAAAAGCGTCTAGAATTTTTTTTTTTAAGCTTTTTTTTTCTTTTTTTTTTCCTTTTATTAAATTATTACCATCATACATACATTATAGTTATTTAAATTTATCATAAATTAAATTAATAACATTAAAATTAAAATAAACAAATATTCTATATAACTAGATTAAAAATAATAATAATAATAATAATTAATCAAAAATAATAAGAGTACGTAGTTAATTACCAAATTTATAAAAGAAAACATCAACACAATTAATAAAAAAAAAATGTCGCATATTATAGTAGCTTGTCCCTAAATAAATACATCACTAATATAATTAAGACTAAAAACCAAAATAGATAGATGATGGAGTTATAGACGATATAGTCGCTTGTTTTGATGCTCAAGTGTCCTGGCATATTCTCTTGTTGCACCTACATTGCCTTTTCCAATCTTCAAAAAAAAAATACAAAGTATAAATTAGTACATTACACAATATAGGCTTTTACACACACACACACACACACACACACACACAAGCTCTGAATTTCACACACACACATACACACACACACACAAGCTCTGAATTTCACACACACACACACACACACACACAAGCATTTTGAATTTCACACACACACACAAGCATTACACAAACGTCTTTGACGCCATGTTGGATGCTGCTTACTTTGCCATGGCTGATCTTAATTTCACTAACATCCCCATCATGGTCACTGAGTCAGGCTGGCAGTCTAAGGGGGATGCCAAAGAGCCCGATGCCACTCTCGAGAATGCCAATACTTATAACAACAATCTTATAAAGCACATTCTCAACAATACAGGAACACCAAAACATCCAGGAATCGGTGTTAGTACTTACATCTATGAACTATATAACGAGGATACAAAGGATGGGGCCACCTCAGAAAAGAACTGGGGATTATTCGATGCAAATGGGAAGCTAGTCTATATCTTGCGTCTCACTGAGTCTGGGTCTGTTTTGTCTAATGATACAATAAACCAGACTTACTATACTACAAGAGATGGAGCTGACAAGAGGATTGTTCCCCTTTATTGCAGGGCGAGCCTTGCTATGAGCCTGATAATGTATTTTCTCATGCTACTTATGCTTTCAACACTTATTATTAGAACACAAGAAAAGCTCCAGAATCTTGTGACTTCAATGGTGTGGCTGAAATCACCACCACCGATCCAAGTATGATTAAAACTGCAGACTGTATATTCAACATACTTTCTAATATCAATTTCTAATCTGTGATTTTTATCTGCTGCAGGTCATGACTATTGCACATCAAGTATGGGTGGTCTCAATACACATAAGTTTAAAGAGATTCCAATTTTATATAAGACGAAGAATATAGCTTGCAGATTCTATAAGCACTTAAAATCACTATATACAATCTTGTCAATAAAATTGCAAAATATAACTTGCAGATTCTATAAGCACTCAACATTTTAAGTAAAGTTCACATATTTGCTTAGCAATTATACTGGTGCCTGGAGAAATATAAGAAGAGAATCCTAATCATCTAATGAGATAGGATCCTATCAAATTAAAAAAAAAATACAATTTCTCAAGAAACACGCTCAATCAAACAACAAATCTGATTCTTAGTTCTGATCTTCAAATCTGAAATTCAGCTCTGAATTCAGTTCTGAATTCAATTCTAAAATTCAGCTCTGAATTCAGTTCTGAAATTCAGCTCTGAATTCAGTTTTGGATTTCAGCTCTGTATTCAGTTCTGATTTCAGCTCAAATTTCAAATTTGATTTTTCAGTTCTGAACTTCAGATCTGAAATTCAGCTCTAAGTAGTTGCTTAACAAGTTTGTGGCACTCTTAGTAT
The DNA here is from genome assembly GCF_948465745.1 of Chenopodium album. Lineage (NCBI taxonomy): Eukaryota > Viridiplantae > Streptophyta > Magnoliopsida > Caryophyllales > Amaranthaceae > Chenopodium > Chenopodium album. The sequence goes on along the minus strand of NC_137844.1, from coordinate 5,340,577 downwards.
TTGCTTAACCAATTTTCTTGTGATTTGTAATCCAAGATAATATAACCATCAATATGAGCCATGCAATTATAAGACTTTTGGTCCACAAAAATAGGGACTCTAGCATCTAAACACAACACATGTTATAAAGAGAAATGCGACTTTGTTACCCGGTGGTTTGCCATTTCTAAGAATTCAGATGTTTTCTTTAGAAAAATTGGATATATATTCCCTTGACAAACTGCACCTACAATCTCAGAAAACTGTCCAATAAGTGCTTTAAGAAGAAGATTGTTGTGTCCGACCTGGTCTTTCAGCTTTTCATTTTCTTGAGATAGTGTATCGTTTTTTTTGTGCAAAGCATTCACTTCTTCTTTAACACTATCCATCACAATAGTCCTCTTTTGAAATTTTCCATACCCTTCCTTCCTTAACACACCACGCACTCCGAAAATGTTCCTCTTTTTAACCCCTAGTCCGTAACCCACCAGACGATCGGGAATCTCATCGCGATACATAGTTTGCTGAAACGCTTCATCTTCGAGATCTTGTTTAGACATCTTAAGGTGTATCATCCTCAGCTCTTCAACCTTAGCTGTAACATCATCCTATACCAACATTTAGTCATTAAGAAATTTTCACAGTCATTTTAAAAATGAACTCAAAGACCTTGCGCAAATGTTCAGATATCATCATTTGGCAACTCAAATTGTGTTAAATTCTAAGAAAAACATAAGTAGCATGGACTACATCCATGAAGAAGAGCAACCTTATTACAAATTACAAACCCAAATGAGATTCCATCCCAAATAAAAAGTGTTAATTCTAATGAATAAATACAAGACAGAGGAAAAAAGGCATTTAGTCATTAAGATAAGCAAGCCAAAATACATAGGACAAGCCAAGGGACAAGCCAAGTTGTACAATGTAGCGAATTTTGATTTAACATAGGCTTCCGGAATCAATTTGATGAAAAGAGTACAATTATAAGTCATCAATATACCTTCTTTGGGTTCAGCAGCTTGTCGTACAATGTATCTTCTCCCCACAAAACGGCCTTATTCTTGTTAGCAAAAGAGTAAGAAAATCCTGCAGCTGAGCCTAACTGCCTCCCAATAAGACCATTTAGATTTGGACCTATAATGTCATAAATCTGAATCAGAATAGCTACAATACTAAGGCAGCCAATATATTCAGCCACATTTATTTCATAACACCGATGATGGAAGAAGCATAAATCAGACAATTAAGTACCAGAATGTACTCCGTAAAATAGTAGTAAGGTGACTAAGGTCCAATCGGAATTTCAGATAAAAAGTCATAAGCATTCTCAAATAACTGTTAGACACAACACGACATTACCAAGAACATAACAAGGTCACTAATCACAGAAAAGAATTTAGTAAAAGATACATGACCATTACAATAGACATCTTACATGATCATAATTTACCACAACATTGACAGAAACTTGAAGACCATAATACAATACAACAAAGGTTATATAATGTGTAACTAAATATCACATGTAAGTACCATGATGTTTGTAGAAGAAATTATAGACAAAACTAAAAGCACAAATAAAACCCACCAATGAAACAACTTACAAATACAAGTTCACTGAAGCATCATCGTACTTGAATATGATAAGAGCAACAAATCATTGCCCAAGTCCATAGTTAAAATCGTCTAACTGAAGCTAAAAACCTAAGTAAATTAAAAATACAAAACCCCCTCGAAAACCATACACATATAACTTAAGCCACATATACCCTTGGATAACCAAGTTATAATCTAGACAAAAAACACTGATGAAGCCGGGGAATTTGTATTGGGGCAAAAGAATCTAGACCTGTGGTGTTTATAATTTGTGGTGTCTGGCTGCAAAGTCTTCTCGCGAAGCAATGGCAAGGTTTCATGGAGGCAATCATCAAATCAACAATCTGTCACAACTGGCTCTCCCAGACCCTTGCGTCAGTTTCTACATGTAATTTAGTTTATTTATTCCTGAGTCCTGAGTGAAAATTAGAGTGCATATATCACAATAGTTCTAGCTTACTCCATTACTGGAAAAGAGCTAGTCCTTCATGTATGTGCTTTTCATATTCGTAGTAGAGCTTATGAGGATATGATAACACAAATCAACTAGACTGAATTAGACATACTCAGCTCAAGTTGAATCTGACATGTAAACATATCCACCATTAATTATCCACTCACTCCTAACTATATATCCCACCCTAAGAAGATAGGTTAAAAGGTCATATCCACCATTAATTATCCACTCACCCCTAACTATATATACCTCCCTAAGAAGTAAGAACCTGACTACCACCACCACGCTAACCCCCCTTCAAACTAGCTAACCTTCCCGGAACCATGGTGTGACCCACAAACCAAGGTTCGAAACAACTCAAAACAATCATCAAAACAGGAGTGTCATTCACAAGCAAAGCCATAAAATTCAAAGCTAGTAACATTAATACAGAAAAATCTCGAACTAAAACCCTAGAAAACGCCATAAAATTCATAACAAACACCCATAAAAAAAATACAAAAAAAAAACAGGAAAACCTTAATTTTTAAAACAAAACTCACGAAAAAAAGACATAAAAAGAAATTAATTTATCTAATTAATGGCAAAAAATTACCTTGCAATAAGAGACTGATTCTTGTTCTACTCCAATTCAAAATCGAAGACATGCAAAGAATGATACGCAATTTTAACGAAATTTTAGGAATTGTGAGATATTAGGGTAAGTAAAAAACGACCGATATATAAATATCAAAAAAATGTAAAGCAAATTGAAGATCAATTACCTGAATTTATTATGTTCGACTATGTTAAGGTGATTAAATCTGAACCGTTTATTATGTTTGTTGTTTAATCTTAGCCTTTGAGTATTATTATTTTTATAAAATTAACAAAAATCTATTTTACACATCATTTAAGCCATGACCAGTCAATAAAGTGTTGTTTGTTTTCTTACTTTTAAAGGGTAATTTTTTTTTTCAAATTATAATATTATAAACAACCATCCAAATAAATTATAAAATTGATAAAAGTCGTCCAAAAAAAACATTTGTACAGCTTCATCTCCATTTTGATAGCTTCACGTATCTTCAATGATGCAATTCATCTTCAACCTATTTTTATGGACACTTCATCTTCAACCTTCATTATTCATCCAACACACATCTAAAAATTACCAAATTTATATGAATTCAATAAGATTAATGTATAATCATTAATATATGCTTCGATTTTTAAAATCAAGGTTTGCAATCAATTTAATTATCTACATTCTTGAACGTTTATGGATTATATCTTATAATTTCGGGATTAATTATAAGATATAATCCGTAAACTTTCAATGATACTTCATCCCTCCGTCTGAAATTCATTAACCACCCTTTAAAGATGCACGCAAAATATGGAAAATTGGCGCATCATGAATCCAATAATCTCTCCTGCACACAGCACATTAAATTTTCTATGACTGTAGAATATCTGAAGTTGCTAGTGTTGCACTAAGAATGCAAATATAAGAATAAAATGTTGTAAATAAAGCTACTACATTCATGAGCAAATAATAACGTACATCGAAGGCCTTTATATAGGCTAAAGTCTGTCAAAACTATCAATCTGCCATTAAAATGCTAGAGCAAGAGAGAAGAAAGGAGAGAAGAAAAGAGGATTTTATAATTCCTGAGAAGAGAAATTATTACAACTAACTCTATATTACAACAATAAATGGCATTTATATAGCCAGCTAATAAAATCAGAAAATAATAAAATAATAGAAAAAGTGGTTATAACTAACTAACAAACTTATGCTGACTAATCAAAAACATGTGGACTGGACCTCACTTGTGAGATGGGCTTGGGCTTGATCCAAAGTATTCTCAAAACCCCCCCTCAAGCTAGACTGTGGTTTGAACCGTCCTAGCTTGGAAAAAAGATCAGAAAACTGAGTAGATGGCAAGATCTTAGTGAAGACATCAGCCAATTAAGACTTGGTTGGAAGATAAGTCAATTGTATTGATCCTTCCAATACCTTTTCCCTTGTGAAGTGGCAATCTATCTCTATATGCTTTGTCCTCTCATAAAATACTAGATTTCTTGCAATATGTAGAGCTAACTGGTTGTCACAATGCAGAGTGATAGGAAGCAAATTTGCCACACCCAGTTCTTGCAGTAACCTAACCATCCATGTTACCTCTGCTTCTGCACATGCCATCGCCCTATACTCTGATTCAGATGAAGACTTTGAAGTGGTTGTTTGTTTCTTTGATTTCCAACTGATAGGTGAAGCACCAAGCTGTAGAACATAACCTGTAACACTCTTTCTGAAATCAAGGCAGGCTCCCCAATCTGAATCACTAAATGCTTGTAATGTTAAAACATTTGAAGCCTTTAACAATATCCATTGTCCTGCAATATGAGCAACATACCTCAGGGTATGTCGTAATGCATCCCAATGAGCACTCACCTGTCTGATGCTTCCTTATACAGAAGTTTAGTAGGAAAATTGAATTTTCTCACTAATACTAGGCCTGACCTTGCCTACATAGTTCATATTACCTGAAATTTATGAAAGTGACAAGAAAATCCCCCCCAAATTCGTTGAAGTTGAGCGAGAAACACCCTGAAACTAACCAAATTGAAGCGCTGATGATTAAGGGCAGTTGAGTGCAAGGAGAGCAGAGAATAATTGTTGAATAGGGCATCAGTTTAATTAATTGGGGGTATTTTTTTTATATATTTTTTTGAAATAATTGGGGGTATTATTTTAATACAACCCGCTATTTTTTTCCCCTAAATTTTAAAATTGCGGGCTCATATTAAATCACGTGTATGGCATGTGATTTTCTCGACGCTTTTCAGTGTCCAGAAAATCTTCGACTTGGAAAAGCGTCGAGAAAATACGGAACCCAAAATCGTACACTGACGCCACAACCACGGCGTTGAGGCAAAAGCGTCCAAAATACATGGGTTTTGTAGTAGTGCTTATAGCCTATATGGGGTCTCAATTTAACAAAATTATCATTTGTTATATGAGTCTAGGGGTATTTGGTGCAAGTTCTTACAAACCTTAGGGGTACACTGTGTATTTGAAAGTTTTCAGGGGTACACGGTGCATTTTTTAAAACCTTGAGAGTACACGAAGCAATTTCCCAAGAAAGAAATAGAACCAATGAAATAATGCCACGTGCTCTATTTAATCGGCTTAGAAGGTAAATTCAGGTCACAGACAGTTTAAAGAAAATATTTACAATAGTTGGGACTGCCCTTAGTTATTCAAAAGTTGGGACCTTTTAAAGAAGGACGTCCATAGTTGGGACCTTTGTTGTTAATTTATTCTTTTTTTTTTTCATTAAACAGTTCATGTCCTCAATTATTGAATGAGCTAAACTTGAGCTTGTCTTTTATTGATCAAATCAAATGGTCGAAATAATAGGTATATGGGTTGATTTTCAAAGATAATATCGTGATATTAGAAAAACAACGCAACAGATTGATTAATTTGACTGTGTTTTTCAGCAAATTTGATTAATTTTCTCCCTTTTTTTCTATTTTCCTATATTTGGTTTGTGAAGAGTGACAAATAATTTTCACAATGGTGAAAAATTGCATCCTTAACGATGAACAATATTTTGCTTTACAAAACAAGAAAGTGTTGTAGTAACAGTGCATAATAATGTATCTATATTTATAAGCCAATTGAAACCCAAAAAAAAAAGATGAGTTGAAGTCTAGTGTTAGGTGCCACGTATTAGCCTGTACTCGCTCCGTCGCTCGTACAAGTATTTCAATAATTTAGCAGTAAATGAAACGTGATGAAAATATTACAATTATTATTTTATCAATAATTGCAGCTCTGCAAATTATCTATAGCGTTACACGTCAAATCAACAACCTAGATGAGGTTTTAATGCATGCTCCACGTTGAGAACTTATGATAATGATCGACCATAAATTTTGTGTTTCTTGTTGTCATTATTACTCCTCCTGTCCCAATTTTTTTTGCCCTATTTGAATATAAATGGTTTTCAAGACGCGTTTTAAATCGTCTATATCTTTATTTTCTTATACGTAATAATTATAAAAATTTAACAATAATAAATATTATAATGAGAAAAATTTAACAAGACTACTCATAACTATATTATCTTTTATAAATTGATGATAATTATGATTAAAGTTTTCAAAATTTAACTCAAAAAATGACAATGGGGTAAAAATAAAGAAACGGAAAAAGTACTTCTTACTGACTTATAAAATGAGTAAAAAAGTACTACTAATAAGAATACAACATAAATAATAATGTCTTAAAATAAGATGAATTAAAAAAGGTTTTACTAATACCTCCACTTTACCTTTTTTTTTTCTTTTTTTTCTTAGGTTAGGTTTCAAATTATATCAAGTACAAATATGTATGGACAAATAAATAAGAAAAAAAGGTACAATTCAAGTCCGGTATGAACAAATAAATATGGACAGTTTAAAGTGAAGACGAAATGAAACAACAAAAAATCAAGTGGAGCTAATACAACATGAATGTGTATTATGCATTTATGCTACTGATAGTTTTCAATACACCACAAGCTAAGGCTAAGGTTGTGTAGTGTAGTGTACTAGATTGATCATGTAAAATAATAATGTACTCTCTCCGTCTCATAATATAGTTTCTGTTTTTCTATTTTGGAGATTTAAAATGTTTATTCCTTTTTCTATTTTTGGATAGTATATAAAGATCATTATACCTTCACTTTATTTAACTTTATTCATTGTACTTTCTAAATTACCCTTAAATTTTGCACATGTCTTATACTTTTTTTCACTTTTTCTCTCTAATTTTTGTCTATAATTGTACTTTTCACTTTTATTAATATACTTCATCTATTTTTTTCCTCCTATTTCTAAATTACCGTGAAAAAACACAAACAAGAACTGTATTATGGGACGGAAGAAGTATGTATTTCATTCGAAGTTAAATCCTCTTTACTTTATATCAAATCGTTGCAAATAATATGTAATAGTGTATTATTATAATTATTATTATATCAATAATTCCAGCTTTGCAAATTATCTATAGCCTTACACGTCAAATCAACAACCCTGAAGAGGATATAATGCATGCTCCACGTTGAGAAATTATGATAATGATCGACCATAAATTTTGTGTTTTTTATTGTCATTATTACTTTATTACTTGCATATCATATGAGTAAAAATGTAATAAGAATCCAAAATAAATAATAATGTCTTAAGATGAGATGAATCAAACAAAGTCTTATAATACCTTCACTTTACTACTTTTTATTTTCCCTCTCTCTTAGGTTAGGTTTCAAATTATATCAAGTACAAATAAATAAGAAAAAAAGGTACAATTCAAGTCCGGTATGGTAGTATGTAGACCTAGAGCACGAGATAGGTTCGAGTTATAAGTCGAACAAACTAGGTACAAAGTGAAGATGAAATGAAACAACAAAATATCAAGTGGAGCTAATACAACATGAATGTGTGTTATGCTACTGATACTGATACACCACAAGCTAAAGCTAAGGTTGTGTAGTGTACTAGATCGATCATGTACAATTATAATGTACGTACTTCATTCGAAGTTAAGTCTGTTCACCATTCAAATTGCGTAATTTTTTCTTTCTAATTATTTGCTTATTATTCTTGGTATTGTATTTCTGTTAGAGATATGAGATATCGGAAAATATATGTGTGATATATTTTCCGTAAATATCATTAAGACTAATATATTTAGTTTTATTTATGTCAAGATATTATTTAGAGAATATATCTTCAGGATTTATGATTATGGTATAGTAGTATATTTTTTAGGAATATTGTTTTCTAACTTATGTTCGTAGGTTTTGCATAAATACTCTATCTATTGATGAATAATAATGAAGCAATACAAAAGTCATTCTATTGTCTCTTCACCCTAATTTAAAATGGTATGATAGAGTATAAAACATATTCTTGGTAGGATTGAGGCCCAAGAATATGTTTTATACTCTATCAATTTCCCTTAAGTTTCTAAATCCATGAAGAGTAGTCTTGCTAGCTAAATTCTAAACTAGAATACGAAGCTTTATTTACTGATTAAAAGTGTTAATTAGTGTTAATTCATGCAGACATACATTATATACTCCCTCTTTCTTAAAATGTAAATGTCACTATAAAACTCATGACCTAGTTGATTATACTCTTAACAACCTTTTAACCCCATTTTAAGTGTATTATCTATTAACTATTACTAAAACAAAACATTGATGACATCATCATCCCTTACATTATCGTACGTGTCATTCTCACATTAAATAGTTTCCCTCCATTTCTATTGATGATGTCATTAATTGTCATTATTATTTTAATTTTTCTTAACAATTATTATTTTAATCTACACTATACATTTTTGAATAAAAAATAATTACCACTCATTTTTACACAAATGATAAAATTAATGTTTTTATGCATGATAACAAAATTACTTCATATACATAATAATAAAATTATTTAAAACGCACGAGTCTAATCTAGTATCATATAAAGTACATTTTTTATAAATATTGTGATAAAGTTTGGATAGGGAGAAACTATATACTAAATAAATTTTGAGAAAAGGCCGAAAATGAGTTACGTACACAGAAAATTATGGAGTAAGAAAATATCTCTAATCTATAATCTGATTTTCTAAATTGAAGACAACAACTAACCCAACAACCATGAAAACTAACCAACAACCATGAAAACCTAACACTCCTTAACATTAAGACGCACTGTACTGTGTCCTCACTCTTGAAGAAATCTGAAATTCTTCGTCGATCGTTCTAGACGCGCGTACTCTAAGCTAAGAACCCTTCTCCGATCACTTATCTTCGTAACCCACAACGTACACTTTGCAAAACCAACAATAATCCATATATACTTTACCCGAGCACGATGAACTACAAAACTAGTTGCACACTTGTACTTTCACTGCAAGATACATCTGGACGTTGCTTTAAAATTCAGGACATTCTAAACCTCCTCTAGTTGCCAACGATAGATTTGTCTTTTTTCTTTTATATCCTTTTATAGCAATTCTTATTTTGATGATTAATTAAGCTGTTTACACTACTTAATTTTTATGGGGTGTGTCTCAATCAATTCCATTCAATTAGGATCAGACAGATGAAATTTGGCATGAATTCAGTCCCAAAATAATTAATGTGATAGAAGCTTAATTGGACATAGATAGACTATGACACTCTCATTTACTCACTGTGAAAAAACCAAATGTGGCTACAATTCATTTCATACATGCTAGCTATTGATTTAGCTACATGCTAGATATTGTAGAATTACAACCTCTTGTAGTTAAGCGAAATTACATAGCTCTATATATTATAGGTCCACCCAATATTATTATATTTATTTGTTTAATATATTTTATGTACTTTCTCCGTTTCTTTTTAGTTGACACGTTTCGTTAGTCACGTTTGCTAATGCACAAATTCAACCATTAATATCTTTTATTTCCGATAAGCAAAAATTATAAAAAGTTGATATTTAGAAAATATATATCGTGACGATTATAAAAAGATCCCACATCACTATATTTGTTTTTTTTTCCTTTTTTTTTTATCCTTTTTTAGCAATTCTTATTTGGCATGAATTCAGTCCCAAAATAATTAAAGTGATAGAAGCTTAATTGGACATAGTGTAGACAGACTATGACACTCTCATTTACTCATTATGAAAAAACCAAATGTGGCTACAATTCATTTCATACAAACCTCACGTTGATTTTCCCACTCCCAATCAATTAAATAGGTCTTACTTCATAACTATCAAATTAACTGTCCTCGTAGTACTCGTATATATAGCGTTAAAAGTAACATAGTACATATCATGTAACAAACATACTACTCCCTCCCTCCCTTAATTATACTCCTATTTCTAAATTTATACGGGAATTAAGAAAATTAGAGTAACCTTTAAACCCATGATTAGAAAGTACAATGAGAATTACAAAACATTTATTGCTATCTTTGAATTAAACAAAGATAGAATGATATTAAATGAACCACATGTCATCAATCCTTTGGAAAAAAAAAGGACTAATTATACTCCCTCCGTCCCTAAATTACATTCCTCCTTTCTATTTTTGGTATTCCAAAATTACATTCCTCATTTTTATTTTTGGTAAGTTTATTTTAGTAAATCAACTCTCTTTTTCTGTTTTATATTTAATGTTTTCTCACTCATCCTTACCTAATCCCACTCATAATCCTTGTGCCAAATTACAATGAATATGATTGGTTAAAAATTTTCACTTAGGAGCATGTAATTGGTCCTTTTTTTTTTTGCAAAGGATTGATGACATGTCATGAGTAATAACTAATCTATCTTTACATTTCCCATTGCATTATCAAATTATTGCTATTTGTCTTATTCTACCTTCCTTAATTCCCGTGTAAATTTCCAAACAGGAATGTAATTTAGGGACGGAGGGAGTATTTGTTTATGAAAAAAAAGGGACTAATCATATTCAATTATAGTGCTGCACATGGATTCAGAATGTTATGAGTGAGAAAATTGTGGTTTCTATACAACCATTAATTGTAAAACAGAAAAATAATTAAACTAATGTCACATCACAACTTTTTTTTTCGAGGGAAATGCCACATTACAAGTATTTAGGGATAATTTGGGGATATTTGATAAAAAATCAATTACTAAAAAGGGAAAATAAGAGTGTAATTTAGCTCCAATAGTTCAGTTTTGTTTAGTTCTTAATTTCCTTCTCTCATATTATATTCAATTCAGTTCAGTTCAGCTCCAATAAGTTCAATTCAGTTCAGCTCAGCTCAGCTCAACTCATTTTAGTTAATCAGAACAGGCCCCAAATGATAGTGGTTTGTCCAAATCAAATCACAACTTAATTATTTTTTTTTTATAAATATTTGGTAATGTAATAATGGCCTGGTGGAGGTAGTGCACTGTTTAGTGACGGAGCCCATGGAGGTACCAAGTTGAATAAACAGTTATGATCGAGTAAGGAAGTACAAAGTATTACCTCTATTTTTATTTAGTTTACATCATTCTATTATTACGATTGCCAACACATTATTTTATCGATTAATATCTCTAATTCGCAACATCGTAAAATTATATTAAAAAAAAAGTGGATATTAATAAAATCACAAAAGTTATATATAGCTAGTCAAAGTGTAATATGTGAATAGTATAAAAGTCAAATGGTGTCAACTAAAAAAATAGAGGTAGTACGGAGTATAAACTTTAGGATTTGAAAATTTATGGATGACTTTTCAATGGCCACACCACATAAAATATGTAGCAATTGTAACTATTTTTAATCTAAACCGTTTATTAAAGATTAATCGATTAATCTTGTCCATTCTTACATTTTACTTTGAAATTATAATTAAAAATAATTTCAAAAACTATTTGCCAAAAAAACTGCTTTAACGCTGCCATACATTATTGATGCCGTTTTAACTTCTAGGTATCCTACTTTCAACCTTCAACATTTTTTTTTTTTTTTTTGGAAGGGAAACAGAGGAAACCATTTATAATGTCAACCGGAATCTAATTCCACCAAAGCTAGTATAGAATTTGTTATATACATCTGAGTGTACCGTACGCCTAATTAACCTAAGGTTAGTTTTTGTTTTTCATTTGATGATAAAATGAAAAACAATCATCAAAAAGAGAGAAAATACTCATGAGTGTACGGTATACCCGATTGTATATAACAACCTCTATAGTAAGTCTTGGGGGAATGAGTTTACAAATAATTGTTCAACAACACCAGTAACAGGAGCTAATCTAGCAGACAAATGAGCTACAACATTGCCCTTTCGTCTAATATGATTGATAGAAAAATCATGACATTGCTCCCCTGCCACAATGATATCACCTACTACCAAATCAAAAGGAGAAAGGCCAATTCGTTTTGCTTAATAGCATTGCAGACAATCAATGCGTCACATTCGAGCTCGATCTTCTCGTATCCCAGATTTCGAGCAAGCAGCAGGCCGTATCTCGCAACCAGCGCTTCAGCTAGTTTCACCGAGATCCCCCCTACAACCCTTCGTACCCCAACAGCCACCAACTCCATTAAATATGTATGGAAAAAAATAGAATGTTAAGAACTATCAAGAATTGAAGGACATTTGATGAAAAATCAAACACAAGAATTGAAGGACATTGATGAAAAATCAAACAGATTAATAGGAGGAAGAATTTAAAACTAATATATGTTATAATCTTTTTCTTTTTTTTTTAATTTTTATATCTAGTCAACCAAACTAATATTTGTTGTAATCTTAAATATTAACGTTGTACATTCAAAAATTACAATGATTACAAAATTATTGTGGCCATTCTAAAACAATCCGAAAATTTATAGCTATGTGATTAAAAAAACAATATACAAAAAGTACCTATTTTAAAAATTTTGTTTAAAAAGATAAATAATGACAACATAGCCTTATTTTTTTTTATACGTTATTTTTTTAAGAAAAAATAAATAAATGGATTCTCTATCTAGATTTTCTTTTTAAATGGGATGATTTTACAGCGATCATTTGAAAAATGACTATCATATTACTTTAATAATATATAATATTGTCGGTTTATTTTTTCATGTTATAAAATGACCACAATTAGTCTTATAATATCTACTCCCTCCGTTTTTAAATACTTGCTCCATTTCTCCATGTGCGGAGTTTTAGGAGAAATTGAAGAAAGTAATAAAATATGGAGGTAGTGGGGTTAGTGAAAGAATAAAAAATTATAAAAAGCAAAAGTATTGGAGAAAATTGGAAGAGAGAGAATATGAAAATAATAAAATATGATCATGGTGGGTTCACTAGGTGAGTGAAAATTAATTTAATATTGTAAAAGCTTTTCAAATAAGGAAATGGAGAAGTATTTAAAAATGGCCGAAAAATGAAAGTGGGGCAAGTATTTAAAAACGAAGGGAGTACAATGTAAATAAAAAAATTTGAAAATTTTAATCCAACATAAAATAAATATTTTTTGAGAAATCATAAAATAAGATTAAAATTACATAGTTCTTGTTTGGTAAAAGTAACGGTAGCGGGTAGCTTTTAGCGATCGAGTAGCGGGTAGCTGTTAAGGTAGCGAGTAGCGGTCAAATTATAAATAGTAGTGGGTAGAGGTTAGCTGTCAAGGTAACGGTTGATAGTATGAGTGTTTGGAAAAAGTAGCGGTGACAATATCAAAATATATCAAAATTGACATAATTATTGTTTTAAAAGTAATAAAAAATTGTCAAACGCTACCCGCTACTTCTAAACGCTACTCTTTTTAACGTTTGAAAAAAGCTATCTAAACGATACCTCTATCGCTAACTAAAAATTTGATAAATAAAAAAAATGTCGATAATAATATTTAATACCATTAATAAAGTAATATAATTAATTACTTGGAAAAAAAATACGAAGTATGTCAATTATGAACTATATGATCATTAAAAGATTACGATAGTCATATTTCAAATCACTACTATAAAATTTTCATTTAAGATTTTAATTTGGTAAGTAACTATCTTAATAAAAAATAAAATAAAAAATTTGTGGAAAATTACCCAAAAAATACAAAATGTTTGGATAGTACTACCTTTTAACAAAATCATCCATTTGTGAGGTCCGCCTTTTTATTTCACCTTGAACTACCCTTTTATTCTGGAATACCACATTCAATTATTATCCCGATAATATTTACATTTTTTCCCTCATTGTTTCTGCTATTTGTCTTTTTCTTACATTTAATTAGAATTTTCTTAATTCTCCGATTTCTCCCTATATATTACTTTAACCATTTTTTTCTTAGATCCACTCACTCTTTTACACTCTCTTCTTTTATTTTGCCTTAATTTGATCTTGTGCAAACAATAAAAGTTAAGAGCATCTATCTATACTATATACTAAATTAATCACTAAAAGGGACACTTGGCATAATTTTGTGAAAAAATTTTCCCTCTAAAATGATATTTATTTAATTTCTTAAAACAAATTCTATTAAAGAATTAAAATTCTTTTATTATATACGTAAAACATAAGAATTTAAAGGATATACATTAATAAATTCAAATTTGAAAAAAAAATTGTTACATAAATCAATTAATTTCAATTAACTCAATTTAAATTTACTAAATCATACTTTATAAATCCGTGCATTATACGAGGCCAAAAACTAGTAAATATAACTAAAGTAATAGCCGTTGAAATTATCACTGTCCAATTGTCAACTTCTCATACAAAAATTTCCCTCCAAATTAAACTTTTGGTGACATCATTTTTTTTTTCAAGATAATTAAAGGTTTGAAATTGGTAGATTAATTGCGTATTTCCTTAAATATTTTATTATTGAATTGACTAACTACACATTTTTTGTGGATTAAAAATAATATAAAATTTGGTGGCTGACTACTTCATTTTTTAGAAGCTTTTTATCTCCTCTTATAGCTACTCTCTATATATTTATAGCAATTGTATGTTTTTGGAATTTCCATTCTTTATTAGTTCCTTGATTTTTTTTTAAATGAAAAATAAACCAGTAAAATAATGCTAACATCTTAGAAATAAGTTTAAAATTTAATTAAATTATGAAGTATATAGTATAATATATGATTATAATACTCCGTATTTATAGCAATTGTATATGATTATCTAATTAGATCACACGATTTATTATGTTTTTCTTAATTACGTATCACATACAAATAAGCAAAAAATAAAAATAAAAATAAATATTTATATCGTGCATCTCACGGGACTAACCTAGTTTTAAAACGAATGTACTGTATTACCTTTAACAACTTAATTCCAATCTTACTAGAAATTTATCTAAGTTCGAAGACAATAAGGTCACTCTCTCCAGTACACCAATGCTGGGACACAGAGTAACAAGGTCGGCTAATTGAGAAAGATATTTCTTAAATTTCCATCTGCCGTTTTTTATTTCACAGTACCTTTTCATGGGTCAATTTCTATGACAACCATTAGAAATTAAAGTACTCCCTTCGTCCTCTTTTGATAGTCTTTTATGGACAAATTTTAGTCCCAAAATATTCACCATATTTGTTTTTTCCAACAGCCATTAATATTAAATTTTTACCAAATTCCCTCCAATTTACAACAATATTTGTGCAAATTTAACTTTTCCATGTAAATTTTATTTTCCCATGTACTTTTATTAGTTTTTCTCTCTACTTTTTTGCATATTCAATGTCAATTTACTTTTTCAATGTACTTTAACTATTCTTATTTGTGTTTATTAATTCCCGTGAAAAATGTTCATAAGGAACTATCAAAAGAGAATGGAGGGAGTAAAACTAATTCTCAAACACATAAATACGAATACAGGAAAATCACTAGTATTCCAATGACAAATTGACAATTAAAAAGTTTCATAAATGAATTTCACATCGATGATTGAGATTGACACATCAAAACCCTTTTCCAGAGACATAATTGAGATTAATTACAGTAGTATAGTACGAAATATTAATGAATTTATAATTTGCATACATTATTTACTGTTAAATCATTGAAATACTTGTAATATACACAGTGCTACGTTCTAACTCTAAATTCCACCTCATATTTTGATATTTTGATTAATTGATTTTTCAAGTGGCCTATAAATATAGATACGTTATAGCCCGTTACTACAATACTTTGCCCTCACTATTCTTTTTCTAGGGTTTTATATATATTATATCTCTACATATAGTAAAACTATTATTTTCTTAAAAGTTTTCTTCTAGGGCAAAAGATGAAGGGTGAAGCAATGAAGTTTCATCTTTTGACCTTCATGGTATTCTTAGTTACTCTTGCTTCTGCTGCTTCATCCCCTTCAGTCATCATTGTTGGAGCTGGAATGTCCGGTGAGACACGTGTTTTTCATTTCTTTTTCAATAGTACAAAACGAACTAACCTTATTAAAAATGTTACACCTCACATTATGCATAGTTGTTAATGCATACTTGATTTATATCAATATCTATCCCATCTTTAATACGTGTTGTATGGAAAATTATAAATTTTTAATGTTTAGAAACATATTGATATCTTTGATAATTATGTACTTGTATATCTTAGCTGGATCAAAATCGTACCTAAATATTACAATCGATAGTCTAATAATTATAATCTAAAATTAAAATTGATTCCATACGAACATAGAAGGGACTCAATCTTAGTAGTTAGTACTATCCCTAATAAGACTTTAACCAATAAATAACCTAGTTCTATGCTACTTTATTTCGATGTTGATTAGGGTTGTGCTTACATACTTACAATTATTTGCCTTTTTTGATCTTGTACCTTTTCTTATATATATATATATATATATATATATATATATATATATATATATATATATATATATATATATATATATATATATATATATATATATATATATATCCTATTTTAAGTTTTGCTCTTCTCATTATTATATACTAGCTTAGGTCCCGTGCCATGCACGGTAGTTTTCATTATTTATTATTAGTTTAACATTATATTTAGTTTTAATAATTATCAAATTGCAAAATAAGATATAAAAAATTCAAAGTTACAAAAATAAAAATAAAAGTATATCATACTAAAGAAAATACTGGGAGTATTACATGTACGATGAATACAATAATTATGAATTACGTTACAAAGTTATATGTAGGAAAATATTATTACATAGTTTTAAATAAACGAATAATATTTTGTTGAATGTGTATAAATGGAATATAATTATCAAATAGTAAGGGAAATATTATGCATAGTATATTAGTATTAAATATTCTCTAAGAAGTTTTGGAAAAAAAAAATCATTTTGGCACGAAATTTTTAACAGGAGATGACATATGTCATTATATATAATATATTATTATATAGTTATAGTTATAAATTTATGTGTTAATTTCAATTTGATGCAATATGATGTAAATTTATTTTTTTTTAATTTTGTACTATAAATTAAATTCATGTGATTCTAATATATAAGAAAAAAAAATCACATATAATATTAATATTGCTAATAAGAATTTTTAATTTCTATTGTAATATATAAATTAAATATATACGGAGTATAAATTTATTGTCTTAAATAAGTTGTCAATCAAAAAGATATAAAAAGTTAAATAAAGTTAAAATATATTTATTTTTGGAAAATGATTTTTGGAGGGAAAAAACGACACCAGGAAATGACATGTGTCATTCCCGGTGTCTGTTTTAGTAATATGTTATTGATTTGCTGAACTTTACTTATTTTATTTTAACTTTTTATCTAATAATTATTAACACATTTATGTGTTTTTTTAAAAAAAATTTCCATATATGTACCTTTTGCATTATTCATACAATTATGGGTGCACAATAAATATGATTTTAAAGTAAAATTTGAGCTTAAAAAAAATCTCAATAAATTTGGAGTAATAATTATAGTGTAAAATTATAATTTTTCTATAATAAATTAATACAATTCAATGGTTAAAAACATCTAGCTAGAGAAATAAAACCTATACATTCAAATACGTATTAATATATTAGGGAAGTAAAACCTATACATGCTCTATTATACTCCGTTTAATATAATAATAGTACAATCATTAAACATGATAGCACCACTTGAGGAGTCGAGGTGAATTTAGTTAAGGTTTGAATGATTTTATTACTTACATTTCCTCTTTTGATTGAGCCACTTATTATAAATTGAAAATCTTTACACAAATTCATGAATAAAGCGGAGTTTCATTAACTTATATTGAAAGATGGGTTAAAGTTACACTAAAAGTACTTAATAATGTTAATTACGCATTCCTTATATATTATACTGTATAAGTTAAGATTTTTTATTGTAAAATTTACCCTTAAAATCACTCATAATGTATTAGGTTAATCATATTAGCCTTACAACATACATGTTTTCATTAGAAAATAAACATTAAAAACAATTAAATTCATTACAGATTAAAAGTTAGGCTTAAATGGGCTAAAGCTATTATAAAAATTGTTAAAGTTACCGTCAAATTGACCACCTTCCAATAAATAAAATTAACAAAAGTCCAATTTATACAAGACTAATTGAAACAATACTATTTGCTTACACAAATAATTATGTACATGTGTATCTAATTTTTGAAGTGGTGAGAATTATTGTGAGTAGATCGATGAAATAAAAACTAAGATCCTATTCACTTCACTTTATTTTTGTTGAACTGATTAAATTATTTCTACTGAATTTAAATTAATTTTACTAAATAAAAATTAATTTCACCTAACTTAATTTTAATAATGCACCTTATTTTCTACTACAAATCTCAGGAATTTCAGCAGCTAAGAAACTACATGATGAAGGCATCAAGGACTTCATCATTTTGGAAGCAACAAATTGGATTGGTGGTAGGATTCACAAGACTGAATTTGGAGGGCATGTTGTTGAGAAGGGAGCCAATTGGCTTCACGGTGCCGAAGGTCCTCTTAAGAATCCCATGTATGAGATCGCCAAGCAAATCAAGCTTAAGTCCTTTTACTCGGACTTCAGCAATGTCTCATATAACACCTACAAGCAAGAGTAAGTAGATCAAGTCGTCGTAAATAAATTTCTATACCAATTGTTATTATATACTCATTATTTTGAGACTAAGGCTTTGTTGTTGTTGTTGTTGTTGTTACTATAGAGTCATCGTTGTAGTTAACTCTCAGTTAAAGAGAACAAAGCCTAAACATTTAACGTCGATTGATTGGAAAATATATATGTACTAACTTCATTGTTTTATACTGTTATATTATTGTTGTCTTAAAGTGGTGGACTGTATTCGAAAGAAGAGGTGGATGCGGCATTAGACATGGCGGAGAGTAATGAAGATTATGCAGAAAAGATATCAGAAAAGTTTAGTGCTGAGAAAGGGAAAGATGATGATATGTCCCTTTTGGCAGCTGAACGCCTTAATAGAAGGTAAATGAATAAAATTATGAAAATTACATAATAATATTTTTTTTTAAAAAAAAACACATTAATATAAATATGTTATTTTATATATATATTTTATATTATTAATATTGAACGTACAGGGAGCCGAAAACACCCCTAGAGAAGATGATTGACTTCTACTCTTTCGACGGTGAGCAAGCTGAGGGACCAAGGGTAACAAGTCTTAAGCATATTATTCCAAGGCCAGAGTTTAGTCTTTTTGGTGAGGGTGAGTACTTCGTAGCTGACTCTAGAGGATTCGAGAGCATTGTTCACGAAATTGCCAAAACTTACCTTACCTACACCAATGATACTCTCAATGACCCTAGGGTCATTTTTAAACAGGTATATCTACCTAGATATTAATTAAATTACTACATACTTCTATGTTTTTGAAGAATCTTAGCATTTTAGGGTCTGTTCTAATTTACTGAACTGAAATAAACTGAAGTGATTGGAGCTGAAATGAATTGTTTATGAGAGAAGGAAATTAGAAACTGAACTGATTAAAGCTGAACTGAACTGAAATTAAGCTGAAGAGAACAGACCCTTAATTACTCCATTCGTCTTCAAATAAAAGTTTCATTAATCTGTCGTGAATTCAATTTAACAGGTTGTGACAGAGGTTGATTACTCAAACAGAGGAAAAGTGACAATTAAAACAGAAGACGGCAAAGTATACACAGCCCAAGCTGTTATTCTATCTCCAAGTATTGGTGTTCTTCAAAGTGATCTCATTACTTTTAAACCACAATTACCCGTAAGTAGTTCATACCGCTAAGTAAAACTACGTGTGTTTCCGGTAATACTAAATCAACTTGAATGAAATGCAGTTTTGGAAAAGGCGCGCCATTAATGAATTTAGCATAGGTATATACACAAAGATCTTCCTCAAGTTCCCTAAGAAATTCTGGCCTACCGGCAAAGGAACCGAGTTTTTCTTTTATGTCCATGAAAGGCGTGGATATTATGCAATTTGGCAGGTACATACATTTTCTGAACTTTCAGTTCAACTGCCTGAAAAATAATTAAAAAATAATAATAATAATATGTATGATTTTGTGTAATTGTAGCAACTAGAAATGGAGCATCCAGGATCCAACATTATGTTCGTTACAGTAACAGACGACGAGTCAAAGAGGATAGAGGCACAACCAGATGAGAAAACAAAAGCCGAAGCAATGGAAGTCCTGCGCAAAATATTTGGAGATGACATTCCTGATGCTACTGATATTTTGATCCCAAGATGGTATTCTGATAGGTTATACAGGGGCACTTTCACTAATTGGCCTGTTGGATACTCAATTGAAAAGCATAACAACCTTAAGGTAGGTTTTGTCTATATATACCTCGCTTTAAAGGGTTTTGCTACATGTAGTCTTGAAATAATCAGTGTTGTTGTTCGAAATAAATTTTGAAATAAAAGACTATATGTAATGAATTTAAGTGATCTTGTACGTACACATGTATTAGGCTCCGGTTGGAAATGTCTTCTTCACTGGAGAGCATACACATGCGGAACTTTTTGGATATGCAGATGGTGCCTATTATGCAGGTATAGTATTTCTTCCCTTTTTTTTTTTTGTGTGTGTGTGTTTGTATGTGTTCCTGAATAATTAATTTGGTCGTATTTTGATTAAAGGCATTTCTAATTTTTGATTTATTTTTTATTTGGTATGTAAGCAAAATTTTATTAACAACAAAAACGAAAAATAAAAATACAACACTATAAGCACAAACAAGCCATCAAGTATGGGCTCCTATCAACATCAAGTTTTGAAAATGTCCAATTGAACAAATCAACTCAATCAAAATATATATGAAGCTCAACAACTAAGCAAAAACAAAAATATAAGACAATTATAAACATCTAAACCAGTCTATATCACTAGTATGATGATTGTTATTGGTCATTAACCTTCATATATTTTTTATGTATTTTTACAAGTATTATTTGAATTTTTTTTTACCGTTGTATCTAATATACATGCATGGAACCCTCAAGTCTTAATAAGCCTCATTCTTATGCAAGTATTTTTTCCCCTTCTTTCCACGTCTTTGAATAATTAATTACGACATATTTTATAAGAGGTCATTTTCAAAACAAATAAGGATCACATAATTAATACGACGGACCACAAGATTATTATGATATGCAGACATTTCTTCACTAAAACGTTTACATCTTCAATGCACATAATGAATCTAACTTTGTTGCGTAAATTATGGTAGGTGCGAGCACAGCAAATGAGGTCAACAAGTTGCTCAAGAAAAAGATGTCACCAAGTCTAAGATCTTTATATTGGTGGATGTGATTGATTGTACTGAGTTTTATGCTTCAATAATAAAGTTGTGTTGCAATTGCTTACATATGAAAATCCAAGTTTAAATTATGTTCTTTTGAAATTTTATTTCAAAGAACAAGAGAGAAAATCATTAGGATTTTCATTAGGAGTTGCAATTTGGTGTTGTTTTTGTATTAGGTTTCAATTTTCTTGTGGCTTTTAGAAGTTTCTGTTTGTAATGCATTTCATGCATGAGTGTTGGAGAATAAATATTGAGGTGCTTGTGGACCAACATGTTTATTTTAGATCATTTTGAATCTGATACTAATAAATAGTTCATGTCCTCAATTATTGAGTAACCTAAACTTGAGCTTGTCTTTTATTGATCAAATCAAATGGTAGAAATAATAGGTATATGGGGTTGATTTTTCAAAGATAATATCGTGATATTAGAAAAACCAACGCAACGGATTGATTAGTTTGGCTGTTCAGCAAATTTGATTAATTTTCTCCCTTTTTTCCATTTTCCTTTATTTGGTTTGTGAAAAGTGACAAACAAGTTTCACAATGGTAAAAACTTGCATCCTTAATGATGGAGAATATTTTATTTTACAAAATAAGAAAGCCACATTTTCCTTCCTTCTCCTTACCTTCTTTTGATTTTTTTTTATTACTTCACATTGCCTCCTATATTTAAATTTTTTTTAATTATTTTTCTTGTAAGGATCTAAACTAAGATAAACTAATTTGTAATTTTGGTTCTCTTTGAATTCCATGAAAACTAGTTTTTCATTAAAAATTATTCTCACCAAGACTCTTGGACATCAGCAGTTTTTTTATATCAAACATAACTTAACGAAGTAAGAAAAAAAAAATCTCATTTTAGCTCCTTATCTTAAATTTATGTTGCTGAATTACTAATTTAAATTAACATCACTTATTCTGTTCTATCATACGAAGTAAATAGTTACTGATACTCCCTCAATTTTTTTATGCATCACCTGCTTTAGCTTATTTGGTTGTTGTTTTTAAATACATCACTTTTATATTTGGTAGCTTTATATTATATTTCACTCTTCTTAGAACCAAATCCAAAATATTTTATCATTGGTTCATTTCTCTATCTTTCATGGTCCCTATTTATATGATTAAAAAAAATTAATCTCTCTTACATACGATCTCTTTTATGGTTCCCATGTATTTTTATCAATATAAATTAATTACCCATTTCTCCCAGTTGCACAAGATACTATTAAAACAAATAACTCTCCTAAAACTCCGAGTAATTACAAGTGATGTATTAAAAAAACGAAGGGTGTATAATTTAATACTCCCTCCGTTTTTTTAAGTGCCCCATTTGTGATTTTGGCACTGTTCATTAGACATACATTGACCAATGTTTTTGAGTTATACGTAGTACATAAAATATATATATATATATATATATATATATATATATATATATATATATATATATATATATATATATATATATATATACTTATGGATATTTGTTGGAATCGTCTCAATGTCTAGATTATTAATAATCAATTGTAATAATTTATAGTTAATGATAATTAAAGGTGTTATTGGTAGAAATTTTACGTAGACATACATGTCATGTTACTATGAAGAACTTAAAAAAAAAAATAAAAAAAAGTATGAGTAATAACGAGTAACAACACTTTTTCTAGCCCCAAACTGTATCACCTTACTTAAAAAGATACTGACATCGTTTTGACATTTGGATCAATGACTACAAAGTCCGGCCCAAAGCGCTTATACCAATACCAAACTGCAATTTGCTCTGTAAAAGCAAAAGGACTTTTGCATTAACCAAATTGATAATTATATTGGACCAATCCACTGTACTTTGCAATTTATTCTGAATTTGAGTACAATAAGTCAATAACATCTTGATTGTGTCTATCAGCATCACTACCACTTGGTTGGCCCAAGGCTTGAGAACAGTGTCATTTTGCAACAAAATTCTATGCTCATTACTCATGTCAACAAATTACCTACATTCACCGCACATGCGTTATTGTTCACAAATCTTGATTACCACACAATACCATTTTTAAAATGGTAATGGATGATAATAAAAATTTACGAAAAAAATAAAGTATTAGAGAAGGAATTAGCATTGCCATAAACATTGATATGAAATCTTATTACCATTACACCCGTTTATTAACAACAATCAAATACAAAGTATGAAGTATGTCGGAAATAAATTGTTACATTCCGTATCTCATTTGACCCTTCACTTATCATCCCATTTACCAGCACCTTGTCCAAGATAACAAAAAACAGAATTTCAAACCAATTTTTTAAAACACAAAAAATGAAGTCAGTAACAATATCCACCTCCAAACCCAACCTTCCTCCACCACCACAACCACAGCCTCCAACCCCTTCTCTCTCCTCACGTGAATCCAGCAATCTCAACCGCCGTCATCTCCTCACCTCACTTTCTCTCTCTATCACCCCTTCTTTCTCTCTCCTCACCTCCCAATTTCCCATTTTACCCCCGCCCGGCGCCGAGGCCCGAGGACTCTTCCAAATGCCCCCTTTCCGCCTTAACAACAGGTATATATAACTAAGTACCATTAATCTTGCTTCAATAATCTGTACATTTTGAGTAATTAGTGTTGAATTTTTCTTTTTCTTTTTTATAAAAAAATGATTTTTGGGGTTTGTGGAATTGATGAAGGTATTTTCTGGTGAGGGCAGGGGAGTCACAGTATGAAAGCTTGGGGGTGATCAATACAAACCCGGTTGCGAAAACATCGGTCGATAATGGGTTGTCGGAAAATGGGAAGAGACAGACAGTGAGGGCTGCTTTGGAATTGAAGAAAATGGGAGCTTGTGATGGAAGTTGCTGGATTTGGCCTTCTATTACTCAAAGAGCTTATCAGGCTGCTGAGGTTATTGCTTCTGTTAATAAAATTGATCGTTGGTAATTGAATACTAATTTTTATTTACTGATTTAATAATTGAAGTTAAATTGAGCGAATTTGTTCTTAGAAATGCGTGATCAAAGATGAATTATTGAGCATAATTTCACTGTTCAGTTTATGAAATTACTTTAATTTGATTTATGTGGACTTACTGACGACTTTGAGTCTAATTCATTTGCTTATTAATAGGTAAAAATATGGGTGACTAAGTTGATGGTCAATAAGTAATAAATGTCTAGCCTTTTAGATGACTTGGATGTTCTTTTTTTTGCTTTTGTGGTAGCCACATAGTGCCTGAGTACAGCTTTCTGGATGCTCGCGGGTTAGGGGCTTACGAAGGAAAGGCGCTAGAATCTGTTACAGAGGTGTGGCTTTGATCCATTATACTGAATGAGATAGCAATCATTAAGTCAAATTATGTGCTTGTACATTATACATTGTTGATAGTCCTTTTGAGTTTTAAGTAACTAGAAAATATAGTTCTAATTATTAATTTTCTTATTGTAATTTGTTGTCAGTTTTCAAGTTTCACATGATTATTTCAGTCATTCAGTACATCTAACTATATGACTAATTTTCATATATCATGCTTTCAATGTTTCAAAACCAAATTCCGAAATTCAAAATAATTTCAGAACTGCTAGTTATTGTGCATGTAGTGCTCTTTACTGCTGAAGTGCTTAAGCAGGTTTATGCATCAGATGGTCTATCTCCCAACATAAAGCCGCCTCCTATTGATGATGGAACCCCTAACGAGAGTGTAGAAGATGTGTTTGTACGTGTAACACAGCTCATGTCGATTCTTGAAACTCAGTACTCCGGAGACACTGTGATCATTGTGTCCCCGGATTCTGACAATCTAACAGTTTTACAAGCTGGCTTAGTTGGACTCGATCTTCGTAGGTATACTTTTGTATGTACAACTTCTATAGCAAGAATTATACAGTATTACTTTAGCCTAATATTTATCATCAGGATTATTAACTTGTTGCTATCACCTCGATTTTCAGGCATAGGGATCTTTCCTTCAGCCCCGGAGAGGTGAGATTTGTTGATGAAAAGAGTATACCTGAATACAAGAAACCGGCATCAAATGTATATAAGTGCTATAATCCACCTAACTGTAGGTAGACTAGTTTTCTTCATACAATTTTTGCACATCTATTGTACATACTTGGAACTTGGTGAATGCTAATCAAACACTGTATGACAAATCTTGTTTCTGTTGTATGAAGAACTTTACAAAGTCATACGTATAAACGCAATAGCCCTAACAAGCACATGTTAAGCAATGTGCAGTGATTATGAATAAATTAGGACGAATTTCTGAGGTTTGGTCAATTGCTCTGCTCTTCAGAATCAAATACAATGCTTGTGCATGTTGCTGAACTCATGAAAACATTTTAAGTACGTAGTGTCGTAGCCTAAGCAAACACATTGTCGAACTATGCACTAGCCAAGGGCCGTGCCAATATCCTGGATCTTGCTAGTTGCTATAGTCCGGGTTATTTGAAAATGTCCTGCAGTAAACTCACCATGTTTGAGTTGTGACATCGGTTTGTATGAGGTGCGTGCGTTTTGAAGAGGCTCAATGCGACCCTGCTTGACACTTTTGCTAGTTGCAAGGGGGGAAATTTCATAGGAGTCTAGGAGAATTGTCTCGCTTCAGTAGATTAGTAAGAAGGCAACTTAAGTATGAGGTCTCACTTACCTTGTGTACTTGTTGGTTGCCTCTCCTCTTGACTTTTACTATAGAAATTTTCTTGCACATGCTAAGTCTGCTATGACAATGCTACACTAGATAATTGATTGGCCAATTTGAAAGCCGCCATCTTCCAAACATACTTATTTTGGTTGTTTGACCACATGAAAAAGTCAATAGACAATTATTGTAATGAATTTCATTTCAATTAAAAGTCACTCAAAGTCACCCCTAAGATTTATTTGTTCCTAGACTATACCTAATTAAAATTTATTACATACTACTTGTAATATAAATCACTCATACACTCTTATTTGTATACTCAAAGTGACCATTCAACATTAATAGAGTATGAATTACAAAGTATTGTTGCTATTTTAATTTGATTGTGAGATAGAACTAGAAGTCTCTACATATGAATCACAAACTTACATCAACTTTCTAGGGATAACAAATACTCCGTAATAGAATCACAAAATTCATACTCCATACGACTGTATCCAAGACAGCTCTTATACGAGTTAGCAAAAACGGAAAACCTTTAAATAAACCTAAATGTGAGTGAACGAGCCAACTTTAAATAAAAAATAATCTTGTATTTCCAAATTATACTCTATACAAGTCAACTTTCAACAAATATGAATTTCTTCATCAAAATTAATTTACTTTACAATCCACAAGATTTCATTTTGGAGGATAACTCTTGGATCATCCATAATTAAAGTGCTTTACAATTTTGATTTAGGACCTTCCATATTGCTAGCAAAATTTCCCTAATCTAGAATTTTCTTTATTTAGTAAAAAAAAGAAGATCCATTCTCATTTTCTTTTAATCTTCACCAGTCTTCTTCAGCAGTCAGTTGTCAGTTCAATCCCCTGCTCACAAACCATTTTCTCTCTCTTCCTCTCAATCACTGTTTCTGCACTTTGGCGTGAACGTTTCATTTTACTGCACTCCTTTCCTTTTTTTCGATTCGATCAACATTCAATACCTTTTTCTTTGAATCGAATTTTGGTAGTATAATATAATGCAGTTCAATTCACTTTAGAAATCCCCAATTTAGGGTTTTTGATTTCTCTTTAATGGCTATCAGAGGCGTCGATTTCAAATGGTTCTGCTCTTTTCTCGAAATTTACTGCTTCAATTTTGTTATTTCTTTTGTTAATTCGAGTTTAATTTTGATGAATTTTGGTTTTCGATTATGTAGGTATGATGGATTCTTCCTGTCGATGCTCGCCACTAGTGTGTATCCTTTTGCATGATTAAATTGTTTAATCTTTTCTGTTTTAAGATGAATTTAAGTGTAATTGAGTTTTTAATTGCTAAATTGAGCGATGATTTTGGTGTCAATTTGAGTTGTTCTTCGTTGATTAACAATTAAAAAAAATATATGTAAATAATTATCCAATTATCTTACAATTTTTTATTATTCAAGAAGTGTGCTCTTTGACAATATTGATCTCAGAATTATAGTGGCTATTAACTGGAAACGATACCATCTTTGTACACACCCTTTGCACATATGGATTGTGGTGGGTTTTGATTATATTTAATTTTTCGCTTGTTAATTTCTGGTAATATATATCTGGAATTTTCGACGATTTTGGTTGAGCTAGGTTGCATATGTTTGATGATATAATGTGCTACAACTTTTGATGGGCAGGTTGATTACACTACTATTTTTGTGTTTCGACTTTTGATGTTTGTGGATAATGGACTCTCGGCTGGAATGGGACCGTAAGCATTCCTTCTATTTATTTTGTTGAATCTTTTCGAGTGCTTGCAGCGTTTCTACTTGTAAAGAAACTGGTTTTTTGTGCCTTTAATTCATAGTTTTGATAGAATCAATATGGTTGAGAATTGAAATGCTGCAGTTGGGATGGAAAATGTTGTTTCTCAGTTACCCTTAACACTGTTCGGAACTATGGAATAGCTTGATTTTCCATCATCAAAATGCTCGTCTGTGGATACTTATATTTGCCCCTTTCCCCTTTAGTTGCTAAATTCTGTTACCATTGTGTGAAGCTCTCTTATTGATTTATGAATCACTGTCTAGAAGTCAACGTAATTTCGTATTGAACGACTTTTTTTTTTTACTCATCAACTTGAAATTTTAATGCTTGGTAAAACAATTCAGGGACTTTGGCTGGCAGCAGAGGTATGCTCGCTTTTGTGGTAGAGTAGCAGTTCTCTCAGTCCTCTCTCTGTTACTCTATCCCTTTCTTTGGGGATGGACTGTCATCGGCACCTTGTGGTTCACTAAAGCCAAAGATTGTGTAGGTTACCTTATCAAAATGTCTTCTGTTTCTCCTCCAATCCATGAACCAGTCTAAGTTGTCTTCTTAATTGTGCAGTTGCCTGAAGAAGGTCAAAAATGGGGTTTCTTGATATGGTTGATGTTTAGCTATTCAGGACTATTTTGCATTGCTTTCTTTTGTGTTGGAAAGGTATAGATAGTCTTTATATTCTTTCATCTTTGATACATTGATGTTCTAGATAAAATAAAAATACTGCTCAATTTTCAAATGTAGCTTTTCTTTTAAGTCTTCATAATCATTCTGCGTCCCTGTGAACAGTGGCTATCACGAAGGCAAGCTCACATGCTCCGAGCTCACCAGGGTGGAATTCCTGTTTCGGAGTATAGGGTAATCAGTTTTGCCTGTTTAATGTCGTCTCTGGATTAGTATGTTATTGTTTTTTCCTGTAAAGACAATGGTAAATGGTTTATTAGTAAATATAAATTTATTATAATTTGCTATTTTCACCTGCCGTGTCGTTGCTTAAGTAACTCTTTTATAGAGAAAAAGACATCTTTTGCAGGATCTCCGGGATTTATATCATGTTTGATATGACCTAGCTCCACCAATTGATTCCCTGGTTCACTAAAGTAATTATAGAGATGATGACTACTTTGCATGAAGTATATCTAGCCATTTAACTTGTATTTTTGTCTAATATTGGATTTTTGTCTAATATTGGCTAATCATAAGTTTGTGTTTTCTTTTTGGTGTAGTTCTCAAGTTTTAACCATTCCAGGCCATGTTCTTTTCAATTGATTTCTACTGAACCTTTATTTTCTATTAGAACTTCTTTTTGCTAATAAAACCAACTTTTGTTGATCAATGATACTTTTAGCAATTATAACTGTTTTTTTTTTTTTTTTTTTTTTTTTTTTTTTTTTTTTTTTAATGATGTAAACATATATCTGCCAATCAGGCAATCAGTTGTGATTTTCATTGCTGAAAATTGATTTCTAGTACTAGGTAGTACTTACTATGACTGATTTTTGCTTGCATTTTATGTCAATTATTATAATGATTCTTTTACTCTTCACAAATTAATAATGGATTATATATATTGTTGGTGAATAGAGAAAACTTTATTAGTGATTTTGCTGAACTGATTTTTTACTGTTAAAAACGGATTTTCATTCATCAAAACTTATTTTTACTACTCAGAATTGTGTGTGTGTGTGTTTTGTTTTTTTTTTTTTCTTCCCCCTTGATTGATGTTCATATATAAAGAACCGGTATTAGAAAAGTTGAATTGTGTTTTGTTTATTTTTTTCCCTTTTAGTAATATTTTATCACTCTGGGTATGTGCGTGAGTGTGTCTGTTGAGTTGTTGACACGTCTACCAAGTCTTCGGTTGTCACTTGGAGGTGGTGTTTTATTCTTGAAGATGGCATGGAAAATGGCATTTATTTGGCAATCTGGCATACTCTATGTCATGTTGGGCTGTATGATGTTCTCGTTTGGCAAAAGCAATTGTTTAACTAGGCGAGCACATGAATAATGGCTCAATGAGCTGTTAAAGTAGTTGTTTAACATAAATGTTTGACAACTGTTAAAGTAGTCCCATACCTAAATTAATGACTTCCTTAGTTTCTAAACTCTGAATTTGGTAGCTATTGCAAGAATTTTACACTGAAAGCAAACTTAGTTTTTTTCCAAAATATTATCGTATCTCTAAACAATAGTGTTCAACAATCAACACTACTATGTCGAACACTAATATATGAATTAGTGTTGTTTTGATTTGTCAACAAACTCAAAGTTGCTACAAAAGCTATTGCCAAATTAGTCCTTTATCTTAAACAATAAATAAATTTGCTTAATTTGTTCATGTAATGAACTTGATGTTGAAAGGTGTAATTTTCCTGTTGAAAGGTGTTTCCAAGATGAGGGCTTGGCCTGAAGATAGTGTAGAAATTAATGATAAGACCCTGTTTCTTAGCTGACACTATATGGAGTGTGCAATTGTTACTATTGATCTTTGTGTTAAAGACAGACAATCCTGCTTTTGTGAAAACTCTAATATTGCTTTTTAAATATATACATGCTTGATTGGTTTCCGTTGAGTCTCAAATTACGTTGTTTGCTTCCTTCATAATGCCTGGTAGAAAATCTTATAAATATCTTATTTGTTAGGTGTTGATCGACATGATACGTATACCTGATTGGGCATTTGAAGTTGTTGGGCAAGAGATGAGAGGCATGGGCCAAGATGCTGCTACATACCATCCTGGGCTTTACTTGACTGCAGCTCAGGTACCATTCATTTTCCAAATCCTACAGATCCTGAAAATTATCCCTAGTTGAAATTTCTCTGACAGTTTTCATAAAGACATCTGTTTTTCAAAATAAGTGATGGTTATCTTTTAAACATGGTTATTAATTACCATTTAATATCTAAAGAGCTTCAAGTATTTTATTCTGCTTGCTGTAGACATTGTGGTTTGTCTTTATTTACTTTCTAAAATGATAAATAATGAATCATTTTTTATAGTTGGGTTAGATTCCCAAGTACAAGTCCAATGCATAATTGAATTCAGGAATATGGACTCATTAGGCCTGTAGTTTGACGTAATAGACAAAAGTCAATGAGTTCGAAAATACCTCAAGGCCTAAAATAACCTAAATTCACAAATATAGACTCATTAGGTCTGTAATTTGACATAATAGATAAAAAAAAATTGAGTTCGAAAATACCCTGAGGCATAACACAACCTAAATAGCCAAAATTGGTATGTGCTAATGTCTGAAATTGAACTAACAATTGTCTTTTGAAAGAGCTAACCAATGCATGTCCATGACTTGTGTATGGGCAATCTGGGCATGCCATGCAGCTAGTGTTGTTCCATGACAGCTTTTCACTAGTGAGTGTATCTATGGAAGCTTTTGGGGAAACTCTGTGCGTGCCTATCATCCAATAGCTGTTAGCCTTTGAAGCAGTGAAACTCTAGGATCGATCAAAGCCCTCAGCTATCTGCATAGCCCCTAGAGTCCTGGACCTATATCAGGCTATAAGCTTGCAATCGTGAGTTATCTTGCTTCACCTGGCTAGCTGAAAGACTTAGATGAAGTGCAGTCTGGAGCAAGGCAGTTTGTGGCTGGCAAATTTTGTTTACACTACACAGTACACAACAATTCCTGCATTCTGCCATTCTACCTGGTCAAGGGAGAATATGGAAAGAGAGGGAGGGAGGGGAGGAAAGGAAAAGGAGTGAGTGAGAGAGAGAGAGAAAGATGATGCAGAAACTAAAAGTTTTGCAGATCTAGAACCAGATCTTGAGAGATGATCCAGATCTTTGTTAATGGTAAAATCCACCATATTCATAACAACTTTTCAGGTCAAGACCTCCTGGTTCTCTTTGAATTTTAGCTCCCCAATTTTATTTTATTTTTTGCCTATTTCTGTCTTTAGTTTCATCTCATAATGGTTGTACTATTTTTCATGCATGTTTATGTCTTGGCTACCACATTCTCTCTAATGACCAAAAGAGTGGGTATTTGATTAGCTCTTATTAGTCATTTGTTTCCTTTCTCTCCTCCCCCCCCCCCCCCCCCCCCCCTCCTCTCTTTTTTTTTTTTTAGTTTCTTTCCTGTGCTTACTGTTAGAAGAGGATGATGGTGGTGGATAATTATTTATTTCCTTTCTGAATGATGTATAATATCCTTGTTTGCATCTAGAGGGAAGCAGTGGAAGCTCTCATTCAAGAACTGCCGAAGTTCATGTTGAAAGCTGTTCCAATCGACTGCAGTGAATGTCCTATCTGCTTGGAGGAGTTCAGCGTTGGAAATGAGGTAAACATATTGCTATCATACTATAATTTGCAGTGATTTATTAGGCAGTATCATACATATTGTAAATAATCTGATAGTCAACTCAATGTATTGTTCCTACCTTTTATGAGTCATTACTCATTATCATATTATGTACTCGATACTTCGTATATTCTGAACTACAATTTTTGGTCAGGTTCGTGGCTTACCTTGTGCTCACAACTTCCATGTTGAGTGCATAGATCAATGGCTCCGGCTGAATGTGAAATGTCCTAGGTGTCGCTGCTCTGTATTTCCAAACCTTGATCTTAGTGCAATATCCAATCTTCGTGCTGACTCAGAACAGGAACGACCCTCATCTACTGTTGTGACAGCAACTCAATATGCTAGATCCCAAACTCCTAGCCAAAGTCATCGCTTGAGGTTACATGGTTTGCTGCGTCCTGTAAGGACTATAAACGCTGGACCTGGTGAATCAGAAAATGCCTTGGAAGTTGCTGAAAATGGAGGGTTGCATCTGAATCCAGGCCTTGCTCGTGTGAACCCCTCACCCTATCCTGCTGAGCATGATGCTGCTGCACCGTCTTCAGCCCCTCCTCACTAAGGCATTCCAGATACCTTAAAATTTTTGGCAGTTTACTTAGCTGCAAGTGCTTGGACCTATAGTAGAGATGAAAATGAAAGTTAAGCAGCCTCATAGGATAAAGTCGGGATTCGGAAATGCTATGTGAAGGAACTCACTTTTGGTCTCAGGGATTTGCCAAGTACGAAATCGGCACTAATATTTGCCCTGAGTTTAATTGAATGAAATGTACATAATGCTAACCAGGCTTCATTTACCTGGATAACTGAAAGGAAAGTTATTCAGGTCAATGCATGCACCTTCTACGCAAAAAGAGGAAACCATGACAGTGCATTTGCCTTGTGAATAGCTTATCTCATGAGAATGACTGAATGTCTTGCCTCTATGATATTTTGTTGTCAATACCGCAATATCAGTAGGTGAGTTTGATTGTTTGCATGTTTCACTGATATCAGCATATCACTTATCATGTTGACATCTAGAAAGTTTTATTTATTTTAGACCCACCAAGACCTCAATAACCGTACTAGTATTATTCATATACCATTTAATGAAGCGCAATTTATTAGACTAACCTAATTAACTCTCTCGTTAGTAGGTACTCCTTCCGTTTTTGAAAGAGGGTTACGTTTGTCATTTTGCACTTCCTCTAACAGTAACGTTTCACTGTTTTCCTAGATTGAAGCAATTTATTCGTGTACAAGTTTCCCTCGTACTTAGCTAGGGGTTTAGTTGGAAAGGACTAGTTTGACTATTCACTTCGGTTGTTTTGATCTATGTGAGGTTATAACTTGATAAAAAAAAGTTCCTTAAAGATAACTCTAATATAAGGTAACTATGGTACCTTCTTTCAAAAAAAATAAAAAATAAAATAATTAACTATGGTAGTATTGGTACCTTTGTTTTATTTTTTGAACGGGAGTAGCTATGGACCTATGGTATATCATTTTCTTCGTATGCATAAACTCTTTTTGAAAGTCTCAAAGTTGTAAGGTTTTCCCAAATTACACTCTTAAGGTTTACCATAATAAAAACATACTCCTTATACTTGTTCTACCTTTATGAGTGGATATAAGATAAAGTAAGAGAGATTTTATAAAAATGGGTTTGTGTAAAAAATTGACCAATGAAGTATGAGAAAATATAAAATTAGGCAAAGTGAATAGAATTTAAAAGAACGGTCTAGGGAAAAAAATAAATAAATAAAAGGAGTACTTTGTATGGAGTATCCCTTATGATTAATCGACCCAAAAAAGAGTTGCGGGATAGTATAACTACGAATAAGTAGATGTGTCCATTCGGGTGTTCGGATCGGATTCAGTTAGGTCAGGTCAGGTTAGATCGAGTGAGTCATGCTACATTATTATATTTATTGAGTCGAAATCTGAATCGGATATTTTTCGGATCGAGTCGGGTTTAGTTTTTACGCCTCTACGGGTAAGATACATTCTTGGGGGTGGCAACTTGTGATTAGCCAAAAATTAAATCCTACACAGGGTCTATCCATATACGTAGAAACAAGAGGTCTAAAGCCCACAACATTCACTCTCTCTTTCTCTCTCTCCAAGAACAAACTCATCGATCCTACAGAGCTGCCTCTGCAGTCTGCACAATCACGAAGAGAGAAAAGAAAACATGGCGATGACGAGCCCATGGGGGATGGGCCGCACAATCCCACTTCCCCAAACTACTAGTTCTTTATCTTCTCCTCCATCTTCATCTTCATCTCCATCTTCTTCGTACAATTTCATCTTGAAGAAATTGCAGCAACATCATATTAACAGCAGCAGTAACACTGTTTCTCTCAGAAAATTTGTGGGTCATCCCAGATTTTTCAGTTTGTCGAATTTGTGTTGCCGTTGTAATATCAGCAATAATGAGAATTATACCAGTATTAGTAATTCCAATAATAGTAGCAATGATTGGGATTGGAATCGATGGAATCGTCACTTTTCTGAAATTGAACAAGCTGAGAGCTTTTCCTCTGTTCTTAAGGTACTTTTCTATTACCCTTTTATCCTTTTTTTTTCCTTCTATTTATGGTGTCAATTTGAATTCTGGCTTTTAGTGGAAATTTATCAATTGGGTGTTTTCGATTTCTGTTGTTTTATCTGGGTTGTTTACTATTTGGGGAATTTTGTATCCTAGTTTGTGTAATCATTAGAATTACTTGAATTTTGTGGGGGTTTTTTTCCTTTAATTTTGTTGAATTATTATGTAAAAGATTATTTTTATTTTTTGTTGAATGGGTGAAGATCAGTGCTGCCATGTTGCTAATATAGAAATTTTTTTATAAAGGAATTTGAATTGTTGTTTGTTTGTTTAAAAGCTTATAGCTGCAATTAGTCTTATTTTGGATACTATTCAAGAAATAAATTATATGTAATTCATTAGATAGGGTAAAAGAATGGAGTTTCATTGTGCTATTGTTTGGTTCAATGGCGAATTTAGCCAGTTTGATGATGGTGGTGATTGCAAGAGGTTTGTATCATATTAGAATCCTATACATTGAAGATTTGAAGTTGTCTGCTAGGCAGCAGAAGTTCAGCAGAAGTTGTAGGAGGGGACTTTTTGATTGGATCTAGTCATCTCGTGATTGTAAATGCTGTGTCAAATTTTCCTTTTGCAACTACTAGGCAATCCCATTAGACTCAATTTAGGCTTACAAGAATAAGAAAAACAGCGTAAGCCAATGATCCTGTCACCATTAAGGATAATATCCTTATCTGGCTTTGTCCGTCTGTCTAGAATCGTAGGCTTTGTTTTGCAATCAGAAGCTACCGTTAGGAAATAAGTGACGATGGTGGAAAATTTGACAATTAGATGGCAGAATTATTAGGTTTTTCTAATTTAGCAGTACTCGTAAAATTCATCAGTTCATCTGCTAACTGTTTGGATTCTGCTTAGAACTGTTTAATAGCTAGCTAGTACTCATTTAGGGTTTTTTTATTGGCTTTTGCAACAATATATCTTCAAATTTTGAAATAGTATACTAGTATATCTTATTCTTTTCTACTGTGGATTTTATACTAAACACCAAATGGTAAATTAAGTAGTCAATTCTATCATATGAGTCCAATCTATTTGTATCCTACAATTCAATATTTACCGAAAACCCTCTAGTATTGTGAAACTGATCTCTAATTTTTCAGCAATAGGGTGGATTGGATTTCAAGAAATGCATGTATTTACACATTTATAATTTCCTTTTTGCAGTTCCAGCTTGAAGAAGCTGTTGAAAAGGAGGATTTTGAAGAAGCTGCAAAATTGAAAGCTGCTATTGTGGAAGCTACTTCAAAAGACACTGTGGCTGAGATATTGTCTGAGTTGAAGGTACATTACTGCTTAGGTTTGTAATCGTTGAAGTTGTGACACATGCAGAAAATTGTTCATTTTGATCAAGATCTTTGTTCTTTGGCTGCAGAATGCAATTGCTGAAGAGCGTTACCATGATGCCTCGATGCTTTCAAGAAGCACAGGAAGTGGTTTGGTAATATTTTTGGTCTCCTGAGCTGTCTTCAGTCCCAATTAGCTGCTAGCTATGCATCCATGAATGCTATATACATGATACTGAAAGTCATTCATCTCTTGTCTTTCATTCATTTGAACTAGAATCTTATATCGAAATCAACATTAATTTGCTTACTTACCTTTTTATTTTGGAATTTGATTTAGTAAGTTGGTGTCTTCTTGTGGACTTTTACCATGATAGTGCTAGACTAAGCCTATTAGAAATTGTCTTGGGTAGAATTTAATCTGCAGGCAGATTCTTGATTTTGAAGCTTGGTGGCTTGCTGCCAAGGCTTTTGGGTTATATTGAGTCACTTAGTGCTGAAAGTGAAATGGCTGGAGCTCATTACATATAGTATGCTTTCTGTTCTACGGTAATTTTAGTATACAGTTATTTGTACATTATATTTCTTGCCATTTGTGATTTCTGTTCTGTGCCATATCTCTAGTTCTCTAGGGGACAATCTTTTAGTGACCTTTATTTGTCAGGTGGCATTGATTAAATGTGTAGTGATTAGACCCGGCAATTCTAACCCAGATCCGATGACCCGACCCATGACCCGAAATCGACCCGAAAATAGTGACCCAAAATTGACCCAAAACCCAAATCAACCCAACCCGACCCATACCCGACCCGATGTGGAATTGACCCGACCTTAACCCGAAACCCGAAATAACCCGACCCGAGATGACCCGACCCGAAGTTGACCCGAGACCCGAAATGACCCGACCCGAAGTGACCCGAGACCCGAAGTTGACCCGATACCCAAAGTGACCCGACTTTTAACTTGAATTAATTGACCCAAATAGACCCGAAACCCAAAGTGACCCGAACCAAAATTATCTTATACCTTAAATGACCAGAATCTATTTAAGCTAAAGACTTGACATGAGCAAAGCGAAATAGAAAAAAACCGCAATCAAACTGACTTAATTTTTTTATTAATTTGTAATGTGTAACAGTGTAACTAATTTACATATTTTGAACATTACTTTTCTCGATTT
Source organism: Chenopodium album (assembly GCF_948465745.1). NCBI lineage: Eukaryota > Viridiplantae > Streptophyta > Magnoliopsida > Caryophyllales > Amaranthaceae > Chenopodium > Chenopodium album. Next base: position 5,303,457 of record NC_137844.1, on the reverse strand, counting down.
ATTCGGCCTTTTATCTCTATAAGTTATTAACAAATTGTAAAAAGATTGAAATTTAACGACTATTCTACGGAGTTTGTCCATAAGATTAAAAAAATTAACTAAACCTCGAAATAAAAGTCACAATTCTCACAAGTCAAGAAAAAATAATAGTACAATAATAATGCGTACATAACATAATGTTTAATACCAAATGAAATTACAAAATAATCTAAAGTCAAACAATTACTGTATTCCATGAAAAAAGTAGCGTTAATAAATATAGTGAGTTTCTCGTCAAAAAATATATAAATATATACTATGTATATAGAGTTGAATTTAACCCAATGTATCAACCCGAATTTGACCCGAAAATTGGACCCGAAGATTGACCCGACCCAAACTGACTCGACCCGGAAATTGACCCGACCCGAACTGACCCGACCCAAACTTGACCCGACCTGAAATGTTGACCTGAAACCGACCCGATCCGATTATCAGTTGACCCGAAATCAACCCGAAACCCGAATGACCCGACCCGACCCGAACTTGACCCGATAACTTTTTGACCCGAACTTGACCCGACCCATACCCGACCCGAATGACCCATTTTCCAGGTCTAGTAGTGATGGACTGATGATAGGTTGGAAATTACATCTATCCTGGAGTATTACTTAACTTTTTACTTGGCTAGATTGGACTGCTACTCAACTTTGGCTCAAGTACAATATAAATTTTGGGCATGCAACTGTCTACTACCTTATATAGCAAAAAACTAATTTAACCAAGAGCCAAGAAGCTCAATTGAAGCTCATTTCTAACCTGGAGTATTAGTAGGCACCTGGAGTACTAATAGGCTTTTTACTTGGCTATATTGGACGTCTACGAAGAGCAATATGAAGTTTGGCACAATACTTATTCTTGATTATCTAGAAATTAATGGTTTAATACAAGATTAATTTGCTCTTGTGAAGCCAAATAGCTTGATCAAGGCTCACTCCTAATCCGTTGACTCTAGCCCAATTAGTCACATGCCTTAAGCAAAAATTTCAGTTGCATTATAAGAACTGTAAAATCAAGACCAGGCTTGACTCTTGGCTTTACATTAAATAAATCAACCCATTTCTATCAACTAAAATATTTTCGTATTGCTAATTTTTATGTTTTCTGAAATTTTGAGCTCCATGATTTTTGATTCTGGTGATTTGATATTTTTTTTTTTTATGTATAAGTGGTGGCATTTAGTATCTTATGTGGCTGCAGGCTTGGCATACATGAAAGGGATGGTTACGGCCTTAAGGGGCACTAGACAGTCTAGAATAGGACAAATCTGTGAATTTTAACAAAGGAATATGTTTCTTGTCCTCAAACATATTAGCTTATGACTCAAGAAATATTGAGGGAGACTGTTATGGTGTGTATGTGATAGTCGGTTAGGCTATGTCCTTTAGAAGTTTGCAATATGTCATGCTATCTTGAGTCACCACTGTTTTAATTATTTTTGTTGGTTGTTTGAGATTCCTAGGTTGTAGAACACTGGAACATACAATTGAGTGTTATTCAGGATTTCTGGGAGAGTCTGCTTCCCTTTTTTGCCTCCTTTGTTTTGCTTTTTGTTTAGGGTAGGGGTAGAAGAGAAGGAAGGCTAGAAAGATTAGTAACTGACTTTAACAATTGTGCATTGTAGTGGTATTTCACCATGGCATCATTGAGTCAAAGGTATTTTGGGGGGCGTGCATTTGGTTGTTCTGATTATTGGAAGACAATCTTGACTTTAATAAAAATAGTATGCAATAATGGGTCCAAGACATAATATAAGGTGATGAATGGTGATGATAGTGGTCTTGATAGCTTGAAAATTTCTCTTATCATGAGCATTGTTAAAGACCTTACAATATAGCCTGTAATTCTGGATCATGAGTGATGGCCATAAGTTAGCATTTCCACTTTTATGACTGTTTGAATAATTTAGTGGGCTTTGATTAGTAACAGAAACTGACGGAGGCCTGCTTTAGTGATTTCATTGCAGATGGAATTGAGTGACTAACTTGCTTCTGTCAATTTGAACCCTTGGCGTACTTAAGAGTTTCAAGACTTCCAGTGTAAAGTATATTGGTCAAATTTTTACCAAAACATGCAATTGAATACTGGAATTGCGTAATAGTTGAACTTAAAACTAGACTGTGCTATTAAAACTTGAAAATAGACCGTTGTAGAATGTATACTTATGACATAAGGGTTAGATCTCAACACACTGTTTGGTGGTCTTGAGGAATGTTATGTGTCAGCCCCTTAGTGAATTTATATTTGTGAGATTTTTTTTTTCTTTCTTATTTTCTTTGTTGTATAATTGCAGGTGGGGTGGTGGATAGGCAATGCAAAGGATTCAGATGACCCATTTGGCCGGCTTGTACGTATCACTCCTGGTGTTGGCAAATTCATTGGTCGTACTTACACGCCAAGGTGAGGAGATGTTGTGCTAGTAATCTATGAAGACATACTGAAGCTTTCAATCGTGACTAATAGTTATTGGTTTTTTACTTGATGACAGACAGCTTGTAACTGCCTCTCCTGGAACCACATTATTTGAAATATATGTTGTCAAAGACACTGATGGTACATATGGAATGCAAGTGAGTTGTAAGATTTATTTTATCTCTATATCGTGTAGTTCATGAACAGTTGGTGCTTATATTTTATATATGACAATTGATTGAGATCGCTTGGATCATATCTTTCTAAAATAGAAAAGTGAGGGTCTAGGAACTTCAGCATCTCTTTAAATTTCACAACCTCCCTGTTGTCTCATCCCATCCACCTAGTTATGCCTGCATGAGACCTCTAATCATTTTATAATATTCTATTTTTCTTTTTATACTTCTCTTTACATTTCTTTTGTTGTTTTTTTACTACCAATAGTCACAGTGAGAAAAATTTATTTAGATAAGAAGAGCAGATTGAGGGAATAAACTCAATAAAGGAGGCTTCTTGATTGATGAGCAAAGTTTCTTACAAACAGTGGCTTGAGACCACCAATCTTCACAAGGTGACTATAGGTCTCTACTCTCACAATTCCTTCAATACACAAAAGCTACCTATACCTTACCCTTCTTCCTTTTTTTATATGTACACACTCTCACAACAAAAGCTGTCAAAAAGATCCTACCTACCCCTGCCAGCATTTGTCTTCTTCCTTCTGAAATTGCTGCTCCACTACCTCTCCTTCCCACGGTTTCTCTTGATCCTGCTCGCATATGTAATCAGGCCACATGGCTAAGCATCTTGGCTTGTTTTGTGTGGGGGGGAGGGGGGAGAATTGTGCAATCGAGCCCTTCAACTTATTGCATATGACTGAGGATATGTTTCTGTGGCAGGTTGTGTACTTACAGAAATCTAAAGGTAATCAAATGACCTCTGCTAGCTTGCAGCCAAAACCGACCAGAGAATCACCAAATAGTGAGGCTGAAAATTCATCTGCAGTGGATGATCAGGCTAACAAAGATAAGACAGAGAAACAAGAAGAGAAAATTTTGAACATTGAAGGGGCTACTGAGGAAGGAATAAAGAGTGTGATTAATTTTCTTAAAGATAAAATTCCAGGACTGAATGTTAAGGTCATGAACATTAGCATCGGAGACCAAGTCGTGGACAGTGATGCTGTGAAGCAATTGACACAGGAAGATTCTAAGGAAGATGACGAAAATTCTGATGATGATGAAGTTGATAAATTGGATGAGGTTGAGGATGAGAGCGATGGGATTAGGATGGAAGGAGATAGCGATTCTAGTGAAGATGAGAAAGATCTTGATATGAAGGTTTTTGTTGGTGGGATTGTCCATAATGAGGATGATGTCTTATCTAAAGAGGAGTATATCCGCTCACCAGCTGAAATCAGTGACACAGAGAAAGATTCTTTCATTTTACATATTCCTGGTATACGTGGAAGTGAAGAAAGTATGGCATCTAATGTCAAAGTAGCTGCTTTGGCAGCTCAAGGTGTTTCTGATCTCATGCCCTCTGATGTTGCCAAGGCATTTTTGGGCAATGAGAAAATTTCACCAAAGGTTAGCTAAAGACTGCGTTAACTATTTCCCATTACACCTGTAAAAAGATAAACTTGTATTGTATCTTAGAGTTTAACTCCTCATTTTTTCTTTCCTGCTTCCACTCCTACCAAGAAAAGACTTGAAATCTCTGTTATCTACTTTCTCCTTAAGAGATGAAGACTAACTATACACTGCTGCACCTGCCTTAGGTATCCAAGAATGTGCGTGAAATTGTTAAGCTTGCAGTCAGTCAGGCACAAAAGAAGAGCAAACTTTCTGAATACACAAAATTTAATAGAATACAGATTCCCAGAGGCAATTTAGATCCTTTTGATGGTAAAGATTGCTATTCCTCACCCTTTGCAACATAGCATATTCAAGTTGGATTTGTGTTTTCAGATACAATTTTATTGTGACATGCAGGACTGTATGTTGGTTCTTTTGGACCTTATGGAACTGAGATAGTTCAATTAAGGCGCAAATTTGGTCACTGGAACAATGGGAATGAACTAGAGGACTCCTCAGGTATGGAGTTTTTCGAATATGTTGAGGCTGTTAAGCTTACTGGAGACCTTAATGTTCCCGCTGGTCAGGTTTGTATATTTCCCAGTACCATTGATGTTTTTGTCATTTCCTCTGACTACTTGTCTATTGTTTCTTGTATTAGCTGTATGAATATTCCTTGGTTATATGTTTTGTGCTATTAGGTGACTTTCCGTGCTAAAATTGGGAGAGGGAGTCGTCTTTCCAACCGAAGTATTTATCCAGATGAACTCGGAGTGGTAATATTTTCTTAAGATGTGCAAGAAATTTGTGCTCACGCAGGTTGGTCAACTATTATAAATTCGTAAATCTATACTCTGCTTTTGTACAGGTAACAAGCTATAAAGGGCAAGGAAGGATTGCAGAATTTGGATTCAAGAACCCCAAATGGGTTGAGGGTGAACTTCTTCAACTGAATGGCAAGGTAATTATTATAGGTTTTACACCATGAATATTATTTGAAAGAGAACCAAAAGTACTGTCCATTCATCCTATTTCCTCTTGAACGATTTTGTTTCTTATGAGGTTGATTATGCAGGGTGTGGGACCTTATTTCCGAGGAGCAGATCTTGGTTTTCTCTATGTTGTCCCAGAGCAAAGCTTCCTCGTTCTGTTTAACAGATTAAATCTGCCTGAGTGAGCTATTGGACTTCCATCTTACTATCTTACATTTACACCCTTAGCTTAGAAAAAGATATAGAAAGAGACATGAGAACATGAAGGCTGGTATGACTGCCCTTGCTTCTGCGCCTTGGTAAACATCATGAACAATTTTGCCGCTCACTGCACCCCCTTGCTGCCACTACTGCTCCTCCCCTCCCATCTGCGGACATCTTCAGCGCTTCAACACGATGTTCTGGATACTTTACAGCACACTAGTCTTTATTTATCTTGTATGTGCATAAAGTCATTAACTATTACACTATATTGCTTTTATGATAAGGTGTGATACTTTAACCTCATATACATACTTTAGATGACTTATCCTCTTCAATTCTTTTTCCCTTTGGTAGATTTCAGACTTTCAGAGATGTGATAAAAGTTTCAGTTTATATTGGGCATGTAATATACTAGTATCATACAAAAGCTTCATATGATTAGGGCTTTCTTTTTATTATTTTCCTTTGAGATAACCTTTACCATTTTACCAATTTATCTGTTATGTGCTGATATTATCAACTTTGGCTTCCAAATTACAAAGTCACACGTAATTGGGCTTACTTTCACTACTTTATGTTACTTTTTTTATATCAATAGATCATGTTTTAAGCCCTTCTATATGTAACAGGGAGCCTCTGTCAGACTGCCACAACATTTTTGAGTGCTACTGTACAAATTTAAAGATCTAGGAAGGCTCATGATTAGAACACTTTTCTGATTTTTGAACACTGGGAAGTCCGGACACGTTTTTTTTCCCCCTTAATAAAAGAGTGAGCGATAGATTCTTTAAGAATAATTGAGGAGAAATGCGGGCATCTATTGACATGAAGTTTTTGTAGCAATTGACCTGAACTTGAAACTAATCACACTATAGTTAAAAAACAACATAAATTTGGCAACTTCGCAACTTCCTAGGGCCAACAACGCGAATGTTGTTGACCTAAAAAGTTGCAATAAACAATATTACTGCCTTGAGATATTTAAAACAACTTAACAAAGTATACATTTCTAATTTAGATTCTAAACTAAGGTGATAAAATTAATGTCTTGTATCCATTTAAATAATTGTTATTTCTCTTTGAATTATTTTGGTTTGGATTCAAATGTACGCTAAGTTTGAACACAATACTCTAAATAATAATGCCCAACCTCTCGAATGAATGAGTGGAGATATTTGTGGTCTTCTGGTTTGGATTCAAATGTACGCTAAGTTTGAACACAATACTAACCTCTCGAATGAGTGAGTGTAGGTAATTGAAAGGAGAGGGTAAGATTTTGCTCTATTCACCTCATTTTTACTTATCTAAACTTATTACTCTTAGAACTTATTTTAGATGTAATTTGAAATTGATTATCCCTTATCAGAATTTATTTTTCCTGAATTGAACCTATAAACCTAAAATAAGTGAAATTAAGGCGACCGAATGTCATATGCGTAGTATATTTGGTTTATGGAGTTGGAATCCTTATTTTATATGATATTTTATTATTTTTTTAAAAAAAAAAATTACTTACGTAGCATTAAATTAAAATTATTTTATTTTTGCTAAATTGAAATTATTTTATAAAAAATTTAAAAGTTTAAGAAAATGTAGGGAATATTAATATTAAAAAATTTAATGTTAGGGGAAAATTTTAATATTAAATGTAGGGAATATTAAGGGGGATAATTAAAAGAAATAGCCTAAAAGTATGTTCTCTTCGGCTTAATTTCAGTTCAGCTCTAATCAGTTCAGTTCTTAATTACTTTCTCTTATGAACAATTCATTTCAGTTCATTTCAGATCCAGTCAGTTCAGCTCATCTCAGTTCAATTCAGTATATCAATTCAGTATATCAAAACAGGTACTAGCCTGACACTATACTTGGGTGTGGTTAATATTTTGTAGATAAACCGGGTGGGAAAAAAAAAATAAAAAATTACGGTTTAAGGCTCTAACACACTGAATTGCTTCATTGAAGCAGCAGTTGACGTTCTCTGTTGAATCGCGCTTTAATATCAGTAGCTTCTGAGGTAAGTTGTTTCTTTTTGTAATCATCATCTTATCAATTTCACGATCTAGGGTTTAATTTAATTTCCAGGTTCGAAAATCTGAACTATTGATTCTAAATACTAAGATGATGACCACCGATTAGATTATTTTACATGTAAAGAAAAGAAAATCATGAGCCTAATTTGATTGATTATTGAATCAAATATCCCTAAAATTATTTTAAATTGAATCAAATTCGGATTGCACAACCCTTTAATGTTATGAAATTGAACCTCTTTTCCCTCCTACCCTGGCTCAGATGGATGGTGATCGTAGTAGCGGCCGTAGTGGCGATTTGACAGCGGAAGGGAATGGGGAATATCTGATTTCGGTGAGTTTGATCTTCATTGAATTGATCAGATCATATCATATTTGCTTGTTTTGAATAATATTGGAGGAGGTTGCTTTGTGTTGTTGATGGGTTTGTTCATATTGTTGTTGTTGATGGGTTTTTTCACATTGTTGTTTGGAGTGGTAGGTGTTGAGGGGGGCATTGGTGGTGGTGGTGGTGGTGGTGGTGTTTGTTCAATGTCTCAAAAGCGTGCAAAAATTATAGTTCCACTGTTTTTGTTAGGCTTCAATGTGTTAAAAGTTCAACTTAGGGGTTGTCTTTTTATTTGATGTTGTTATTCCTTTTCTTTCATGCACGCTTATAACATTAGAAATCTTGTTTGTAAATTATTAAAATTTGTATTTTTTTTTTATAAAATTAATGTACCATATCTGTGTTTTATTGGGTGATTTATTTTGTTTCCAAGACTGATTAGAAGAAAATTTGAAATGACTTAGGCTCCATTTGGTTTGGTGTACAATGTTTTACATCATTTTCTCGTATTTTTCACTACTTGGATGTAAAATAATCTTCCATATAGAGCAATAAAATCTTGTATGATTGAAATTCATTTTCCTTTTAAAATGGAGGGAAAATACTTTTCCTTCCTTCCCTCTCTTTTCCTTAGCAACTTTTTACATTTCCTCGTATCCATGACCTCTCTTTCCCTTCCAATTTTTTTTTTTTTTTTTTTTTTTTTTTTTTTTTTTTCCTAATGTGTTTTTACATTTTATTGTACAATGTTGTACATAAAAAATTATTTTACACTGAAAACGTCTTACACCCAACCAAATAGGGCCTTACTTTATGAAGTATATCATTCAAATTAAGTACTGTAATTCTAATTTTATTAGATTCGTTCTCACGGTTGGTTTTTCTGTTTATTTATTTATGTTAAGTAGTGATTTGGGTTTGCCTTTGCAGGTGAGGGTACGCCCCTTTGGTCGCAACGCATTTATTCTGGAAGGCCACAAGTTCAGTCCGTTTAATACCTTTTCCGACATCAGGAACGCCATTGTTAATGAAGTAGAAGTAAGCCCTGATAAATACGCCAACATCTTTAAATTTAATGACCCTAAAACTGACCTTCTGAAGCTGCACGGTGATTATTTTCCATTGGATGATAATTCTACTTTAGGTTCTGTATTCGGCTTTGATAGACCTTTGTGTCGCCCTACCACTATTAACATACGCCTCTTCCCCGCTGCTGTCACTAAGATTGGTACACCGTTACCCCGCCCCGAGACCAGGCGACGTGACTTGCCTGATTCAGATGCTGCCGGGGACCACCTCGACCATGATGTTTTCCCTCAGAGGCCTAGAGTACAGACGTTACCCTTCCGTGCTGCAAATGGAACTTCTGTCGTCTATGACGGCTTTTTGGACCTCAAGAGCCCCGAAGGTAATACCCTCTCTTTTGACGACCTCAAATATCGTAGATTTCTTCCTGTGTCCTTTTGACTCCCAATGTTCGGATTTGGGGCATTCTGTCAGCCTTAAATCAGGACTCTAAGTACCTTGTCATTCACGTCGGCTGGGACAGACTGTCTTTTCTGCTTCCCCGAGTTATTAAGTTATTCTACCCTGACATGCCTTTTGTTGCTGTCACTGACCTTACCCCACACCAGCTTGACCTGCTAACCTTCCTCGACACTTCTCAGCATCATGTGGAATACTTTTATGGTTGGAATGTCCTTGACGAAGCTGATGATTATGGTGTTTATCACATTGAGCGTTTGGACATCAAGTGGCTTGGATTAAGGCCTTCGGACCTTAAATGCTTTCCTGCCAGTGCCTTTGATCAACTGGTCAAGCCGCTGCCACACGACTTTGATAATGTCCTTTCCAAGATCGAGTGGAATCCACATTTCAGTAGGAAACAAGCGTGGGTTAGAGAATTGAATATCTTCAAAGAGAATAGAAAGTGCGTGATGTTCCTGCCTTTGGGCCCTCTGAAAAATCTAATCTCCGACAGATTGCGTGACAAGGATTTCGTTTAACCCGACTAGTCTACTTACTATTATTATGCCTATTCCAATTCCAATGCCAATGCTATCTTGTAGAATGTTCGCTGTTCCCTTAGCTGGTGTGCGTGCTTAAATACTATTGTACGTACTAGTGATATTATTATTATGAGGAGGTATCTTTTCTTTGTATTGTATAAAATGTTAATGTACACTTAGCTGTTTGTTTATGCACTCTATTTGGTGGGTGGATGATGCTCTGTCCTTGGCTGGTTTGTTTGTTTTAATGCAAGACAAGATAATCATAGTAGTATGTAGTACTTACTTTGGGCCTCTACTCTTTAACTGTTTATGTTTCTAACGTTTTGTATTTGTTAATTTAGCTACACTTCTCATGCACTCTGTTTTAGCATCCTCTGATTCTCATCTGAGTTTTATATTAGCTAGCACACCAAATCATTTGAATGTGTTTGTGTTTGATGACCAATCTTTTTATATGGAGCATGCATCTTCCTAGCTCCATGCCCTTCAATTATTATCATAACTTCTAGCAATGTGCAAGAAATGAAGAAAAGTAAACAAGAGTATGTAGAAGATCAACTCTAACATTGTTAATTTGTTATCGTCGTCAACAAGACAGCTCTTTAATCAAACCTCCCTTCAAAAACTAACAAAAAAGTATTGCAAAGGGAAGATAAGAAATGTAAATCTCTGATTTTTTATTAGATTGATGGATGAAATTTATACAAGTATTACTATAACTTACGTCATAATCATACCCATACGGCCATACCAATGTAAAATCAATGAAAGAATATAGAGGGAAAGACCAATTCTAACTCTATGCCTTAATATACAACCAATACTTTGGCATCTTACTCTACTTAACAGGTTGACCATTCTAAACCATAAGGGGTCCAACTATTGTATTGTTTCTTTTATAAATTCCTATATAAGTTCTTGAAGTTGAGCACATTTTTCTTGGCAAAAGGTTGCTGTTAATGAACATATGATTGAGAAGGCCTGATGTTTTTACAGTCTTTCTAGTACTATGGCATTGTATTTTGCTATGATCGATGGCAAGGATGGTGTGTATTATTCTGATATGATGGTAAGAATGGTGTGTATATTACTTTCTTAGGTGTAGACTTAATGTTTGCCTGTGCATTGTCCATCTTTGCATGTGTGTTGATATTCTTTTTGCTGGAAATATATTGCTGTAAATTCTGGATGTTTTTCTTAGATTTATGTAGCTTGCATGTGTCATTGATTTTTTTTTCTGGGATTGGATTGTTGTTGTTCGAGCATATTCAGCATGGCTTGTTTTTTTGGTGTTTACTTCATTCTTAAATAAATACCCAGAATTGTATGAGGTTTGACTTCTCAACCTTGGGGTGAAAACTAGTTGGATCCTTGTAATTATCTCAAGTATGTTGGTAATTTTAGTTGGCAACATTCATCTTGTATTGGATAAGTGCACAAGGTTAGCCATGTTTTGGTGAGTTGACTTTGTTGGTTCGGCCTGCTTTTAATTTTCATAAAGAGTGTGATTAATTTTCTTAAAGATAAAATTCCAGGACTGAATGTTAAGGTCATGAACATTAGCATCGGAGACCAAGTCGTGGACAGTGATGCTGTGAAGCAATTGACACAGGAAGATTCTAAGGAAGATGACGAAAATTCTGATGATGATGAAGTTGATAAATTGGATGAGGTTGAGGATGAGAGCGATGGGATTAGGATGGAAGGAGAGAGCGATTCTAGTGAAGATGAGAAAGATCTTGATATGAAGGTTTTTGTTGGTGGGATTGTCCATAATGAGGATGATGTCTTATCTAAAGAGGAGTATATCCGCTCACCAGCTGAAATCAGTGACACAGAAAAAGATTCTTTCATTTTACATATTCCTGGTATACGTGGAAGTGAAGAAAGTATGGCATCTAATGTCAAAGTAGCTGCTTTGGCAGCTCAAGGTGTTTCTGATCTCATGCCCTCTGATGTTGCCAAGGCATTTTTGGGCAGTGAGAAAATTTCACCAAAGGTTAGCTAAAGACTGCTTTAACTATTTCCCATTACGCCTGTAAAAAGATAAACTTGTATTGTATCTTAGAGTTTAACTCCTCATTTTTTCTTTCCTGCTTCCACTCCTACCAAGAAAAGACTTGAAATCTCTGTTATCTACTTTCTCCTTAAGAGATGAAGACTAACTATACACTGCTGCACCTGCCTTAGGTATCCAAGAATGTGCGTGAAATTGTTAAGCTTGCAGTCAGTCAGGCACAAAAGAAGAGCAAACTTTCTGAATACACAAAATTTAATAGAATACAGATTCCCAGAGGCAATTTAGATCCTTTTGATGGTAAAGATTGCTATTCCTCACCCTTTGCAACATAGCATATTCAAGTTGGATTTGTGTTTTCAGATACAATTTTATTGTGACATGCAGGACTGTATGTTGGTTCTTTTGGACCTTATGGAACTGAGATAGTTCAATTAAGGCGCAAATTTGGTCACTGGAACAATGGGAATGAACTAGAGGACTCCTCAGGTATGGAGTTTTTCGAATATGTTAATGTTCCCGCTGGTCAGGTTTGTATATTTCCCAGTACCATTGATGTTTTTGTCATTTCCTCTGACTACTTGTCTATTTTTTCTTGTATTAGCTGTATGAATATTCCTTGGTTATATGTTTTGTGCTATTAGGTGACTTTCCGTGCTAAAATTGGGAGAGGGAGTCGTCTTTCCAATCGGAGCATTTATCCAGATGAACTCGGAGTGGTAATATTTTCATAAGATGTGCAAGAAATTTGTGCTGACGCAGGTTGATCAACTATTATAAATTCGTTAATCTATAATCTGCTTTTGTAAAGGTAACAAGCTATAAAGGGCAAGGAAGGATTGCAGAATTTGGATTCAAGAACCCCAAGTGGGTTGAGGGTGAACTTCTTCAACTGAATGGCAAGGTAATTATTATAGGTTTTATACCATGAATATTGTTTGAAAGAGAACCAAAAGTACTGCCCATTCATCCTATTTCCTCTTGAACGATTTTGTTGCTTATGATGTTGATTATGCAGGGTGTGGGACCTTATTTCCGAGGATTAGATCTTGGTTTTCTCTATGTTGTCCCAGAGCAAAGCTTCCTCGTTCTGTTTAACAGATTAAATCTGCCTGAGTGAGCTATTGGACTTCCATCTTACTATCTTACATTTACACCCTTAGCTTAGAAAAAGATATAGAAAGAGACATGAGAACATGAAGGCTGGTATGACTGCCCTTGCTTCTGCGCCTTGGTAAACATCATGAACAATTTTGCCGATCACTGCACCCCCTTGCTGCCACTACTGCTCCTCCCCTCCCATCTGCGGACATCTTCAGCGCTTCAACACGATGTATCTGGATACTTTACAGCACACTAGTCTTTATTTATCTTGTATGTGCATAAAGTCATTAACTATTACACTATATTGCTTTTATGATAAGGTGTGATACTTTAACCTCATATACATACTTTAGATGACTTATCCTCTTATATTCTTTTTCCCCTTGGTAGATTTCAGTCTTTCAGATATGTGATAAAAGTTTCAGTTATATTGGGCATGTAATATACTAGTTTCATACAAAAGCTTCATATGATTAGGGCTTTCTTTTTATTTTTTTTCCATTGAGATAACCTTTACCATTTTACCAATTTATCTGTTATGTGCTGATATTATCAACTTTGGCTTCCAAATTAGAAAGTCACACGTAATTGGGCTTACTTTCACTCCTTCATGTTACTTTTTTTTATCAAAAGATCATGTTTTAACCGCTTTTATATGTAACAGGGAGCCTCTGTCAGACTGCCACAAAATTTTTGTGTGCTACTGTACAAATTTAAAGATCTAGGAAGGCTCCTGATTAGAACACTTTTCCCATTTTTGAACACTCAAGGAAGTCCGTAAACATTTTTTTTTTTCTTAAAAAAAGAGTGATTGAGGAGAAATGCGGGCATCTATTGACATGAACTTTGGGTCAATTGTAAGTTTTGTAGCAATTGACTCGAACTTGACACTATAGTTAAAAATCAACATAAATTTGGCAACTTCCTAGGGCCAACAACACGAATGTTTTTGAAACTTAAAAAAAAAAAAAATACAATAAATCATGTTACTGCCTTGAGCTATTTAAAACAACTTAACAAGTATACATTTCTAATTTAGAATCTACATTAGGGTGATAAAATTATTGTTTTATAACAATTTAAATAATTGCTATTTCTCTTTGAATTATTTTGGTTTGAATTCGTATGTACGCTAACTCGCTAAGTTTGAACACAATACTTTAAATAATAATGCCCAACCTCTCGAATGAGTGAGTGGAGATATTTGTGGTTTTCTGGTTGATAGACTAAAGAAATGTAAAGCACAAAAAAAATGATCAAATAATTGAAGGTGTAATCATATACTGTATAGACACAGCAAAAGAAGTTGGTAATAACTTTGTTAAAAGCACCTTGTGATTTGTGAATCTATATTACAAAGTGGGAAACCATGCAAAAATAGTCACAACTTCTTAAGTGGAAAGAATAAGAGAAAAGCAAAACAATATGGTTTTTGGATTCTTTTAGTAATTTAAGACATCAAAAGCAGTTTTTCTTACTCTTTGTTTTTGTTTGTACTAGTGGTTAATTAAAGGGGAAAACTAGAGGATTTTAGTGCTAAAAAGTAAAGAAGATGATGCTTTTCTTTCGTGTGCCTTTTGGTATATACAATGTAGCTTATTAAAAATGTAGCATGTGGTCTAAGATGAAGGTAAGGTACCATATACCATTTGTGTTTTACTTAACCGTGTTGCATTGTGTTGGTGAAAAGAGTTGCAAATCATATATTCATCTACTTATAGTACCATGATGTACTTAAATTCTTATTTATAGGGATGTTAAATAGACTACTTGGTAGGTAATTTGTATAGGTGTTCTCCTCATAGTCGATTAATTAAATGATTGACTAACATGCAAAATATATATGGATGGAAAATTAAAGGAAATACCGAGGACAAATAACTTATTCGTATTTTCAATTGTTCTATATAGTTCTTGACACTTTTTATATTTGCTAAACTTAAATATTTTTGATGAATTATAAATTATTTATAGGGATTTTCATAAGGAGCAATGGGGTTAATAAAGATGCATTAGATACCCTTATGATTTCATAAATGCATCAGGTAGCCATAAGGTAAACCCTTTAAGCTAGAGATCAGATAAAATGAACGGAAATGTTAGTTAGAGCATTAAATAATGGAAAATAAATTATGTGTAGGTAATTGGAAAAAGAGAGGATAATGTGTTCTATTCACCTCATTTTTACTTATCTAAACTTATTAATCGTAGAACTTATTATAGATGTAATTTGAAGTTAATTATCCATTATCAGAATTTATTTTTCCTAGATTGAACCTATTAATTAAACCTGAAATAAGTGAAACTAAGGTGACAGAATGTTAGATGCGTAGTATATTTGGTTTATGGAGTTGGAATCCTACTTATGTTGATCAAATTTTATTTTATATGGTATTTTATTATGTTTATTTTTTTAAATTACTTATTAAACTGAAATTATTTTATTTTTGCTAAATTGAAATTATTTTATAAAAAAATTAAAATATTAATACAATTAAATATTAAAAATTTTAAGAAAATGTAGGAAATATTAATATTAAAAATTTTAATATTAGGGGAAAATTTTAATATCAAATGTAGGGAATATTAGGGGGGAAATGAAAAGAAATAGCCTAAAAGCCTATTCTCTTCAGCTTAATTTTAGTTTAGTTCAGTTCATTTCATTTCAATTCCTAATTTTCTTCTCTCATAAATAATTCATTTCAATTCACTTCACTTCAATTCAGCTCCAATTAGTTTAGTTCAGTAAAGTAAATTAAAACAGGTCTTAAGACGACTCCAATTTTAAGTCAAATAGTCAAAGTGTCAAACAAGTTAAAAGAAAAACAAGGGACCCAGCAAAAACCTCCATCATCAACTCCTTTTGAAAAGCTTCAAAGTTTAAACAACCATAACTCTCTTCTTCTTCCCACCCTTTATCTTCTCCCCTCTCCCTCTCTCTTTCTCTCTATACCCCATCTCACACTCTTTCATTCATTTTCTCTCTCTAAAAAATGCAGAACAACACCCACCATAAACCACCTCGCCCACCACCATTATCAGTCTCTCAACCTTCAAAACCACCCTCACCCTCACCACCACCAGCCCAACCCCAACCCCAATTCCAAGCCCAACCTCAAGCCCAACTGAAGCCCAACAACACTCAGCCCAAGCCCAAGTCGAACGAGTCACCCCAATCCCCACTCCGATCCGACTCACCCCACCGATCCGACGACAACGAGCTCGACTTCCCCAAAAATGGCAGCCCAATCTTAGCACTCGAAAAGTACTACTCACCATTAACTTCGCCTGCACCTGCACCTCCCAAAGACGCCGGTAATTTCCCATCTCCTCCGCACCATCTCGTCAACGTCAACCTTCATCGCCGGGAAGAAGAGCCACCGCAAACCGGCGTCGTTTTGGGGGAGGGTGGAGGAGGGAGAAAGGGGAGAATTGGAGGAGAGAGAAAAGTTAGGTTTCCGGGTGTTGAGAATATAATTGGGAGGCAATCGAAGAAAGAGGGAGTTGTTGAGAAAGTGAATTTAGGGGTTAGGGTTCTTGAGATTGTGTTTTGTTTGATTTCTTTCTCGGTTATGGCTGCTGATCGAACTCAGGGTTGGAGTGGTGATTCCTTTGATCGTTATAAAGAATACAGGTTTTTTCTTTTTTCTTTTTTAATTTTCTGCTCTGTTACATAAAATATTGATCTTTTTTGGTGTTAATTTCAATTATTTGACATTTTTGGTGTATTGGGTTCAATTTCAATTTTGTTTAAAATTTTTATTGAGGTTATTTAAATTGGTGGTGTCAAAGGAAGAAAAGGACAATGATATAGACGGGATTTAATCGAGTGTATTGGTCATCACCACCAATGCTTAAACAATAGCTAAGCTCGTTGACTGTTATTATATATTTGATGGATAAAAAAAATATATTATGGGTGAATTTTGTAGTGTTCAGATAATGATTTGGGTGGTTTTTGTGTTTTAAAATTTTGGGAGTAGTATCATTTTCTTCATTTAAGAAAACTTAATCTGAGCTCTTGATTGGTGATAATGTTGTAAATTTGTAAAATTTTCTAGGATTTATATATTTTTAAAGTTCTTTTCCCCTATTTTTAGTGATATTGCATAGATTTGCTGTGATTGATATTGGTACATTTTTCTCATCACTTTGTATATCCATCTCCTCTCAAAGTTTGAATCTTGTGCTTTTCGTTGAAGGTAGCTGGAATTGGTAAATGTTTTTCTTAGCAAAGTCTTAGGATATGCCTAATTTGGTTTGCCTCTAAATATCTCCTGGATTCTTGGGAAAGGTTATCAAGCATCCTTCTTTACAAATTTTGTTACTCGTAATTGATAGTTTTATCAATGCCGTGTAGCTTAAATTAAACCTGATTAATTGGGTACGAAATTGTCTTCCTATTGGCACATTTGGTAGATGGTTATGAATCGTGGAAATGATAATGAATTTATGCGTAATTTGTGAAAAAAGTTGCCTGTCATCACCAATGGTAATGTGTGCAGTGTGCCTCGTCTCTATACCCTCATTTTCTTCATAAATTTTTATTACCATCCATTACCATTTGCAAGGTGGTAATGGAAACTCATAAAGAAAATTACATGTATGGGGATGGAGTTCTATTACCATGGTAGTGAACATGGGGATTTTTTGATAAAATTGCCCACAAATTTATTATCATTCCCATGATTTATGACCACTAACCAAACAGACTGTATGTTCTTTGAAGTCATTTACTTGCACGGACTGTATGTTTTTTTTAGTATAATAAAAATCTTCTTTTTACATAGGGGCATTGTCTTTATAAGCATCACAATATGTCAACCATAGTTTGCCATTTGTCTAGCTTGCTAAACCAAAGCTTTATAACAGTCTGTAGTTGAGGCATTGATCTTAATTGAGGTAGCATGTTAGGCTATTGAAGCACCTGCTACTTGCTTGTTAAGGTTCTTGCCCGCTATCTATGTTCATGGTATTGTATGTGAGCTTTACATCTCTTTGCGTGAAGGGGGTCAACCGTCAACCTGATATCAATTTTTCTTCTTTTACTATTAGTTGTTTCATGTTAAGTAGAACTTACAATGGTAGTCTATTGTGGTTTGATTGGCTATATGTGCTATCGTGAGTAGCCTAAACTATGTGTACTCAGTTCTCACCTTTCGAATCATACAATTATTCTCCTCTTTTTATTCCTAAAGAAGCAACTTCTATCATCAATCCTCACTTCAATAAAGCACACCCATTTCATTGTCATTTCTTACCCTCCTCTAGTCCTCTCTGTCCATTTTAATCCACCTTTGTACCTCTTAACTCTCTTCCTGTACTGATGCATGTGAGGGGAAAAAAGTTAATGCTCTAGCTGAGTGTTATTGTTTTTTTGGTGTTCGAAGATGAGTTTGGTTGAGTTCCAGTGTTCTGATTCATTTTTGAGGCTTTTAGAAGCTTTAAATAAATCTTTGAGAAGCTTCTGGGCTTTAAATAGACTAAATCGGGATATTTTGGGCTTTTGATTCGAAGATAGGTCAAATGTTGGTTAAAATTTTGAATATGATGGCTGAAGGTTTATTAATTTTGGAGTTTTAGGGAATAAAGATAGGTGGCTCACTGGCTGAATGTGTTAAGAACAAATGCTATTAGAATTCAAAATACATCAACAAAACTAAACCCTTCCTCCCAAAAGTTGGAATTGCTTTTTAGGGTTTAAATTCAGGACTTAATCCATGAACCACCACCAAATTCTAGAAAGGTCTTAATGGACACTTAAGAGTAGAGGAAAGAATCTTAGTCTAAGTCATTGTCTTGTTTCAAACTAGTTTAAAGAACTTAAATAGAAATCTTTTGCAAGAAAATTTGTTTTTCATTCAACACTCAAAACTTGAGCGTAATTGGGCGCCTGCATGATTTATGGCTTTGCCACTCATCCTTCTCTACTTACAACTTTACAATCCCCTAGATCAAGTCCTGCTCTTGTTCCCAATTACTACTTTTTAGCCCCATTTTTTCATTAAGACCATGTAATTGATGCAGGGCAGACTAGTCTGATTCTGCGTGACCTGCAATACATCCACGTCAAAGCTGCTGATCACTTTTGTGGATTGATGCTACAGCGGTTTTGTAAATATATGGCTTAAGTCATGCATATGTTGGGTTGTCTGTGATTGTTTGTAATATTACTTCCCTTAGTCCCCTTCAAAACTTCCAGATCATTAAATTTTGATTAGACACGTGAGTGATCATTCCTTTTATTGAATTTAGTAGTTAGCCAAACTTATCAGCCACACACCTCTTTCTTTTTTGAAGGAAAGTGACATTGTAGTTTTTCATTGCAGGTTTTGTTTATCTGTGAACATTCTTGGATTTTTATATTCAGCATTTCAGGCATATGATGTCACTAGCCATATGGTCTCTGGAAAACATGTGATCACCCATCATCTCCGCTATCAATTTGATTTTGTCATGGATCAGGCAAGTAGTTTCTTGTAAACTTATATAACTCATAATATGTTTGTTATGACAGTATATGTTCTGTCAAGTTATTGAATTCATAAATGTGAATATATGCTTTATCACAATATGAAGATTCAAGTCATCATAGTCGTTTATGGAGTATATTAGATTAGCCACAGTTGTCAGTTTGATGAATTTAGGCTTTAGAGGTCACTGTTTGGTTGCATTAATTCTGTATGGATTGGATTTGGCAGATCGTGAGGAGTTGCCATTAGCATCGATGTTTAGGTTGTAGCAGATAGAAAAAAGTTCCATTTGTCTACATTCTGATGGAAGACAGTTTGGACCATTTAAATTATCTCCAATTAGATGAACCTATTTGCATATTGTAGTGGGAGATGATGATTAGTGGCAGATGAATTATGAACCTGCCTGAGCTGCTACTTCAAACTACTTGCAGCAGCTCTGATAGTAAAGGAAAACTTAAAGATTTTAGATGGCAGGTAATTTACAGAATGATCACCATGCCATGGTTCAAGAGAAGAAGAAATAGTTATGTGGATATGTGACTATTAAGAGAACATTTGGACTGAACTTCGTCATCATCCTATTTTTGTGTGGCTTAGAGGACCAAATTTTTTAAGGGTTAGTATTTCAGTCTTCACACTCTATGATAGCTCTGTAATTTGAGGACTTGTCTTGAGCATGGTGATTTTTGGAGCACAGATCTTGAGAAGGAAATGTCAACACCATCTACAAATGTATACGTAGATTTCAGTCTTCAAATATCTTTAATTTATCAAACTTTCTTAATTTATGTAGCAATACATTCTGGCATCTGGTTACTAAGAATGCTTCTTTGAACTTTGCAGATACTTGCATACCTTCTGATATCAGCCTCGTCAGCAGCAGCCTCGAGGGTTGATGACTGGCAAGCTAATTGGGGGAAAGATGAGTTTACAGAGAAAGCTAGTGCATCAATTAGTATGGCCTTCTTGGCATTCTTGGGGTTTGCCATGAGCTCCCTAATTTCAGGCTACAACCTCTGCAACCGTGATTTACCATGATTTACCACAGTTCTGGCATTTCTGTATCAACCAGCAATATTTTTTTTAGCTAGCTATAGAATTTGTACAGGAAATATATGGAATAGAGAGGTGATTTTCAATCTGTGAATAAGTCTATACGACAATAATAATGGCAATGAAGTCTAGTGATAATTTTCCATATAATTTTGTTTAGTTTTTCTTATGTTGTCAAAGTGACATTGATGATAATTTTGGCTACCATTATAACATGTTTGCTG
Source organism: Chenopodium album (assembly GCF_948465745.1). NCBI lineage: Eukaryota > Viridiplantae > Streptophyta > Magnoliopsida > Caryophyllales > Amaranthaceae > Chenopodium > Chenopodium album. The sequence continues at coordinate 5,282,989 of NC_137844.1, read as the reverse complement.
AATCTTGTTGGGTTCTCTTTCTTTTCTCCTTTCAATAATTGAGATTTTTTATTTACTAACTATCCTCTAATACGCGCTTAGCTAATTCTTCATAGGTGATTAGAGTTAAGTGTCGAAAAGGACCTTGTCTAATTGATTACTGTTGAGTATACTTGCACGATAAGATACCTGGCCATTAGATTACACAAATAATTCCCGCCTTTCGAAAAGTTAAATTTATTTTACGAACTTAAGTTCATGTAATTAAAATTTGTGAATGGTTTTATTTATGGTTCATGTTCCATATGTTGTGTATCTTAGCCAAGGTATTAGGCTAACTGGCTAGGTAAGATTATAAGACCATCATAGGCTTTTATATATGTGTGAATTTGTGTGTCCATGACACAACTGCACATATATACATCGACACACGGATAATCCCACTTACATAGAGCTATGATATATTGGTTGAATTTGCCGAAGTAATTCCACCAAAATTCGATCCGCCTAGCACTATCTTAACATCAAAATGACCCAACTTGACTAGGCTTGATCTACGCATATAATTTGATAGCTCTATGTTTACATGATTTAAAAGATAAGAGACACAATACCTAAAATCAAACCCAAAAATGTGCACAATTTCATGCAAACACACCATCTAGAACAACATTAACATGGTAAGCACAACACATCATTATATTGATCTTGGATATAGTGACTTGGATCATAAGTGTGTGGGCATTTTAAGTCCTAGATATAATGTAGTGGCTTGGATCATACAGACGTGTCAAACCTTGTTATTTAAAAAGGCAGTTGTTTTATTGTTAAACTTAAGTGGGACATTAAAAGTTAGGTCAAAAGTTGTTGTCGAACACGCCCTAATAAGAACCCGAACTATTAACTAGTACCTTGTTTAATCAAACAATCATCAATACTCCGAACAAAATCACAACCACAAAAAAAATATGGCTACCTTCAACCAACAACTAAGTGGTCAATTTGGTTCACAAAGTGATTATTTAATTGGTTTGATGAATTGATTATTGACATAACGAACTCTCAACGTACTTCATTCAAAACATGAGTCGGACCCATGTTTAAATTGCCAGCACTAGAGATTGAACTGGAGGCTTAGATAAGAAGCCTTTGGGCCCATGATGTCCTATGATTGTTTCAGTTTAGTGTTTGGTTTGGGCCCTTCACAAAACTTATAGACAAAGCCTGACAACTTAGCTTGCTAATTGACGTTCCTTTAAAGATAAATGGTATGTACTATGTACACTTATTGGACCTAAGGTGAGAGTAATTGTAAACCAACACCTTAAAAATTACAATTCCAAATTACATGTAAACATAATAATGGAAATAGAGGTGAGCACGAATTTGAATACATAATGTAATCGTATACTTTGTATGATGTAATTGTTCTCGATGACCTCGTATGGTTAGCCTGTAAAGGCATTCTTAATATGGCTTGAATAGATCATATATAAGCGGGAATTTAAGCAATTGTACAGTTGTACCATAAACATTAGTCTTTTTACCGTATTGGTTGTAAGCTGTAACTTGCTAATAGCAAGGATGCATGGTCACGTAAATACATAATAACATTATAAATTGTCATGTGCATTTGTTTGATATTTAGAGATGTGTTTATCTTAACAGTGCAAAATCTTGATATTGTGATAACCAAATGAGTAAGCCCCGGTTTGTCTTCTCAATAAACGAAATATGCAAATTAAGGGGCAATCTTGTAATATTTTACGTAAACCTACTAAAGATGTTAGTCGTTTTACCTGTGAGCAGTGTTGCATTGAGTGATTTATTTACAAGATTACCACTTGATTTGCATTTCAAGTTTATAACTTGTATTTCTTTCTAACTAAATCCATCTAGTCACAAGAATGTAACATAAATATACCACCTTAGTTAATTTCAAGAAACTAAGATTCTAAGAATAACAAAACATGAAGACAAAGATAATAGACTTTTGTTTTTAAAAAAAGAATGCCTTGATATGAATGGTAAATGGTAGATCCAACATCTCTTTCATTCACTAAAATCGCCTAGGCAACATCATGTGAGCCTTGAATCATATTGATTAAAATTGTTGGCTAATTTTTTTTTTTTTTTTTTTTTTTTTTTTTTTTTTTTTTTTTTTTTGAGGGAATTGTTGGCTAATTTAGAGCAACCAAAAACCAAAATTGCTATTTTTAAGGCGGCTCTTTCTTATTTCCCCAACCACATACATCAAAATTATATCCATATATTATATCTTTAAATAACATGCACGTTGCTTCTTTATCTTTCATGTAACTTGAATGCTCAAATTGAAAGAAGATGCCAAATATTTATGGGATATATTAGGAATCAGACATTACTCGACGTCCATATCCGTTGTTTTTTTGAAGTTAACAAATTGGCCAATTTTTTTTTTATTATTATTATTTTTTTTAATAGAATCTTTGTCAAATCGGCCAATTAGCTTGTTTGTATTTTGGCGTTAGTGGTGCATTTTGTATATTCATTACCTACCAATATCTATGAATTTAATTAATTATTTACCATTAACTAATCACTATAATTCCCTAGACATCTATCACCGACGCACAAGAGATTTTCTAAGTTTTAATGGAGGATGACTTCATATAATTACTACATGATGAGTCTCAATACAATGTGGTCACTTATTGTGACAAATAATTTAATAATGTGGAATTATCTAGTCTAAATCAAATATCAATTTCGAAACGACTAAAACATTGTACCTAAGAAAATAAATAATAATTAATCCAGCAACGTCAATCAAGGATATTTAAAGTTCATACGCATCGTAATTAGTGCCCTGACTCTAAATCGCTGATCTACTCGGCAAAAAAACACATTTGATGTAATCTAGTTTAAACAATATCCTCAACCAACATCGCTATTTATCAACAAACGAAGTAGTGGTTGATGCTTTAAAAAAAACACCCATTTATTTAATTAAGAGTTTGTTTTCTTCGGCTTAATTTTAGTTTAGTTCAGCTCAGCTCTAATCAGTTCAGTTCTTAATTTCCTTCTTTCATAAACAATTCATTTCAGCTCTATTCAGTTCAGTTCAGTTCAACTCCAGTTCAGCTCCAATCAGTTCAGTTCATTTCAACTCAGTTCAGTAAATCAAAACATGCCCTAAGTGCATTATCAATTAAGCCCAATAGCCCATCAAAAAAAAAATACAAGAACTAGAAATTGAAGTAGATGCCCCAAATAAAAAGAGTATGTTGGTATGTACTTAAAATTAAATAGGACTACCTGAGTATATAAATCAATACGAGTACTAAACTTCAACCATTTGTTTAATTTTTTAATTAAATTAGTTACTCTAATATGATATCAGAGTTACTATGACACAAAGATAGTTGACGCAAAGGCATCCTCCATCGTACGGAAAGTATTTATGATAGTATCTGTTAAAATGGGGTAAGGACATAAATTGAGCGAGTGAACATGGATAGCTGGGTTCATAGGAAGACAGTCCATAATAAATTAGTACGAGTACGTCCGTGCTGAGGCTGTACTGCAATTGATTGTGTTTGTGTTCATTTTCAGGGCCACGCTGCACTGCAGTCCACCGATCTGTGCTCGATTAGCGTCTTGGCCCCGCACCTTTGCCGCTTGCCTTGGCCCCTCTCTTTCCCACCTTCTTTTTGGGCCTACTCTTTTTATTTCATACTGTGTCCACTCTCAATTCTATTGGCTTTATTTTATTCTTGTGTTTTACGAGGAAGTCCTAATTAATTTCTAGGATAAATAAAATTTGTTTATCACATGTCATTTTGGTAAATAAATCAATAATTTTATCCAGTATTTATCACTGTAGGACCCACTTTTATTAAAAAAATTGTTGATTTATTTATAAAATTGTCATGTGATAAACAAATTTTATATATCTCAGAGATTAACTTGTATTTACCCGTGTTTTACCGCCTTTGTTATTTAAAAATCTTCTCACAATTGGATCAAGTAGTAAGCAATTTGATGTCGGTTAAGCAGGTCTCGAATTCGAGTCTTAGCTCACTATATGCAAAAATTATTGTCAGGAGAATCAACCACCACAAGGCATAAGCCAAACGTGCGATCAGAATTAGATTCGGATGCAGTTGGTGTTAAGCTCCAATGAATTGGGTAGGCATCCAAAAAGAATGCGGTCAAAGTTTGGTTTTTGTTAGTTATACAAGATTATCAGTATGTGTATGAAAACATAGATTTCCAGGTGAAATTATATAAGATCCGTTCAATGTAAATTTACATAATATATCAATTTTTAGAAGAGCATTTTTGAGATGCAAATTAAAATATTTTTATAAGGAATGACGAAAGAATTATTATTTAATTTTTTAGTAGGGAGTAATATGTTTGATAATATGCAAGTACATGAGTTTTAGGCTCTCTCTCAGCATGTGATTGTGTTGGAAAACCCAAAGCTGGCATGTTCTACTATGGAAGTATGGAGTACAAAGTAATACTTCGTACAAGTATTGAGTATAAAAGATCAAAATATTTAAATAAAAGATTATTAAATCCCAAATCACTATACCCTAGCCTCTATTGTTGAATTTTAAAGGAGCTTTTATCGGTTTTTACCAGTTGGAAAGCCTTAATCATTATTTTTGTGTGCTTTTTCTCTTTTTCTAGGTTTATAATAACTCTTCTTTTTCTTAGAGGGATATTTATCCCTCGAAAGACAGGGTTTTTCTTCTTATTTAGGAGGATTTGACTCCTTCGAAAGATCGGATTTTTCTAATCTCTTTCGGTGGAGGATTTGCTTTTTTATTTCATGGATTGCTATACATTTATTTCATGGGTAAACTTTGTTTGAGATCGAAAAAGAGATTAATATTTCGATTACAATCTAATGAATCAGACGGAAATTTTCTGCACGGCTACTACAGATCGATAGACCTCTCGACGAAAAGGCGGTAAATTATAGCGATATAAAAGAGGGTATGAAGAATGTACTATTTGCAACAACAATCGTATCTTTGCTTACAGAAATTTGATTCAATTATTATGTTTTTGATAGATCAAATCTATTTGTAGATGTCGTTTTACTTTTATTTATGAATCAAGTTTATTTCAAAAAAAAAAAAAAATAATAATAAAAAAAAATTACTTGGTAAGTGGTTTTTTTTAGAAATTCGTACTCATCATATTAAATGTCTCGTGTTAAAACTTTTAAAACTTAAAAGTTTGAATTTTCACAGTCATCAAATTGATTCTTATTATATCTTTTTTTTCTTTTTTTTTTTCTTTTTTTTTTTTTTTTGAATAGGATTCTGATTATATTTTGATGATCCTTGAGTAGGTAGCAATGAAAAGAATGTACCTGGTATAATATGAAATTAGATCTCACATATATCACATGTGATCAATTACGTACAAATGAAGTTTCATTTCAAAATCAATTATCATTTTTGTACATGCATTCTTATTATTAACACGTCGAATTGTATCAACAAATACTGAATTTTGACAGCTATAATTGATATTTAAGATATTCATTAGCACCAACTTTTGGTACACACGTACTAGTATTACCAAAAAAAATCTGTATTATACGACTAAATTAAATTTGTAATTGTACATCATTATAAATAATTACCCACCATATCCAAAATCACATCTACAAGATACCTATATAAGAATCATGAGTGAGTCCACATGCTCCATATAATTAACAAAGATTAATGATTAATGGAGATTAATTAACCACTGCGCATGCCAGATAGCATGCACAACTTTTATGACCGTACAACTTTGGTGTTGTATTAGGACAACCAAGATAATCCAAATCTTAGAAGATTAATTATATTTTACAAGATTAATTAAAAGATATTCTTGTGATTATTAGAGGTTGAATTATAAGGAAAGAAGGGTACTCTTTTGTTTTCATACTCTTGGCTCTATTACTATGAACAAATAACAATAGTACTTTATTTAGTTTGTTTTAATTTATTTACGCAAAGTGATTAAAGTCGAGGTACACGTACTTTACAAGTACGGAAGTGTTATTTCTACGTTATTAATTTCCCAACTCTCAATTGTACTCCCAGGACAAAATTAAAGTTGAATTTCCTATGACTATGTTCCCAATCTTACGCTCTCCCAATGTGCATGCATATCAATCAATATTTTGTTCTCAAAAACTTCAACCCCTTTTATAATTAACAATTGGGATATTTCGGGTGAAATAGGGTAAATACTGTGATATAATATGAAACGAAGTACTCCATATGAAAGGAAAAAAAAAAAAAAAAAAATCCTTTTTGGTGCAGCACACGGTGTGACCTGCTGCCAAGTCAGCAAAAATAGCGGACTCAGACGCGCGCATAACGGGGTTGCTGGTTTTGCCAGGGTTACTTGTATTTTTTTTTTCAGGGGTTGCTTGTATGGATTACTTATTCAAGGGTTACTTGTATTTTTCAGGGATTACTTGTATTTTTTTTTTCAGGGGTTACTTGTATGGATTACTTATTCAGGGGTTACTTGTATGGGTTATCAGGGGTTACCTATATGAGTTACTTGTTCAAGGGTTACTTGTATGAGTTGCTTATTCAGGGGTTACTTGTATGAGTTATTTATTCAAGGGTTACTTGTATGAGTTACTTATTCAAGGGTTGCTTGTAAGCCCCATACCGAACCAGTAACACCCTACAAGTAACCCCTATCCAAAACCAGTAATACCCTATAAGTAACCCTGACCAAACCATTAACACCCTACAAATAACCCTGACCAAACCAGTAACACCCTACCAGTAACCCTTGACTAAACCAGTTGCACCCTACAAATACTCTACAATCTACTCATATTATTATTGTTGTTTCTATTGCTGAATTTTTTACGAAGAATGTCGAAGATTCCACGAAGAAAACGAGCTCACATTTCTCCGGTTCTCATCGATTTCACTACTTCAAATGTTGTTGATAATCTTAAGGTTAATTAATCACAATTCTTCACAGCAATTTGACACCCAATTTCTACAATTTAGGGCTTTAATTGCAGCAATTTGGCAAAGAAGAGAGAGAAAATGGGTGGAGTAGAGATATGGTTGTTGGTGATGTGTGGTCTGACTTGGAGATGAAGTTAAGAAAAGAGGAGAGAGAAAATGGGTGGAGTAGAGATATAGTTGTTGGTGATATGTGGTTTGACTTGGAGAATAAGTTAAGAAAAGAGAAGAGAGAAGACTTGTGGTATTTTTAATAATAATAATAATAATAATAATAATAATAATAATAATAATAATTTTTCTCTCGGCTTGGGGCGATTAGGGTTGGGTAGGTTTAGGATTTTCCGATCTTCCACGTCTTTTTTCCGGCATGATCACCGGCGAGGTGTCAGGGTTTGTGCTCGTCATTTTCTAGGCGTTTAGCAAGCATTTTCCGGCCAAGTTTCAGTGAGTTTCGTTGGTTGTTTCTGGGCGGCTTTTGGGTGCGATTCTAAGGTGGTTTTCAAGGGGGCTTTCCGGCAGAATTAAAGTGGCTTTAAGGTGTTTTCCGCCGACGATTTTTAAGGCAGTATTAGGGGTTGTTTCGGTGCAGTTGGCTGGCGGTTCGGGACAAGTATGGGGCGCGTTGCAGGGCTATTGGCTATGGTTTTCTTCCTTTCTCCTTTTCTTCGTTGGGGGAATTAGAGAAGGATGCTATTGCGTTGCTGAAGCGGGTTCAGGCGTTCGCTAAGACTCAGGATATTGGTGCTCGTGCAGCTGCTCACATCTTCAGCAGGATCGGGTTCGCTATAGCTAGAGGGGTGGGGGCCCAGATTGTATCTCGGCTCCCTACCAATTTCTTGTAAATTGATTGACTCTGTACGTTTTGTTTTTTATAATAATAATAATAATAATAATAATAATAATAATAATAATAATAATAATAAAAAAAAAAAAAAAAAAAAAAATTGTGGTTGGCCACACCCACATACAAAAATTTGTGAAAAAAAAGTACTCCATAAGTTTCTTTTCAATAATTACATTTTGGTTAAGCGTCTACTATTGATAATAATCTTACATATTTACCTTTATATATGCTCCCTCCATTTTAAAATAATTGACACACTTGATTTTTATCATCAATTATTAAATTGGTCAAAGGTTACTTATTCTGGAGTTATTCAATTAGTTAGCGTGTTTTTTATATGAAAGTAACCCACGATCGACCGAATAATCCTTGATCAAGTAACCTATAACCGACCGAGTAATCCCTAATTAACTAACCAACTAAGCATGACCGACTGAGTAATCCCTAAATAAATAACCTTATAACCTCAATCACATAATGTGCCCAACGATATATAAAAATTATTTTAATCCAAGGTATGCGTACTTCCCATAAAAAATACTCCATAGTCCATATATACATAGTGGTAAACTGGTAAATAATCGTGAGCCTTTGAACGAGGGGTTGACGAGAGAATGACGGGTAAGAGCGTGACAGCACGCGTTGAAATGGTGAATTGGGGTTGACAAGTGGTCAAAAGCACTGTGACTTTACAGCCCTCTTTAAGAATTTTTTTTGCTTTTCTCTAACTTTCAGTATAAAAACAGATTATTTAAAAAAAAAAAAAGGAGCCCAAGACCGTATACGGAAATACCATACGGCTCTGTCCGACAACTTCACGGATACCTCTTTTGTTGTTGCCTTCATTTCATGGCCCCACTTTTTTTACCCTCCATCTATTTTTTATTTTATTTTATTTTTGTCGTAAGAATTATGATATCTCCTAATTACCCATTTACCCCTTATATTGGCATTGCACGATTTCTACCAATTTGTCAAAAAAAATAAAATAAAATGACAAATGCAATACGAGTAATATCGAGAATCGAGATAGTTGCAATAGTTTGAAACTCCTAAAATCAAAAGAACGGGAGATTACAATGTTTTAAAGGCCTTCAACTAATTCAATAAATTGGTAAATAAATGCATAATTAACTGAAGTATTTGTCTTCTTTAGGGGTGATAATGAGACTGAGCTATTCGTGAACTGTTCGAGCTCGGCTCGGTCAAAGCTCGGTTCGACGAGGCTCGACTCGAGTTCGAGCTCGGCTCGAAACCTTAACGAGCCGAGCCGAGCAAGTCAAAGCTTGGCTCGAAAAGCTCGTGAACAAGCTCGACTAAAATATATATATTACAAAAAATACAATTTTAAAAATATTATTTATTTTTTATTAATAAATTTTATACGAAATTAAGAATTGCTTTAACTGTCACATTCATTTAAGTTTTAATATTCAATTTATTTTATACATATATGTATATCTTTTAGATTGTTAGTGTGCTACTGTCAAAAAAAAGATTGTTAGTGGGGTACAGCTCAATAACTTTTTTAACCCTAACTAAAGCTCCATTGCTCCACATCTAACTCACGCACAGCAGTCATCCCATTCCTGTCCAACACTAAAGCAAGCACGACTTAACCTTCTCCATCGTTCCATGGCTGATGATTAGTGCTCACCGTCTACTCACCATCGATTATTAGTGATAAGTTTCTCACCATCGTTTTCTCACCGTCGATTAGTGCTTATCGTCATCTACTCGCCGTCGATTAGTGCTTATCGTCGTTTCCCCGTCATCGATTAGTGCTCACCGTCTCTTGTTCATCCTCGATTGTTGGTCATCGTTGTCTACTCAACTATGGCAGGAGTAAAGGGTTGAAATCAATCCAAAAGTTGAATTTTTTTTAAAATCCAGATCAGAAATCAAGCTTGAGCATAAATAAACTCAAAATCTTCGAGCTTGAGCCGAGCTTCGAGCTTGGGTTTGGAGTCTCGAGCTCGAGCCGAGCCTAAGTTTTTGAAGCTCGTCGAGCTTCGAGCTCAAGCTCGAGCCCCCATTGTGAGAATCGAGCTCGAGCCGAGCCTACCACAGTTCGGGCTCGGCTCGAAGGTTTAGCACCCCTAGTCTTCTTGTAATGTAAGGTCAAAATTTAAACAAGTTATAGGCTATCCTTAGTTTATTTGTAATATGGATTCTTTATTTATGAAGTACTTTATGCTTCTTTAATTGGCGGTTATTGGAGAGAAGGGAGTAGGTATTACTCCGCACGTAATGTAAATTAAGTGATTGTCAAAATAGTTACTACGTATTTGATAAATGTTTAGCCAGATCTATCCAAATGTACTACGTAGTTGATGAACATGTTTTGTCTTTTTTAACAAGGGTGGAGCCAAGGGAGGGGTGGGGTGGGCCATGGCCTCCCCCTTGGCTTAAGATAAATATTAAATTTTACTTATATTTGTCATAAGTTATAGTGTAAAGGAATTGGTTTTTGCTATGTGATTGTGGACAAGAGGTCAAGAATTCAAACCTAGCAACTAACATTTTTATTTTTATTTTTATAGTAAATGTAATCAACAAACTCAATAGTAGTTGCGATTTGCAAAATTACACATACATAGATATGATCTTGGCCCTCCTCACTTAAAAATTATGGTTCCGCCACTATTTTTTAAGGCTTAGTTTCTCGTTTGCACAAAAAAAATTCTCAATTTAAAAGTGATTTAGTGTTCTAACATGTCACAACGTTGTAACTTCCGTTATTATGTATAAAACACGGTAGTACGTTTAGGGTATGAAAAAACGATCCATCTTTTACACCTACCCTAATTAATCTTCTTTTCAATGGTCCTATGACCGTATGATCCATATTCCATTACTAGATGGCTATGGATTTTAAGTCATGCTACATGTAGATTAGAGTAGCAAAACCCTAAAAACCGAGGAAAATGATACATAAATGAAATATACCTACCTATTCAATATTTACAGGTTAGACACTTAAAAAGTACGAGTATTTCGTAAGATAAGAGAAAATCTCTTACAATCCTACCCTCATAATCTCAGGGCTTATTCTGATTTACTGAAATGAATTGAACTAAATTAATTGGAGATGAACTGAACATTTTATAAGAAAAGAAAATTAGGAAGTCAACTAAAATTAAGCCGAAGAAAACAGATTTACTGGACAAGATTCAAATGTCAAACAAATCGAGGTAAGAAACATACGTTAACAAGATCTCTTGGACAGTAGAAAAGGGTTAAAAAAAAAAAAAAAAAAAAAAAAGTCGGAATGAAAAGGAGGAAGAGAAGGGCAGTTTGTCCCCTCATGCCAGGATCTTCGCACGTTATCATTCCCAGTCATCTCCCTCAGTCCCTCTCTTAACTCCACCTTCCATTTTCATTTTTAATACTCTCTCACTTCATACCGCCATTACTTCCTCCTCTTTCTTCTTTTCTCTCTCCTCAAAACCCTAACTTTAAACCTCTTTCTCTTTTCTTCCTCCATTCCCAATTACTATAATTACCTTGCTTACGACGTCGTTTTTACCATTACAATAACCCCTTTCTTTTTTCTCTCTTTTTGTAAAGTAAAAAATTTCTTTTTTTGGAAACTTTTTATCCCTCTTTTTTGGAGGAGATTATATCAGATATTCCACCATAATCCTCACTTTCTCAAAAATACTTTGAAATGTAGGATCTCATTTTTCCCAAACAAATTTTGTTTTTTATTTTTTTTGGTTTGGGTCTTTGGGATTGGGATTCTACTATTATTGATTGATTATTCAAAATTCATGCTCAATGAAGAATATGAGGTGGTTGAAACAAATGTCGTCAAGGGGTAACGATAAAGAGAACGGAAACGGGTACGGACAAGGATACGGATACGGAAACGAAACCCCGTCGTCAACAGACGGGAAAAGGAAGAAGAACAAGCTGAAAAGGAAGATATCATTTGGGGAATACAGAAGAGCAGTATCATGGTCAAAGTATTTGGTATCATCAGGAGCAGAAATAAAAGGAGGGGGTGAAGAAAAATGGAGTGCAGACATGTCACAATTATATATAGGAAATAAATTTGCATCTGGAAGACATAGTAGGATTTATAGAGGTATTTATAAACAAAAAGATGTTGCTATTAAACTTATTAGTCAACCTGAAGAAGACCCTGATTTGGCTACTAAGATTGAACAAGAATTTGCTTCTGAAGTTTCTCTTTTGTTTGGCTTGAATCATCCTAATATTATCACTGTAAGTTTCTTTGCTTTTTATTCTTTTTCCTTTTTGTTTTAGAAAATATACTACAGAGTACTCCGTTAATGATTAGATATTTTTTTTCTCTATTTTATGTCAAATTATTGCAAATAATAAACGGAGGTAGTATTTATTTATATGATGATTTTTTGGTGTTGTTAGTCTTGTTAGTATGGAGTTGTTTTTATGTATGGATGTTGATTACGGGCCGGGTTAATTTAATTGGTTAAAGTTTTCGATTATGTGAAATGAATTATATGGTGTGGTATTTGAGAATTTGGATTGAATCTTGTCTACATTACGACGGTTTATTTGTTTTGGGGTTGACGAGATAATAAGTGAAAATGATGATAGAGTATTTATTTTCTCGGACGTAAAATGATTGTTTATTTTAAAAAAGGTGATGATCAGACATAAAGCGAGATAAAGGATCTGGATTGAGTACGATTGGGAGTACCTTGTTTATTTTGTGACAACTTGCTTTCCATTATTTGGGGTTTTTTATTTTCCTTTTTTTTGCTTTTTTGGGCAATAATTTTAGTATGTGGTTAAATGGTGTGGAATAATATTGTTAGGATTGGATTTTAGTTATCACGTTATTAGTTCATATCACACTATCTCTATGACGCTTATATCTAGTTGGACAAAGTACAAGTATTCCATATAATAGGTACATTCATGTGTGTGTGAAAGAAATCGTTATATTGTTGGTAAAGTAGGTTGTACTCAAGGTTCAGGTCTGTAATAGTGAAATACTCGTATATAGGAATCTGTAGCCATTTATTATCCTTATAACCAGCAACGGATCTAGGAATTTTAGAATGTGAATGCAGATTAACATCAAGTTAAGACAATTTTTCTGCTTAAACATTTTAAGTTGACATTCTATTATTGATTTTAGGATACCAAATGTAAAGGAATCACAAGACTTAGTACTATAGTGCGTGCGTGTTGAGGAAATTTTGGATGGAACTATCAATTTCACATGCTTCCTAGTACCTTTTCTTGTTCCAGAGTACTATGTGCAAGAGTGCAAAAGTGGAATGGAACTTGATATCTCTCTTGAGTCTTGACTGATTGCGAAACATGGTTGCTTTTGGGAAGGATTCATCGTACCAGTTAGCCCACAATCCCACAATTAACATAGATATTGCTGTGTATATTCATCTCTTGTTCTTTTAGATTCTAATTCTGCATAAGCATAGCAAAGAAATTTGTCACTGACCCCATTTAGTTGGTAAAGGCTTTCATGGTTTGGGTATAAGTGGCTTAGTAACTAGAATTTGAAGTTGAAAAGTCGCTATTATGAAGATTTTGGTTGATTTTGTGGTTGTGGGAGTAGTAGTATAGTGTTAAGGTGAGTAAATTTGGATCTTTCTACGCACAAACTTAGCATTCTATGATTAGGGAGTAGGGACAATAATCATTTTCTTTAGTCATCCTGTTGAAAAGTGAATTATGGATGGAAAATTTAGATTCTAAGCAGTGATTTCTATTTGTCTTGCTCTTGCAATGCCAAAGGGACGCGCATAATGGGGGATCCTGTTTTCAAATGAATCAAATGTAGACCCAAAAATAGTTTGTTTCAGGAAAATTATTCAATTAATAAATTTGAGTATGCAAGATTCTAATACTTTTATGTACGTTCATACATGTCGACTTTTTCTCCCTTCTAATTATAATCTTGAGGTTCCCTACCAGTGATGGATGGTGCATGGTTGCTGCCCTTGCTGATTCCTCTAGAATCAGGGACAAGAAAATGTATAAGATGCATTCACTAGTAATTCGCAGTTGTGTCCTTATGATTCTTCCTTTATCAGTGTAGCTTCAGTTTTAAGTGAATAATTGCCACACACTTGTACAATTGAGTTTTAATGCACTGGTACCACTTTGCTTGGTTGCTAAATGAGGTGGATGCTTCTCTTTGTCTATCTGATGCAATTGTAACGTGCTCTATTTCTCTCTTCTTTTATTAGGCATTTATGAGTTTTGCTTATTGGCCTGTTTGTGAACCAACCTTTAAAAAAAAAACAAAACAAATAATATTCTGTTATTTTTTTGCTACAAGCAAGGTTGAACTTTGAACCCTCAGTTGATGAATTAATTTGTACACACTAGGTTAAGTTGCTCTTAAGCTTCTTTCGTCAAATTGATCAATGTTTTATCTTTCTGACTTTCACATTTACTGTTTTTGATTTGAATCATGGTTCTGTTTCTGCTTTTGCTAACATTCTAAAAAGATTTTTACCCGATGAATTGTATTTAAGACTATATTCAGGAATATATACATACTAGGTATTAGGCAATGAAATGCTTAATTACTCATTTGGTCCATTAAATGCAAAGTATTCACTATCTAAAGTGTATGGGATTTTATTGTTGTTTTGCATGAAGAAAATTGCTGAACAAATAATAGGAAACATTCCAAAACAGCAAGAACAAATACATCTGAGGAAGTCAGCTATCAGAACTGTTATTTTAAATTTGTAAGGCCAAATTTTAGGAGGGAAAGCATGTTCTCATCTATTTTAGATGCTATTCTACATCAGAAATCAGAATAATTTGTGCAAATATGCAAGATTTTGATCAATGTTTTAAAATTCTGCTTCCTGCAGTTTTTCGCTGCATGTAAGAAACCTCCTGTATTTTGTATCATTACGGAGTATATGGCTGGGGGATCACTGCGAAAATATCTTCATCAGCAGCAGCCATATTCTGTCCCTCTTGATCTAGTTCTGAAGTTGGCTCTTGACATTGCTCGGGGAATGCAATTTCTTCATTCTCAGGGAATACTTCACCGTGATTTAAAATCAGAAAATCTTCTTCTCGGAAATGATATGTGTGTGAAAGTAGCTGATTTTGGCATCTCTTGCTTAGAAACTCAAACTGGCAGTGCAAAAGGATTCACTGGTACCTATCGCTGGATGGCTCCGGAGATGATAAGAGAAAAGCACCATACAAAGAAAGTTGATGTTTACAGTTTTGGCATCGTCTTGTGGGAGATCTTGACCGCATTGACGCCCTTTGATGATATGACTCCAGAACAAGCTGCTTTTGCTGTTTGCCAGAAGGTATTTACTACATTGATCAACTATAAAACTTCAATGTTTCACTCTTTCTTGTGATTATCCAACTGTTTTTCTGATCTGAATATGTGTCACTTGAAGCCTTGAACTGTTTTGAGAGTTGTAAAGAAATTGACTTAGATAACTGACTAAAATCTACTATGAAAATTTGGGTTTTGGAACACTGTATTATGATCCATCCATAACTTAAACCAACCCTAACCCTCGATATTACCGGTTTTGGATATAACGTTATGACCTGAATCTAAATGACTTGGCAGAAAGCCGACCTGAGGCCCCGTTCAACAGGTCTAGCTGGTCTGTGAGTTGGGTAATGTCTTTCTTTAAGAGTCTAAAATCTATGTTGCTGAAGTTGTGACCTGAGCTGCCACATGACTGCTGTTCTTGGATGCCTTAATGTTTAATTGTTTTCACCTAGCTCAGAACGCACCTTCCACAGTAATGAAATCTGAGACAGTGATCTTGTGTAATAAATGGGCAGATTTTTGTGGGGTTAGATTACCATTATATTTCACATTGTTGAATAGCTTTGTTCCTTTTCACATAGACATCTATAGTGTGTAATTGGTGGGGTAAAGATTCAGAAAGTAATTTCTTGGCTAAACAACATCAACTATTGGTTTATGGTCCTAAATTATATTTGCAAAATAATCGGTTATTGGTGCATGGTCCCATAAGGACATCGTCGAGTGAAGGATAGGAGGGGCCTTTTATTAATCATGCAAGAATTAATAATTCACATAATGGCTCTGTCCTAGGTGCAACTCTCAGTCATTAACTCGGATTCGCATAGTCATGCCAGGCAACCCACCTTTCTGGCTGTTTTACAAATATTTTGTATCTAATGAAGTTCCAAGTGTCTATATCCATGTCGGGATGTCAAATTTGGTCTTAGCTGAGAAATAGGAGGATGCTTTTTCCCTACGCAAGGGAGTATACATCTTGTTATTTGGATTATCTTTTCTTAGGAAAAGCTCGTTAAGTAATACTAATCACCAATAAATTCCATGGAAAAAGTAAGAAACCATTTTGTTTTTGAAATATGATACTTTAAGACCTCTATAAACCATATTGGCTGTAAGACAAGTAAAAACAAGTGATATACGAAGTAAGTATATTTTACCAAGGGCCGAACCTGCAGCTTCCACCTTGACAGGATGGTGCTCTGACTGACCGATTGAACAACACTCATATTAAATTAACATGTTAGATTTCGAATGCTGTGTGTTAAATCTGTGCGTTGTCACTGAAGATAGCATGTTAGAATTCAACATCAAATATTTTCATTTGGCGCTAGAAATCTAGGTTCATTAAAGGCAGTAGGGTAAGACATATGCTTTTGGCAGAAATCTGCTTTTGTTATTTGTATGTGAGCAAATGCTGTCGATTTTTGTTTCTGCATGAATGCTAAATTAAAGAGAAACTTGTCCAAGCTTCACATGTGTTTACAATTATTGAAGGATTCTTCCATCTCTGAGTTTCAGCCATTCCTTTAGTGGGACCCTATTTGTTGTGCCATTTGTGGGATATACTTGATCCGCGTTATCATTTTTGTTCTCTTAGTTTATATAAGTAGCCATTTAATACTAATATAGAATTGAACATCAATTTGTAACCTTTGATCTTGTCCATTGAAAGTCTGTAACTGTGCTGTTACGCTTCATGAATGCAATTTAATGAAGATTTTTCTGCATTCCTGTGTATAGGTTGATGAACTTATTGGTGTGGATTTATGCCTTTAAGGTTTGAACAACTGTTTTGACTTTGCTAAGAGGGCCAAATATTGTGTCCTATATGCTCTTTTGAGCATGTAAACCTAGAACCCTACATGATAAGACCGTGAAACACTTCAAACCCGAAATTTAGACTGACTAATCCGAATTCGTACTGATCAATTTTCTTAATCTTGATGTCTTTTCTTGTTTGAAAAAGTCCGATGTATTACTTTTTGCTTGACGTGATTTACTACAGCTATCAAAATTAGCTCTTCGTGTTTGAAAGAGTGGGAGGTAACTCAAAAAGGGTAACGAGGAATTGGTGATAGGATTGAATTATGAAATGATGAAAGTGGAGGCTAAAATCGACTTCATGTATGAAAGTAATTTTCCCCTGATATATCCTAATTTGTACAAGTAGATTTTTACTGTAGGAAAAGTCATGACTATTTATTTACCTCTGCAACAGACTGCATCATCTTTTGACTGAAAATTTATGTGACATATATACTTGATTAAATCTTGCAGAAAGCAAGGCCTCCAATACCTGCAGAGTGCCCAACAGCATTGAGTCGCCTTATGAAGCGATGCTGGTCGAGCAAACCTTATAAACGGCCACAGTTTGATGAGATTGTCTCGATTTTGGAGAGGTTTTTGGAGTCCTTTAATCGCGATCCTGGATTCTTTTTATCATGTAAACCCAATAATGGGAAATTATTGCGCTGCTTACCTACATGTATTAATTCTCGTAAGCCTGTTTCGTTAAGTGATTAAGGGTATATTCTCTTTTGAAACCGTGAATATAGTTACATATATATATATATATATGAATAGAGTTGTATAATATTAAGGGTATATAGTAGATCATCCCAGATGATTCATGTTGTCAGCTTGTCACTGAACATGTGCTGTACTGTATGCTGTATCTAATTTATCTATTAAGGGCCAAAATGGCTCTGTCCCAAATTTTACCAAATTCACCTTTCAAATTCTACCCCCCTAATAATCCCATCAATAACTTAAGTTTTTATCAAGTTTATCGAGTATTGACTTATATTCGGCTCAACATAGGTTTGGTAGAATTTGTTATATATATCCGGGTGTAATGTACATCCCGGTGTACAGAACAGACTCTTGAGATTTGGTGAAAAATTTGTGTAAAAGTGAAATCAGTAGGGCTGTAGCCTTCTAGTGATCCACGAAATAGTTAGTCCATGAAATATTTAGTTGAGTATTTAAAAGTTACTCTTTAATTTTTTTAATACATTACTTGAATTTTTACACTTGTCGAGACACAATTTTGACCATCAATATTTTAAATAGATAAAAATTATAACAAAATTATAATATGAAAGTAGATATATTACATGACTATGTTTATAAACTATATAGTAGTAAAAAATTAAGTCAAAAGTAACATATAAATAGTGCAAGATCTCAATTCTCAAGTGATGTATTTTTTTTTTTAAAAAAAAATGAGAAGAAGAGGGAGTACATACTAATTAGGTTTTAAAAAAAGGTTCTAAGTTGAGAATAAAGGTAAACAAATGTCATAATATATGGAGTATTTTGTGTAGAAAATTAAATTAAGCTATACACGATATCGTTTGACTTTGTCCGATCAAATGTCAACTAATCTCTATTTGATGTTCCACTTAGCACCTGTTCACATTTATTGAACTAAGCTGAAATGAACTAAACTGATTGGAGGTGAACTGAATTGAACTAAACTAAACTGAACTGAAGTGAGCTGAAATGAATATTTTATGAGAGAAGGAAATTAGGAGCTAAACTGAACTCAACTGAATTGGTTGGAGTTGAACTGAAATAGACTGAACTGATTGGAGCTGAATTGAAATTAAGGTGAAGTGAACATGTCCTTAGTCACGTTCTCTAACTAATGAATTATTCTAACGATGGGTGAGCCTATTATATTTTTATTTTATTTTTTGATGCTAAAGTGTTTTTTTTTTGTTTTTTTTTTTTTTTTGGGTATGAATCATACTTTTATATATTATATAACTAATATATAAAGATAAATTTTGGCTAGGGCACGAGACAGTGACATTTGGCGTTCTAACTTTTCGCCAAGTGTCATGCTACGTTGAATAAGTTTAGAATTCTATTTTCAATCAAATTTGAAAAAAAATTTAGGATAAAATTGTTAGTTTAGAGTTTTATTTTCGATAAAATACAAATATTTCAGATGTAAATATTGAATTATAATTTTATTAAAAAAAATTAAATTATAATTCTCAATATTATCATATAAATTTATATTTTATATCATAATATTTTTTGGAGCGAAAGAAGTAGTTCAAAAATATAACATCCATTTATATATATATATATATATATATATATATATATATATATATATATATATATATATATATATATATATATATATATATATATATATATATATATATATATATATATATATATATATATATATATATATATATATATATATATATAATATACTAATTGGTTAAAATAATATACTTTACAATCTAATGTAATTTTATAACTATATAGACCTGTCAATCAGGGTCTAGGCATGAGTCATCTCGGATCGGGTCACTTCAGGTTACGGGCCAAGAAATGTTCAAGCCTTTCAAAAGTTTTGGGTTCAGGTAAACTCAACAGGCTTTGAACATTTTTTTTATTTAATTTATTTTTAGCTAATTTCTAAATTTTTTTAACTAATTTTGTATCAATGATATATTTTAAAATTTGATATATATATTAAAAATTTATTTTAATATTTAATAAACAATCAAGGCATTGCACGGGGCACAAAACTAATATATATATATATATATATATATATATATATATATATATATATATATATATATATATATATATATATATATATATATATATATATATATATATATATATATATATATATATATATATATATTATTTGAAAGAATCATTTGATACAAGCATTTGATTTCGATGGGGGGGGGGAGCATTTGATTATATTTTCACTTTTTAGCCATTTACTATTAGATGACGGGTTTTAAGAGACCAAATTTAAGATATATATAGTTATTATATAGCCAATAACACATCATACGACGGTTTGGCCGAGTGGTCTAAGGCGCCAGACTTAGGCTCTGGTCCGAAAGGGCGTGGGTTCAAATCCCACAGCCGTCATTTTTTTAAAAACATTTTTATCTTAATCATATATTGGGCCTGTCAAAAGGACTTGTATGTTGGCCCAAAATTTTAACCTAACTTTCATCTTCATAGCCCAAATTTTCTCAATTAGACCAAACAATTATCAGCCTTTATTGTGCAATATTGAGGAACTAGTGTTTAGTTCTCAATTTTCATGTACTGAGTACATATTTTAATGAGGTTGAGGTGATGAATGGACGATTAGTGGCATCACTCCCGATCTCATATTCCAATGACATAAAAATCAAATTTTAGGCCTGATAGGAGCCATAGGTTTGATTTGTTGCGTTGAAGTATTTTTTTTTACTATAAAGTTATCTGTAACTTCAATTTTTTAGATAGATATTAATTGCCTTGTAAATGTGACACATACAAAGTACATTGTCAACTTGGTTTTTGGATAAATTAACATAAATTAAGAATCATGTACTCATAACAAAACTAGTTCACAAAAAAAATGAAGAATGTAATTATAAATGTATTATAACATAAAGTTACATAAAACTTTATAAAGTACTTGAAACTTGAAAGAACAATGATGATGACTCCTTGATTAGTAACAAATTATATAGGACTATTACTACCTAATACAACTATACAAAGCTAAGTATTACATCTTCTATGATATAGAGCTTTAGAAACTTAGATTTGACCAAATGATTAACCAGAATTTTGGAGTCCTAATTTCTTAATTAGTCAAGCAAATGATGAATTGACTGCCTACTTTAAATCCTTATGACAACGAATATAGAGTTTGGTATTGATTAGATTTTTGTCTGCTTAACCCACGACAAATTAAGGAATCATTACGCTAATTTACAATCTCTTGAGTAGTTGACATCTTTCTACGTGTGCCGTATCTTCATTTTGTAGCTTCGAATACATTATTGTTGTTCATGTAATTTTCCCTCAGCCTCATTAATGTATATTTGTCGGTAGTCACCTCTAACAGGCAGATTCATTCAAGATTTTGAAAACAGAGTATCGATATTAATTTAAGGTCATAAAACGTCATCAATAGATGGTTAAAATCATGGTTCTAAGACACTATGTTTCATTTATCAATTCCATATTTACTCTGGTCTACATTTAAATTTATCAAATAATCACGTTACTAGTTTAACTTACATCATTATAAGTAAGACGAAGATCTAAGTGAAGTTGTTCGATCTATACTTGTATAGTTGCCTATTTCAAGTTACAAGTACTGTTTAGCTCCTTTAATTTGCTTGTAATTCACCCTAACCGACATATAGATTTGATAAATTGACCACCTTTCTACAAATTCAATAACTCATAACCGTATTATCATTAATGTCCGGTCTAGATGTCATAAAGGATGTTTTTTTTTTTTTTTCTTTTCTTTTCTTTATTGCCATAAGAATATAAGATGATAATGTCTTCAAAGCTGAATGTTGTATATGCATTTATACACTGAACTTCCTAGAAGAGTATCACACATGTTATTAATTTATTATGACATTAATGTTATAGTCTTGAAATCACGATATCAAATGTAGTATAAATAATTTTTTTTCCTATTATTTTAATTGAATGCGTGGATGACATAAACTAAAACCATTAAAGAGAGAGTGACAATTGACACACTAACATTGTGACAGCACCTAATTAAACTTAGGAACAATCGAATAATTGACACCTCAAAAATAATCGCCGTAACTATGCTAGGTAGGTGTCCGTGATGGATAAATTATAAGAAGTTGGTGTAACATAGTAATCGATCATCATCAAAAGTAAATAGGATCCCTAAAACTCCCATATGTACTGTTAATGAGTAAGTTTGTACATATACTAGCTGGCTTACATATGTTAATTGTCATTCGAAGGTACAAATCCTACCTTTTTTATACAAAAATATATATCATTACTTGTTCATATATATATGTATAATTGAGCTCAATTCAATTAGCATTATTAAGTAATTAAGATGTTATAGAATAAAATAATCAAAGGTAGTTGAATAATGACAGCTTAAGCTACGGTGCAAAAGGACAGTCCACCTTAAGCAATATCTCTAATCCACTTGAATTAAATATTAAATCCAATTTTATACCCAACAAAAGATTTTATATTAATTATTTCCAGGTAATTGACAGTACATGTATACTGTTATTACTGTATATAATAGTCGGTACAAGACTACAAGTATATACGGAGTACAAGTAGAATAATACTGCTGTAAAAAATAAATAAATGAAAGGACTATAATAAAGTCAATAATAATTAAGCATATTAATTAATTAATTAAGTGGTCCAATGTGTACTGTCCCATGCATACTTAATTAATACAGAGTACAACCATTAATAGTGTGAGACCTATAAAATTAATCCTCACAATATAATTTTAATTTTGCTCCCATCATAATAATTTTCTATTTCGTACAAATTAAACTAGGGTATTGTTTATCATACTATCGCAACTTGGCTTCTGCACGAGTGCATATAATAATTTTGACTTAGTTCTCATGGCTTATGCTGCTGCATTAATGGCATTGATACTAATCTTAAACTCACAACAAACAAAGGTTTAAACTTTTAAAATAAAGGATTAGCAATTATAGATGAAGGTTTAATTTTTTTATTTTTTTATTATTATACAGAATTGATAAATTTAATTAACCCAATTTTCCTTCTTATTAATCATGAACACAATATAAATAGTACATCAATTACTTACGTACCCTAACTTACTAAGAGTCTATTCACTTCAGCTTAATTTCAGTTCAGTTCAGCTCTTAATTTCCTTTTCTCATAAAATATTCATTTCACCTCTATTCAGTTCAGTTTAGTTCAGTTTAGTTCAATTCAGATCTAATTAGTTCAGTTCAGTTCAGCTCACTTCAGTAAATGTGAACAGACCCTAAGACTAGAAAACTGAAAACTTAACATCAGATAAAATATTTAGAATATCAAAAGATAACCGAATTGAAAGATTATTATGCAGGATAACAAACTGATGTATAGGTCCAATAACTTGTAATAAATTTTATACTAAAAAACTTATAAAACTATATCTTCTCTTGAACGATTACTAAATTGGTAAGAAATAACTACATACAAATTGAAGTAGCTATCAATGGACCATTTATTTAATTTGTCGGTGACAAGATGTTCAACATTTGTTATCCAATCTACTGCTCTATTTGCTTCTCTGTAAACATGTCGGAGTTTCCAATGGGGGAATTTGCGAAGTAGGATCTTGATATCTTATATAATGTGATCAATTTGTCATGGGGTCGATCAAATACCGTTTACTGTGTTGACAACTAGAAGGTTGTCCCCTTCAATGTGAAGATTTTGTATTCCTTGTTGGAGGGCGAGGATGATTCCCTTGCGGAGGCCAAAAGTTTCAGCTAGGGAGACGTTGGTGGTTCCCAAGCTGAAATCTTGTACTGCAATGGGTGTACCTTCACTGTCTCTGATGATGACTCCAGCTGCTGCAGACGGTCAATTGATGCCCATGCAAATTCTTAAGCATCACGAGCTAATTAAATAAATTATACATGTAGGAAACCGTATAAATTGATCTCTTTAAAATAGAGCGTAACGCACTAATGCATATGCATGCACCAATTTTCAGGATTTTTTTTATATATAATCATGATAATTACGAGTAGCTTGCTTCAATCAGGGTTTAACAGCTGTTTCAACTCTTTTTTATTTACTCTTTATCTACATCTTTATTGGAAAATAAAATTATTTTGTCAATTATAAATTATAGAAGCATCTAATTAACCTTTTGTAGGTCACATGCACTAATTATAATTTTCACTTTAGTATAATTATCACTTTTATTTTTGATGTTATCCTTGGATAATGTAAAGAGTAGGCCTCAAATTACAACAAGAATTTAAGAATATCATTCAGTTTTCAAAGACCAACCTTCAATTTATTTAATATCCTCCGTGATATAAAAGAACTTATAAATTAGCTTAGTATGCATATATCTGCAAATGGCATAAACACTCCATACTAAAGGGTCTTTTCTTTTCTTTATTTTTTTTTTCCTTTTTTTCTTCTTTTTTTTTTAATCCAACATAATATTTAGTAAAGAAAAATTTTCTTCCAACATATTATTTATTCGATATAGCTAGGGGTACTATTGCATACCGAGGGAGTTTGGGAGATACAATTTGCACTTTAGCTAAGCTACTCGAGATCGACCTCTCAAGTCAACTCAATTCTGACTCAAATGTTGTTGGTGAGTCGAGTTGAGCTACAGTTGAATTGAGCTACTCAAACTCAACTCGCATCATATACACCTTTAATTAAGACTAGGTACACACAAAATATGTAAAACCGCAATAATATACCAAAACATGCACTCTGTAATAAATAAAGTCATCAAACAAGCTACAAGCATATTTAGGAGTTAAAGGAGCTAACATACATTACGTGTGATTTGTGCATAGAACAAATTGCTTCATGTGCAAAATTAACGTTTCAACTTTCAATGAATGCATGTATACCATATTCATGACATTACCAAACGTATATAATACAGTCGTGAAAAAAGTATGTTCATTCATAGTGTATGCATTTATTTTCTAGCTAGAATGGCATTTCAAATGTAGTATCATGAAAAACATATTTAACATGTAATTAACTCCAAGAAAAGATTGATCGCAAGAAGTTTGTGAATTTCAAGTAACTCTAATAATGCACCAACATAATTCTCTTAAGCATATACTCTTTAACACTATGGTTACATATAATTTAATTTAGTAGTTGTATATGTTTTCCTTCATATAGATGGAAGTTTCAAATTAGATTGAAATTCAATATGAAGGTTTGAGATTTTTAAGTCTAAGGCTTCAGATTAGATTGAAATTTAACGGGCAAAGAAAGGTCAAAATTTTTACAAGTGTATGATATGATCATGAAAATAAAGGATTGTCAACATTACGAATATGGAATTTTGATGTATAGAAAATTTATAGGGGTTAATCAGGTTGCGTGAGTATTGATGACAATAGAACAGCTAAACTAGTTAAAATTGTTGGAACTTATCTGTCGCAAAATGTATAGAGAGTTTGTCTTACCCAATACTTTAACTTGTATTATAGACAATGGTTATTTTTGTTTGATGGAGAGAATAATGGATAGATATGCATGGCCCCTCGTATTTATCATTTCATAGGTTTGATTTTGGTAGTATGGTAAAACTTATGATCTCTGTGAATTTTGACGCCAATGGCTTAGAATTCAAGATTAAGGATGATGAAAGTGAGCTTTCTTAGAGTGCGACCCTTAGTGTGAACTCAAATAAAGTTATAATATCCATAACACTCAAAATCGATCATATTATTCACCAAAAATAGAAATAAACTGAATTATCTCCTTTAGGTAAACCATTATTATCAAGGGGGTACTAAAGTGAAGCACCAAAAGGGTTGATTAATTATTAACTAATGATGATTATTGATTAGACACATCATACATACGTAGTACTACTTATTTATGTGGTATTATACGCATCATAATGACTCGTTCTTTATATCCATCTTACGCAATCTATTAAACCAGTAAAATACATACACGTACGTATATGAAATGAATTAAAGTAGAATGTGACATTAGATTTAGAGATCTATACAAGAGTAATATTAGATACATACTCCGTATGATATTAGTCATATTACATAAGTTGGACTAATATTATTGCGTTGATACTGCCATTATAGACCACAATTTTCGTACGAGTAGTATAAATAATGGAGATGAAAGTTCAACTTCAAATTTGTTCACCTAACACTGTCTTCAAACACTATCTAGTATCTACTACTTTGCCGGTTGCAAGTTTGCAACTCTTAGCTTGCCACCTCGGTCTTTATGACTATTTACCATTACAGATTGACTGAAAGAGCTTTAGAGTAGTTGGTCAAGTCTTCCCTAGTAATTCTGGGCAATGGAGTACGTGGACTTTTATTTATCACCCTAATTATTTACGCGTCTTCTTCCTAATGTTTCATTTTTCTTACGATATTATTCCTTGTTTGATTTATTATACTCCAATTATTATTAAATTTTCATCTACAATAATATTATACTCTGTAATTACAAAATAATATTTTTGACCGTAGGTCCATAAATTGTGTTATTTGAAAAATTGAGGATGTATTGCAAAAAAAACACTAATTACATGTTGTAGATCTAAAATCTAATCATGCACCTAGAGTCCTAGGGTGCCAATTGATAAGACTAAACAAAAATCTAAAAAACTAGTTTTGGTAGTATAGAGTAATAAAGAGCTATCTAAGTTTGGTACGAGTATATATTTATATTTTAATAAAGTCTAATAAATTTATATTAGTAAAAATTAAGTGATTTAAGCGATTTGACATTCAAGATATATATTATGAATAAAACCCTCACGTGTACATTAAAGGAAAGGACCTATACCTTAGCTCAACACACACGTTTTTTTCGATTAAGTATTTATAAGCCATATACTTGGAAGTAGGACTGCAAGAGGGAGAGGTAAGGGAATACCCGCTTCCTAATACTCTTATACAATTACTTCATATTTGATATGAGTAAGATTCAAACCCTACTAATGGTTTGTTGTTTTCAGCTTAATTTCAGTTCAGTTTAGTTCAGTTCAGCTCAGCTCCAATTAGTTCAATTCAGTTCAGTTTCTAATTTCCTTCTCTCATAAAACATTCATTTCAGTTCAGTTCAGTAAATCAGAATAGACTCTAATTATACTTGTAATATTTAAGGTACTCCCTTCGTTTTTAAATACTTGCTCCACTTTCCTTTTTTGACCGTTTTTAAATACTTGTTTCATTTCCTTATTTGGAAAAGTTTTACAATATTTAATTAGTTTATCTCATCTAGTGGACCCAACATAAATCATATTTTATTAATTTTATATTTCCTCTCAACTCTGTGCATGGAAAAATGGAGGAAGTAAGATTTTTACCAAGTGAGTGTATGAATATCCAGTTCGCACTCGAAAAATCGGCAATAAGAAGAAAAAAATGCAGAATAAAAACAGCATACGTAGCGGCGGTTGCAAAGACAGGGAGAGATAGATAAGCGATTGATCGACGAGTGAGTGGGGTTAGGGGAGAAGTCCTCTTCTCTCTCCTCTGACATTCCACCTTCTCTTCTCCCTTTTTTCCCATTTTACCCTTCTCCCTTTCATCCTATATCCTCTCCTTCTGTCTTCTTCCGTTATTCTATAAAAACTACAGTTTTTTTTTTCTTCTGTATTTCCCAGTTTCTTCCTCCTCTCTCTGTTTCTCTCTCTTCCCTAGTATATAATTGTCTCCTTTCTCTCACTTTTTCTTTAAACTATTCTTCCCAAAAAAAAAAAACCGCTTTATTTTCCACTCATATTCACGTTCACATTCTCCCCAATGGTCGATTTATAAGGTATGTTATTTGTATATTTGTTTGATTATACTTGATTTTCGACTGTTAGAATATCTTTACAAGAATTTGCGTTTCTGGGTCAATTATAGATCTGGGTATTTTTTTTTCTTCCTTTTTTAGAGGTGATAGTAAGATTTTACTTGTTAGTAACTTAGCATATAAGGTGTTTGTGTTAATGTCTGAACCAATTTTTTTTCTTGGATCCGTTTGTGAATGTGTAGTTACGTTTTTGGCATGAAATTGATTGTTACTGGAAGTAGTTCATGTGTTTTTTGTTGGGTAATTTTTGATTTTTATGGAAATTGCAGATTGAATAACTTTCCAAATTAAGAAAGTTTACAGTTAAAAATTTAAGTTTTGAGGGTGTAAAGATGCCTGGGGTTGTTGTGGAGGGATTAAATGAAGATGGGTTAGAAGTAAATGTGACACCCAGTAAGGAAACTTCTGTTCAGAACATGAGGTCTCCAAAGAGTACATTGAGCCCTCAGAGTCCTAGGAGTGTTGAGGAGGAAGAAGGTCAATTGGAGGGGGGTGTTGACACCTCAATTGAGCAACTTTATGATAATGTGTGTGATATGCAGAGTTCAGATCAGTCGCCTTCGAGGCGTAGTTTTATGACCGAGGATGATAACGAGTCTCGAATTGATTCTGAGTTGAGACACCTTGTGGGTGGAGGAATGAGGGAAGTGGAGATCATGGAAGAGGAAGTAGCGGAGGAGGAAATTCATGGTGAGTCTGATAAGGGAGAGGATGGTTCTGGCGGTGAGTATTCGGGTTTGGTGGAGAAGACTCGATCTTCGAGTGCAAAATCTGCATCTTCAGGGAATTCTAAGAAGGCTTCTATTTTGCAAATAGAGCCTGAGGAATGTACAAAACCTAGTCCAGAGAAGAAAACTGAGAAACAGAACGGCAAAATAGTGAAGAAAAAGGCAACCCCTCCTAAGAAGCAGAGGAATTTTCCACTTGCAGGATCTGATTCTGCCTTGGATAACCCAGATCTTGGACCCTTTTTGCTAAAGCAAGCTAGGGATTTGATCTCTTCAGGGGATAATCTCCACAAGGCTCTTGATTTTGCACTTCGAGCCTCAAAATCATTTGAAATCTGTGCTGATGGTAAACCCAGTTTAGACCTGGTCATGTCTTTACATGTTGTAGCAGCAGTAAATTGTAGCCTTGGCCAGTATGACGAGGCAGTTCCAGTTCTTCAGCGATCCATTGAGATACCCTCTATTGAGGATGGTGACAATCATGCGCTTGCTAAATTTGCGGGGAATATGCAACTTGGGGATACTTATGCAATGCTTGGACAACTTGAGAATTCAATATCATGCTATACTAAAGGGCTGGAAATTCAAAGACAAGTCCTTGGTGAAAATGACCCCCGAGTTGGTGAAACATGCAGGTATTTGGCCGAAGCCCATGTCCAAGCAATGCAATTTGATGAGGCTGAGAAGCTTTGTCAGATGGCACTTGATATTCATCGAGAGAGTGGCTCACCAGCTTCCCTTGAAGAGGCGGCAGATAGAAGGCTTATGGGTTTAATCTGCGAAACAAAGGGTGACCATGAAAAAGCTCTGGAGCACTTGGTATTAGCTAGTATGGCAATGGTAGCCAATGGTCAAGAAAAAGAGGTGGCGTCTGTTGATTGCAGCATTGGAGATACATACTTGTCTCTCTCTCGATATGATGAAGCAATTTTTGCCTACGAGAAAGCCTTAACAAGTTTCAAGGCAACTAAAGGAGAGAACCATCCTTCAATCGCTTCAGTATTTGTTCGCCTGGCTGATTTGTATAATAAGACTGGTAAGCTTAGAGAGTCCAAGACATATTGTGAAAATGCTTTACGCATCTATAGCAAACCCATTCCTGGAATCCCTCAGGAGGAAATTGCAAGTGGGTTCACTGACGTTTCTGCCATTTATGAATCTATGAATGAGCTTGATCAGGCTATTAAGCTGCTACAAAAGGCTCTGAAAATATATGGTGATTCCCCTGGACAACAAAGTACAGTTGCAGGGATTGAAGCACAGATGGGAGTCATGTACTACATGCTTGGGAAATATACTGAATCTTACAATTCTTTCAAGAGTGCTGTTACTAAGCTCCGTGCTAGTGGAGAGAAGAAGTCTGCTTTTTTCGGAATAGCTCTTAATCAAATGGGGCTCACTTGTGTCCAATGTTATGCCATCAATGAGGCAGCAGAATTATTCGAAGAGGCGAGGAGTATTTTGGAGCAAGAATATGGTCCATATCATCCCGATACTCTTGGTGTTTACAGTAATCTTGCAGGGACATATGATGCAATTGGCAGGTATGATATGCTTTTCACCCATGTTTCTTATTTTGCTTACCCTTATAATTTAAACTTTGAGTCTCTACTTTGAAATGCCTTATGATTTCTATGCCCTTGTGATGTGCACATTACCTCTGAAATTTACTTCAATTTTGTTTATGTTCAGCAGATAGTATTAGACTGTTAGTAATAACTAATAAGTGTATTTAAGTTATAGATATAATTTTAATATTTATTTCTGTTAGTAATAACTAATAAGTGTATTTAAGTTATAGATATAATTTTAATATTTATTTCTGGTGGCTTTGCCACTAGAATTAAAGAAACAATTGGTAATATATGATTTAATCATTGGACTAGAGGATATTTTAATTCTTAGATACGATTGTTGTGGAAAGATTCTTTTCCTGTGTATTATATTTATTGTTACATTTCTGTCAATATAGTATTTGATCTTTATTGATTATTGTTATTGTATGCTCATGGGCACCCTATAGAAAATCCCATAGTTGATTGCCAAATTTCTTCTTTGAACGTGTTACAGGTTGGATGAGGCCATAGAAATATTAGAATATGTAGTTGGAATGAGAGAGGAAAAGTTGGGAACAGCAAATCCTGATGTGGATGATGAAAAGAGGAGGTTGGCTGAACTGCTAAAGGAAGCTGGCAAAGTTCGCAACCGAAAAGCTAGATCTCTGGAAAATCTTCTTGATGCAAACCCTCAACAAATTAATGATAATGGTATTAAGGTATGAAGAAGTATAGGATTTATTTATAAGTAAAAGAGTAAAGAAAAAGGTGGTATTGAAATGATTAGATTCTTATTTTGGAGGGTTTAAAAATAAAAGGCTTAGTAGATCTTGTTGTGATATTGATTCTTAATCATTCTTATTTGTCTAAAGCTGTTGATCTTCTCTATTAGATTCTGATATCATACTTTGTATAAATGGCAGTCCTTTTGTACCTTTGAATCTTTTCTTGCTTAAAGAAGTGATACACAAGCAATTTGTATGTATATGTTCTTGAAAATTTCATGTCATATTGTAACGATTCGGATTAATGTGAATACTTTCCTGTCTATGAGCACACTTCTTGAACTGCAACCATGTATAGTTTTTTGGTAGCGGGCTTATCTACTGACAATTAGCTGTCTTGCTAGTTGAGTTTTTGTTCTATTTGAATAGAGATATTTGTTTTTTAGAGAAAAGAAACAGAACAATTCTGATTTTTGGTATGAGGAGTGAAATACAGCTGCATTTATGATGTGGTGGTTGTGAGATCGATAGGTATGTCTGGGGTGATAATGATTCTAGATTGCTCGTGATTCACAGCTTCACAAGCAACTTGAGTTCAACTTGGTCAAGCTCGGCTCAAGACTCGCATGAGCCTATTCGAGTCAGCTCAAATAGTTTGTGAGCAGCTAGGTTTATGTTGATCACAAAATATCATTGTATCTTGAAAGCATGTATTTTCACTTGGATTCGTAACTCAGGCTCGACCTACTCGAGGTTCTTGTTCTTACTCATTCCTAAAACAAACAAGGACCCTCTCTTGCATGAGATGGTAGTAAGAGTTTCTTTGTCATAAGGGCCTACTGCTGGTCTGTTAACCATTATATTGGGCAGTTGGACAAACTAGTGCTGTCAGACAGTTGCCTTCACTTAATGCATAATCTTTTATTTTGTCCAAACATCATATTCTTAAAATTCTGTAAGCCTTGTTGCACGCCAAAGTAATTGTTATATTTTTATTTTGTACATTTGATTTTGAAATGATGCCTAATTTTTACTGTGAAATGGGGTATCCAATAACAGCTGATAAATCAGTAGTTCCCCACCATTATATGCCCATTTATACCTTTTTCAGCAAATTTTCCCTCCATTTTTGAAAATTTCTGGCTCTTGGGAGCCGAATTATTATGCGGAGTAACATACTCTTTTGACCTTCTGTTCTTAGTTTCATGATTGAGAGCGTAATCTCCTTGTACCTTGGGTACACTGTTACTGATACTGATAAACCTGCTAGTCAAATTTTGAATGCATTTTTGTACTGTTACAAAACAAAAATTCATTCTACAACTTGTTTCTTGAATTATTATTATTATTATTTTTTTTGACGGGAACTTGTGTTTTGAAACTAGTAGTCGCATACTTTTTCCGTGGTTTAAATTTTTCCGTGTTTTTAATTTGCCATTTCTTACGGAGAACTGATATAATAAAATAAAATGATGGTCAAAGAATGGACACGACCCTTGATATTGAGGGGATGTATCAATGTTATTTAATTTTGAACAAAAAGAAATTTTTCAGTTGTGCTTGAGTGTTTGATGAGTTTGATCCCCCGGCAACATAACTGTAATTTTTTTTTTTTTTTTTTGAAAAAAGTCAACAAATGATGCAAATAATCATATTAAGCTCCAAACTTAACACCAATAATTACGTTTTACAAATCAACCAAGTGGCCATGAAAACCTCTTTTGAATTTTTTTTAAAAAAATAATAAGAGCATCTTCAATGGTAAACTAATTATTAAATTAGTTTGTCATGCCACATGATTTTTATCTAATTTTCTTTATAGCTATTTTGTACTCCAATGGTTAGCTACTAGCTTGTTAATTAAATAACTTTGACTTGCTCAATTAGCTTTATAAATTTAATTATTTTAATATGTTAATCTCCAAAAATTTTGAAAACTTTTTTCTCAAGCAAATTAGCTTGGCCAACCTAATTGTAATTTCTAACTCCAATGGTCAAGTTAATAGCTAGACTTTTGAAAATTTCAAGCAACTCCTTAACTATAACCGTTGGAGTTGCTCTAAGAAAGTGGCCATGAAAAATGGTTCTATAGCCCCCTTACTCTACTATAGCAATTGATCCTGATAAAAATCAGAGGTATGTCAACGGGACAACGGGTTGTGGATGTTTACGAACATCATTTTACAAATTAAGCACGAGTCTATTATGTGGTTTGCGTGCAAGCTCATCAACATATACGAAATACTTCGTACCTACTTCACAGTTAAGTATTTAAGGGATCCATCGGTTTAAGACGTATCGATAATGAACCAATACATGGATCGAGGCTTGTATGAGCCTCCTTCAAGGAAATCCAATAAGAGACAACATAGCTTTTATTTATTCAATTAAAATTACAAAGTAGTTCTGTTCGTTGAAGCACGATGTATGCTGACTCGACATATCGGCTTACTTGACCCCTTGTCCTACTCTCACTGTTTTAAGTTTCTAACCTTTTAGACGACTCACAGTCTCACAGAACAATACTTTTCTCGCGCCAAAAAATCGAAGTTGCAGTTTCATTGGAAATTTGATAACGAAGAACACTGAAATATGGAAGAGAAATCATCTACTACACCCAAATCCTTAATCAATCAAACCGTTGTAAGTTTATCCCTTTCTCTTTACTTTCGTCCACTTTTCAATTCATTTCAATTCTTATTCTAATCTGTCTCCTCTTTTTTGTCCTCTTCAGGTTCCTGGTGATGTAGTCTTGGATCTCTCAAAAATGGCGGAACTTACCATTAAACTCGGGAGTGGTCTTCGTCAGGTCAATTTCTTTTTTTAGGGTTTTTTGGTTTATGTTTGATTCAATTTTTTTTTCCTAGGGTTTCAGTTTTTGTTTCTGTTTGAGGAGTGAAATTTGGGTGATTGGGTAAATACCCAATTCAATTTGGTTAATTGGGTGCTAATGTGATCTCTTTAGTGCTTGATTACTGATTATTTGGACTTAGAAGAAATTCATAGTATTTGTTATTTGATTGTATATGATGGAGTTTTCCGGTATTTTTGTCGAATTTGGTTTTAAAGAAGAAAATTTGAAATTGTAAACTTGTACATGATTGGAATAAGACACATATTGCTGTAATATCTTGGAGCTTTTGGTCTTTTTTATGCATAAAGCTCTCCTTATACTCTGCAATCTAATTTGCAGTTTGTAAGGAGCAAGTCGTCTTACTCATTTATCACACGATTATATTGATACTCACAAGCCACAATGTTGTCACCGTAAACGGATGAAATTGAGTGGCATTGACTATTACTAAGAAAGTTTGCTGCTTGTTGATTTTAGCTATGTTGTTTGACTGTTTATCAGGATGGTGATGTAATATCTGTCACGAAAGCTGGCAAATTGAGATTCACAAAGCCTAATAAATATTGGGTTGAAGGCTCACATAAAAGGGTAAGAGCAAGGCTTTCTTTTTTCTTTATATACTATGGACTGTGATTGATATCCAAACTAAGTACCTTTCAAAGATAGGAGATAAAAGACACTAGTAGTTTGGACTATGTTGACTTGTTGAGTAATAATGTTTCCAACTTCTTCAAGAAAATCCAATTGCAATGAAGAATGAAGAATTATTAGCTAATTGTTGTCAATTAAGCTTTTAATACGATATGTGACTGATGTTGTGCATATGTATGTAACTTATGGTTCCGTATCACTGATCATAGCTTTTACATGAATGGTTATACACTATACTCCTTAATTTGTTTGGTCAGCTTTGATTAATTACACAGCATTGTGCAATGCTGCGCAAAAATGCATTATATGATCATAAAAGCTCTTGTTGATCGCTTTTGTGCAGTATGTACCTTGTGTGGAGGATCATGTTCTTGGCATAGTGGTGGAATGCAGAGCTGATGTAAGCATTTATCTCTGTTTGCTTCATCCCATTCTTTTGTAACTAGCTATCAGTTTATATGATGTCCTTGTGCTGTAGATTTTGGTATTGTCGAATTTTAACCTTTTTCTAAATTCTTCAATGAAAATTGTTACTCCCTGTGCTCTTAATATTGATAGTATAAAATGAACGAGCAATCTGACAACTAAATCCAGATAGAAATTGATTGTTGATGAGGATCATATGCTGAATTTGCAATATTCTTTATTTAAGTATGGAGACCTGTCCATACTACATCTCATGTTTTTCCTTTATATACGAAGTATCTAATAAAAATTGAAGTTGATTTTTTTGAACTATATTTATCATCAATGTTTTATTTTCTACCAGAGGAGAAGATTATGGTTTTTTCCTTGGGTGTCATTGTTAGCATTGATTTGCTATTTATTCAGCAACTTTGTTGAAAAAGACAAAATTTTGATGGACAAATTGCTTGAATATTAGAACATTGTAAACTGGTGGTATTAATTTTTTTTATTAGCTGTTGATCTTCTTTTTAAAGCAGTTGCAGAAAAAGCTTCTAAAGTTAGTCTTATCATTATAATATATGCATCATTCCCTTATTTGGCTGATATACCTCTTCTGAGAAGTGTGTGTGTGTGTGTGTGTTTTTTTTTTCTTTCTTCTAAGTTTTATTTTCGAGAACATCAACATTGCTCTTCCCTCAAACCTTATAGACTGGTAAATCTATATGGAGTTAAATGTGTTGTCTTTTGTTCCTGTTATGTGCAGAACTTTCTTGTGGACATCAAGGGACCCACATTGGCAGTTTTGCCTGTGATGGCTTTTGAAGGAGTAATTAGGCGTAATATTCCAAGGTTTGAGGTATGAAGGCTGAATACCTTTTGGAGTTATAGAAATTGCTTTCTAATAACTGCTCAAATAATCTCTCATTCATCAAAGTACCTCAGGGTAGACCAATGTGGACCAACATAAACCCGGTTTCTAATTCTATATATATTTGATATCTTTGTATTTACTCATTCTGTGCTACTACTGTGAATAAAGCTTAAATATTTCTGGAGGTAGGTGGTGTATGTTAGTTCAGCACTAAATTTTTAGAATAAGGAGAAAATCAGGCGGATAAAGATGATGATGGTGGATTACACTAGAAAAATTACAACCCAGTCCTTTGAGTTGTTGGACACTCCCAAACCAAAAGCTAAATTATACAAAATGGAATTGCTCTCTTTATTATCTGCCTACTTCACCCCTCTCTAATCATCTCTATACATTCTGATTTCTTTTCCATCTGAAAAACTCTCTGTCCCCCTTTTCCAAAGCTAACCCTAAATGAATAATTTGCATTACCACAAGCGACCCTTCCCTTTAGTCAAGTCCAAGTTTGTTGTTTATTGTTAATTTCCTAAATGGTTGATTGACTGATTAAGTTATTAAGGATCTGATATTGTAGCGAACCTGATTTTCGAAGTCGTAGTTTATTGGAGGGACCTATTTTTCTTGACGAATTTTACGACATAACTCGCTCTTAACTCAAGAAAACTCTTTGAGGATTATTCCAGTGTTAATATAAAATATAAATTTTGTTACCAAATTTTGAGAATGTCCACAATACAACATGCTGAAAGTTGAAATTCTTGGCTCTGATGTTTTGGAGAACAGAGCAGTGTGATGATTAGTTACCAGGAGAACGTGATTGCTATTCTCTTGTGCATTGCTTGAATTGTGCCATGGTCTTTAATTGACTCGTGATTGACAATCGAATTTGTGAGGAAACCACTGTGGAGAAATTTCCGATGTTTTAAGATGGAAACATGAAGTGCTTTGCTTAGATTAGGTGTGAGAGTGGCGTCTTAGCTCTACCAGGCAAGGTGCCAAGTCCTACAGAAGGTGCGTGCTTATGCACTTTTTTCTAGGTTGTTTTCTGCGCCATGGCACAAGGCGCAGTCAGGTGCGAGAGCTGGCACTTAGCTCTACTAGGCACTAAGACCTACGAAAGGTGCATGGATATGCACTTTTTTTCTAGGCTGCTTTTTGCACCTTTGTGCCTTATCTTATTAGGTGACAATAGGGGTGTAAGATTAATTTTTTTCAAAGGGCCAAGTGACTTTGCAACAGGTAAAGTTACTTTAAAACTAGAGGAGAGATAAGTCCTACGTCCTCCAATTCCATTTGAAGAATCCTAGCTATTGATCACATGGCCCTTTCACCTTTGCTTAAAATTCATTTTTTAGACTTATTAAATAGAATTTTGTACATATTTAATTAAAGTGCTCCTCAAAAGGCACGTACCTTCTCTTTGCACCTTGGTGTGCCTTGTGGCTTCAAAACTAAATTGCTTTGGGACAGTGTGACTTAAATGGACATAAATATATTTTATCTGGTATATCAATTGAGGATAATTCTCGACTTTTCCAATTTTAACAAATGTTATCTTTGATTTGTCGGGAGATTGTTTTTGCCTTGGAGTGTGTGTTTCTTCTCTTCATTGAGGAGTGGAATGATGGGGAACAAAAAAGAACCACCACATATATGATAACATAGTCTATGTAGATGCTGAGTGTGCTGTTAGATTGTGAAGCTGCCTTCTGATATGGACATTAAAAGAATACTTTACATTCTTCCCTTGCTTTCCCTAGTGTTTTTGATCAGTCTCTGATTTCTATTTCAGATTGGAACCTTGCTTTATGCTCGTGTTGTTAAGACAAACTCTGGCATGAACCCAGAGCTATCGTGCACAGATGGTGAGTTCTGGTCATTTCTAGTTTGCATGCATTCAGCTGAATCAGTATGATGAAACTTACCTATTTCTGTTATTATGTGTGTATATATAGCAAATGGTAAAGCAGCAGAATTTGGCCCACTTAAGGAAGGTTACATGTTTGAAACATCAACTGGGCTTTCACGAATGTAAGAGCTTTCGCCTCCCTAGTCAATTATGTTGTTTCATAATTTGGTATTATGTTC
Source organism: Chenopodium album (assembly GCF_948465745.1). Lineage (NCBI taxonomy): Eukaryota > Viridiplantae > Streptophyta > Magnoliopsida > Caryophyllales > Amaranthaceae > Chenopodium > Chenopodium album. Next base: position 5,245,621 of record NC_137844.1, on the reverse strand, counting down.
TTTCCGTTGCATTTTAAAAATTTCTTAGCAATAAGTATGTAGAAAATTGATAGGCGTGTCGCGTACCTAACAAAAATAACCGAACTAACTCTACTATTTAGTTGAGCAAGTAAGGGTCGGATCCCAAGAGACTAAGGACTAACTAATTAAATAGACTCAAATTTATACTAAGCAAGTAACCAATCAATATCGAGAAATCTATACTAGAACAATTGCGAACTATCAAGCAACGAGAATTATAATAATGAATTGATCAAGAACTAAAGACATCTAAGATTAATATCCCCACTAATATGAATCAATGCAATAGAACAATCCCTTTCCTTCAATTAAATCAATAAATATTCCACAGGACAGAAACAATACTAAGAGTTTCTTTCGATCAACTAATAGCTTCCCTAACATGCAATCCTACCTATTTTCATGGAATCATACATATTAAAGACATTGAGAACGACATCATATAATTCCTAGCAAGAACAATTAGCTATTTTCATGCATAAAAGCTCTTACTTTTAATTAGGGTTCTAAAATCAATTAAGAATCAACTTTCGTTGTAAACCCAATCACATTCAATAATACTATTTCTAGTTAATCATTGATAATAAAACCAACCCTAAGAAAGAGGAATTATAAATTAATTAAATTGGGAATTGGGAATCAATTAACACATCAATCCATATTAGGGTTCAACCTAACCCTAGATTATGAAACTACTCTCACATGATAATAGAAATAACAAGACAATTAATTAAAGAAAACATAATAACAATAGAAATTAAAGAGAATAAGGAAAAGAAATTAATACTTGAAATTTAATATGAAATCTTCAATCTTCAATCTTCAAAACAAAACCCTAGAAAGTATTGTAGAAGAACGTAATACCTAAAAGCTCTAAAATAATGTTTATAAAGTGATTATCTAAAACCTATTTATATGCTAGGAAAATAGTAGTAGTTTTTACTTAGGATTAGGACTCCTAAAATCCCAAAAAATAGGGCTAATTTCGCCACTTAATCAAGATGCCGCAGCTAGGCTGCGGTACAAGGTCGTGAGCCGCAGTGAGGCTGCGGAGTAGGCTGCCAAACATGAGTTTGTTGCTCCTTTGTGAAGTTCGCCACAGGCAAGCTGCAGTAAGCCATGGAAAACCGCAATCAAGCTGCGGACTAGGCTGCCTTGAAGCTTCTTGGATGCTAGAAACACTCCATATGAAGAATATCCCGCGTCCAAGTTGAATTCCATGCAAATTGAGCCCTATTCCTCTAAAAACAAAAACAAACAAACTGAGAAGAGCAATATCGAAATAGGAAGAATAATAACTCTAAAAGATTAGGAAAATGAAGAAAACACAATAAAATATGACCAAATATCACATATAAATCATGTATAATATCGTGTTATCAAAAATGTAAGCTGTCATTCTTATTAAAGCTTTGGTGAATTTGGCTGAAAAGTCAAAATAATAGTGGAATATCACAACATTGCTATATGAAGGTATAAAATGCATGCCAAAATTTGCTGGCAATCGAAAACTTGAAATCTATGTAGTATTACTTAAAATGAAATAAAAGAATTTCTTTCTATTAGTAGATAGGCATATGACATGTTATTATCTGAATATTATGCAAGTAAAGATAAAATATTATCTTAAACTAGTTTAAAGTTTGAAATTATTTTGCTCAGAAGATTTATTAATTATTTATGCTCGTTACTTTGTATATGTAGGCTTCTGAGTACTCCCACGTGTCCAATTCTTGAGGGTCTTGGAAAGAAGCTGTCTTTCGAGATTGCTGTTGGTTTAAATGGCCGAGTTTGGGTATTATTCTTGGAACATTCTCTTTCTTAAAAGCATGCTCCATTTGGCTTTCTAGCTACTGCCTTTCATAGTATTGGATCTTTATTATTCTAATTTTTAGCTATCTTGCTGCATAACGTCTTCTTTTTTGAATTCTTAATCTTTCGTCTCTCTTTTACTGGTAAGTTGTTAGTGTTACCCTGTGGTGTAATATATCCTCTCCATTCCAGGTGAATGCTGAATCTCCATCAACAGTGATCCTGGTTAGTAATGCAATCATGAAATCAGAGTCTCTAAGTGCCGCACAACAAAAGATTACTGTGGATAAACTGCTTCAGAGAGTACAATGATCTGCTGTATTGATAAAGATTAGGAGTATTTGTCATGTCATCCTTACTTTTAGTTACAAAATTGTGTTAGGTTTGATTCTCCTCTGTTTTTGAAAGATAACAGGTTCTTGCTTCATCTGTAAAGCTTAGTGTTGGGTTTTGCTCTGGTAGAGAGGGAGAGGTGGGGTGTTATTATTTGTGGTCTTTGTAGAATGAATACTCTGGTTAAATAGATTGTGTTCATCTTTCATTGTGTTTCATAGGAATTAAAATTATATAGTGAAATTCCCAACCCAAAGTGCCTCTAGGGTTTGATCCTACAACCTCATGGTTGTGAGATGCAAACTTTCCCACTAGACCAAACTTTGCTTAGTGGAGAAATCTTTGTAACTTGGATAGCAGCTTTGTGTGAGTAACTCAGGTCATTACATTGTTTACTCATGCAATAGAGTTGTGATTTTTGGAAAAGGTACTTTTGGCCTTTGGCAAAGCCACTTTGCCTTCGAAGAAAGGCCTTTAGCTTACAAACATGTGAAAATCTAGCTCAATGCTTAAAAAAAACGTCCATATGATTAGCCTAACTAAACCTGACCTAATAATACTATAACATACTATAACTAGTTAACAAAGTTAAATTTATTTATTTATTTTTTTTGACACATACTAGTTAACAAAGTCGGTGGAGATGTAGGGGAGCTTTTTTTTATAGACTTTGAGTTTGAACCTTATCATTTACTTGTGCTTGAAATTGGAAGATTTCGACATTGATTTGTGTAAATATGCAATACTATTCCCTTACATCATCTCCTCCTTACAATACACAAGCTCTTGAAGAGATCACCTTAATTTTTGCAACAAAATTGAAATTTGAATGCAAATTGATTAAAAACCTTTTGGATCAATGGAAAACATACTCAACTCCCAATAACCGATGGAAGGTTTATGTGTCACAATCATAAATGTATGCAAAATTCACATAAACACGTGGAATTTCACATACAAATATTTTATACATGGACAGAAGTACCTACAAATTGTGAATCTACAATTTTTGTCGAACGTTGATAACTTCGTCTTTAAACAAGCATTCGGTATAAAACCGGTCTAAAAGCACCATTCTCGATATTCCCGAGTCACGAAAACACATCAATTGACCAAAAAATTAAAAAAAAAAAACGGATAAACAGAAAATACAAGTAACGACTGCAAGAGGGATTGAATTTTGGCGTCTACTGATTGAATACTGAAATTTAACACCTCATTACACTCGAAGACCACCTTCATTTTCTCAACTCTTTCCATTTCATTCCATCGTCTTCTTTCTTTCTGAACTTTCTCCCAGTAAGCTCTCTCTTTCTCTCTCCTCCAAAACTATAGCTTTCTCATATAATTTCATGATTCAAGATTTTCGTGTTTAATTCTAAATTTACACTGGAATTTTGTTACAGTTTGATTTCATGATTTGAGGGTTGGTGTGCAATGGCGAGCGAAGCACCCCCATCAAATCCCTCCGACAATAACCCCCCTAATCCAGGTCTTTCGCTATCTTTCTTATTTGTTCTTGATCATTTGTTTGTCAATTTGAAATATACCCACTTAGATTTTAATTTGATTGAGTAGAATAATCATCCGAATCGTCTGCAAACTACGTATTCTGCTCATTTGCAATCAGATTAAGTGCTCATTATTCAAGATTGCATGCTCTAATTTCTGGGATTTTGGGGAAGTTTTATTGTTGAATTTGGAGGATTGTAAGTTGTTGATATTGAGCTGAAATTAATCTTTTACAGTAATTATAATCTTGAACAATTCGTTTGATGGGTGGTAGTAAATGGTGGGGTTATTAAATTATGGTGTTGTAATTGGGTTGTTTATTGTATTTGATGTATTCTGTAGTATTATGCCACTAATGAATATTGGACATTCAAAATCATCAAATTTTTTCAAGATTGCGTGTACTGTCTAGTGAAAGTGAAGCATGGTAAACCAGATGTATGATATGGAAGACGTGACCGGAAACTGTAATCATCATTTAGTAGGGCCTGTAAAAATTCATGTTGCAAAAATTTCAGTTTCAGCAGAAAAGTTTCTCAGTTAGACATCAGATTTCTGGATGATGCATGGCATAACCTGTAGTTCTGCTGTTATATTCAACGCGAATGGAAAACAATTTCTTAATTTGTTCCAAAAAAAATAAAGTGAATGTGCATATCTTTTGCATTAGCTGTTTGGGAATGTTGAAAATTTTGTTCATCCTTGTGTAATCTTGGACTAAACTACTGTCTGAATTAACACTGTACTTTTATGATCTTGTGCACTTCAAAAGCTCAAAGAATGTTTATTTGGAAATGTTATTCATCTGAATATCAGTGTTTCGACATCCGATCAATTATTCTGCCCAATGGAACAGGCATAGCATCATAGGGACGTCTTCAGTTTTTCTGACCGATTTTCAGGAATATTATTCAGTTTGATGTGTGGATGTTGTACACATACTACAGTTGCATATTATTCATATTCCTTTTGTTCACATTTACAGCTCCGGAACCTGCACAATCAGTAGAGAATAAACCCCCAGCAACATCGGAGCTTCCTGTAGAAAATTCATCAAAATCTGTATTTGTAAATTCTCAACCTATACGAGAGGATCAGGTACAGAATGCTATCAATTTCCTCTCTCACCCAAGAGTTAAAGGATCTCCCGTGATTCACAGAAGAAATTTTCTCGAGAAGAAAGGTCTCACAAAAGAGGAAATCGATGAAGCATTCCGCCGTGTACCTGTAAGTAACTCACTTGTAGTTTGTACTGAAATCTTATAGGGACAGGGTAAAAAGAAAGTTCAAGATGCGTTAGAAAACTTTTGTGTCTGTGTGCACAACTTGTCTTGTTTGTCTTTCTTCGTGGCCCTTTATTGCTTGTCATGCAGCTTGACATTCTGTAAAAAATACAGGACCCATCTCCTGCTGTTGCCAGTGGTCAAAGTAGCACAAATCAAGGTAATATAACTTGAAGCAGCTTTATAATGTGTATAAATCTAAGAGGTTGTTTGGACATGTCCTACCTTGTGAATTACATGTTTTTTCTATCATTACAGTTGCACAGCCAACTCCTGCAACGAATATTCAAGCTCAAGTCCCTATGCAAGCTGTGCAGTCTGTGGCTCCAGTTCAATCCGGTGTCATGTCGACAATGGCTAGAAGATTCCACTGGTCGCATGCGGTGCTTGCTGTAGGATTTCTGGCCATATCTGGTGCTGGAACAGCTATAGTTTTTAAGGTATGAGTACTATAGCAGTTCTTAAAATTTTCAAGTGTCTTAATTCTCTATCTGCTACATTTCCCATTTCCTTTTCCCCTTTGTGTCAGTTAATTTGGTTGTAGAATTTTATTTATTTACGTAGTTGTTATTATTTTTTCTTCTTGTTAGCCTTTCAATATGTTGTTAATAATGTGAGATGTGTCTCATCTGCAGAATTCTCTCATTCCTAGGCTGAAGTCTTGGATTCGTGGGGTTGTTATGGATGAAGATTCCCATGAAGAGGAAACAGATAAAAAACCGAGTTTGGCTGAAGAAGCCACGGCAGCTGCAAAAGCAGCAGCTGCTGCAGCGGCTGATGTTGCAAAGGCCAGTCAAGAAATGGTGATCTCAAAGAATGAAGGTTTGTTACTTAAAGCTTTATCCCACTTATAATTTTCCGTTCTTTTGATTTTACCTCTTCCAATTGTATATCTTTTACCCATCACAGAAAAGAAACGCTTTGCGGATTTCATGAGCTTGTTGGAGGTGCAAGTTCAGGAGCTCAGGTCAATGAGAAGTGAAATGACAAGATTAGAAGGTGACCTATGGATCTGCTAGAGTTTATTTTGTGTTCATATTTGGTTGTGAATTGCTTCTTCTATGTACATGCAAATACCTTATTTTAAATAGTTAGCATGAGAATACTGTCTTTAAATTCTAATCATAATTATCATGTTATGTATACAATTGGAATTGCAAAGACTTTTTCTTTTTGTCACGATTTGAAAGATAGAATAAGAAGTTGATAAGTAAAAAATAATTGATGTTAAGGTTCTAATTTCACTTAATTACTCCATAAATGTTTAGCCAAACAGCATGTAAGAGCTTTTTTTTGCAAATGTTTTATGACTTTGAGCACTCTTTTTGTTGGATGGCTTCTGTCATTACTCATTAGAAGCTTAGAACCACTCAATATCTAAATAGCTTTCTCTTATCCTTCTCAGGTTGATTTCATTTGTCAATTGTTGTGTACTAAGATTCTAAACATAGTGCGCTACACATTTTGATTGACAATTTAGCATACCAACTTCTTTTGTGCTAGCAACTTATTATTATTATCATCTCTAGTTTTAAATAGTATTGCTTTCTTCTTTACAAATGATGAGTACTATAGTGATCATTTATTCATTGATCACATTCTGAATCTAATCAATCAATCAATCAATCAATCAAAGCCTTAATCCCAAAAGTGGGGTCGGCTAACATGAACCAAATTTGATTATTCCGTGTAGTCATCAACATAAATCTACATTCTGAATCTAATGGTGGAACAAAATGTCTTCATGCATAAATTTGTATTCACTTCCTCGTTCCTTTTTTTTTTAAAAAAAAAATCTTTAACCTACTCCAGCCATCTATGTTCTTTTGAACAAGTTGTTTCTGTTGTCCTTGACATCCTCCAAAAAATTTGGAGGCTTTGTGATAATTTTTTTATTGAATAGTTGCTGATCATTTAATAGAAAGAGTGTATGCTTTTTCTTGGTGCAAAATATCCTTTAAGCTGATTTTTTTTTTTTATTACAACCTTCACTTTGTTGCATCAACTCATATTAAATTTGGATTTAGTGTTGCGTTGGCTCATTTCAATCCTACATAAATTTGAATATCTATCTGTTGATGTATAAGGATTATGATGCAGTCTTCTATTGCTATATCTTCTCATATTGTTGTTCATATTCATTTACCTTTTGCCTGTCTATATTCAGGGCAATCACATAGTGGTGGGAGAAGCAATGTCAGGGAAGGATACCTAGATGGCTCTAAAGCGCGTTCAGTGGTGAGTTGACACTTGGCCTAGAATTTTGATGTTAAGGTTGGATGAGCTTGCAGTTTTCATATTAACCCTCTGTTTTCTTCTTTACATATTCAGCAACCAATGGACAGGAATTCTGAATTTGACATGCGATCAGGTTAGGCCATTTTTATGCTTCACTTGTTGATTGCTGAACTCTTTCAATGTGCATTTCAGTTAATATGTGTATTTTCTTTCTTACAGTGAGGTCGGTTTCACCACCTGCATCAGCTGAGCCTCCTCATCCAAAATCCTATGGGGAGGTTTGTTTTTCTTCTTCTTCTTATGCACATATTGTCTCAGCATAGTGTGTCGTACTCCATGCAGAATTATTATTTTTCTCCATTTACCAACTTCTGGTTATTAATTCTTGATTATTGTTGCAGATCATGGCTATGGTGCAGAGAGGGGAAAGACCACCTAATGTCAGAGTAAGTGAATACCATATCACTACATTTTAAACAATTAATTTGGATTTTAGTCTTATTTATTGGATTAATCTTCAGGAAATTGATGATCAACCCCCGAATCCTAATCAACCCATATCAAACCCAAATCTGGCTCCTAGAGCTAAGGTATTAAAATTTGATATTATTCACTTTGCTTCTTGACAATCTCCAAGTAATTATGCTTATCATCTCATAAACATATATTATCACGTGCTTTAAATATTTTTTTCTTTGACGGTTGATGCATAAATTGCTTCTGTATGTTTCTTATGTTAGGAATTTCAGGAATATGACCAAGGGTGAATAAATGTCAATGCATTTGAGTTTTTGTAGTTGGATTAATTGAAATCTAATTGTTAATTGTTTTCTCCCTCTTTTTATCACCTCGGTGCTATGTTATTAGCCTTGGGAAGGTGGTCTGCCTCCTAACTATGAGAATCCTGCGCCTTGGTATGATAGCTGGTGGAAGCAAAAAGATAGAATGGCTGAATTCAGAAAGATGGAGGACAGTGATCCTGTACATGTTGGTCCAGCTCAACGCAGGTGGGTCCCACCTCAACCTCCATCTGTATCAATGCCAGAAGCTGCTGCAGCCATTCGACAGGCTAAATCAATTCCAAAGGACTTTAATCTGAGGGCTGACGAAGCACCACAGCCTGTGGAGGGGCTTGATGAGTTGCAGAGAGTTACACAGTTGTCTGAAACTGTTGGTAAATTAGATTTGAATCTAGAAGGGGAAAGATCAGAAACATTCTCTAGTGAGATTCAAGAAGAGCAAGTTACTGAGATGTGAATAGAGAAGCAAACAGATGGATTCTAAATCTTACCGTATTCATATGTCTCAAGTGCTTAATATGTAATGTGGAGCACGGAGTATATCAAGAATAACAGATTGGTGACTACCAAGTAATTAGTATACTGATGTATCCACAGTATCAGGTTATGCATTCTTTAGTATAGTTCAATCAAAGATTTCCAGTGGATCATCTTCGTTGCAGTCACTCTACAATATGAAATAAAGAGATAATATGCACTTGGATTGATTCCTCTTGGTTTTAGATGGATGACCAAATGTAAGTCGATTTTATGATGAGCAAATCATCCAGTTTTCATCTTGTTAGGACAATTCCATTGTACCAATGTACGTCAGGACTATAACTCGGCTCCTAGAATTATCTCTTCATTGCCTTTACTTCATTTGATTGTGGCTTGTCTAGGATCTAAATTCTAGGAGGACACGGGATCAAGTAAATTGTTAATAATGAATAGATAGATGTCTTGAACGAATTCATCAAAAAGCTTCATAGAATCATAGTCGATTAGTTGTCAAATTCTACTAAGTTGTCTCTACTTGTACATGTACATGATCAAATTATAATTAACGAAGTACATATATGAGTTTGAATTGTAATTTGGACCTATTTTCATATTGATCGTCTAAGACTTTGACAGGATTATAAGGCATTTTGATGGGTTGCCGTTTATGCACCCTTGCACCTTATGAAGTCGAGAGCTTGACATTCATCGAAAGCCATCTCACAAACATATGATTTTTTTGGAGAGGATCTTACAAGCATATTGTGATTCATACGAGTGTTAGAGTTGACAAACCTACAAGTCCAACACGGTTCATATGGCTCGGAGACATGAGGTGGGTTTCAAGTTTTGAAGTAGATAATCAAAAAGACGACTTCAAAGGGGGAGGCAGCAAAGACCATGACTTGTGTATGGCCAACTTGAGCAGCCTCCCCACCCCCCCCCCCCCCCCCCCCCCCCCCCCCCCCCCTAACCACAAGGCTAGCACAAAATAGTTTTTGGCAGTGGTGGTTTAAACAGATGAAATTTTATCTAATGAAGTATATATAGTTGTATAATATATACTTATCTTTTGAATTCTAAATTCAAGATAAAGTTTATAATACATTTCCTCATAAAAAAAAAAGTTTACAATACATAAGAATTGAAGAACACTAGAATAGGTAAGACTCTATACTCTATATAGAAAAGAGTCATTAGTCTTCATCTTTGTATGTACATTAGAGTTCTTGAGAGGATCATGGTTTTCCCTTTGTGACAAATTTATATGTATAGTACCGCTTATCATTATCTTTTATCACACCTTTAATGTGTTCATATAATTTTGAGTATTGTTTGTGTTTATGCTTTTGCTTTTCTCAACATATAGTATTCGTGAAACTTTGACTTAGATTAACAATGTGTTTGTGAGCTATGGATTCAATTACGATTTACGTCTAATATCGATAGATTTTCATGAATTATTATCATGTGTTATTGTGTCGAAAATTATTTTATGCACTTTTTTTTTTGACAGATTTTATGCACTTGATAGTTTATAACATAGTTCGATACAGTAAAATTAAATAATTAATTAATTAAACTTAAAAAAAAAATGGAAACATTTATCAGTAATACTCGTAACTGACCCTCTTCTCTCCATCACTCTCCCTCTCTCATTCGAGAAACTTCCTCTTCAATGGTTAACACCATTGCAATTGAGCTTGTGCTTGAGGTGATTTTCTCTCTCCTGTCTACTTTTCCTTTGATTTTCTAAATGAATTTCTGTTGAGTTAATTTTAATTTGATTTGTAAGGTTTTGAAATTCCGGAAATTCTGGAAATTCTATTGATCCTCATTGTTGAAATTGATTAAATTCTAGGGTTTTCCTGAGATTTTGGTTTAATTTGGGGGAAATTTAGGGTGATAGGGTTCTTGGACCTTTTATGATGATGAAAATTTCCTAAATTTTTAGTGCAACGTTAAATTCTGTTAATCACATGTTCAAGTTTAATTCTTTGTTACATGTCTATTACTTGTCGGTTATGATCGTGTATCATATAATTGTTATGAAGAATTGAAGATACATTATTGCATTTTGATGCCACAAGTGTTACTATGCTAATTATTAGTAAAGCATGATTAATGTAGTATGAATGTATGATTTTGCGGAATTTTTACGGTAATCTTATAGTGTTATACTCTATTTTTGCAGAATAGTGTTATATGAAAAGGCTTGTTCTGGCACATGGAATTTTGCCAATTTTATAACAAAGCTGTGGGCTGAGGATTTTATAACTTGATATTTTAATTTAGAGAGATGGCTCCCGCTAGCAAGGCAGATACGAAAGCTGCAGTTGACGCGGCTGCTTGGATGTTCAACTTTGTCACTTCCGTGGGAGTTATTATTGTTAACAAGGCGTTGATGGCTACCTATGGGTTTAGTTTTGGTTAGTAGTTCCTTTATGTATCTTCTTATGGTGAAATGAATGAAAAATTTATGAAGTTTGCTTTAGCAATATCGTGATGTGTGTTTATGCGACTGCAAACTGTATAATATTGGTGTTGGGATATGTTCATATTACAATTAAATAACGGCATTTATCAAGGCAATGAAGTAAAAGTCCTGCTGCCTTATGATATCATATTTCTAACAACTAACTGCTTAGATGTGAACAAAACTATTAGTATGACATTTGTACGTGCTCAACACATGTAAAAAATGCATGTTGACCATCAATCGAATTCTAGTCTAATATTATTTGCTGTTCTCAATATCGAATTATTTGGCAGGTGTTCTATTTGTGACTTCTCATACACATTTATCCTCTTAAATGAACACTCTTGTACATGCATATCAATGAGCATATTAATATTTTAGTTAGAAAGACGAAGCGTTTGGTAGGGTGGAAAAAATGGATTTGAAGTTCATTGCATCAATATGGATGTGTTAAAACTTCAGAGACTTGTCATGGTTGAGCTATCGGTTATGGTAGAAGTAGGAACATATTAAAAGGAGCATTGCCTGTATGAATGGGGTTTCATGAAGATATTTTTTTTTAATGATGATTAATCTCAGTAATGTTTGAGAAGGCACTGTCGGAGCTTTTGGAAAGATTTGTTTGTGGAGTGTATTACCCAAGTGTTTCATTACATCTCCTTGTTTCAAACCCATTTCACTTTTCTGTAATAGGCCATTGATTTATTGTCATTGTATATGCTCTTCCTTGATTACTAGATGTCTAGATGCTTTAGTTAAGTGAGGGAATATGCAGCTTCTGGTGCTTGATCTCCTTTTCCTCTCAATCTCTTAAGTTCTGATAGATTCAATGGTTCAAGGTTCATGTTAGCTGCCTATATATTCATGATTTCGCATATATGTTATATGCAGTTTCATATTCATCATTTTCCTTACATTGTGATGACTTTATTAACAACATTTTGCAGCAACGACCTTGACTGGGTTGCATTTTGTTGCCACTACTTTGATGATGATTGTTCTTCGCTGGCTTGGATTTATACAACCTTCTCATTTACCTCTGTTGGAGCTGTTGAAGTTTGTCTTATTTGCTAACTTTTCAATTGTTGGCATGAATGGATTTCAGTAGGTTTTTATCAGGTGAGAGAGCAGTTTGGTTGTATCTTCTGTTTTCAGTACTCATATTATTCCTGCAGTAAACTTAATCTTTTAATTCTCAGATAGCAAAGTTGAGCATGATTCCTGTACTGTGCCTTTTCGAGATCGTGTTTGATAGCATGCGATATTCCAGAGATACGAAGCTCAGCATTGGGCTCGTGCTGATAGGTGTTGGTGTCTGTACTGTTACTGACGTGAGCGTAAATATGAAAGGTTTTGTAGCAGCATCAATTGCAGTGTGGAGTACTGCTCTGCAGCAATATGTAAGTTCAAAATCACTTTCATTGCCATGTAGTCTTCATCAACAGTTAAAGACAGTAGATAGTTGTGGTTTGATGCTTGATATAGGGCCTTATGAATGACTCTTGCACACAAGAAACTAAAGGTCTCGTTTTTTATTTTTCTGGCATTGTATAGACTTGATGATTGCAGAGTTTTCACTGGCTGTGACATAGCCATGTTGATGGTTTAAAATTTTGATAGGGTTTTTGATTGTATTTACTGGATATATATTCTCTGTTTTAGGCAATTCAGCCATAAGGTTAGGCTACACAATCTGCTCACAACATGGTACTAAATACTAATGGTAGTGCTGGATGTTGTATACATATTCTCTCTTTGAGTCTTGTTTTCTGTTTAGATATGGTACTAAATACTAATGGTAGTGCTGGATGTTGTATACATCAGAAAGAGGATTATAGACCAGATTCATGTTTAATACTCTGTATGAGTGTATGTGGTAAACTGATGCAATGGAAAAGCCTGGGTATGGATTACTTGGTTGGAGGGAGTAATTCTGCTTCCTCCTTTTTCCTTTGTCAATGCTGGCAATTTGTTACAATGCAACAAGGTTCTGGTTCCTTTAGATGTATGGTTCCTTTTTAGTGATTGGACTCTAATAGATTTATCACACATTGAAGCTTGGGAAAGTTTTAATGATTTGACATATTTTAAGTGAAGTTGTTTGCTTTGGTGATTATAAACAAAAGATTGGGGGTGATTGTTATTGGTTTTAGTTGAAGCTGATTGGGAATTAATCAGAGCTGTTGTGCAGCTATTTAGCTGGAAATGGTGATGAAGTGAACTTTTATTATCGAGGCATTAGTTTATATATTAATGTTCGTGGTATTGTATATCGGTAATTATGTTGTGAACTGGCTTAAGGGGAGTGGCATTATAGCCTTTATAGGTACTTCAATACTCCAATATTATTCTGTTAGTAATATCTTCTCTATCTTGAGGAGGAAGGTAGTTAGAGGTGAAGGAGAATCGAAATTGCTATAAATAAGGGAGAGTAAAGAAAGAAGAGGGCATTTAGAATATTGCATTGATAACTTGGTAGCCTTGGTTTGTTTAGCTTTTGGGAATGATAAGGCCACTCAAAACTTGATATTTTATCCTTTAATTTTCTGTAATTCCAGGTTTTTTTAATCTAAATCTCATTCTTCAACCTTTGATTTTTGTTATAAATATGCCAGTTCATAATATATTATAAAGTTTCAGAAGGCTTGTTTTTACTGGCCAGATGCTTTTTTGTATTAAATTTTTTAACAGATGCCGTTGCAGATTTCATAGCTTTTGTGAGGAAATTATTTTTTCTCCAAGGCATGGTTTATTTGGGGCTTGTCGAGATGTAGATCGAGTATTGTTTGTGCTTGTTCCTATTCTCTGACCTTTATGTTTAATCATTAGATTTCATTTCCCGAAGCAAGTCATATGTTGGATTTATAGGAAGTTTTCCACTATCATGCCGACTCATCTGTTTGCAGACAATGGACAATTGAGGCTTCTTGTCAATTACTTTTACTTTATGTTACTCTTAAAAGATAGTATTCTTTTTTATTGAAGTATTGGAGCAGGCTTGCATGAGATCCGCTTGTCAGTCAAGAATGGTTTCTTTTCATCATTTGTATTCCATTTTAGCATTCTCTCCTCTTATTACTAGGGAGGCTTTGATAGGATGTAGGCTTTCTACCTTGTCATACCATCTTTATTGCTCCTATTATTAAACTCTAATGTGTTGTGTAAGCAGTATGTGCATTTTCTCCAAAAGAAATATTCACTCAGTTCATTCAACCTCTTGGGCCACACTGCACCAGCGCAGGCTGGAACCCTGCTTTTACTGGGTCCATTCCTAGATTACTGGCTGACAGATAAGAGAATTGATGCATTCAACTATACTACACCATCTGTGGTAAGTAGATTTTTAATCCGTAATCAGAACATTTGTTTTTCCATTTGAATTTGGAGAGGGGTCTATTTCAGTTTCATTGTTGGTGGCTGCTAATGGCCCTGTTAACCTTTTTATCCTCCTTTAAGGGTTGCTCAAGGAAGCATGCATGGTGTGGAACCTGGCAAGAGTTTCCTTGTAATTTTATGTGCTCGACTCTATTTGACTTGGATGCATGTAGCTAATTCCACTTATGTCAAGTTATGATTGACAGTTTAGTTGGAATAGTCTTATACTAGCTGAAGCTGGACTATTACAACTTGTGCTATGTGCAGTATGTCATATATGTGCCTCTAGGTATTTGAAAACTTCCTGGAGTAAAATGTGCTGCTGATCTTGTGCACCATTTTTTGCATTTCTTTCTAGTGTATATCTGTGCTTACCTTACCCCCAGAATAGTGAGGTACTGAGGTGCAAGTGTGAGACTGAGTTTCACAGTCTGATACATTTTATACTCTGTAAATATTCCCCCTTTTCTGCTTATGCTGCACCTATATGGCAAAACTTTAATGCGCCAAATGCACACTGATGGAAAATTTAGGTCTAAGATTATTTTTTACTGGCTCTTTGTACAAGCTTGAAACATCATTTAAATGTTGGAGTGAATTAACGCAGATGTAATATATCTATATTGGAGTAGAAACTGTTTGTGATGTATATCAATTTGTTACTGTCTGCTGATATCAGATTTTTATTTTCTTATATTCACCTATATATCCATTTCTTGGTTCCTGCAGGTGTTAATTATTCTTTCATGCATAATTGCAATTGGAACAAACCTGAGCCAGTTTATCTGCATCGGTAGATTCACAACTGTGTCCTTCCAAGTACTTGGCCATATGAAGACAATCCTTGTTCTAATTCTAGGGTTTGTCTTTTTCGGGAAAGAAGGTCTGAACTTACAGGTGGTAGTAGGTATGATGATAGCTGTATTAGGGATGATCTGGTATGGAAATGCCTCATCAAAGCCTGGTGGAAAAGAGCGTCGGAGCCATACAACGCCCAAGCAAAGACATGGACAAGATTCCACAGATGATGAAAAAGTCTAGTAATAAGTTCTATTTATACAAAGCCTCAACCATCATCAAGTATATAGGACGAGTCTGAGATTTCCGGTCGCTTTAGAATTTTAGATTTCTGAGGAAAAATATTTGTCCATTATTAATTTTATTCTTTAATAGGCTCATTTATTTTTACTTTCATTTGAAGGAAGTCTTTCTTCTCAGATCCGGTTTGATCCCTTATACAAAGTACCGGATTTTAGGTTTGTTATGATCTGTGCCATTTTGCAGTCAGCTTCTCTATTTTTTTCCACTCCATATTTTCTGGGGATTCCATATTTCCATTATGCAATTCAATAGTTGGTTTACTAAGCAGTGCACTTATGTTAATGTATGAGATATCTTAATATCAATATAATGTAGATAGATATTAAGAAATTACGCTCCTTTTTACTTATTTCCTAGTCTACTGTGGTATCAGCAAGTGCAAAAGGGATTTTATTTATTTATTTATTTTATTTTGGTTTTTTTCATTAAAAAGGGCTAATCATTTAGCTGTTTACCTTTTGTTGACTATTTTTTTACAAAAAATAATGCATATCTATATTATTAAAGAAATGTAGAATCAAGAAAAACAATTCATGGTTTCAAAAAAAAAAAAAAAAAAATTCATTGCTCAAACTGCGTTATATTGTCACTAAATTATACTACGTATTTCAACATTTTTTGATAAACATATTTTTTTATCAATGAGATAAACTTGTATTTTTTTTTTCCCATTTTATTGTCACAAAATTATTTAAGTCACTATATATTGTTCAACAAAATTCATAAAAAATAAAAAAAGAAAAAAAAAAAGAAGAAGGAAAGATATCAACCATTACTTTTGTATATCATTTACAATCATTGAAAAAGGAAACAAATTCTATAAATTAAATTTATGAATAATTCAGATTACTCAATACTTGGGATAACTTAGGATAAAACCTCACTCCTAACCCATATTAAATGTCACTAAAATTATTTTTTGTTACCAAATACTCCGCATTTTCCAACTAAATCCATCAAAAAAAAAAGGAAAGATATCAACAATTATCATTATATCATTCACAAAATCACAATCATTCATGTTATAAAACATTGTGTTGGATGAGTCCAAAAATGATATTTGTGATCTTTATGAACCATTGTATTACTATTAGACTATTAGTAAACCTATACCAATAGTGCATATAATAAAAATAAAAATATAAATAAAAAAGAAGAAGAAGAAGAAGATAAGAAGGTAAGCGCTAATTCTATTCAGACTCAGAGATATTTGTTAGCTAATTCTATCAGTTTTATTTTGTTTTTTTAGCATAAGTATTTTTGAATTGGTTAAAAACTTAAAATAACGACTATGATGTCGATGTATGATCATAATTTTGGCAATCATTTTTCAAAAAAAAAAAATTAGTTTGAAAGTTTATGATCACAGATTATTCTTTTTACTTCATATATATATATATATATATATATATATATATATATATATATATATATATATATATATATATATGTATATATATGTATTTTTTGTTTTATTTACACTTGTTTTCATAATCCTTACAAGCTCATAAGTAAGATCAATATGCTCCATTCACAATATTACAAGTATAAGACTATAAGTACTCCACATAAAATGTATGGTGCAAGTTTAATTGAATTAATTCCAACAATTAGATTGTGATGGTAGAGATGCTAACTTGGGTCATCGACAAGGTTCGGGTTGGGTCATTTCGGGTATGAATTAGGCTACTCATTGTGTCTATACAGATTAAATTATGAAATAAATCGCTTCGAGTTAGATTGGGTCTTTTTTTAACATCTTTAATTGTAATCTAATTTCGTATTTCCTTAATATTTTTTATGGATTATAATTTTTGAACAAAAATGAGTAGTTATCATTAAATATGCATAAAATAAAGAGTGAAACTACATATTAGTAGTACTACGTACTTAGGGTCTGTTCTCTTCAGCTTATTTTCAGTTCAATTCAGCTTCAATCAGTTCAGTTCAGTTCCTAATTTCTTTCTCTCATAAAATATTCAGTTCAGTTCAGTTTAGTTTCTAATTTTTTTCTCTCATAAAATATTCAGTTCAGTTCAGCTCAATTCAAAAAAGTAGATGATGCCCTTTTTAAGTTATTCTGGTAGCTACTCTTATAGCTCCATTCCTATTATCCTATAAGATTGTCTTGAGATTCATTACCCCAATTTATCACCTTAATAAACAAAATAGTTTTGTAATCAAGTGCTAAAAATGTAAATAAGTCAACAATAATATCTAACAAGCGTGACATTCTCTTAACAAAATCAACAAGTATGGAAGTATATTTAACTAGTTGATATTTGTAATTGTCACTTAATTTGTTTTTTTGGTTTCTTGAGGTGATAAACTTATATTTTACAAACTAACCCATTAGAACATGATTAAAAATATTAAGGGCTTGTTTGGCATCATGTTTGGTTTTCAGTTTCCTGTTTTTTTGAAACCAAAAACCAAAAACAGGAAACAAGAAAAAGGTGTTTTCACTTTTTCTGTTGTCAGTTTTCAAAATTATCATGATTTTAATAAGTTTATATAATTTTTGATTAATTATGGGACATATATCATATACTTTTAAAAAACAAAAAACCAAAAAACAGAAAACCACAGCAATGCCAAACGAACCCTAAGTTTTTTGTTTCAATAAAAAAAATAAAAAAATATTAAGTTTTAAAAGGATGAAATAGGTGGTAAACAAATTTAATGTGACCAAAAGTACATGTATATGAAAGTAAGATCACAAATTCATAATCTCTTGTAATCATTTATGATATCGATTAAATTAAATAACAAATTATAAATATATTACGGGTATGTCGTAGGACAATCTAAAAGAGATAGAGGGAGTACATATTAATATACGTAGTATATTATGAGTGCAAGCAGAATCTCACAGCTACTCCCTCCGTCCCTAATTTTTTGCCCCATTTGACTTTTTACGGTCTCCAACAAGCGTTTTAAAACGGTTATATTTCCATTTTCATACGTGTAAAACTTATAAAAACTAAATATTAATAAAATATACAATGAGATGCATCAAACAAGATCTCACATGACTATATTATCACTTATAGATTAAAAGTATTTTATAGTCAAAGTTTATAAAAGTTGACCCAAATTTTTGCAATGGGGCACAAATTTAGGAACAGAGGGAGTAGAAAGCAGAAACATAGGGCGTGTTCGGCACTAGCTTTTGGGTAGCTTTTAGGTAGCTTTTAGTGGTTTGACTTATTCAAACCACTACATAGAAAAAATTATGAGTGTTTGGGAATGTAGTGGTGGGGGTAGAGTTTAGTGGTTGAAGTAGCTTTTGTGAAAAGTTAACATTATTAACTTTTGTGAAAAGCTAGGTAGCTGTTGAATTTTCTTCTATTTTTTTTAGAATTTTACAGTTCACAGCTAGTTTACCAAACACTCATACTAAATTATTTATTTTCACAGCTAACAGCTAGTTGACAGCTAACAGCTTCATATACAGCTAACAGCCACCAGCACAGCTAACAGTTACCTCTACAGCTATATTTTGCCGAACACGCCCATACTCTCGGCCAGTCGTCCACTAATCCCAAATTTTGTTTGATTTGATTGTTTTTGAATTATTTTCCCCCATTTTTGGGTTTAATCTTGGGTTTTTTGCTGGGCCACAATTGTACTCTTATCCAAGGCCAATCCTTGTTATTTTTCCTATTTAAAAACACCGCCCCATTAACGTTATTCTCTCAAATTTCTTCCCTATTTTGTAAATTTTCACCAATATAAATTCAATTAAAAGGGGCATTATTGCATTACCCCATTACAAAAAAGTTGTAAAAAAAATAATTTTGTCCAATAATTTTTTTCTTTCTGGGTGTACAGTTTGAAGCAGAGCTCCAATGGCTCTAAATTTCTTGTCAACAGCAGAGATAAGAGCTATCTCCTTTTTAGATTCCTCTAATTCTTCAACTCAGCAACTTAAACTTAAAGGTATAAACTTTATCTTTGTCCCTCTAATTATCAATTAATGTTCTAATAATTTGTGGAATTTTTTTAGCTTTCATTTTCTTTGTTTAAATGGATTTTAATTGATTCTGCTACTGTTTTGGTGATTTGGGTGTTAAGAATTTCTGACTGTTTAAGTCGCTGTTGAGTAGCAATTTCTTGTTTATTTATCTGGGGTTGGTGTATATTGTTGCTAGTAAATATTGTTTACTTGTATTGTTTATAACGCTTAACATGTTGAGAATATTTTATTTCATGCTTTTTTATTATCACTAAGACGGGATTTATATTGGAATTTTTTGATTTGACTATGCTTTTGTGCTCTTGAAGCCTAGATTATTCTGAACTGTTGGTTAAAAATCCTATCTTGGAGGGTCAACATTTTTTATTTATTAAGTGTACTTTTTATGGAACCTTGTCTAGTTTCTAGCCCATCTCGGGCTTGTTACGCAATTTCTGTTATACACTGGGGTGTACTGTACAAAGAAGGATTTCGGTGCGCATTTGGGAGAGCTTTAGCTTTTAAATATGATCAAATGATCAAAAATTGAGTGTGGGTGTACCGTGTGTCCGTGTCACATGTCATGGTGCATCCGAGTGGCCGAGTGTATTACGAACACCCTGGGAGTGCTAATAGAGGCTTAGTTAGCATGCTTGAGTTCAACTTTAATATTGTATCCATCCATAAGATTATGGCAGGATTTAATACTCTGAAAGAAAATATTGAAATGCATCGACTGTACAAAATTTAGATTGCTGTTTAGACCTTTAATTTTTCCATGACTCTAGGGACTTAGTTGTAAAAGCTATTAGATTATGAGTTTTGAGCTGATGGATTTGATGAGAGTTTTTTATGAAGTTGGATTGCTTGGAGCTTTGTTGCTAATTCATTTTGTGTAACATACTATTTGCTTTGCGAAGGAATATATCAAATTGGTTCCATGGACTTGCAGATGCCTTTTAAGATTGTGTTAAGAGGACTTGGGGGGACAGTGAAACATCTTTTAGTTTTGCTATTTTTTTTTTTTATTATTCATAGAGCATATTATTAGTATTGTGTGCAAATATTTATGATATCAAGCATTTGCAATCAAATGAGTTTCCTATTTTTTATTATATATTTTTTTCTTGTATGATTTGCAAGCAAGAAAAGTATTCTAAACATCTCCATTTCCTAGTCTTAAGTTGCTGACCGCCTTCTTATAGTTGCCCTATATCAGTGCTATTTTTTAAAAATATCCTGCTCCTTCCTTACTCAACGTATACCCTTCCCTGGTAACCTATTCCTTCAGTTTCAGTTCTCCCTGTACTTGATACAGTCAAATTAGGGGTTTTTAACTTGGTAAATTTATTCAAGATGGGATTTTAACAATCATCGAAGATCCTTTTACTCCCTTCTTTATATAGTTCCTTGGGCTCTATCGAGTTTCCAAACACACTTCAAAGTTCAAATAGGTATATGCTATACTTCCACAATTCCACAAAGGCCTCAGTAAGTAGTGGACTAGTGGGCATAGTTTAATTAGTTGACTTGGCAAACCAACATAACACATACTGACATTTTAAAATTTGGGTAGTCAATGGAAATCTAGGACTATTTTAAGCTGTTTTTTTTTTTTTTTTTTTTTTAAAAAATAGAAACTCTTTTAGCTATGTGACTCTTAAACATTTGTCTAACCTCCATCCGCTCCCACCCCTCAAACACAAATGAAAAAACAGGGGGGGGGGAGTAAGTTGGGAATTTGAGACCAAACATATAGTTTAACGTGGTTTCAAAAAAATAAATAAATAAAAAATATAAGTTTAATGTTGCTTTCTGTATTGTAGAATTCATTTTAATTCCAAGTACTTTTAGGTAATCTCTCTTGCAAAAGGAAGGACATTCAAACGTTTAGCAAAAAGATCTGTTGTTCAGCTCAGACACCACCTCCAGCCTGGCCAGGAAGAGCAGTAGCGGAGCCTGATCGTAAGGTTTGGGATGGCCCAAAACCTATTTCAATTATTGGATCTACTGGTTCTATTGGTACTCAGGTAATCACACTATTGCTAAAGAACTTTGTGCAACATTTGGGCACCTGAAACTTCATTCATGTATTATCTATTTTTTGAAAGTGCCACGTCTTCACAATGCCGAGTTTTTGACTTGTGTATGTTTTAGGAAAATATGTTTTTAGTTTGTCTTATCTTTTGCTGTTCTAATCAAGACTCGTGCTTTGCAGACCTTAAGCATTGTTGCAGAACACCAAGATAAGTTTCAAGTTGTAGCTCTCGCTGCTGGTTCAAATGTGACTCTTCTTGCTGATCAGGTGAACAGTCTATCAATAATGCGGACCATCGTTACCTGCTACCTTTCATCTTATCTGTTAATACTGTATGAATGAAAGTGTGATTGCAACTGTTTTAATGCTTCATAGGAATATTATGCCACCGTTGAGATGCTTTCTTTATCCAATCACAATTTATGGTGCCTAAAAGAAAGTTAAGAAACCCTCAATGAGTAATTTAATACTAAGTGCGATATGGAGATTTCTGGCAAATTGTTTTATATTAAGGCCTTGTTTAGCAGTGAAAGGTTGACTATTTTTCTTAGTTGTTTGCATAAGCTGGTTTGAGTAGTTACTTGTAGTAACTATTTGTGTTCTCTATAAAAGTGTTTGATAATTATTCCCCCCGTCCCTTTTTTACATTCCTGCTTTCCTTTTTGGATATTCCAAAATTACATTCCTCCTTTCCTTTTTTAGTAAGTATTTTTTTTCCAAATATCCCAAATTATCCTTCTTTTTCTGTTATGTAATTAATGCTCACTCTTATTTTCCTCACTCTTACTTTCCTATTCTCACTCCTAAATTTAGATGAATATGATTGATTCTTAATTTTCTATTAGGAGCATGTTATTGGTCCTTTTTTTTTTGCAAAGGATTGATGACATGACATCATTAAATATTAATATATCTTTCTTTTACTCAAAGACATCATTTAATGTTTTGTACTTTCCATTGTGTTTTGTTTTATTGTTATTTGTTTTATTCTTAGTTCCTTAATTCCCGTGTAATTTTACAAACAGGAATGTAAAAAAGGGACGGAGGGAGTAGCTATTAGTTGATGGCTACTTTATTGTGTAGAATGAGAAATAAAAGTATATGCATTATTTATTATCAATTTAGGCAAACTTGGTAAAGGGGTGTAAATTTGTTCAACTTTAGGATAGAAGAGTCATTTCCTCTTACTATGGCCTTGTTCTCTTCACTAGATTTTAACTAAACTAAAATTATTTTTGTTGAACTAAAAAAAAAAAAAAAAAAAAAATAGATTTGCTGAAATTGAATTTTTTACAAATTATAACTTATTTTTACAGAGAAGTTACTGGTTTTTATTGATTAATACTCCTATCACGAAGAAGCTAGTAAGGCTCCTTTGAGTAGTTTAGTGAACTCATACCATAGTTTGTAATAATTTAATTCAGTTAGCATATGTCAATAAATAAATAAATAAATAAAAATAAAAATAATTATTTTTGTTTAACTTAATTTATTATTACCTCTATTTCGTATTTGTTTCAACTTTGGAATATTTTATATCTAATAAATAATACCCAAAAGTTGCAACTAATATGAAACGGAGGTAGTATTTAGAATTGAAATCATTTTTTTACCGAATATTGTTGTTTAAGGTGAAGAGAATGGGGCCTACAATAAACCTTTCTCAACAAAAAGCTCCTAGTACTAGTTTTTTCAAGATTAGCTATTTGGACTCAAAACTCTCTCAATCCTTTCTGAGCCAAAAAATCACATTTGAGGTTTGAGTTTTCAAGCGGCTTTTTTGCCTCAAACCTCTCTCTCTAATGGCTGAAAACCTCTTCTAAACAAACACCCCCTTTAAGAAATTAAAGAGTGGAAGTAGTAGTGGATTGCAAAAGTATGAGTATTAGTGCATGGATAATTGCCTACATTTGCTGGCAACTCTAGTATTTATAGTAGAGTGTATGTCGGTTTTTGCTTCCACCGACATACTACTACATAGCTCTACTTCGTCTTTCTACTTCACTCTAGAACATTCTAGGTGATAATTGTCTAGAACTTTCTAATTGGATAGATATTTATCCTAGATATTTTCTTAAGCATTTTTCTGGAACATTTACACAAGATATCTTAAATCTATTAACTAGATATTTTAAGAATTTTCTAGATTAGCTTATTTTTAACACTCCCCCATAATTTGAAAAATCTTGAATACCGAGTTGTCTTCGAAAATGGAGGAATTTATCCGTTGGTAGTGCCTTCGTGAACATGTCTGCGAGATGCTCCCCAGTCTTGCAGAATTGTAGCTTGATTACTGTTTCTCAACTAGTTCCCGGATGAAGTGTTGTCGTATCTCGATGTGTTTTATGTGACTATGAAAGACCGGGTTCTTTGTCATGGCTATGGCTGACATTTTGTCACAATAAATTGTTGTTTGTTCTTCCAAGACCTGTTCTAGATTTGAGCCATACAGCTTCACATGTTACGCACCTGTTCTAGAATAGTGCAACTATTGCTTGTTTCTTTGATGACCATGAAATGGACTTGGATCCTAGCTGGAACACATAGCCACTTGTACTTTTCCTGTCGTCTATACAACCGACCCTGAGAGCTTGCAGTCATCTTCTTCCTCGTATAATATTCCATAGCCTTTTGTTCCCTTGATATATCTGATAATCCTTTTTGCTGCTGCAAGATGTGCCTTGCTAGGCTTGTTCATGAACCTAGAGACAATGCTTACTGCATGTACTATGTTGGGTCATGTATTTGTGAGGTATATGAGAGATCCGACCATGCTTCTATAGAGTGATGCATCTACTTTCTCCTTTCCATCAAGGATCCAAGTCCATTTCATGGTCATCAAAGAAACAAGAATACATCTCGGCCACAAGCGCAACATGTGAAGCTGTATGGCTCAAGAGAATTCTTGTTGATCTAAAACAGGTTTTAGAAGAACCAACAACAATTTATTGTGACAACATGTCAGCATGGCAAAGAATCCGATCTTTCATAGTCGCACAAAACACATCGAGATACGACATCACTTCATCCGGGAGCTAGTCGAGAAACAAGAAATCAAGCTACAATTCTGCAAAACTGTGGAGCAGCTCGCAGACATGTTCACAAAGGCACTACCAACGGATAAATTCCTCCATTTTCAAAGACAACTCGGTGTTCAAGACTTTTCTGAATAAGGGAGAGTGTTAAAAATAAGCTAATCTAGAAAATTCTTAAATATCTAGTTAATAGATTTAAGATATCTTGTAAATGTTCTAGAAAATGCTTAAGAAAATATTTAGGATAAATATCTATCCAATTAGAAAGTCCTAGATAATTATCACCTAGAATGATCTAGAAGTATGTCGGTGGAAGCAAGAACCGACATACACACTACTATAAATACTAGGAGTTACCATACAAATGTAAGGAATTTTTCCATGCAATAATACTCATACTTTTGCAATCCCACCACTACTTCCACTCTTTAATTTCTAACACCCCCTAAGTAAAGAAATAAACTGCCCTCTCTCATACTATTTAAAAATTTAACAGGTTTGGAGATCTTCAATTGTGATTAATAGGTTTGACACTAATGTTCAAACTAGTACATGTACCAACAATAGCAACAAAGTCTTAGTCCCAAAATGATTTGGGGTTGGCTAACATGAATCATCATAAGGAATCGTCTGATATAGAAAAAGGGATATAGCAAGATAATCAATTGAAAGTGTTTGAAAAAGGGTGTGTAAAGTGAAAAGAAAGAACATCCAAGTAAAGAGAACCAAGAATAAAATTCAAGAAAGTTTTAAAGGAGTTGTAAAAACGTGTGACTTAAAAAATCATAAAGGTTTGAAAAACCTTTAGTGAAGAAAATCAATAAAGCTCATAAAACACGATGTGGGTAATAAAATAATACTCCCTCCGCTTATTTTTATTTATTTATTTTATTTTTTTTTATTTGCATCACTTGGGAATGCACGAAGTTTTAGGAGAATAATATAATATTGTGAGTGGGTGAATAAATTATTATATTAAAAGTAAACTAGGGACCATGAAAGAGAAAGTATGTGAGAGAGGATAGATATTTTTATTATTTAAGTGGGGGCCATGGAAGAAAAAGAAATGATAAAATAATTGAAGTGGAGTTTAAAGTAAGAGAGAGAAATGATAAAATATAGTATAAAATTACCAAATATAGAAGTGATACATTAAAAAAAAAAACACCCATAAAAGGAAAGTGATGCAAATAAAAAAAAAAAAAAAACGGAGGGAGCAAAAGAATACTAAGATAAAATAAACAAAAGTAAAAGTACATATATGTAATCATGACACGTCATTGACATGAATTTTTCCTTCCACACCGCCCTATCCAACACCATACTTTCCTCAATTCCCAACGCACTCATATCACTCTTAATCACCCTCTTCCCCTACCCCTCACGATCCCAATACTTAGTCTCCTTACCGGAGCCTCACTTGATCTCCTTCTTACTTGTACCCAAAAACATAATAAGCTATTTGTATTCTTATGTCTCATAGAATGTAGTTTCATGAAAAGGTTTCCATGAATGAAGAACATAAAGCCACTTTCTCAAGTATGAGCATGTTGGTAACAAAAAAGGGGCTGAGGGGTAATTAACCCCCTATATTGTTGGGTGCCCATTTAATTCAAGTCCTCTGTCTTACTTATCACATATAATTATGATTTCAGATCAAGAGATTTAAACCCAAATTAGTTTCCCTTAGAAATGAGGCCTTAATTGATGAACTCCGAGAAGCTATAGCTGATGTTGAGCACAAGCCAGAAATTATTCCAGGCGAGGAGGGTTTAATTGAGGTAATAATGACTTCAATCACTCTGGCCGGTGCATCATTGTTGATAGTGTATTTTTAAAGTAGTATTTGTCTTCTATCCTAACAGGTTGCACGCCATCCAGATGCTGCTACAGTAGTTACAGGGATAGTTGGCTGTGCAGGGCTGAAGGTATTAGATTTCTCATACATAAATCTTTGAACAAGTTAAACAGTCTTACAGCTCTGAGGTTTTACTGGTTCTCTTTTCTCTAGCCTACAGTGGCAGCTATTGAATCAGGCAAAGACATTGCCCTAGCTAATAAAGAGACCCTCATTGCTGGTGGTCCTTTTGTGCTTCCTCTTGCACGCAAGCATAATGTGAAGATTCTCCCAGCTGATTCTGAACATTCTGCCATATTTCAGGTCAGTTTGTATTTGTTGCATGTAGTTATGACTTTATATGGAGATACTTTGATCATCAACGATGTTTGGGTGTGTTATTTGGTGGATGCTTCATGTTTTCTCAAATTTTGTAGATTATGGATTTCTATCTGTGATTGTGAATTTGTTAAGAAGTCCAACTGACAAATAGTTTTTGTGTTCAGTGTATCCAAGGATTGACAGAGGGATCTCTTAGACGCATTATTTTGACTGCATCGGGTGGATCATTTAGGTTTGTGAACAATTTAGTTTTGTAGATCTCAATTACCTAGATATGATGAATGTGGGTGAGAGATATTTTGTCGTTTCCTGCTGTGCATGCAACGACAACTTACCTCATTTTGTTTTATTGAAGGTTGGGGGGTGGGGGAAGGACAGGGTTAGATTTATTTTTTTATTTTTTTCAGTTTTACCAGAGACTGCTTGTCAGCAACAAATATTCCCAACAGTATAGTAGTTACTTACCTTTTTTGTCTCCTTTTGTGTTTTCTTTTCTGTTTTGAAGAGATTGGCCTGTTGAAAAACTAAAAGAGGTTACGGTAGCAGGTGCTTTGAATCATCCTATTTGGAATAATATGGGGAAGAAGGTTACAATAGATTCCGCTACCTTGTTCAATAAGGTCTGTTCTTGTTGCATTGTATGGAGCAGTGTACTTTAAAAAAAATGATGGGCCATAAGCCCTCCTGCTTTGAGTTATTTTTCCTGATATTAAAATATTGACAGGGGCTAGAAGTTATTGAAGCCCATTACTTGTTCGGGGCTGAATATGATGACATTGACATCGTGATTCATCCACAGTCAATCATCCATTCAATGATTGAAACGCAGGTTTGTCTCATTTTAAATATCAATTATGTTTTAGCTTAGCTGAGATCAGGGCTGCTTAGTCCCATGCAGACTGCGGTCATAACTTTGTCTACATTTTGAGGCAGATCAGTATCATGCAGTCAAAAGATTTTTCTTACATGATGTGGCACGTCTCTCCTATATTAGATGTCCGTGATGCACTTTCATATCAATTTGAGTCTGATAGTTGACAATTTCATGCACATTAAGTGCCAAAATATGACCAATAATTGCATGTATCTGTTACACCCTGATTGCAAAAGGTTGTAATCAGCATCTTGGACTGTCAATATCCCAAGGTGGAAATCAGGAATTAGGACTGTCAAGGTGAAAGTGAGGGAGTCAGAATTAATAATTAATTTGATTTTTTTGGTAATAATATAGGAAGCACTAGATGCCTTATCAATTGCCTTAAATATTCCCGATTTTTCATGAACTTCTGCCATGACAGGATTCATCAATCATAGCACAATTGGGTTGGCCTGATATGCGGATACCTATATTGTACACACTGTCGTGGCCAGATAGAGTATACTGCTCAGAACTAACTTGGCCACGCCTTGATTTCGTCAAGTAAGTATGCTCTCCCATTTATATAAGCTTGAGCAGTCAGCAAGTATGATTTTTATTGACAGGTATGATTTTTATTGACAAACACTTGTTAACTTGCTCTCAGTTGGTTATTTTGAAAGTCATGTGTTGAATGCTATATTGCAGGTGTGGTCCCTTGACTTTTAAAGCTCCAGACAATGAAAAGTACCCGTCTATGAATCTGGCCTATTCTGCAGGACGTGCTGGAGGCACTATGACTGGGGTTCTTAGTGCTGCTAATGAGAAAGCCGTAGAGATGTTCATTGCCGAGAAGTATGTTAATTTCACCTATAGCTATAATTAACTCTAATTTCTGAACTTTTTCAGTAAATTCGTTTTTCTTTAATTATTACAATAGTTTACACTTTAAAGTCTAGTAGGGAATTGAATAGCAAGCTTTCTGAAGTGGAAACTTTGTTGCCTGCAACAACAAAGAAGAAAAAACTGCATTCTTTTTATCATTCATGAATATTAATTGCCCTCTTTTATGTCACT
The DNA here is from genome assembly GCF_948465745.1 of Chenopodium album. NCBI lineage: Eukaryota > Viridiplantae > Streptophyta > Magnoliopsida > Caryophyllales > Amaranthaceae > Chenopodium > Chenopodium album. The sequence goes on along the minus strand of NC_137844.1, from coordinate 5,217,044 downwards.
CTTGCATTTTCTGATAACAAAAATATGAAAGATTGGCATGATAGGATATTAAGGTTGCATGCGTGTGCACTTCCTATGCTGGGTGGTTTCCTTTCTACTTCGTTATTATTTCGGGAAATTGATTGTATACTTGTTAGCCGTAATTGCTTGTTAATGTTAACTGCTTCTCAAGTTTTTATGGTGTCTTCTCGACTTGCTGAGCATTCCTATTGTGAAGCTAACAATTAAATATGTATCGTGGGTTTGCAGGATAGCCTACTTGGATATCTTTAAAGTTGTGGAGCTAACTTGCGCCAAACATCGGGATGAGTTGGTGAATTCACCTTCATTGGAAGAAATCGTGCATTATGACCTCTGGGCACGGGATTATGCTGCCAGTTTGGTGTCCACCAAAGGCTTGAGCCCAGTCCTAGTCTAAAACTACCAACAACTTCATGAAATACAGATTACTTGGAGTCCAGTCTCAGAATTGTGCATAGTTGGTTTTTTTTTTTTTTTTTTTTTTTTTCTTTCCAAAGTTGTAGAGAATAAAAATCCTGCTTAGAAAAGCCGATTTATGAATTGAACAGGCTGAAATGTGCAATGCTCTCCGAGTTAGAGGGTTACGGAGAAAATAACATTACATAGCCTGCATTCTGCTGAAATGTGCAATGCTCTCCGATGTATGTTTGATAATCTATAATCCAAATTGAAGAATCAAATTCTCTATGGTAAGCCTTTTCTGTCTTGTTTTTTTTTCGGGTTTTTCACCATATACCCTTAATTTTTTTATTTATTCACCATATACCCATGAACTTTTTAAAATTCATCATATACCCTTCGAGTTTTCACAAAAATACACCATATACCTTTGATGACTAATGATTGTTAATTTTTGTCAATCATTAGGGTTAATTATGACCCGAAATCACCCTAAATACATTCCTTCACCTCCGAAATCACCCACATTTTTTCTCTACCCCCAAAACCACGCAAAATTTCTTTTTCTCATCCTCAAAATCGATCATACGGATATGATTATGAAGATTTGGAGTGGTTTCAGGGATTGGACAAAGCAGATGAATGGTTTCGGGGATAGAGGGAGAAAACTAAGGTGGTTTTGAAGCATAATTAATCAAATCTCAATCATCCTTTTGTCGTTAAGGGTATATGGTGAATTTTAATAACTCAGGGGTAAATGGTGAATTTGAAATTTTTCGGATATATGATGAATAAAAAAAAAATTTAGGAGTATACGGTGAAAAAACCGTTTTTTTTTTTTTTTTCAAAAAAGAAAGTCAAAAAATTGCAATTAATTTTAACTCAATTACGCATGCAATGACTTAAAACACATTAAGATGTGAATTTAGGACGTAATGTGAAGTAGATGGGATAAAGTCAAAGGGTTTTGTTTTAATATTTTATATAAACTGTAAAAGTCTTACATGATATATGGGGTAGATGTAGATTGTATGATAAATTTGAAATTAAATAAGTCAAATTTATGTCAAATTTATGTTAATAATGTTGTTTTAAACATACGAAATAGAAACTAACTTCTTTTCAAATTCTTGGTAGTTTTCTAAAATAAAAAGGCTATCACGAAAGCTTCAAGTTCACACTTACTTACCTACCGAAAATGATCAAGTGTAGGAGTGCCTTGGATCGGTAAGGCTTAGCCTACTACAATTTAGCCCAATAACTATGTGTTATGCCATAATATGTAAACGTGGTCTCGGCGAAATAGCTATATACGAGGTAAATCAACACAACGGATTCTCGAAACTTTATTGACCTATAGGTAGACCTGTTATGGTTTCAAATTAACTTTTATAACCACAAGGAACACCATTGACATAGTCACATTCAATTCAATTTTGGAAAAAAATTTCTAAAATTAACCAGTGATTTTCATGAGACAATTTTCAACTCTATTGAGTTTGGAAAGGAAAGACGACGAGGTGCTTTTCATGAACTCTAGGAGACTTTAGGAGCCTATTTGGGTGATTGAAGCCATTCACTTTGCTTGTATACTACTCATATCTTTAGCAAGTTACGTACTAGTATCTCATTCTCAAGGACATCATGATTCATGAACTTTTATGTTGCCAACAACTGGTTTTATATATTTCCAAAAACATTATATGAGGCATCCGGTACCATTTGTACCATTGCTTAAAATTTTGACACCTGAGTCTTAAAATCTCCAAATATTGCCTGATTTCGTGCATTAAAGTCTCCAAATTTAGACTCATAGTTTATTCAGATACAACAAGATTAGGCATTTCTAGAGTTCCCCAATGGCCCTAGTAGGATGCCGTTATGCCAACTTGGTGCCCAAAACCATTTCAGCAAAATTAAAATATAGTTGCCTTGCCTCTTAGTGTGCTTTTTCAACAAAAACACAGCATTAGTCCACGGATTGGCACGCACATTAATGTGTCGTGCTTCATACTTGGCCATGCTCGTGTTATATCATGTATTTTTTTCATGTTCAATGTTGTAACATTTTAGGCCAACTCAACTTAGTGTCATATAATTTTTGTCCTACCAATGCCATCATTGTATCCTTTAATATAACAAGCATTTATTGAACAAATGAGGGATAGACATAATTAAATTTAAGCGAGATCTTGTTAGAATCTATGTTCATTATTTAGAGCAGTGCATGCGATGCCTAGATGGATTGGCAGGTACCATTACGTACAATAACTCGCAGGGAGATGAACTTTCGAAGCAATAACATGGTAACTTGTGAGCACCATAACTCGAAAAGGAATAACCGACTAAATAAGCAAATATGCATCACTTTTTCTTAATAGAATATGCCAAAGGATTATTTTGGGTCATCCTTATATAATAAAGATATAATCGTCGTACGTTAAGTATTTTGCGTTTTTGCGTAAACACGAGTGTTAATACGCAATCAAATGTAAGTGGTTTAGCTTGGCTCAAAAAGAAGAAAAGAAATATTAGTGGCTTAACTCTTAATTCAACTCAGGGAAGTAATTTTCAACAACCATATATTCAAGCTTTAGCTCTTTTTTAAAATTATTTCTAAGGTGTCCCTTGTTCCCACATTCGTTTTGTTATCTGGTGTTACCATCTCACACTAATTTAGCGGTTGTTTGAATTATATAATTTGAAATGAGTTGAAATAGAGTTAGAATCTATTCTATTTATATGTTTGTTTGAGAGTTTTTTAGTACAAAAATCTCATAATCAAGGGATTCTAACTCTACCCCATGCCCCTAGAACCCCATACCAACCTCTCTCTCTCTCTCTAGTTAAGATTCACAATTCAATACTAATGAAGTAAGAAATCCATACAACTATAAAACCAAACAACTTTAGACTAGTATAGGTTTTAGAATACGTACCTTTTGGATAAGAGATTCTATAGTCCATACTAATCCATTCCAATTTGGTAAACTAAACACCCCTATATTCATAGGTATTTACAATTAATTATTTAATAATTAATTCTTAAACAAGTCACTCTGTATTTAAGATAAATTATTGTGATAATGTTTATCATCTCAATTACTTCTTTGCATATCCAAAAAGACGTGAACCTATGACGCAAACATCAAAGGGTTGGGTAGTTTATTTAATGAGAAGGTGTTTATACCCTAAATTATTTTTTTTGGTTTAATACTCGTACTAGTCTACTACTACTAAATTGATTACTATCTTCTTATTAGACTTTACAACGAATACTAACTAAAAGAAACCATCAGTAACATTTTAAACAAGTTTTCTAGTTCATACAGTAGATAATGTCGAAAACTTCCACATTAAGTCCTCCAATCCTGTCGAAATTTACATATATATTCCATAGCAAATGTCCTCAAAGTCCATAACGTATGATATGTATTGTGGAAATTTAGTTTAAGTCAATCATGAAGGCAATTGCTACTAATTAGATGACCTAAGAGGCTAAGAAGACTCCTCTTGTACTTGTCAAAGATCGATTCCCATTGTCTCTTAATTAAAATAATCTTACGTTATCTTTTAAACCCAATTATTGTTGATCATGTGCAAGTTATCTTACATTGAAGAAACCGAGAAATATGAGCGAAATTACTACCTAATAAGCTAGAGGAAATAGTTCTGCTATTGTCGATTAGTTTTAATTTACTATTGAACCTCCTCTGAGCTTGTAAGTGGACTGGATCCTCCATCCTCTTTCTTATACATTGCCCATGCCCGTTTCATATTCTCAACTCCCATTTCCGTTTCATATCCTCTAGAATTCAACATATATACTCGTTAAAAGTTTTCAAACTCTTTCAGCAGTAAAGTCCGTGAATAAAATCTAGGAGACCATATGTAGGCACGTAGATAGGTTCTTGCAAGATTTATCATGACCTTTTACATCTATTGATCTATACTATGTCATGGACTAACCTAAGCCCTTGCACCAAAGAGGGTACCCTGTAATTGCTGTTCATGTAATGTATGTCATCATCACTATTGTTTGGAAGGATTAATATCTGGGTCCACTACAAGAAAAGGGCCGTTTTGCGACGGAAATAATTCGTCGCAAACTGGCAAAATTCCGTCGCAAAGTGACTTTGCGACGGATTTCCGTCACAGGCATGGCGTCGCTCGAACTTTCGTAGCAAACAGTCCTTTTGTGACGGAATATCCGTCGCAAAACGAATTGCGACGGATTTTGCGACGGAAAGGTAGTTGTAGCTGAAAACAACATTTGCGACGAAAATTCCGTAGCAAGAGGAGTCATTTTGCGACGGAATATTCCGTCACAAATTTTGCGACGGAATGTATTTCCGTCGCAAAATGGATTCTTTTGCGACGGAATAGTCCGTCACAAATTTTGCGACGGAATGTAATTCCGTCGCAAAATGAAGTTTTTTGCGACGGATTATTTTCCGTCGCATGTGTGCGACGGAAAATAATCCGTCGCAAAATACTCCATTTTGCGACGGAAATTCCGTCGCAAAGTTATTGTAATTTTAATTTATTTTTTTTTTGTATTTTGTTTTTTTTTCCTGGAACCTGTATTCCTGCAATCCTGTTTAATTTTTTTGTATTTTGTTTTGTTTTCCTGGAACCTGTATTCATGCAATCTTGTTTAATAAAATACGTGCATTTAAAATAATTTCAGTCAAAAAGTCCACGCCCTAACATAATTCAAATATATACAACACGTAGCCGTAACTACCAAGTACGGTACATGATATAATTTTTTAAACTACAATGTCATCCATATACAAAAATCGAAAAATGACACCTAACTAAACACAAGCTGGCTGTCCTTGGCCTGCACCACCACCACCACCACCACCCGGGTCGTTCCTGGGGTCTCGAATCTGAGGCTGAATCGTAGAACAAGTGAAAGGAGTGGTCAATCCTGTAAATCTACTGGCTAACTCCTCTAAGAACTCCTTGTTCTTCCTCTCGATTTCAGCCATCCGTTCTGCCACTCGAGCCTCCACTCGAGCATCGAGCTGTTCCGCCACACGGCTATCGATCTGGCTCTCAATTGCTTCCACCCTCTCATTCAACTCCTTGTGGAAGTTTTCCTGCATTTGAGTTATGACCGACGGTACGTATTGGCTGGAAGAACCCGATCCTCGTCCCCTAGATGTGCCGTAGTACAAGTCAGCACCAACACCAAGACCTCTAACACGACCCTTCTTATTACGACCACCAGCCGCCTCAAAGAAAATTTCATTTTCAGACAGTTGGGAACCCTGGGTTCTTGATTCCTCCTGTCTGTGTTGGTACGCCTCCTGTAACAAACAAAGGATATACAATGCAGAAATAAAAATAAAGAATGAGAACCAATAGTTTGAGGCTTGATATAGTTCATAAGTGGCAATATAGGTTCACTAGGTCCTAAAACTAGGAAAATTGGGTGAAAATGGGGCGTTTTTGGTTCTAACTTGTCTATTTCTCACATTTGTTATCTAATGAACCTATTTTTGACCTTAATACACCTAACTAACATAGTTACTTGAGTTTGAGGCTTGAAATTGTTTATAAGTGGCAATATAGGTTCACTAGGTCCTAAAACTAGAAAAAATGGGCGAAAATGGGGCGTTTTTGGTTCTAACTTGCCTATTTCTCACATTTGTTATCAAATGAGCTTATTTTTGACCATAATACACCTAAATAACATAGTTACTTGAGTTCGAGGCTTGAAATAGTTCATAAGTGGCAATATAGGTTCACTAGGTCCTAAAACTAGGAAAATTGGGTGAAAATGGGGCGTTTTTGGTTCTAACTTGCCTATTTCTCACATTTGTTATCTAATGAACCTATTTTTGTGACCTTAATACACCTAACTAACATAGTTACTTGAGTTTGAGGCTTGAAATTGTTTATAAGTGGCAATATAGGTTCACTAGGTCCTAAAACTAGAAAAAATGGGCGAAAATGGGGCGTTTTTGGTTCTAACTTGCCTATTTCTCACATTTGTTATCAAATGAGCTTATTTTTGACCATAATACACCTACCTAACATAGTTACTTGAGTTCGAGGCTTGAAATAGTTCATAAGTGGCAATATAGGAAACAAGTGGCTTGAAAATGGGCGAAAACTAGTTATTACCGCAATTTCCTTCGCTCTTTTGTTCGCAGGAACCTTCCCTTTCCCGGGCACCTCCTTGAAGTGTGTATGCAAGAAGAGATCAGGTGCTGATGGAAGCTTCCCTTGATTCTTTGCCGCCTTGCAATGTGAACAAGTGAACAGTATTATTAGATACAAATGTAATTAAGCACATATAAATACGTACATTCAATTTTTTATACAACAACTTACCAGCTTTTTTGCATGTTGTACCGCAGAGATGGAACCTTGAAAATGGGTCGGTTCTATTTCATTATCCATAGAGCCAGATCGTCGGTTCAATCTGTTCTGTGCTGACCTCTTCTTGTAAACGTCATCCACTTGGGGAATATCCATCATCATCTTGTGGATGTCTTTTGAGATCCAGTCTGGCTTTCTCCCTCCCATCCTTTTAGTGACGTTGTAGAACATTTGTCGCAACCGAGTTGCAGCATAAGTATCAAACGCCCTACGCACTTGCCCCTCCAAAGCAGGTGCCCAACTGTAATGTTGCTGAATATACAAAAAACTCTATTAGTTACATATTCATTTGGTTAAATTTATGACACCTATTATTTATAAGTTAAACTTATACCTTGAACAAGGTAAACTTATGACATATATCCAGGGGTCCTTATCACTCCAACCTAACCCATCCTTGGACATCTTATCTCACTAGTGAATGTATGCCTAGTGATGAAACACATATAATTAACACACAATTACCCACATTCAAATAAACATACATACACTAACATGTATTTTTAAATTAACATATATTTTAAACTAATCTAACATATATTTTAAACTAATCTAACATATATTTTAAACTAAACTAACATACATTATAAACTAACTAACATATATTTTAAACTAAAATAACATACATTATAAACTAATCTAACATGTATTTTAAACTAAACTAACATACATTAAACTAATTCTAACATTGCAATATATCTTAAAAATTAAACTAATTCTAACATTGCAATATAAATTAAACTACACTACACTAAACACAAGTAATTAAATAATAAAATTTAGTTACAAATTAAATTAAAAAACATAATTAGAAAAAGTTAGGGTTTACATTAAAATTAAATTGAAAACAAAAACAAAGGGGGATAGTGGAATACTCACCGGGATTTGAGGGTGTTGTGGCGGAAATCCGGCTGCCGGAAGGAGGGTGGTGTGGTGGCTGCACACCGCCGGCGAACGGAGGGGCGTGAGTGGGCTTGAACGGAGGGGGTGGCGTGGGTGGGCGTGAGTGCGCGTGAGTGGGAGTGAACGGAAGGGGTGGGCGTTAGTAGGTGTGAGTGGCCGGATTCCGGTCGTTCCGGTGGCGACAGCGGCGGTGAAGTGGCCGGATTTTCTTTCTCTCTCTACGCTTTCCTCTATCTCTCTCTACGCTTTCCTCTTTCTGTTCTTCGTTTTCTTTTTCTCTCTCCTTCAGCGAAACTTCAGTTTTTTTTAAAAAAATTTAAAAACTTTTTGCGACGGAATTTCCGTCGCAGAATCCGTCGCAAAATGTTTTTTTTTTTATTTTTTTTTTAATATTGTTTTGCGACGATTATTTCCGTCGCAAACAAACTTTTGCGAGGGAATAAATTCCGTCGCAAACTTTACGACGGAAATTCCGTCGCAAAAGTTTGTTTCCGTCGCAAAGTTGCGACGGAATTTATTCCCTCGCAAATTAACCCTTTTTGCGACGGAATTGTAGTCCGTTGCAAGGTTTCCGTCGCAAAATGACCTATTTCTTGTAGTGGTCATACATAATAAGAGTACATAACTTCACCTTGAGCATCAGTCAATGTTATTAGGTACAATACTTTAAATATTTAAGGTCTCTATGACCAATTGGCCGTTAATGACGTACGTAAAGTGGTATCACCTCATTTGTGTCACAATATTCCACCACTACTATAGTCTTTAAGGGGCCTCATCAACCTCATCATCAATGTAATTGTAACTTAATTACTGTCCTTGTAAAGATATCACATGTGAATCATAATAACTTTCTCAGAGGCTTTAAGAATTGGAGAAAAATCGACTAGGAATTGCTATTTATTTGTTAACCCGATATTGATTCCCGATTCGGTCATACCATACATGTGTGCTTTATTCTCATTTCTCATTTGGTCACACTTTTTACATCTGATCGTTACTTTTACAAGTATTATTTACACTTTTGTTATACTTGAAAATTAAAATATAGTTTTTTTGAGCTTTTACCCTTTACTATACCCGAACACAAAAGGACTCGTCACTTGTTATAGCCCAAATCCTATCTCACATTAACACATTCTTGCTCTTTTCTTGTCCTAAAAACTCTTAACCTTTGAGTAAATAGTTCATCACAATAAAGATCATTTAGAATCGGATATATTATAATAATAGATAATTAAAATGACAAATCCAATATGCATGCACTATAAGCTATCCATCAAACGACTAACTTTCTAGAAGCATGTTGTTTAACATACAATAAGTACTAATAACAATAGCATATTAAAATTTATGGGTTTTATTCAAAGATTAGTAGCTCATATTATACTTAGTTTGTACTTATATTATTATAATGTATATAGTTCATTATATTTTAGCTCAATTATGCTACTAGCTTCCAAAGATTGTGATTAATATGACAGTTTGTATTGATAACCAAATTATTTAAGTAAAAAGTTGAAGCAGTTTGACATGTGCTAAAGAATATAATGAGACTTGAATCCCAATTATTCCCAAATGATTGAAGATAATGATCAATTATTAATCAAATCCAAAAGATTAAGAAATGGCGGGTAGAAAAAAAAAACTTTTGCTAACAAGACAAAAAGCAGATGTTATTTATTATGATTTAAATAATTGTACATATACTAATTAACGTGACAGCCATATTCTTCTCAGCAAAGGAAAAGTTGTTACATTAATTATGAAATTATGGTTTATAGTTTGCATAGTTTCTCCTCAACAGGTTCAATTAAATCATGGTCCCATGCTCCCATCTTTATTTTTTGGTTAAGTTGTAGATCTATGTGGTTGAAGATGGAATCGAGCTTTAATTTCAATTTATTTTCAATTTGTGGCAATATAAGGCCTTATTAATTTATTATGTACCCTTTTTGTCAGGAAAATAAAGTTTAAATCGATAAGTTCTGCTAATAGTTTAAGAGGTCTAATAAGTCTAGAAGAAACTATAAGTCTAGGTGGATCAGATAAGTAACTCTTAGGATATGTTCTCCTTACCTTATTTTCATTTATTTCTAGACACTAGGAGCTAATGATAAGTTTATAACAAGGGTAGATAAGTTTTGATGAGATCTAATAAGGGTTTATATGTTTCACTAAGGTCTAACAATTTTTGATTAGGTCCAATAAGATAAGATGAGATGAATTCTATATAAAAATTATAAATTAAACTAATTAAGTTTAAATAATGTAATCATCTCATATGATTTTGGTAAAAAGAACACTAGATACATACCTTAATATGCATCCACTCTACATTCATTCACTTATTAATAGTCAATAGATTCAGAGTTTTGTTTTTTTAGTTTTTAATTTCTGAAATGGGATTTTTTTTTCTAGAAGATGTATTATTATGGAGTATAAGAAGTGGATAGGATCCTAATTAACTTATTAAGCTATTATTCATTTCAATTTCTATGCATTGCAACTTTGACAATGAATATTTTGGGACGTCTAGAAGCAAATTGTAAATAATGTTAGTTGAATTGTGGTGTTGGACCTAAATTGTTTGGTATTTTGGGCTACATGGTCAACTGTATTATATTGACCTGAAATAACATAAATTGACCGCCAAGAGAGTTACACCGCCGTCTTCTTTATAATTTACTAAGATTAAATGGTGCCAACATTATTGTATGTAGCTTATTGACAAAATTATAATCTAATTTTTAGTCGATGTTTATACTTGTAGTTAGTAAGTTTACTTGTGGTGAAATTGAGTATAAGCTTTGTTTACTGGCTTCAAATCCCACTTATCTTCCCCTTCTTTAGTGATAAGACTCACGATCTCTTCCTTGTATAATAATACGTACTTTCTTTGTGTTTTTTTTAATGCAATATTATAATAATATTCTCCAATCTCTAGGTAGTGGGAAAAAAAATATATACATTTTTAATAATTGTGAACTAAAAATCATCAAGATATATCGAACAAGTAGACCTTACATGATCGAGAAACTATATTTTTCACATATATTATTTAATATTAGATAACATTTGCATTATAATCTCTCAAATTAAAAATTACAAATTAAAATAAATTGGGATTGAATAGCATTTTTAATTGATATATTAATTGTCTATTTGTCTAACAATCTAAACAAACACTAAACAAATTTATGGGCATGATATGTATTTAATGAACCAATTAAGTTAGAGTTGGTTTTTGGTTAGAAGAGAGAAAATTAAGAAGGGTACATTAGTCTTTCCTACCTAATAAGTTTTCAAATATCGTACATAGACAAAAGACACAGTTCTTTTCAAAAATATGTATAGTTTGTAAAACTGCCTTAATAATCTTTGTAAAGCAAAAAAACACTATACATATACACATTGAGTAATGAGTATTTGCCACCTTAAATTTTCTAAGAAATAATTATACTACGTATTTCTTACTGGCCTTGACATATATACTAATTGGTTAACTCCCTTAGCAAATACCCTATGGAAATTAGAGTGATTGAAGATTATTAATGCATATTTTTTAGTTTTTTACATAGTAATTATTGTTTATTCATAAACTAATTTTACAAAAAGAGAATGGTTCAAGCCAGTACTAGGTAACCATAAATTAAATCCTACACGCAAGAGCATTATGCATAATATAACATATTTTATTTAAAGAGAACATACAATTCAAAATAAGGATCATGCATATAATTTCAAATAAAAGCACATACATTATCTCCATATCCTTAATATGTTAATACGGAGTATTTAATTATAAATCCACAAAAGAATAAAAGATACACATGCAGTTGTAAATTTTGTTAAATCGAACACATAACAAAATATATAATGCGCATCGTCCTCTCAAGTATAGAATATAAACTTTACGCTTTTTCAAGAGAGAATAATAACACGATCCACTAAATAAAAGTAGTGGAAAAATCAAGATTAGCCGTATTGGCAACCTTGACAAAAAAAGTGAAAAAAACTGTATGCACTAAATGTAGTTTCCCACTAGGAATTTCTCAATTCCACTAAGAGAGATTTTGCACTTTTATCAATCACAAATTCCTAATCAATCTTAGGTATGTTAGTATGTAGTAGTACCTTCTTATGGAATTAGTGGCGCCCGAAATAATTGTGAAAATAAGCGGGTAACAACGATATATTTATCTAGATTGGGTTTCATACTTTTATTTCATGAGTTTCACATCACTTTTTTTTTTTTTTTTTTTATACTTTCACTTTCATTCTCATGTACTTAACGTATCAAATAATGCTTTTAGGCTGTCTGAAAGTGAATGATAAAATTAAAGGTAATGGCCCCCTACACCATTTAATTTTTGATTAAGACTCCCCTTTACCTTTATGGCTTTACTTCTTTTTCCTAATTATTTTTGTGCCAAATACGAAGCGAGAGTAAAAATAAAATTGCACAATATATTGTTTATATATGACGAGTGTCTTCTAAAAATGGGGTAACTTTTTTTAGGGATATAACCTTATAGAGTTTTTTTTTTTTTTTTTTTTAAAGATTGTTTTAATATCTTTATGATACTAATTGATGTTCTTTTATAACATGTGGTAACTGACTAATATAATTATTTTAGAGAAAAACTTGAATATATGATGGCTAGTTTGGTAACATGTATACAAGTTTGTGTTTAGTAATGTACGGAGTAGATACTAATTCCTTCGCTAAAAATGCTAAAGGTTGCACTTTTTTCCATTAAAAATAAAATTTTGCACTTTTTGAGCTCAAATAAGTAAATGACTTTCTGTTTAATCACAAATCCTTTTTCCTTTTTATATTCCCCTCATATTATTATCTTCCTTCTTTATTTTTTTACTTTTCCAACAACTTTTTCCCCCTTTATTTATAGGTAGGGTTTTTTTTTCCTCCCTTTACCCACTTTGTCCACAAAGAAAAAAAGAAGAAATACTCAATCTTTCTTTTGTATTTTCTTTGTATCTTTAGATAATCTCTATTGATCTTCGTTTTTATGAAAAATAAAGCATATAAATATCATAATGGTCATTTTTTTTTTTTAATAGTAATGATTAATGTTTGTTTTCAATTTTCAAATAAGGAAGTTTCTTATCATAGATGGCCAAGATGAGAATGACTACTATTGTAAAGTGATTTCAAATTAACTCAAGATTAGAACTTTATCTTCAAAAAAAAATAAAAAAAATAAAAAAATAAAAATTAGAACTTCATATTACGAAGTATTATATAGTAAAATATCTTTAATGTGCAAGCTCATTATCTAACGGCCCCTACGAGGTATCTATCTATGGAGATCACTATCAACATCTAGATAATATAACTTGTGACCTCCAAGTTCAATCCCACCTAATACGAATGATGCTATATTTCTAGATGATCAAAGCATAGTATTTTTCTTCTTAATTTACCCGCTCTAATTTGTTTGACATTGACATTGACATTGTGGATACACCACCTAAAAAGAAAGGCAACTAGACAAGACTATAAACCACATTTTATCTATACTTATATATTAAAAAGCGTTTCTAAAAATGATAATATACTACGTGAGTACGTGTTCTCACGTCACATTATCATTCAGACATTCAACATCTTATTCTCATGTCGATGCGCGGTGTGCGACTTGTACCTTTTTTCATGCCACATCATCATCCTACATCTTATTTTCGCACTGGCATCACACCATATCAATCTTCAATGACTTTGTTTTAGACTAGTGAGGTCTCGGCCTAGTGACTCATTTAATTTGAACTAAAATAATAATAATAATAATAATAATAATAATAATAATAATATTATTATTATTATTATTATTATTTCTAAATTTTTTTAGAAAAAATTGCATATAGTTACAAGTCATCTTTAACTCTTTAAGGTAATGGGCTCTAACTTTGATATTTTCTTTCAACACATTATGACTAGGAAGAACTTGAAAAGCATGCCTAGTTCCAATCACCTTGCATTATCTATGGTTATATTCAGGAAATAAAGACTTTAAGTCCCTATGAGTTAAATATAAAAAAAGAAAATAAAATAAAAAATCATACTCATACTTTTCTTCTCTTTTCTTTTTGTTTCTAGGTGCATTTTATGCCTTTTTTCATAAGTCGATTTAAGTAGGAGCTCTTTTCTTTTTCGTACTCTATTTTTAGATTAGAACTATAATGAGTGATTTAGACGATATTTTGGATAGTTGCATCGTTTTTATTTGACTAGTACACAATATATATATATATATATATATATATATATATATATATATATATATATATATATATATATATATATATATATATATATATATATATATATATATTTTTGACACATGACTAGTACACAATAACATAAGTACATAACTATATATTGTGAATCTTTGGTGAAGTATTCTTGAATACATAATGCACTTATTCTTAAAGTTGATGTTGTGTAGTGGAGTAGATCCAGATTTACAATTGTTCACTCATTTATGATGTTGTTATTCACTACTCTCAACCTATTACAGTAATAAGTAAGTGTTAAATAGGTTAATTTTACCGACAATGCACAAGTTAATTTTAAATGTGGAAAATGTGATAGTATATAATATGTACAGAGTCCAAAGTATATTATCATATTATACATAATTAATCATAAGATGAAGATTATTTACATATAATAAATGGAACATTAAACTTCTTCCATCTTTCGCTATTATACATCAATTGGTTAATCAATAGGGAAAGGGGAAGTGGAAAGTCCAAATCAAGACAGCTAAATATTTATTAGAGATAATTAATTTAGTAATTAGGCAGCCCTTTTTTATTTTAATTTTTCTCACCCACTTTTGTGGATGAGAACATTCTTAAAAATTACTTTATTTTTTCACTTTTATTTCTACAGCTTTTTTTAAAAAAGAAAAAAAAAAACATGGTTTAGAAAATTCCTCTGTAGGAACTAGTTTAAATATCACATCTTGTGTCCATTATTCTAGGTAATAGTCGGAGATAATGATGTTATTAAAATTGGATTCACTTTCTATAATTAGCTCAATTGAATATGTTTGGTAAAATTAGATATTATAAAATTTATAAGTATCTTGGCATTTTGCTAACGAACGTTTTCGGAGCGTTAGATAAGCATTTAAAATATTATCTAAAGTGGTATTAATTTGGAAAAGTATGACAAAATCACGCGTTGATCGGTGTAATTAACGTTTATTTTAATTTAATTTTTCTACTTTTAAAAAGTTTATCCAACGTCCCGAGGCGTTCGTTAGCTTTTGCCAATTTATAATACTTGGTACCAGGTACATGCAAGTTATTAGAACTTGATATTTGATGGAACTGTTTGTTACAAACTAGCCACTAAAGTCGTAAATAATTTTTAAAAATATTTGAGACTCGTATTTAAATGTTACAAAGTATTTAGTTACTGTTTGC
Source organism: Chenopodium album (assembly GCF_948465745.1). NCBI lineage: Eukaryota > Viridiplantae > Streptophyta > Magnoliopsida > Caryophyllales > Amaranthaceae > Chenopodium > Chenopodium album. The sequence continues at coordinate 5,201,867 of NC_137844.1, read as the reverse complement.
CTTAATATTGGAGGCTAACAATCTTAACATAGACTAGATTGGCTAGACATGAGCCAAAGGTAATATTGGACGTGGTAAAACCTCGGAAATACATAGTTATAAAGTTCGAAAATCTGTTGAACTCAAACTTCATAAACATTTACTTACTAGGATCAAATAAACGAAATCAAACCATGTGTAGAAAGAAGATTACAATAACAATTTTTGCATTTCCATGAATCTTTTTTCATTTTTTTTCTTTTTGGCTTTCAATTAAAACAAGTAAGATCTTGAATATTTACATTCAAATATAGTAATACTCGTCAACAACAACCGAAGTCATCCCAAAATTTGCCTACCTCCAAAACTCCCAAATATTTACCCCTACCAACCACCATACATCAACGTGACTATTAATTCCGAACAAAACTTAAAAAGGTCGAACTGTCCGACTAATCCCATTCACATTAGCGAAAAACCCAACAAGATCTTGACGGTACGGTAAATACGATTTCACCTTTCCCGCTTCCACACCACTTTTTTTCCTCCCTCCAACCGTGACCGTTCTCTCCCTCCTCCTCCCATCTCCGCCACCACTACCACCACCACCACCGACACCGATACTTTTATGATTATTCGAGGGTGTCAAAAAGACAAAAGTATCCTTCCCATCACTATTACTCCTATGTAACAAATCTCTAAACCTCCACCTTTTAGAAGACCCCGTTGATTTACTCTTTTTCTTCATCATCAGAACCTCTTCCTTCTTCTTTGGGGTCCACACGCAGTACGTACCTGGTGGGACCCCTTCTAGATCATCAGCTTCCGATGACGAACACGATGCGGCACCATTTCCGCTCGTTTCCCTCTCCTCCAACAGCTTCCGCAGCGGTAAGCGGATGGTTGTTGGAGGAGAAGTTGTAGTCGAAAAACCAAAATTGCTATCGCCGTAAACTAAATCGGTGTTGAATACTGGAAACATCGGCTTTATTTGACCGTTGTCGAAGATCTCATCGGCTGAAATTGGGGATGAATTCTCTTCCCCTGTCAAAATCGCAAACTCGAACTCACTCTCTTCTTCCTCCTCATCGTCGTCATCGACTTTATCGTCATTGTTGTTGTTGTCGTTTTGGGGTTGAACGGTGTCGTTTAGAGGGGTATCATGAAACGCGTCGTTGAAGGTGACGGAGGAGTAGTAATCATCATCAAACGGGTCGTTTTGAGATAAATTGAGCTCCTTAACAACACGAGCAGCAATATCAGCGATGTTTTCCGAAGAATAAGAAGTGAAACTGGGTGATTGAGAGGAGAGTGAGAAAGACGCGCCGCCGATATTTGAGTGCATTTTTGTGGTCATTTTTACAGTATTTTTTAGGAGAGAGAAAATGGGAAAAGAGAGAGATTAATTTTTGAAAGGATTTGAGTGGGTAAAGTGGAGGTTTTATAGAGGGTTGGTGGATGAGAGAGAAAAATACAAAAGGTGAGGACGGCATCAATGACGCGAGACTCCCATTTCTAAACGATGATGAAACTGTTAAAATTATTACGCGGTTATGGAACTAGGGAAGTGAAATTTAGAATAGCTAACTAATACTTCCTCCGTTTTATTAATATTGCAATAAGGATAAAATTACGCATTTTAAAGCATATTTTATATATTTATAATTGTGTAAGAATAAAAATTATAAAAAGTTGATATTGTAAAAGTATTTATGAGACGAATAAATTCAACAAGATCCCACATGACTAAATTTTACTTAACGTATAAATCATACTCGTATTATATGATCAAACAAGAGTGATGAATAGTGCAAAAAGTCCATTGTTGCAATATTAATAGAATGGAGGAAGTAATATTCAATGAATTCCTAGTATAACTAATGTACCAACAATTTACTACACTACTGTTGTCAAATTAAAAAAAAAAAAAAAAATTACACTTTATTCACTCATGAAAAAAAAAGGTACGGATTTATTCACTTTATTTTTACTTATTTTATATGTTTAATTAAGGAAAAAAATAAGTGTTAATAAATATTAATTAGGATTATGAAGTTTTAAATTATAAGTACAATAAATCTTAATATAAGTTCAAATAAAGTAAGAGTTAGATGAATACGACTCACCCTTAGTGTGACATGATATGCTGTTACGGAATAGTTCGAACACTTAATTGAACATGTAATTTTGAGTGATAATGACCTACTAAATGTAGTCTTATTGTGTTTGATCAATTAATAAATCAACTAGTAACCTATTTTGTCACCAATAAATTAAATATGCGATATTAGACAGTTTTGATAGTAATTGGAAGTTATCTGAAATGAGTTACAACCTAATGACCTATATATGTGTGTTTTGGATAGGATAAGCTAAACATATTTGGTAGATAAATTAATGGGGGTAAAAAACGAATAATTTTGGATAGGGCATTTCAAACAAACTATGGAAAGAAAAGTCTCCAACGGGTCCAACCCAAACTCATGCTGAATTCTGTTTACTATGGAGTATAAATTGACAGTTTAATCTTTTGTCTTCTTGATGTATTGTATTTTATCTACTACCACCGGATCATATTATATGCAACTTTGGGGTATTATTTGTGAGATATAAAAAATTCCAAAATTGCATATAATACGATCCGGAGGTAGTATGTTATTTTCACATGAAATAAAATCATTAAAAAAAAATGTTACACATAACCTTTGGGATTATGTTTAAAAATAACGGAAAGGATTAATGAAATGGTCATTACTTTATTTCTAAACTGATACTCAATGTTTTAGGATTACCTATAGCATTACTCAATAATTTTTTTAAGAACAAAGTTTGTTACTCCGTATGTTTTGTAGAAAATGGTGAATCTTTCGAGTCTAAATCAATATTTACAAATGATATGATATTGAAATTAATTGTATTAATTAATTAAAAAAAAATCCTAGTACAATTTTCCGAAGAGTGTGTAAGGCAAGTTGCAAGAGTTGCTTTTAGAAGTAGACGTCTTAATCATCGATCATATGCAAACTCCAAAACATATTGCTTCGTTTATACGGTGACACGTGGGGTTGAGATATGAGAATCAATTTGGGTGGGAGGGGAAGAGAGGATGATTATTGATTAGGTTAGAAGTTGAAAGTGTAGGGTGTAACTATTAAGGTTTATTTAATATTATTTAATACATTAATTTTATAATATAATTAGGGGGCTATTCACATTATGTGTGAACTCAGTTTTCTTTGTTTTGGTGATCCATCTAGAACATTTGTAGAACGTTAAACGTTTTACTTTTATTTTTCTGCCACTTGCTATGATTTATCATTTATGAAATTATTATCTTATCATTTCTTTTCTTTTTCATTACTTGTATTATTGACAAAGAACAATTAGGTTATAAATTAAATAACATACAACTAAATAAATGTGGCATATTATTCATGCGCAAATAAGTTGTATTATTAGAATAGTTAATGTTATTTGTATCATTTTGTGGTTGATTGTTCATCATCTACAACAAAAGGCCTATAATTTTAAACATATGCAATTGAATAATTTACATGAATGTGGTTGCAACTTGTAAAAGTAGTAATGTAATACAGTACTGAGTAAGTTAGATAGCCAGGGCATATCTAACAGAGCTCAACAAAAGCCATAAAGCCAATGAAACAACTTAGGTGTGCAATTATGTGGGTGGTTAGGTGGAATGTGAGCTATTGAACCATGTTCATCTCATCATCCATAAATAATGGAAATGTTTTTAATATTATTATTAAAATATAATCACCCATAACTAGGTAATTAAAATCATTACCTGATGAGTATCACTGATATGACTATTTAAAGGCAAGTAGGTGAAAGAATTCATGTGAGTAGGAGATTGTTGAGTATTCCACGTGGGTTCAAGTATTTCACGTATTAGCTAGAATTAACTAAATACAAGTATGAAACAACAATATTATAGGTGCAAATAGAGGTGTCAATTCGGATAACTGGATGGAGTTTGGGTCGGGTCTGTTCGGGTCGGATCTGTTCGGGTCGGATATGTTCGGATCAAAATTATCCTTTTAACTCGGGTCGGGTCGGATCGGATCAAATTCGGGTCGGGTCAAATTCGGGTCGGGTCTATCGAGTCCGGGTCGGATATGGGTCGGGTCAACTCCAGATCGGTTCACTTTCGGATCGGATAAATTTGGGTCGGGTTTAAAACGGGTTTAACCGGATAACTTCGGGTCGGATGAATTTGGGTCGGGTTGATTACGGTTCGGATGATTTCGGTTCGGTCAAGTTCGGTTTGATTAAGATAAGGTTGATCCGTTGATTCATTAAATGGTCAGTTTCAATTCAATTCCTTTTTGTGTTTGGCTGGATTTTGGTCGAGCTGACCAAATTCATATCCAAATAAGGTTATTTTTAATCTAGAGATATTATTGAGTTTTTACCTTATTATTGGTTCAATATGATTATTAATTACGAAGCACGAAGTTTTAGTTTTCTCATTTGATCAAGTTATGTATAATTTTTATCTTAAAGAAAAATTGAGATTGAATAATTATTGATAACTTATCATACTTATATAAGTGAGACCAAGCTAGTGATATATTAAGTTATTAACGAGTAATAGTTACATATGGTGATATATACAAAAAAGAATATCAATTTTTTAAGGTTATTACAAGGTTACAACTTTTCATCAATTGTACAATCTTACGAGGTTATGAGTAATGTACTATTAGTTTAGTTTATTACTAGTTCAATTTGTATAAGATATTTGTTAGAGTTGTTAGAATTACTTTATTACTAATTCAATTTTTATATTAAAAACTTGACATTATACATATTGATAGTTAATTGTTACTATGTACATTCTTTTTATTTGAGCATAAATTATTGCATATGTATGTAGTGTGTATATAACCGTACGATGTATAATGCCTATAATTCTAGGATAATGCACAGTTGTAGAGGAAGTAGTAATGAAGGAATATTGTGTATTTGTAAATACATAACAATAATTAAAATGTGCTAAAAAACACATGGTAGAGAGAGGAAAAAGGAGAGAGATAGGAAGAAAGAGTTCTTTATATGGACCCCACCTACTTTTTGGTCAAATTGTCTCACGTGATGGGTTTGTAGTAAATTTAAGACTTCAGACTATTTTTTTTTAGTAAAAAAGTTAACTTATTAATAATTAGTAAATATATTTTATAAGAACTTGAATAAAAAGGTCAATAATCAATTATGGTCGGGTTAAATTTGGATCGGGTAAAATCAAATCGAGTTAAAATCGGGTCGGGTTAATATCAGTTCGGGTCAAAACAGATCGGATCTGATCGGTTATTTGTCGGGTCAATTTCGGATCGGGTTGAGCTCAGGTCGGGTCAAATCGGTTCGGGTTGAGTTCAGGTCGGGTCAAATCGGATTCGGGTTGAGTTCAAGTCGGATCAAATCGGTGTCGGGTTAAGTTCAGATCGGGTCAAGTTCGGATTCGGGTTGAGTTCAGTTCGGTTACAGTTCGGGTTTGGGTCTTGAATTTCTCGGATAAAATCGGATCGGTTACAGTTCGAAACGGATAATTTTTTTCGGGTCGGTTCGGGTTTGACACCTCTAGGTGCAAACAAATCCATAACTTGATACATTGACTTTTAAGTTTGGCGGAAAATAAATATAATGCTGTCATCGTTTAAAGAGAAAAGATTAAGAGTTAATATTTAATGATTAATTTTATTTTACGAAATATATTTAATGTTTATATACAGTCGGGATTCGGACTTGAGGCATAGAGCTAGAGCAATAGAACATTATGTGTGCAAATAGGTGGTTGTTTAGCTAGAGGTATGTAGTACATGATGATGGTTCGATGAACGGACAACAAAAGAAATCCGTAATAAGTAACGCAACATATGTTAATCATGATGCATGGGATTGGACGGTGAGCTGGCCACTAAATTAAATTTACATGAAACTTGTAAATGGCTGCAACATTAAGCTTTACCTACAACTGTTGGCCATGTCACACGTGTGATGCCAATTGGCCAAACACTTGTAAATCTGTAATCAATGAATCTTTCTTTTTTTTTTTTTTTTTTTTTTTTTTTATTTTATTTTTGTGAAGACAATGAATGAATATTTCATTCGATCTCCTACTATAATAGTATATGAGTATATCCTGGAGTTATGGAATTAGTAGGTAATGCTCAATTGTTGTTCAATGTGTATGTGTGAGACCAAATTAACCACCACGTACGCATATTGGATAAGATGGTAAAGAATAAAACAAAGGAAAAATAGTCAAGTAGTTCTAGATCAATTAAAAGTTTCGAGTTCTAGAATACAAAAAAATTGTTAAGGAGAATCTCTCCTGTTCTTTGAGCTAAAGAATAAATTAAATATAAATTCTTAATTGGTTATATTAGGTTTATACGTAATTTTTTTAAACGGTAAGATACGGAGGACCCTCCTTATTACGGGAGGGGAGGGGATAGCTAGAGGATTGAACCCCCGAACACTCCGGGGTGGGAGGGGGGTGGGGGAGAGAGATTGAGGGACTAACCATCCTTTCACTTTTTGATTCTCAGGCTTATACGGTGAATGCAAGGTGAAAGTATGTAGATGATTAAGTGCTTGTTTTTAGGATAGTTCTATCATAACAACTACCAACATCTACTACTCAATAAAACAATTATTGAGTAATTAAAGCAATTATTGTATTTTAGCTAGGTGGGCACCAAATTAAGGTATTCATAAATTGACTTATAAAATAGATTATTGAAATTATTTGAAAATTTACTCATTATTATTGTTAAAAATAATTAAATGTATACTCCGCAGCTAATGATTTAGGATGTGTCAAAATCTTATTCAATGTTTTTTAAATAATTATTTTGATTTTGATTGGATGATTTATTGTTGTTAGAGAATTATTGCTTAGTTTCTCTCCATATTTATTTCATGGAGAGTTAATTTTCATTTAAAAAAAAAAAAAAAACAGTGTATCCCCTAAATATTTTTTACAATTTTTTATAGCCATTTTAAGCACACAAAATCAACAATAAACTATCGTTGGAATATTATTTGTTGTTAGCTCGAGCCTTGAGATACATTTTCCTAGATACAAGGATGAGCAGCTTATAAGGCTATGAAAATGTCAAAGTCAATGAAAAACGCCAAATCTTTGTCCCCAAGAAATTCTTATTGCTTGGCCAAAAAGATTTGTGATGTTAATAGTTTCGACAATAATTTATTACATATATATGTCATGGCTGATCATGCATATTGCCAAACCAATAGAATAATTGAAAAACATTACTTAAAAATCTTATCGTTTACCTAATAATTATATTTGACGGCTTAATTTAGGTTTGACCTTTCTAGAAGTTCATTTTATAATTTTGCAAGGAACATATGGGAAGTGTGAAGAATGAGTCCGCAACCATACGAGAAGGATGTTAAGGAATTAAGCGACCACCTACTAGTCTTTTCAAACCATACTTCACAAGCTTTGAGTCAATTTTACACGGGTTTATATTATAACATCTTTTAAAGACTAGTATTAACATAGTTAGATGGACACAAATACTCAAGAAAATGTACCGTTTCTTTAATTTGTAAAGCCTGTAATACTGCAATCATTTATATAATTAATTACATTATTTGTATAGTACTTCGTATATATTGATAAACTAAGTGATGAAAAAGGGATAAATATGGAACAAACTCGCTCATACATTCAATCTCATATGATTACATAATACGGAGTATATTAATAACAAAAGATATTCTACCTCAATCTATAAACATTGTCAAATTTCTTTATGGTATATTAGTAATACAAAATTTCCTAAAAATAAAGTTACATATAAACAAAATAATTAAGTATAAATTAAATACCTATAATATCTCGTGTCAAGTCTTGCAGAATAGGTGTTGATCCATTTTACGTTAAAAAGAACTTATGATTTTAAGGATGTCATTAACAATATAATAACCCAAATATGTTATGGAATAGGTAGACCACAGTATATTTAATTTTAATTTCATGTTGATGCCATACATAGACAAGTTTCCAACATTCCCATTTGTCCATTTATAGATGTTTCACACACACACTCACACCTTTGTGTTCAATAGTCAAACTACTAATTAGCCCCAAAATATGTATCACTGAGTATACAAGTGTGTGTGTTTAATTATTATTATTTTTAATGCAATACAAGTGTAGTTTGAATCAATTATAAGTGTATAGTATGTTAATTAATTTACCTGGTAATTTTTTTTGACGGGTATAATATTTATAATGTATGATAATAAGTTAATAAGATCCTTTCAAACCAACACAATTACACATTCCTTAAAATAGGGAAATGTTTAAATTAAAACTCAAAGAACATTTGTGAGTGATTTGACATCATAAGAGGTCATACAACATGCCTATCTAATCCCAAAACGAAGCAAGGGAGTAGCTATTATAATGTGTTGTTCTTGTACTTAGTAATGTTTTGGTGTTGGTTAGACACGACCTGAAAATTAATGTCCAAATCATTTTCAAAAGAAAATAACCATGCACAATTCATGTGTACTTTTTTCAAGCCAGACTATTAATTTTTGCGTCTGGTAATGCCTAGTACATCGGTGGTTGAACATGGCATGTGATTCGTCAAAAAGTACTTTTACCAGTTAGGCTCATGTTATATAGATTTTCTGAAGTGTTCGGTAGACCATCGGAGTACCCTTGAAAAATGCCAAGTTTAATTTTTATTAGAGATAAAATTAAGTCAAATACTAGAAGTCACTAATGGAATCATAATTCGTTATTTGGGAATATAAAAGGAGTTTCGTTGGAGCTGCCCCCAGTTAATATGCCATATTAACAAACTCTGTTAATATGGCTCTCTCTCCTCCCCTCCAAAAGCAATTTCTTCTCTCTCTTCCCCTCCCAAAGCACTTCGGACTCACTCCTTTGCTCAGCCATAGTTGCACGACCACCTTCGAAGGTATAATCCGGCCGGCCAGCTGACCGGCCGCCCAAACAAAAGACACTCTAGTTGCAAACACATGTAAATTGGGGCCATACTAACCCTTTAAGGGAAGGAATTTGCTCATGCAGTGGTGTTAATGGTTGTGGCGGTGGCACTAATGGTCGAAATGGTGGTTCTAATGGTGTTGTGGTGGTCGCGCAATGGTGTTAACGGTACTACAGTGATCACGCGATGGTGTTAACGGTACTACAGTGATCGCGCGATGGTGTTAACGGAAGTACGGTGGTCGTGCGGTGATGCCGGTGGTCGTGTAGTGATGTTGGTGGTCGTGCAGTGGGCGGTGCGTATGGTTGTGAGATGGTGACAAATAGGGGTGAGCAAACCGGGTACCCGGTCAAAATTTTAGGACCCGGACTTGGAATTGGTTGGAACCGGGTCCTAAAATTTGGAACCGGAATTGGAATTGGTTTAACCGGGTCCTAAATTTTAGGAATTGGAATTGGAACCACCGGGTACCGGTTCCGGTTCTGGGTACCCACTTATGTATGTAATTGTTAAAATAATAATACAAATTATAATTCTTATTTTAGTTAGTATCATTATTAGTGTGTAATATTTATATTTATATATGCATTAAGCTATTTGTATTCATGTTAGGTATTAATAATACTTTTTTTATTGTACAAATTAGATACATTTAACATATTTTTATTATTTAAAATTTATTTAGTTTAGGATATATTGGGTAACCGGGTACCCAACCGGTTCCGGGTCCAAAAAGTTGAGAATTGGAATTGGAATTGGTTATAAACGGGTCCTTAATTTATTACCCGGAATTGGAACCACCGGGTCCAATCTCGGTTCCGGACCCGCCGGTTCCTAACCGGTTCCGGTTCCAATTCCGGGTACCCGGAATTTTTGCTCACCCCTAGTGACAAAGGTGGGCTGAAGGTGTAGATAGAGGAGAGAGAAATGGGGTAAAGCTAAGAAAATACAAAATACCCTCATATTAACATTTTTTGTTAATATGGCATATTAACAGGTATTTTCTCGTCTCCTTGCTTGATGTTGATGGCTATAGGTTAGAGAAAAGAAAGGGCAACATGCCAGCAATTTGGGCTAAAGGCCGAAGCGTTATCTCCTTGGCCCAATTCAATATGAAGTTGGATTCCCCAACAAGTGGGCTAAAGGCCGAAGCGTTACCTCCTTGGCCTAATTCAATATGAAGTTGGATTCGGCTATAATTAATTGTTATACATTAGATAATCCCTCAATTATTATACAACTTTTTATTAGAAAAATTGATAAAAGCCAAATATATGATATAATCCTTTTCCTATTATAATTGAAAACTATAGATACTGAGAAAAAAAACAGTTATATTCTCATGATCGTAACATAAAAAAAAATAATAATAATAAATAAATAAATAAATAATATATGTATTTGTATTGTTGAAGTCAACATTTTACAATGAGAGTCAGTGTAGGAGAAATTAGTACATTCATTTTCTTTATAAAGTTCGAAAAAAAAAAAAATCTTACAAATTCTTAAATAGGCTTGGTTCACATTAATTTATTGTGAACCACTAATATTAGAGACACCATGATTATTTTATCAATACAAAAAAAGTCACTATGTTAAAATAAAATGTTATTATGTGTTAAATAAAAGTCATTGTATTATTATAAAGGTTATAAAATGTTTTTTTAAAACAAAATTTTAAATATACTAGTCAATATGAATAATAAAGGTCACTATGTTAAAATGAGTTACTGTGTTCAATATAACATAGTAATTTAGGTTCGTATAATATTAAATGTCACACAAGTTTTAATAAAGGTTACTATGTTAAAATTAAGGTTACTATGGTTAAAATTAGGGTCACTATGTTAAATATAAAGTCAGTTACGCTCGTATATGGACTTCGAGTCCACAATAATTTATTGTGAACCAGGTCCACACAAGTTTTTTTCAAAAAATCTTATGCTTGTCATATAATTAACTAGTTCACTCACTTTGTATGTCTTTGTTATTATAAATTGCAAAATAATTCGTCATATATAAACGTAAAAATTTCATCATTAATTAATAGGCATGAAAACTTTGTCATTACTTGATTTTATCGAAAGATTGGAAAAAAAAAATCAATACTTTGTAAAAATTATGGATACATTAATATTTATAGACGAGGATTAAACATTTAAAAATTATACCTTTTTTTTTAAAATAAAAAGGTTCTTTCACTCTTTTTATGCATCAAATTTTAAGCTGAATTACTACTAACTCATAGATTATAATGTAATGTTTCGGATGAAGTTTTTTTTTTTTTTTTTTTTTTTTTTTTTTTTTTTTTTTAATTAAAGCAATCTTGGATGAAATTTTATTTTAGTAAAGCGATCGTTGGGTTAGGAATTTTAGGCTTCTTAGGATTTGTTTGTAAAAGACACTAAATATTAATACAATTCAACATGGTGAGAGGAGGGATGATACATAGGATGACATGTAGTGCACATGTGGCATATGGTCATTTGGGTGACACATGTCGTTAGCATGTTGTTCCCATAAGTTTTAATAATATCTATACTATATATTAAAAGGCGTTCATAATCAAGGATACACGCCACGTGTCACCCCTTTCTTCCACCAAGAGCGTGCCACATACTTGGGTCCATTGAAAAAAGAATAAGAAGTCATACCAACTTTGCTATATAGTAATATGGTTAACTTATTCATCTTAAATATATTTAATGTAGACCATGAGAGTGGTTTTTATTTGTACTTTTACATGACAATTTTTTTTTAGACTAAATCCAAAGTATTAATATTTAACACTATTATATACATACAAAAAAATTAAAAGTAAAGTTTCATCTACATAAAATATAATATATGAAAACTATAATATATTAGTTTTTTTACGTATCGACCTGGGGCATCGCACGGACTAAACACTAGTTATAGATTAATTGATGATTTACTCCTATAGTAGTATACTATATTAATTTGTTTTTTAATTAAAATCCTCGCTTAAGATTATCAACATTATTTGCACTACTTGTCAAAAAAAATTATTTGCAATAAAGTGCATACATAAAAAATAAAGGTGAGAGATTCAACTATAGATACGAATTCAATAATGATACAATGTAAAGTTTATTACAATGATAAGAAACTAAGATAAACAAATTTATATAAGACTTTTAATTTAAAGTAAAACTATCTATCATCTTCTCTCTCGCTGCCCATCATCGAAGTTCATCTAGCCACATTTTTTTTCAAGCGCTAATAAACCTTTTTTCCACTTTTAATCAAGTGTGTTTTTCATTCCCTGCAAACAAACAAACAAAAATATTGTAAAATAAAAAAGTAATCGTGTGCTACCCAACTAAACAATAAATAATTTGCTTTATACAAATAATAATTTATTGTATAAAATATGCATTACAAACACAATTTATGTCATAAATATACATATTACATGTTCTTCTCCATACAATACAATACAAAATTGCAAACCATTGAGACCAAAATTTGCACTTGTCACTTAATGAGCCACGAATCTATTGAAGAATTAACTCATTTTTTTCTTCAAAAATGGTGAAGTATTTATCAAAAACACTCTTTTGTTCAATTAAAAAATAGAAGAAAAAAACAATATATTGCGTAGCTATATCTTTAGATGCCTCACGCCTTTCTTATGAGGAAACACTACCTTTGCTCCACAATTTTTGAGTATTCTGATCAAGTAATCGCTTCCAACACATTCTTTGAGTGTTTCTATAAAATCTTGACGTGATATCTTTCTTTCCTACAAAAATAATCATGTAACAAGTTAGAACAAGAAAACAAACAATATAACCACAAAAAAATATATGTAAAATTAAGGGATGCAATGCAATATGTACCTTAAAACCCTTGTGATGCTCAATAATCAAATCCATCTTATTTGATGGTAAGAGATTGGACAATGCTGATATCAAAGTTGAAAATGGCATCCAAAGAGAAGTTTCCGGTTTCTTCTGTATGCGTTCATCCTTTGGAACTCCTAAGCATATATAAAAACAACATGAATTAAAGAGTCACAAGTTTACGTACAACTATATTGTTTCAACTTTCAAATCGCTAACAAATATGCATAAGAAGTAAAAATAAAGTTTCGACGACTGATAATCAATTCTGTTATGCATACTGCATTTTTATAAAACTCGATAATCTCATATAACAATCAAGTTCAATTAGCAAATATCAATTCCAATAGGTTAAAATCAATTCTAATAATTATTTTTCCAATCAATAAAATTTTGTACACTTCTTTGCCAATATAATAAAAACAAATTAACAATATTTAAAGAAGAAAAGAGTGGGTCAATTGCTTACCCTCCAAGCATAGAACAGTCGTGAAAGAAACAACATATTCTGGCAAAATATGTGTATTCATCTTGTTACTCCAAACAAAATACTCGTTTTGAGAAACACCATCAACATCATCATCAGATTCATCACCCACATTTTCGAGTAGAACTCGGCAAAGTAATGCATGCTTAAGCCCATCATCGTCGACAATACAATTTTGCACACTGCATAAGAAAAATTAATTTCAACGAGTACTCAATGCAATATATACATGGATAAACTTACATACATTTCTCAATGGTAGATCATTGTACCCAAGTAAAACCATTGGTATACTGTATAAACAAAAGTTTAAGCAATATAAAATAATGATTTTTTTTTCTTGTCAAATACGGGTTAAGGCTTTAAACTTTTATCAACATGTGACACTTATATGTGTTATTTGGGAACAATATACTTCAACACTCCCCTCACATATAAGGTCTTTTAACTTAAAAATCACAAGATCCAATTTAATTTAGCCCTACATTAAAGTCGATAAAGCTATCAAACAAACTATCAATTAACATATAGTTATACTAAAAATCTTATTTATTTTATGCTAAAATCTTATTTATTTTGACAAAGTTACTGTTTATTATAAATATTAATGGAAAATCAAAAGTGGTAAATACTTGAAAGTATCAACAATTAGTTTATAATTAAAAGTTAAACTTGGTAAAATCATAATTTTCTTGTTTATCATACAACTAATAAATTACCCAAGAATCAATATAAAAAATTATGCTACCTTAAAATATATATATATATATATATATATATATATATATATATATATATATATATATATATATATATATATATATATATATATATATATATATATATATATATTATGCAAAAAATAAGAAAAATCTGTTACCTTTTTGCTAGAGAATTAAGGGGAGCTAAACATATCCCAGCACGGTTACGAAATTGATGATGACCAAAACCATCAGAAACAATCCTTTGAATCTCTTGTTTTGAATCACAATACCAAGCATATTTCACGAAACTACCATCTTCATAATTGTTACTATTATTAATTCCCACTAATGCATTGCGGAAAATATCAAAACTTTGAAACCTTGCTCGCTTGATACGAGAATTTTTCCAATTCATAGTATAAATCGCCGCAATAGTTGTACAACTTCTTTTTTCATGATCATAATCGACCAAAGTCGACAAAAACTTATGCCTAATAATATCAGAAACCGCGACATCTTCATTCACTTTAACCAAATCATCACCAAATAACGACCTTTCAATGTTGTCATTGCATTCATCGTTGGATTCACCACTAACACAACTTTCGCAATCCGAAAGTTGGTCATCATCATAGAAGAATTGAACTTCCTCAGCATCCATTGATGAAATAATTTGTGAATAAAACAGAAGTATTCGAACGTTAAAAGAGGTTAACAAAATGTTACAAATTTTATAAAAGAGATTGTAACATTGTTGTAGAAAAAGAACATACATATAGGCATGCAATTCGAGTTAGACTTGGACGATACGAATAAGCATTTATATAAGGCGGTTATCCAATAGGAAACGGTGGGGCCACGTAAGTCGACATATATGACCGACTTTGATAATATTTCCTAATTGTCGGATTGTTTTTATTTATTTTTGTATAATAATTTACACGTCATTGATTAATGTTTTAACGTTTTATACCATATATAGAAACAGTACAAGTTTCATACTTGCATGTGAAGGCAAAAATACTTGGTGTATAATTAAACAATACAATAATGATAACGGAGTAATTATAATAATAACCAAATCCTTCAACTTCTAGTTTCCTAATTTTTTTTTTCCAATTTTGACAAATTATAGTAAAAAAATTGACATTAGAAATATTCATTATTTTAAAATTTAGCCTAAATCAAACTTGATAAAAAAAAAAAAAAAAAAACCTTATAAAAACTTATCTTATAGACTTCTAGAGTCTTCTCTATTCAATCGAACCACATATGACGAGGCTGCCATCGATAAATTTGTCAATGATAAGCCGGCTTAAAATTAAACTTAAGGAAAAAAAATAAAAAAAAAAACCTAAAAAAACTTCTCCCTTAAATTTTGGACTCTTCTTTCTTCAAATCTAGCCATAAGCCCAATCTATGATCAAACTTGAGGAACCCTAATCAAATCTCTCATCAAATCTAAACACCATATAGTTAGAGGTGTCCGGTTTGGGTTTGGTGAGGAAAAGCTAAATTAGGTCTATTTTAAAGTTGAATTATGCTAAATTATTGTGTATATGCAAGTCAAAATTTAACATCTCTACAGATAGGTAAACCTAAGGCACGAGGTGTCATTAGTAAAGTTAATTAACAAGTTTCCTTGATCATGTTAGTCATGGTGGGACGAATATTAAATAGTTTAGTTAAATTTGTTTGTTTGTGTTGCTTTGTGTGTGCACGCGTGATACAAATATGGAAAAGATTCATCTTACAGATTTGCGGAATTGATTGTTATTGGTGTATGGTTGCGTGTTGATTTGAAAAACTCCAATATCCCAAATTTGTTGATTTTGAGGATCAATCAAGTTTGATCTCCAACGATACATCAATGGAATAGAGGTGATAAAAAATTTGGGCCAGGCCTTAACATAATATCTCTTGTCCGAACCCGCAAAAAAGTAGCGGGCTTGTTGGACCAAAGCGGTTTTTTTGGCCGAATTTGGATTTTTAACTAAAAATACATTTTTGGGCTTGTCCAAACCCACCCTATTTTCGGGACGAATCGGGCAAGACTAGCGGGATGGGCCGATGTTGATCACCTCCACAATGGAAGTTCCATTATGAAAATTTGTCTAGAATGATGTAAATTAATTAACAAATCTAAAATAATTATTTCAAGAAGAAAAAAACCGATTCCAGTATTGGTTAGTTTAATACTTATATTAAGAAATTAAATCTTGTAATGGATGATTATAAGTGTCAAAATGTCTTTCATTTAATGATACCAATAATTATTTAGGTTAACCCGATGTGATTCGTATTTTGACAGGCAATTAGACAAGACGCTTAAAATAAAGTGAGTTGTTTGCTTGGCTAGGTCATTAAGGCAGGATGGGTGGTTGTTGATATTCCAATACAAAGTTAATACGGGCTTAAAGGGTTAGTAATTACCCTAATCTGTTTGAGTAATACTCGTAGCTAAAATGGAATATCCCTAATTAATAGAATAAGTAACCCACACTTGTATAGTTGAATTTCAAATCACTCTTAGATTTGGCCTAATTAAGCACAAGATCTTGATATGGAAATTGATGAACAATGCTCTGCCCACGTTGAGTAACCTAAAGAAGAGAGACATTGACATTGACACGAAATGTAAGCTATGCAACGAGAAGGAGGAGACTACTAGCAAGAATTTGGAGATGCAGCAATCTGGGCATCAGAACGGATATCGGAAGAAATCTTGACATAAGTACTTGGGTGTCTAACTTCCTATTATACTTTCTATCCACCGATGACGCTCTAAATTATACTAGCATGGAATTTGTGAGCACTCTCTGGTTATCGAGAAATAATTTCAGCTTTAATAATTCCTGTCTCCCCGCAGAGTATTATCAGCTTGGTGCAAACTGGAACTTAGGTAATAACACCAAAACAGGTGGGCAAAGGGGTCGAGTGGCAGCCAATGAGGAAGATGTCGACAGGAACCAACGTTCCAGTTCTAACCAGGCCGATGACGAACTAGCAAACCAAAGGTATACTATCATCATTGATGATGCGTGGAAGCAAGTGGACAGTGACAGGGTAAAGTCGTATCCCCTAATCAAAAGTAAATACCTAAGTCCTCTAACTAAAGTAGATAGAGAAGTAGGGTCGAACTCCAAAGGGAAACAAGTCTTTCTACTCCTAATTAATTATTATAATCTAAATTATCTAAGTAACCAATATTTTTGGGAAAAAATTCTGTACTACGAAGAATAAGGTCGAAAGAAATAAAGTAGGGGAAAAATCAAATATTAAAAGACCTAGGGCATAGGTTCACTAATAAACAATATTCCAGGGCAAATCATAATAAGCAATCATCAAGCATCATCATAACCAAACTAATCAAATAAATAAAGCAAAGCATAATCAAAGAAGTAAATAAAATAACTGAAATTAAAAGAGAAGAAATTGTTACCAAAAGAAATCTGGATTAATGAAAGTAATTAAGAACAAAAGTTGAGAGAGAATTTAAGAGAGAGAAATATCCTAAGTAGAGAGAGAAAATCTAAAGAAGAAGGTCCTCCAAAATTACGTACATAATTCGTAGTTAAACATTCCTCAAAACAAAAATTAAAACTAATCTAATCAGCTCTGAGAAAAACACGCGCCCGATCGGGCGAAGGGCCACCCGATCGGGCCCGCCTTTTTTGCCTTGCCCGCTGCTGGTGTGCCGCGCCCGATCGAGCTTACGCTCACCCGATCGGGCGTGCCTCTTCCTTGAGGGTCTTTATGCGCACAGCCGCCCGATCGGGCGTATGCTTGCCCGATCGGGCCCGGTCTTCTTCTTCGAGGCATGGATTTCGATTGGGCTAAATTCCTCGGCCCAATCTAAGTTTCCTCATCGGGTCTTGATTAATCGATCCAATAGCCCCGGTATCTCATACCGAGCCCTTAATCATCGGCTCTCACCGATCCTGGGCTTCAAGAGTGGCTGTGTCCTTCTAGCTTCCGTAGTTGATCCATAAAAACCCGGGAAAATGCTCCAAAAGTGCAATTTCCTGTAAAATACAACTAAAACTACACAAACACTAGAAAACACAAATTAGTAATAAAAGTGGCTCTAAAGAGCCAAAAACACCACTAATTATGACCGTGGGACGGGGGGTAAAACACTATATAAATTGGATATATCAAACTCCCCCAAGCCAAACCTTTGCTTGTCCCTAAGCAAAGAGCTCATCAATGAACATATAAAACATGTCTCATCCCAATAAACAAAATCAAGCACAAACGATTCAAGATAAATCTAATGAACATGCTTCAATGTCAATCAATCTCATACATCTAATTATCATTCATCCCCAACAATTGTCAAGTAAAGCAAACCACATCAGCATATAGAATTCAACACTAGTGCTCACGCACTCAACTCTCATTTATGTGGCGAGTAAAAGATGTACTCGGTCGCTCTCCAACCAACTCATTTATTTGTGAGCAATGCCCACCCATCTCACACTCTCGTGTGTTTAAAACAATGAATGCTCAACCTACTAGTCGACTCGAAATATGTCAAATCATAACTTGCATTGATAAACAACACTTTCACATTCACACAACTCTATGCACAAAAGTCGGAAGGTCTTTAAAGCTTGTAATGTAAGGCTAGGGTAAAGGGTAGGATAAATTTGGGAATATGTGAGAGAAAAGCTATGCATTAAGGGAGCCAAATCCTAATAAACCCATGATCAAAATAAATGATGATCATACATCTCCAACAACATAACTAACTCCAACAAGAATCCACCAAATACAACTCCAAACAATATAAACAATCCCAACACTTACAATTTCACTCATAAAAATATGATAATGTAGAACTTAAGTGAAATACAAACTTTGGACTCATTCTTTTCTTTTTTCCTTTTCAAACTTGAATTTTTTTCCTTTTTTTTTTCTTCTTGAACAACCTTCAAATAGAACATTTGAACATTAAAAAAATTTCCTTTTGCTCTTTTTTTTTTTTCTTTTTAAATCATATTGGAAATTTCAACTTTGTAACACAACATATCAATATTTTCCTATCATAAAATCAAAGAACAATCACTCTTCTTTTATTCCCACATTGTGCAAATAATGTGCACACCACAACTCCCTCACCTCTCCAACTAATAGCTCCCCCAAGCCAAGCTTGGGACTAGTAACTAATGGGGCTCATATAGGCTTGTAATGTGGCTAAATAAACAATAAAAGGGCACAAGCAACAACATGGGTAACAAGAAGGGAACAAATGTATCTAATATCGTCTGAAGGCTTCCTAAGAGAACAAATGCCTTCGTCTTCCTCAATGTGCATAATATTGAGCTATATAGACATTACTAATAGTTGCAAACCAATACTCAAATTCATTGACATACCAGGAACTATGGAACTATCACACATTCCTAACCAAATCAACTAGTCAAGCACTATATTCACAAATAGTTGGCAAAATTGACGCATGTTTAGGAATCCAAACAATTAAACTTCAAATTATGATCAACAAATTCACAAAGCTCATTATCATTTATCAAGAATCAAAACAATATTTTCTAAGTATGGGACACAGGGAAGCATGAATTACAATTCATTGGAACGTATTTTTGGATTATTTTTTTTTATTTATTTTTCAAATTTTTTTGTATTTTTTTTTCATAAGGGAAAGCAATAAAAACTACACTAGGAAAGCAATAAATAGAGAAGAGAGAAAGAAAGTTACCATATATACAAGAAATCTCCCCCCAATCCAAATCAAGCAATGCCCTCATTGACTTGGGAGGGTAGCTAGGAGAAGCTACTCCACATCGTCGCCCATCCTCTCATATCCTCCTCCATAGCTTGAGCCGGCACCACCCTGGCTCGGTCCAGCACCACCATAACCCGAACCACCTGCAAAGTAGTTAGGGTTCACATTCCCCCCATACCCCCAAAAGGAGCGTCACCCCCATATCCATGGACTGAAGAGTAGTCCACATAAGTACCATACGCACCGGGGTGAGAATACCCTCCTTGGGGGTATTGGAACTAATGCCTCGGGGGGAATAGCCCCTCGGCGTGCATAATCATCGTACATGGGGTATAGACCCCTCCCGAGGTTCCTCTCTATGTGTCCTACCCGATCATCCAAGGTGCATAACCTAGAATCTAGGTTTTGCATCATACCCTCAACTCTCCCTTGCCCCATCTCGATACGGTCCAATTGGCTTCTAAAAGCCGAAAAGTCATAAGGGGCATTGGGGTCGACGTTATAGTTGACCGAGGAAGTGGGTACGCCATAGGTGAAGGGTGGAGGTGGTGGGTAGTGTGGTGAATGGTGATGGGGGGAATGGTCTTGGGGAGATTGGTGGGGTTGTGGTGAAGGGTGAGGTGGTTGAACTTCACCTTGACTGTTAATCTCAAAAGTATAAGAAGGCTTCCCCTTCTCAAATTTGGTCAAGGCGGGGTTGGGTAAGGTGAAGGTTTGGTCCCTCCTACCCGATTGTCGGTGGACTATCCACCAAGTGTCACCCCCCACGGGTTGCACCCAGTTTAGACTCCCTAAATAGGCTAGGTCCATGAGGTTTGAGCCTACAACTTTCCTATGCCCATCCGGGTTCCAACCTAGGTGTTTTTTGGCAATGTGGGTCACTAACCCCCCAAAATAAATAGGTGCCTTAGACCTACTTGCTTCGGCCGCATTGGCCGCCCTTTGGAAGTGATTGGCTATCCTATGGGGTATGTTCAATTTTTCAGCGTTAGGAATTACATAGGATGCCAATAGTTCCAATTCATCTCTCCTCACATTTGCCGATTCATGCCTCCCAAAAATAGTGAGGCCGGCAAATCTTTGCCAAA
The DNA here is from genome assembly GCF_948465745.1 of Chenopodium album. Classification (NCBI taxonomy): domain Eukaryota; kingdom Viridiplantae; phylum Streptophyta; class Magnoliopsida; order Caryophyllales; family Amaranthaceae; genus Chenopodium; species Chenopodium album. Next base: position 5,180,977 of record NC_137844.1, on the reverse strand, counting down.
ATTTTGGGACGGGATGTTGAATCCACGTCCCTTTGGCATGTTGGAGGTTAACCAAATCCTCCCCGGTTAGCCTCTTGTAGACCACGACAGTGTGGTCTTGAGAGGGTTCAATTGGTTTATCCGATTTTAAATCAAACAACTTTCCAAATTCTTTAAGAGTTAGTCTCACATCGTTATTTAATAATCGGAATTGTACATGAGTGATTAATGCATTCATTTTAATAACATTAAAACTTGAAATAAATTCTAATGTTAAATAGTCATACGTATCATGGTACATTTGAAAGAAACCACTCATGCTTATACCTTTGAACAATTTTTCCACATATTTATCTAGACCTAATCTAGCTAGTGTGGGATGATGAACAAAACGGGTTGAGATTACCTATCGATCAATGAGGTTTAGCATCCTAGCCCGTTGCTCCTCCGAGGTGATGACAACCTCCTCCCATCCCGGTATTTGAAGGTCCGGGTTGGCCGTTGGTTGTGGTGCCCTCGAACTTTCACCTCTTTGTGTCCTTGAACGCTTTGAAGCCATTGTATGTGGAAAATTGGGTATTTTGAACTTTCTCTCTCTAAGGGTTTGAAGGAAGTATGAGAGAAAGTGGGAGAAAATAGGTGGAAAATGTAGAGGAAGGTGTGAGGATTAAGAATATGTAAGAAATTTGAGGTTTGGATGGGTGAATTTGAGGAGATCTTGGGTTGAAGGTGTAGTTCAAGGTTTGAAAATGGAGGTTTTAGAGAGAGAAAGTGTGAAGGAGGAAGAAGAAGTAAGGAAGAAAAAGAAAAGAGAAAGGGAGAAAGGGGTTTAAAACCCCGGATTAAACAGGCGCGCCCGATCGGGCGAAGGTGGTTCAGGAGGATTTGTAAAGTGCGCGCTCGATCGGGCGACCTCTGCCCGATATTTCTTTTTGTGGCACTCGATTTCTCCAAAATTCCGCCCGATCGGGCGAAATTTCCCTCGACTTCTTCCCTGACTTGCGCGCCCGATCGGGACTCCTCGCCAGATCGGGCGAAATTAAGCTCCGATAAAATCAAGTTTTCTGCATTTCTAACCTTAGGTGCGCGCCCGATCGGGCGAAGCTCGCTCGATCGAGCCTGTACCCAGGCCTGGAGCTTCTCTTTCTTCGCCTAATTTTTTCTTTTTTTTTTCTTGAAACCTCCGTACTTTGTGATCTAAAACCTGTACAAAAACACTCATGAAAGGTAAAATTCACTCTCCTCACCTCTCTAAGAAAAAGTAAAAACAAAAAATTAGTCTAGAAAGAAAGAAATACGGGTTGCCTCCCGCAAAGCGCTGGTTTATCTAGGTCCCACACGACCCTCTTACCACAGTGAAACTCAGAGTGAATCGAAACCGCTTAGGTGAAGTAATTCAACTGCACCGATTGTAGCCCTCTCATGATATAGCTTGAGTCTTTGGCCATTAACCTTAAACTCGTTACGATGTTCGTCGAAAACCTCCACATAACCGAATTTATTGGCCCTTTTTACAATAAAAGGACCCGACCACCTTGACCTAAACTTTCCTGGGAAAAGTTTAAGTCGTGAGTTGAATAGTAACACTTTATCACCCTCCTTGAACTCTCTCGGAAGGATCATCTTGTCGTGCCACTTCTTCGTCTTCTCTTTGTAGACTCGAGCACTATCATAGGCCGTCAACCTAAACTCATCGAGTTGATTAAGTTGAAGTAACCTCTTTTCTCCCGCTAGTTTGGCATCTAAATTGAGCTCCTTAATAGCCCAATATGCCTTATATTCCAATTCGACCGGGAGATGACATGCTTTACCGTACACGAGTCTATACGGAGTAGTACCTATAGGGGTCTTGAATGCAGTTCTATACGCCCAAAGGGTGTCGTCCAACTTGTCGCTCCAATCTTTCCTTGACTTTTCCACCACCTTCTCTAGAATGGCCTTGATCTCACGGTTAGAAACCTCAACTTGGCCACTAGTTTGGGGGTGGTAGGCTAAACATGTCCTATGGTAGACACCATACTTTTTGAGGAGGGTGTCTAACTTCCGTTCATGAAAGTGAGATCCTCCGTCACTTATTATTGCTCTAGGTACGCCAAATCTTAGAAAGATGGTCTTCTTGAAAAGTCTGTGGACCACCTTGGCATCATTGGTAGGAGTGGCGATGGCCTAAACCCACTTGGATACATAGTCGACGACGACAAGAATATAACGGTTCCCTTTTGAAGAAGGGAACGGTCCCATGTAATTAACACCCCAAACGTCAAAAATTTCAACTTCTAAAATTCCTGTTTGGGGCATCTCATGCCTCCGCGAGATGTTGCCAGTCCTCTGGCAAGAGTCACAAGCCTGCACAAAAATGTTAGCATCTTTAAACATCGTAGGCCAATAGAATCCCGACTCATTAATCTTGGCCACCGTTTTAGTGGGGCCATGATGTCCTCCATATAGTGAGGTGTGGCAACTAGTAAGCACACCGTGGACTTCCCATTCGGGAACACACCTGCGAAACAATCCATCTGCACACTCACGAAACAAAAAAGGATCATCCCAAAAATAATGTTTAACATCAGAAAGGAATTTCTTTTTCTGTTGGTAGGACAAGTCAAGAGGTAGAGTACCGCCCACTAAATAATTAGCAAAATCCGCATACCATGGGTGTCGCTCTACAACTGCATAGAGGTTGTCATCAGGGAAAGAATCATCTATAGGTAGAGTATCCTTACCCTCATCATACCTGATACGTGACAAGTGGTCTGCCACTACGTTCTCTGCTCCCTTTTTATCTTTGATTTCGATGTTGAAGTCTTAGAGCAGGAGAACCCATCGGAGTAGCCTTGGCTTTGATTCCGCCTTAGCTATCAAGTACTTCAATGCTGCATGGTCAGTAAAAACAATGACTTTAGAACCAACAAGATATGATCTAAATTTTTCTAAAGCATAAATAACAGCAAGAAACTCCTTTTCCGTAGTGGCATAGTTGACTTGAGCTTCATCCAAAGTTTTGCTTGCATAATAAATAGCATGCAAAACCTTGTCCTTTCTCTGTCCAAGCACGGCTCCTAGCGCAAAGTCACTTGCATCACACATGATCTCGAAAGGAAGATTCCAATCGGGAGCACATATGATGGGTGCCGATATCAAAGCCTGCTTAATCCTGTTGAAAGCCTCAAGACACTCGTCAGTAAAAAGGAAAGGAGCATCCTTGAGCAAAAGCTGAGTCAGTGGTTTAGCAATTTTAGAAAAATCTTTGATAAAACGGCGATAAAACCCCGCATGACCCAAGAAACATCTAACTCCCTTAACATTAACTGGGGGAGGTAATTGCTCAATCATTGAAATCTTAGCTTTGTCTACTTGTATGCCTTATCAGATACAATATGACCTAGAACTACTCCCTCTGTCACCATAAAGTGACATTTTTCCCAATTTAGAACTAAATTGCACTCTTCACATCTTTTCAAAATTTTAGCGAGATTAATTAAACATGAATCAAATGAGGAACCATACACGCTAAAATCATCCATAAAGACTTCCATAATAGACTCTATGAAATCGGAAAAAATACTCATCATACAACGTTGAAAGGTAGCGAGTGCATTACATAAACCAAAGGGCATTCTACGATATGCAAAAGTGCCATAGGGGCATGTAAAATTAGTCTTTTCCTGATCTTCAGGGAGAATCGGAATTTGGAAAAATCCCGAATACCCATCCAAATAGCAAAAGAATTTATGATTAGCTAACCTCTCAAGCATTTGATCTATAAAGGAAAGAGGGAAGTGGTCCTTTTTAGTGGCGATATTTAATCTACGATAATCAATGCACATACGCCACCCTGTTACAGTTCTAGTGGGAATTAATTCATTTTTTTCATTGGTTATCACAGTCATCCCACCCTTTTTAGGCACTACCTGCACAGGACTTACCCATTTGGAGTTAGAAATAGGATAGATAATACCTGCATCAAGTAATTTCATAACCTCCTTCTTGACTACTTCCTGCATGTTGGGATTTAATCTTCGTTGGGGTTGAATGCAGGGCTTATAGTTGTCATCTAGATGTATCCTGTGCATACAAAAATCAGGGCTAATACCCTTGAGATCATCAATACTGTACCCGATAGCCTTCTTATGGGTTTTGAGAACCCCTAGAAGTTGGGAAGTTTGTAGGTCAGTAAGTGTAGTACTGATGATTACGGGGTATAGTTCCTGTTCATCAAGAAAAATATATTTTAAATGAGAAGGGAGAGGTTTTAGCTCAGGTTTCTTGACCTCTGTAGGTTTTGATTCCTGAACTAAATTTACTACCTTCATTGTTTCCTTGGGGCTTAACTCTTTTAAGGAAAGAGCCTTTTCAATATCTTGTACTTCATTACCCCAAACGCTTGCATTGTCTTTAGATAATTTCCCGCAGAGAACTTCCTCTAGGGGATCCCTCGCAAGAACCTGTGGCAAGCTATCATCACAAATATCATCCATTATATCAACTACATCAATATAACAACAATTTTCCTCCAGCATAGGCCCCTTCAAAACCTTCCCTAAATTAAAAGTAACATTGTTGTCACCTACAGAAAGGGTTAGTTAACATCAATAATTGCTCCTGCAGTATGAAGAAAAGGCCTACCTAATATAATGGGTATTTGTGTATCCTCTGCCATGTCTAACACAACAAAATCAACAGGAATAAAAAATTTACCAACTCTGACAGGGATGTCCTCTAAAATACCTAAAGGGTATTTTACCGAACGATCTGTCATTTGCAAAGTTATATTAGTAACTTTTAATTCTCCCATATTAAGTTTAGCACAGACAGACGATGGCATGACACTGACACTAGTACCCAAATCACACAAAGCTTTATCAATAAAAACATTCCCTATATGACAAGGATAGAAAAACTACCGGGATCCTTTAGTTTAGGAGGGGATTTGTTTTGCAATAAAGCGCTACACTCCTCTGTGAAAGCTACAGTTTCTACTTCATTAAAGGCCCTTTTCTTAGTCAAAATGTCTTTCATAAATTTAGCATAAGCAGGAACTTGAGTGATTAAGTCAAGGAAAGGAACTGTTACCTGCAGGTTTTTCACAACCTCTAAAAACTTACCGAATTGTTTATCGAACTTACTCTTCAATTGTCTATTAGGGAATGGAAGTTTGATAACCGGGCTCTGCACATCTCCTCCCTTATCCTGCAATTTACCCTGCACAGAAACATTAGTAGAGTTAGTATCTATTTGTAGCCTTGCAGGGCTAGCAGGATTAGCGTTTGGTATAGAGGAATCTAGATCAGGAACTGGTCTATCTTCCTTTGGCATAGGAGGTCCATCATAATGTGAACCACTCCTTAGAGTGATTGCATTGGCATGATCTGTAGGATGGATAGGTTGTGATGGTAGAGCTCCCTGCTGATGGGATTGTAGGGTAGATGAAAGTTGTGCAATTTGATTGTCCATGATTTTATTATGGGCTAGGATGGAATCAATTTGCGCATCCCTACTCTCCATATGCTTTTGCATATTGGCAAGCATTGCTCTAATTTCTGTCATGGCAGGGTCGGAAGATGATAAGGGTGATGCTTGGCTTTTCTGGCCGGAATTAGGATGATAATATTTTTGCTGTGGTGGGGTTTACTGTTGTGGTTGTTGTGGAGGTGGAGGATTTTGTACATTGGTGCTCCGGTATGAAAGATATGGATGGTTCTTATAACCGGCATTGTAGGAATTGGAATATGGGTTATTCTGCCTATAGGTTTGAAAGGAATTAACTTGTTCCATAGAGCTCCTACAATCTTGCTCCCAATGCCTTACAATTCCACAATTTTCACAAAAAGCTTCATTGTTAGCAACAGTAGAAACATTAGCTACAGAGTTAGGAGCAACAGTAAGATTATCTAATTTTTGACAAATAGACGTTAATTGAGCTTGCAAAAAGGATACGGAATCGACATTATGTTTTCCTTTATTTGCAAACCCTCTCGGATTCCCGTACAAGGAATTGTGTATTGCCATGTCTTCGATAACCTGTCCTGCACCGTCCACATTTAAATTCATGAACCTCCCACTGGCTGCAGAATCTAGCACTGATCTAGAAGAATTTCCAAGTCCATTGTAGAATGCTTGGATCAATTGCCATTGTGCTAGATTGTGGTGGGGGCACTCTCTCTGTAGATCCTTGAACCTCTCCCAAGCCTCATATAGCGTTTCGTCGGCCTCTTGAGCGAAGTTCTAAATAGCACTCCTTAGTACCGTTGTTCTCTCTGCAGGATAGTATTTATTATAAAAATTCAAAGCAAGAGTTTCCCAGTCAGTAATACCAAGTGCAGTTCTATTCAAACCATTAAACCATAATTTAGCTTTGCCACATAAAGAAAAGGGAAAAAGAATCTCCCTGATTTAGTCTTGCGTGACCCCGGCTTGTCTAATGGTGTTACAATATTGGCAGAAATCTGCGATGTGAAGATTAGGATCTTCACCCTTAGCTCCACTGAATTGCTTCCTCTCTATCATAGTGATAAATTGGTGCTTGATTTCGAACTGAACTCCATCTAGTGCCGGAGTGGGAGTAAGGTGCGGGAAATCTGTGAGCTTCGGCTGCGAGTAGTCACTGAGTTTCTTCTGGGACGTCATCTCTGATTCGGAGTCTGAAGGAATATCTGTGTCACTAGAATCAGAGGGAGGATCTCTTCGACTGGTGTCCTCCTCGGAACCCGCCAGAATTTGTCTATAGATTTTCCTTTGCCTATGAAAAGAGCGCTCGATCTCAGGATCGAATGGGATGTAACCTAATCTGGAACACCTGGGCATAAACAAGGAACTAAAAGACAAATATGAGAATTGCCTCAAAGAACTAACGTTCTCTGAGACAAAAGGGGATAATCTAGACTACAAAAAATAATCAGAAAATAAAAATAAACCGTTTCCCCGGCAACGACGCCAAATTTTGACAGGTTAAAGTCGTATCCCCTAATCAAAAGTAAATACCTAAGTCCTCTAACTAAAGTAGATAGCGAAGTAGGGTCGTACTCCACAGGGAAACAAGTCTTTCTACTCCTAATTAATTATTATAATCTAAATTATCTAAGTAACCAATATTTTTGGGAATAAATTCTATACTACGAAGAATAAGGTCGAAAGAAATAAAGTAGGGGAAAAATCAAATATTAAAAGACCTAGGGCATAGGTTCACTAATAAATAATATTCCAGGGCAAATCATAATAAGCAATCATCAAGCATCATCATAACCAAACTAATCAAATAAATAAAGCAAAGCATAATCAAAGAAGTAAATAAAATAGCTGAAATTAAAAGAGAAGAAATTGTTACCAAAAGAAATCTAGATTAATGAAAGTAATTAAGAACAAAAGTTGAGAGAGAATTTAAGAGAGAGAAATATCCTAAGTAGAGATAGAAAATCTAAAGAAGAAGGTCCTCCAAAATTACGTACATAATTTGTACTTAAACATTCCTCAAAACAAAAATTAAAACTAATCTAATCAGCTCTGAGAAAAACACGCGCCCGATCGGGCGAAGGGCCACCCGATCGGGCCCGCCTTTTTTTCCTTGCCCGCTGCTGGTGTGCCGCACCCGATCGAGCTTACGCTCACCCGATCGGGCGCGCCTCTTCCTTGAGGGTCTTTATGCGCGCAGCCGCCCGATTGGGCGTATGCTTGCCCGATCGGGCCCGATCTTCTTCTTCGAGGCTTGGATTTCGATTGGGCTAAATTCCTCGGCCCAATCTAAGTTTCCTCATCGGGTCTTGATTAATCGATCCAATAGCCTCGGTATCTCATACCGAGCCCTTAATCATCGGCTCTCACCGATCCTGGGCTTCAAGAGTGGTCGTGTCCTTCTAGCTTCTGTAGTTGATCCATAAAAACCCGGAAAAATGCTCCAAAAGTGCAATTTCCTGTAAAATACAACTAAAACTACGCAAACACTAGAAAACACAAATTAGTAATAAAAGTGGCTTTAAAGAGCCAAAAACACCACTAATTATGACCGTGGGACGGGGGTAAAACACTATATAAATTGGATATATCAGACAGCTAAAGATGGACATCGTGTCGTGCCGTGCCGGGGTGGTTGGCGTGCCGTGCCGTGCCAAAATTTGGCACACCCTAGCCCACGGCACGGCCCACGTGCCTGGCGGGCCGTGCCGTGCCGGGTCGCGGGCCATCCCGTTTTTTTATTTTTTTTTATAATAATAATAAATGTAAATAAAAAAACGAAATGTATATTTTTTTAAGTGCAACTTAATTTTATATAAATAATGTTATTAATTTATGTTTATGTTAATGTTAATATATTTTGTTTTGAACAACTTTATTTTAATTAAGTTTATATAAATTATTTATGTAATTATGTTTAAGTTTATATAAATAATTTTATTAATTTAGCAAAAAACAATATAATAAAAAAAATTATGAGTGCGATAAGCCGAAAACACAAAAAAATTGATGAATAACTTATTTTATTATATGTCGGTAGCCGGTACGATAAATCGATAATACAAAAAATTAATGATAATTAAAAATCGTACAATAATTGGTGAATAACTTCATTTATTATACAGAATACGAGGTTCGATAATACAAAAATTGTACAATAGTGTGTAATGTAAATATGTAATTATTATTCTTCGTCTTCGTCTACGTCTTCGTCTTCTTGTGGTTCAAGTTCATCGGCCAATTGAGTTGATTGAGAAGTATGATGTAATACCTCGTATTTTTATACGTATTTTATTTAAAATAAATATTTTGAGATGTATTTAATTAAATTGAAATGTTTTATTTAAAGTATTTTAATTATTTATTTTAATAAGTTTGGAAATATTTTATAAAAGGAAAGTTTATTTAATTAATTATTTTATTAAGTTGGAATTTAATTTAGGAAATTTTTATTTTAGTAAAGTTTTATTAAGGAGGGGATTAGGAAAATTAAAAGAAAAAAGTTTAAGGAGAAGGGTTTCTAGAGAAGGGGTATAAATATTCAACACATGAGGCAAATCAAACTTTGCCCAGAGTAGAGAAAACCTAAGGTAAACTTCTCTCCCTTTTCTCTTTATTTTTCTTTCTTTTTCTTTCTCTTTTTCCCCTTCCCCTTTTCAGCCTCCCCTCCTCACCGCCGACCACCACCACCACCGGTGGGCCATCGACGCCAGCCACCAACAGCACCAGCCGGCAGTGGTGGCCGGCCAACCACCTTTTTCGAACAAAAAAAAAGTTTAATCCTAGATTTAATTATTAATTATGAGTTTTATGATTTGATTTTGATGTTTGATTATGAGTATTATGTTAATTAAATTTCATATTATGTTTTTAATTAAAAAGCCCTAATTTTTGAAACCCTAGGTTCTTGATTTATAAATTATTGAAGGATTATGATATATAATGGTGTAGACCTTTGATTAAAGTGTTTTAAGGCTAAATTACAGCAAGTTTTCATTAAAATATAGTGCTGGAATTTTTGGTAGAACATTAAAAATCAAGTTTCTGTAAGGAATTTTAATTACCAATTAATTGGGATTAAAGTATGATGTTTTAAATATAAATTTCAACTTAGTTTAATTAAATTATGAGGGGTTTTATAATAGTATATATTTCTGGAAATTTGTGTAGAAAAGATTTTAATACTCTTCTATGATTTTAAATTGTAGGAGACTTTGAAGTGAGTGATTTTTATTAATTGTGGCGATATTAAGATCGTATTCAAGGTACGTTCACGTACTTAGCATAATTTTATTGATGTAGTAGTATGCTAAATGTGCTTAATTGATTACAAGTAGTATCATGCTAGATTTGAAATGGAAATTATGATTTGGTTGTTATTGGTGATTGAATATCGAGGCATGATTTATTTGTGATGGATTGTTGGATGGAAAATTATAGTTTGGAATGTTGTTTATGAACCACATATTTATTTGTGGCATGTTAGAGAGCATGTTTAATTAAACTAAATGTTTAATTTGGTTTAGGATGTTGAAAAGGAATTTTATTATGGTTCATATAATTTTTATTGATACTTTAAACATGAGGAAGGAGCTATATAAGTGTTTATGTACACGAGGAATAAATTATATTTTTGGTGCCTTAGTGCACTTAAGGTGTTTTTAACACCCGAGGGATAGGATTTGTGGCGCTTTATGCGTTTAAGGTGTCATTGACACCGAGGTAGAATTAAAAAGGATTCAACATTAAATATTATGTGGTCACTAATTATTCAAGAATTAAATTGGTATATTTGTTTGTTTGAATAATAATTGTTGATTGAATGATTATGATTGAGAGTCATCACCAAGTTTAATAATATGTAAATAACGTAAAGTGAAAGAGATTACGCACCAAAACTCTTGGAACGTATATACCTTGAGTATGAACATATGGGGGGAGTTATAGGGTTTTATATTTAACCATAACTTCTAGTGGAGTACAGGAAGCTGTACATTCCTTTTATTATTATTATGCGCAGGAATTCCGCCACTTACGAGTGGTTTTTGATGCTGGCACGATTAGCTCCCGTGTCAGTAACCTCAATTTATTGGGGGAGGTTAGTGGGAAACCCGTTCGATGCGTAATCAACGCTAAATAAATTATGTAGTTGTCTAGTGAGGAGTTTTGTTGAATATTGTATGCTTGAAAAACAGGTGCAACAAGGTAAGTTGTGTGTTAATTACGCTTATGTACTCAGGTTTGCTGATTGTGTGTTTTATCTGTTTGTTGGCCTTGTCTTTATCTTGGCCCTATGATGACCCATTTTTAATGGAGAGTAGTGGAAACAAGTAGAGAGAAGCTTTTCAGGTGATGAAGCATATTCATGAATGGGTATGAGTGAAGAGCGAATCATGCTAGTTTCTATAAGTATATGATGTGTTTATTGCTTTAATTATTTATGACATTATTATTATGCACGACTAACGCAAAGGTTTTGAGTTTGGTTTGGTTTTAATAAGGGCCTATAATGGTTCCAAGTTGTAGGTTGATTTTATTTTACTTCGTTTGACTTTGGTTTGACTTTACTTTCGTTGATTGACTTTTCAAGTTCATTTGTTTTGAATGGTTTTGAAATTGGTCTTCCGCTGTGTGTCTTTGATAGTTGCCTTAGCCGTTTTCACGGTGGCGGTAGTGTCTTAAATATTCCTATTTAAAGTTTTAAACAGGGCAAAATAGGTATTTTAAAAGAAAGGAATTTCTATGGTGTTACAAAGTGGTATATGGGAGCTTAGGTTGAGATTTTATTACCACTAAAGCCAAAAACGTGTTTTAATTTTAAACTTGGCCAAGTACTTATTTATTGGTGAAAATTTTTAGAGAATTATTTTATTTTATTTTGGGAAGATCAAATATTTATTTGATTAAACTTAAACCCGAAATTTTTTTATTTTATTTTGAAAAGGGTTCGAATATTTTTTTTTAAGGTCCGAATTTTTTTTTTTTTTTTTGTAAATGTCCGAAATTTTTTTTAGGGAGGAGAGCCGAAAATTTTGGTCTTCTTCCCTATTTAATTTCGAAAATTTAATTAAAAAGGAGTCAAAATTTTTTTTAGTTTGTTCATTTTGCAGGAAAGTAAGGATTAAGGTAAGTATTATGTGTTTATAGTTTTTAAAACATGTTGGTGAGAATGGGTAGGAAAGAATTTGGGCATATAAGTTAGAAATAATCATGTTCTTGTATGCATTAATATTTAGGTTGTGAATGTTTAATCATGAATGTATTGCTTGAGGATATGTATTTATGTGTTTAGAAATAAGAAAATTGTTTGATTGAACATTGAACCTATTTCATGCAAGAACCGTATTATTTTGTTTTTTTGGAAAAGAAAATTCTTTTCTAAACCTTTTTTTTACAGGATGCCGAACCTACCTAACAGATTCACCAAATTAGGAACTCTCACTAAGAAACCCAATGAACATCCTTATGATTACGTTCAAAAGATTCGCTTTTACTGTTCCTACAGGAGCAATGTTTTAATGGACAGAGTTTTTGATAGCCCTGATCATATTTCAGCTATGATTGTCCGTTGCTTGCATGATGAGCCTCCTTATTATGCTGTCAAATTCAAATTTTTAGATTTCTTTTTACCAGGGGACATCCCGAACTACTACAAATATAGGGATTATTATGGACAATGATACCCGGATTATAGATTTTTGATTTCCTATCTTGTTAGGGTCGAGAAAGCCCATTGTCGACAACTTCACCTTCCATACCATGACTATTATTTTGAAAATCCAGTGGGGCAAAATCCCCCTTCTCCTAGTCAACAGTCAGGGAGTTCCTCTTCTGCTTCTTCTTCTTCACAGGGTGGTCAAGCAGGGAATGGAGAGCAAGGGAAGGAATATAGTTCACTCATGGAAATTTCTAACCCAAATCCACCTCCAACTCCAATTATTATTTATATTTCTTCTGATGATGAGGAAGAGGGAGAGTTCGTGCAGGTAGAACCTGAATTAGAGTCACCTGAACCAATGGAGGAGGAAGATGATCCTAAGTTCAACCCTAGTAGCTACAAGCAGTCGGTAGTCAAGAAAGACAACATGCGAAAGGATTAGATTTTTATAGTTTACCTCGTTATGAATAATCAGTTTTAATTACAGTTTATTATTATTTCAGTTTTAAATTAATAAGTGGCATGACCACATTGAGTTAGTGAGCTTATGTAGTACATAAGCTTCTAGAACTCAATATTATTTTGGTAATTCCAGTTTATTTTAATTAATAAAAATCTTATTTATTTCTTTGTTAAAATTATTTATATTATTAATAAATAAATTCATTTTATTTTCCAAAATCTTCCATTTCACATCACTATTCCAATAGCCAAATTCCAAGCAAATTAATTCCAATAATTTATTTCTAAGCTACGGGGATCTATGGGAATTATTTTTATTTATCTATGTGATGCTTTATTAAATGTATGGTTGGTTAGCAATCAATAATTGATTGACAAAGCTACAAATTAACAACAATAAGAATTAGTAAGTAGTTTTTATATAAATTAAGTTTTTAAAAATAATTATAATAATAATAACAATAGTAGATTACTTGGGTCAGTGAGATCCCAAGTAGGAGAGGTTAGGAACGACGTTGTCTAGAGCCCAAGTCCCGCCTTAGACAGATTTCACTAACAATCCAAATTATCCACAATAAAAATAGAAACTAGTTTTTATATAATTAAGTAGTTCCAAGAAAACAACAACAACAACAACACCAACAACAACAACACCACCAACAACAACAACAACAACAACAACAACAACAATAATAATAATAATAATAATAATGATAATAATAATAATAATAATAATAATAATAATAATGTTGTAATACGCACCGTATTGCGTAATATGAACGGATTAAGAATACCGCCAAACATCACCGTTTAGCTTCCCATGCAAAAGTAAATATCGCCACTCAGAACCTCATGCTCGATTAGACATTTCACTGCGTGTTTAACATATCGAGTAAACACTGTTCATGCAAGGGTACTATAAATCCCCGCATAATCTGAAGGAAATACAACACAACAATTATCGGAGTATCTAAAAGCTTTCTTTTGATCTCTTTGAAATCCTTTGTTGTAAAACACGTTATCAGCACCAATTTGCTCAAATTACTCAAAAGGTAGTTTTGCTTTTTCAAATTTTGAATTTAACTATCAAATCATTCAAAAATGGAACACCAATATAATGGCGTCAATACATTTTTGAATAATATATCACTTTCACATATATATTTCGTAGTAGAGCGTAATTCCATACCTTGTGGTACAATACAACCAGCCCGAGGAAGTACAAATCAAGCTTGAAACACTAACGCCGCCGAAGCCGTCGAAATTCCACAAGTTGTCTCTAACCTCAATGAAAATCCCCCAATACCACCAACCGAAACCGAACCCCCCCCTCCAAATACTAATAAGAGATGAAACAGATGCCGCCACAACCGCTACTACTCGTAGCAAACGTCGCCAAGGCGACCAATAGGCCACTTTAAGCAAATTAGCCACCTTTATGGAGGGCAAGATTTGCATTTTAAGCCGCCTATATGGACGGGCCAAACTCTCAAAATGCCACCTTGATGGTCGGCTTATGTTTCATTTTGAGAACAAGGCCACCTAAAATGGTAGGCAATTTATGGCCGGAAGTACGAAGACAAAATTTCCGTTTATTACATGAATCTTGCCTATTATTTCATGAAGCAAATTTATTTTTGACTACAAGCAATTTTCTTCTCCTAATTATTTTTGTATGAATATTTCTTTAAAAAGGAAGGAAGAGACTAAGAATGAATATGAATGAAGAGAAAGGATAAGAATGCATGAAGAGAGGAAATAAAACTGTTACAAATATATGTATTTCAACTGCATATGTCCCCTAATCGGATATATATTACACATAAAAGTTTGTCTGGCATAAGTACATGCATTAATACAAATGTCTTGGAAGCATGTATGCATGTGCATGCATTTCTTGGAAGAGTTGCATGCGTTGGTTACTTGTTTTACACCATGCATTACCTTGTTTTTCTTTGTTGTTGTAATGTGTTGACTGATTAAAGGTATTGTTTTTCTTTGTTGTTGTAATGTGTTGTCAACTACAACATGCAATTATATTCTCGTTTTGTATTAGCTTACAACGATTATTTAATGTCCATTGTGTTGTAACTCCCAACGGTACACAATTCAAAACTTTGTTTTATCAATTAATAATCTTACAATATTAAATAATTAAAGTTTTAGTAATAATAATTAAAATAAATAAAAAAATATGCAGCCTATATTAATTTTGCGGGGTTTATGCTTTTACCAAGTTTCGAACCCCCAACCTCTTATTTGTAAGTTGGGTACTCGGACCACCACGGCTTGCATTCCATAGTGATATTTTCTAATCTTTAAAACCTTATATGTACAAAAATATTTAACTTCCCTTTTACTAATTTCTAAAAATTTTCGTGTAATCAGAAATGGCTCGAATTGCAAACCGGGACTTTGAAATTTTAGACATTTCCGGAGGAAGATACATGGAATGGCGGGTGGACGCAAAAGCCTACCTAAGGGCACAAAGCCTAGAACACACTATCGCCGAAGAAGGAAACCCTACTCCTCTAGAACAAGCTAAAGCTTTGGTGTATATCAAACACCACATTCATGACGAGTTAAAAACTGAGTATATTCTCATTGAGGATCCTAGAGAACTTTGGGTTTGCCTCCAAGACAGATTCGAAAACTTACAGAGAATAATTGGGCCAAGGGCCCAACATGAATGGTCTACCTTGAGACTTCAAGATTTCAGCTCAGTACGTGAATATAACTCTGCTGTACTCCGCATAACTTCACAATTGAGATTATGTGGAGAACCAATCTCTGAAAGAGCCATGATTGAGAAAACTCTCACTACAATGCACGCAAATAATATGGTACAACAAGAACAGTACCGAGAGAGGCGTTGTGAAAGGTTTTGTGACTTAATTTCCATACTATTAGTCGCAGAACAAAACAGTCAAATTCTGTTGTCCAATCATAATCAGAGACCAGCAGGTACCAGTGCAATACCAGAAACAAATGCCACAAAAATAGGCAAGCGCTGGAATAACAATATTGTACGAGGAGGTTTTCAGGGCAGAGGTCAGTACCCCAATAGGGGTAGAGGAAGGGGTAGAGGACGTCAAAACTGGCGTCAAAATACTTCCAATACTCCCACCCTGAGAGGTAGAGGTAGAGGTAAAGGCAGTAGAGGAAGGGGAAATTTTCAAAACCAAGGAAGGCCGCAAGAAAAATGTTTTAAATGCAGAATACAAGGTCATTGGGCTAAGGATTGTCGTACGGCAAAACACCTTGTGGACCTATATGTTGCCTCAAGGGGAGGCCAAGGGAAACAAGCAGAAACTAATTTTGTCACACAAAGTTCCCCTAACCCAGAACTCGATGTAGCCGATTATCTTGTTGATGACATAGAAAATGTCTAGACTACATCGATCATGTGCTTGTCCTGTGGTGTTTGCTTCATCGACATTGTCATATATTTTTCGAGTTGTTTGTCCGTTGTATTTGTTATTCCTTTTCATCCAGAATCCTAAGTTTTATTTAAGCATGTTTTCCTATTATCAAGTGTGTTTTAATATTGTAAAATATGCTATAATAAAGATGTGTTTTTTTTTTCTCTCATACGTGTTTTTATAGATGCTAGTTTTACTAATCCTTTCTTTATTCATGTGAAGACAATGGAAAATAACAACACAAATGCTGAAAAATGCCTGATTGATAGCGCAACCACACACAGCATTTTGAGCAACAAGTCATACTTTACTCATATCAAGCCAATAAATACCAATCTCAACACAATTGCCGGCACTTTCAATATGGTTGAGGGCTCAGGAAAAGCTTGCGTAATATCACCAAAAGGTACAAAAGTAACAATAAAAAACGCATTATATTCTAGCAAAACACGACGTAATCTATTGAGCTTCAAAGATTTACGTCTGAATGGTTATCACATGGAAACCGTTAATGAAAATAAAAAGGAGTATATGTACCTCGTTAAAAGAAAATCTGGCAATAACGAGACTCTTGAAAAATTAGAAGCATACTCCTCAGGATTGTACTTTACTTATATCAGCCCAATTGAAACATATTTGGTGTCTAACCACAAGGTAGACAACCAGGAAATGTTTAATATATGGCATGACTGCTTAGGTCATCCTGGAACAAGCATGATGATAAAAATCATTAAAAGTTCAAATGGACATCCGTTAAATAATATACGGATCCCACAATCAAATGAACTTAATTGTATAGCTTGTTCACTTGGAAAACTGATCATTAGACCTTCAAAAGGTAAACTTGAAGGTGAAAATCTTGCATTCCTAGAAAGAATACAAGGAGACATTTGCGGGCCAATACACCCGACATGTGGACCGTTTAGATATTTCCTCGTGTTAATTGATGCCTGATGGGCGTTAGAACGGTCGCTCATTCCACACTCAATCAAACACATTTATTAACAAACACCTTACAAACCAAGCATAATGACAAGTAAGAGTTCGGTCCACAAGGAACGGGATATGGTTGCTAAAGATCTTAACACTTAAGCTAATTCGAAGTCAATGGTGAATTGGGTTTCGTCAAGTAGACAAACAAACTATGGTTCTAAATCAATGGATTAAAGACACTAGGGAATGGAATCCACTCAACCAAGGCAATTAAGCAAACGGGAGTAAAATAGACAAGTTATAGCAAGGACTATATGTAAAATCAACCTCATGCAATAGGAAAACAACTCACACTACTAAACTTAGATTCCTCATTAGTCTAGCAATAGATGATACATAATCAAATTACAATAAGTAATGACATACTCAATTTACACTTCCATGTCAAATTAGGCACATCATGCTATCAAATTCCTAAGTCAAGGGTAGCTAATCCTATCATGAAGAACTAACAAGCAATCTCATATAATCAATTTAATTGCAATACAAACATCAATGTTCCTCCCATATTTGCATAACTAACCCAAAAGGTTGAGCTTCACCCAACCCCTAGCAAGAAGACTACTCACAACTCATATTTATAAACATGCAATCAACAATTAGGGTTCTAACTACTTCAATAATTGGGAGAAAGTGGTTAACGATTGAAATAACTATCATCCAATAACAAATTACCAAGAACTTAAGAAGATTTAAATGACATGTAAAAGCAAATGAAATCAGAAATTAAGTAGAAAAAGGTTGGAGAAATTACTAATTGAAGCTTGAAATTGAATAACAATGGAGGAACTTGTCTTCTACAATGATTGAGATTGAGAATTCCCAACTAATAATTGAATCTAACTAATGATTTGAGAGAATTTATGTTTCTACAACTACAAACTAAAAGGAAGCTCTGAAAACTTGGATCCCCCTTTACAATAGAGTCTAAGGGGATATTTATATGACCCTCAAATAAAAAGGACGGAGAAAACAAGAGTCGGGATTTTCTGCAGGTGCGCACGGACGTGCCAGGGGTGGCACGGACGTGCAGCCAAGGTGGCACGGACGTGCCACCCTAAGCACGGACGTGCAGATTCGGGCAGTAGCTCAGATTTGGCCAGGCTAACTGCACGGCCGTGCAGTTTATGGCACGGACGTGCTGGCTGAGATGCACGGACGTGCTGAATCCTTGCACGTCCGTGCCAAATCGGGCAGTAGCAAAGTTTGACTGAGACTGTCCTGCACGGCCGTGCAGGACATGGCACGTCCATGCAGGATCTTCTAGGCCCTTTTCTTCACATTCTCTTCAGTTTTGCTCCTTTATTACGGCTTCTGAACTTGGTTTGTCATCCATATGCTTCAAATCATCGGTTTTTGGTCCTGAAAACTCAACAAAAACACTAAAAACCCGTGAAGCAAGGGATACACAAAAATTGAATGAAAATAGGATAGAAAGTGAACCAAAATGCTAACATTTCAAGTAAACAAGGTTCAAAAATCACCCTAAAATCGTATCAAATAACAAGTTATCAATGCCTCAACACGTTGGTCACATGTTAGTCTTCTCTCCACCAGGAATGTTGCATTTGCAAAACTTCTTGCGCAAATCACACGTTTAAGGGCTCAATTCCCGGATTATCCGATCAAAAAGATTAGGCTAGATAATGCTGGAGAATTTATATCCCGAACATTTAATGACTATTGTATGTCAATTGGGATAGACGTGGAACACCCAGTAGCCCATGTTCATACACAAAATGGCCTTGCAGAATCATTAATAAAGCGATTACAATTAGTCGCTAGGCCATTACTCATGAAATCAAGACTCCCATCTTCTGCATGGGGACATGCAATAATACATGCCGCTGCTCTGCTACGACTAAGACCGAGCGCGACACATAAGTTATCTCCAATACAACTAGTAGTTGGAAAGGAACCTAGCTTGGCACATCTAAAAACATTCGGATGTGCAGTCTATGTTCCCATAGCACCGCCCCAACGTACTAAAATGGGCCCACAGAGAAGGTTGGGAATCTATGTTGGCTATGAATCACCTTCCATAACAAGATATCTCGAACCATTGACTGGTGATATTTTCACAGCTCGGTTCGCAGATTGTCACTTTAATGAGACATTCTTCCCAACCTTAGGGGGAGATAAAGAGGGCCCATGCTGAAAAGAAATATCATGGAATGCCCAAAATCTATCATACCTTGATCCAAGGACAAATGCGTGCGAACAAGAAGTGCAGAAAATAATACATTTGCAAAACATCGCAAATCAATTGCCAGACGCATTCACTGATACAAAAGGAGTGACAAAGTCACATATACCTTCAGTAAATGCTCCTGCTAGGATTGAAATCCCAGCAAAGAAAATGGATAATCCACTTTCAGATAAAATTGCAGCACGCAAAAGACGTGGCAGACCCCTCGGAGCTAAAGCCTAAAACCGAGAAAATCCAAAAGAGTGAAAATGAGGAATAAAAGGAGTGAAAACCCCTCAAATAAAGTGGATCAAATCCAAAATGATGAAAATACAATCAACCCCCAAGATGAATCTAAAGAGTCAGATGGTACATCTGAGGGGGAGCGTGAAAATGAAATCATCGACAATCATGAAATTTCGATAAATTACGTCCACACTAGAAAACAGTGGGATAGAGTAAAAACATATGTCAATGATGTATTCGCATACTCAATTGCCACAGAAATCATCACTGATGTTGAGGACACCGAGCCATCATCTGTAGATGAATGTTGACGAAGGAGTGATTGGCCAAAATGGAAAGAAGCCATTTAGGTTGAATTAAAATCTCTCGCAAAACGCGAAGTTTTCAGTCCTGCAGTCCTGACTCCAAAAGGAGTGAAACCCGTCGGATATAGATGGGTGTTCATACGAAAATGAAATGAAAAGGACGAAATTGTAAGATACAAGGCTAGACTTGTAGCCCAAGGTTTCTCTCAAAGGCCGGGAATCGACTATGAGGAAACATATTCACCTGTGGTAGATGCCACGACACTAAGGTTCCTCATAAGTGTATCAGCATGCAAAGGACTACAAATGCGTTTGATGGATGTTGTGACTGCATACCTTTATGGGTCACTTGATACCGACATCTATATGAAAGTCCCCGAAGGACTTGAACTACCTGAACCTTTGAGGTCACAACCTCGAAAGCTACATTCCATCAAATTGAAAAAATCACTCTACGGTTTAAAGCAATCTGGGAGGATGTGGTTTAACTGTTTAAGTGAGTACCTACTCAAAGGAGGTTATAAGAACGACCAAATTTGTCCATGTGTATTCATCAAAAGGTCTAAAAAAGGTTTTGTCATAATAGCGGTGTATGTTGATGATTTAAATATCATCCGAACACATAAGGAAATCAAAGAAACCGCTAAATGTATGATGAAAGAATTTGAAATGAAAGACCTTGGAAGAACAAAATTTTGTCTCGGATTACAAATTGAACACCTAAGAGATGGTATCTTAATTCATCAATCCAATTATGCCGAGAAAGTATTAAAAAGGTTTTATATGGACAAAGCACACCCATTGAATTCACCAATGATTGTTCGTGCTCTAAACATCAAAGAAGATCCATTTAGACCCCGACAAGAAGGAGAAGTTGTACTTGGTCCAGAGGTACCATACCTAAGTGCAATAGGAGCTTTGATGTACCTGGCCATCAACACTAGGCCAGACATTGCTTTTTCGGTAAACTTATTAGCAAGGTATAGCTCTGAACCTACAAGCAGACACTGGAATGGAGTAAAGCACCTACTTCGCTATATACGTGGAACAATTGATTTAGGGCTCTTCTTTCCAAGAAATGGAAATCCTACTCTCGTGGGATATGCTGATGCAGGTTACCTATCAGATCCAGCAAAATCAAAATCACAAACTGGTTATCTTTTCAGTTATGGCAATACAGCAATCTCTTGGAAGTCAACCAAGCAGACACTAACAGCAACTTCATCAAACCAAGCTGAATTGATTGCCCTTTATGAAGCCGGTAGGGAATGTATATGGTTGCGATCTGTGACCCAACATATACTAAAAGAAAGCGGCATCAAAACAGTGGAAGAAAGGAAAATTAAGCCCAAAGTACATAGGGCCTTATGAGATCATTCAGAAAGTGGGGAAAGTGGCTTATAAGTTGGATTTGCCTAACGAGCTTGAAAGGGTTCACAATGTGTTCCATGTGAGCCAAATTCGAAAGTATATTCCTGATGTGACACATGTGTTACAACCAGAAACCATTGAGATGGATGAGAATTTGACTTATGAGGAAAGACCGGTAAAGATTCTTGACTCTAAGGTCAGGAGCACAAGGAACAAGGATGTGAGCATTGTGAAAGTATTGTGGTCAAATCAGAAAACTGAAGAGGCTACATGGGAAGCTGAGGCTGATATGAGGAAACGTTACCCAGAACTGTTTGCCTAAGGTTAGTGGTCGAGTTACGGGGACGTAACTCCTTTTAAGGGGGGTAGAGGGCGATAGAGTTTCGCGCGTCAACTTTTCGAGTCATTTTTGAGTTATTTCGAGTCTTATTTGAGTTGAGTTGGAGTCTTGAGTCAAGTTAGGATGTGCATGAACCAATAATTTCAAAATGATCTTCGTTTCTTTTGACCAAGTTTCGGGTCGAAACTTATTTTAAGGGGGGTAGACTGTAATACCCCGTATTTTCATACGTATTTTCCTAATTATTAATTAGGAATTATTTTATAAAAAGGGTATTTTAGTAAATTTATTATTTGGAGCCAAAATAATATTTGAATTTTGGCGCCAAAAGTATTTTGAAAACTAATCATTATTTTGGATAAGATTTATTATCCATTTATCCTATTTTAAAAACCGGATTATTTATATATTTCGGATATTTTAATTAAGGCAAAAGCTATATTTTATTATTATTTTAATAAGTCCGAAAATATAATTTATTTAGCTAATAATTTCAGATTTTCTTATGTATAAAATCTGATTTTATAAGTTAAATTATTTGGTAAATATTTGGTATTTTATTATTTAATTATTTATTACAATATATATTATATACACAATTATTTTTAATTCCTTAAAACGAGCAAAATATATTCCTAAATACTAAATAGGAAGGCTGAAAATATGAGCTTAGGAAAGCTCAATAATTTCGGCAATCCCATAAAGATTTTGGGAAAATATTTTGGTAAATTGTATTTTTAATTATCTCCCTAAAATCTCCTATTTTCCATAATTCTAATTCTCCATCTTTTTGATATCCAATTATTATATTTTGTTTCCATTCATTCTTCTTAATTATTCCCCAAGCAATTCCAACTTCCTTAATATTTTTCATGGCATACATACCTTCCATATTCAATTATACACAATCCCTTCAAATATCAAAACTTTCCTTAAATCTTTGCTTACTTCTCCAAGTAATCTCTTAAACCCTAATTACCATAATTATTCCTACATTTTCCTACCATAATTCATGCACATACTAGCCTATAAATACCCCTTCATACCTCTCACATTCTTCACACAAATTCTCTTCTTTTCTTCTCCTCAATTTTACACAAATCATCCCGTCCATCTTTGAAGCCAATTTTCGGGCACTTCTGGTCAGTTTTTGGGGTAGTGACATTTCACAGAAGGTTGTTCCTCTCGAAAAATCCTTGAGGTTAGGCTCAAGAATCACTCAATTCGGAGCTATATTGAAGGAGTTATAGCCTCTGAAAGTTCTGCCTATTATTTCCTGCGCAAATCCAATTCTTTTCTTCTCCTTTTCTTTTATTCAATTATTATTATTATTATTATGGGAGATTAATATGAAATTATTATGAGTAGTTTTAATTATATAAAATCATGTTTTAATAATATTCATGTTGAATTAATTTAAGAGGTTCATGTACATATAGTTGGGAGGGTTTAATTTAATTATTTGTGATTATTTGTTAACCTTATATTGATTAAGGTTATATTTATTTGTAGGGTGTTTTTGATCAAGCTAATTGAGAGTTCTTTTGAAGTGTTGTTGGCTAAGTGGAGATCAAGGTACGTTAGGTGGCTAGATACCTTGAAAGTGATCGGTTTGAATGACATGTTTGAATGATGAATTGAATTAAATTGAATTGAATTATGGTTTATGAATCAAAAGTATGTTTAAAGGATTGGTTTTAATAATTAAATTGGAGTATGAATTTTTATTACATGTTTTGATTAATTAATTTATTATTCATGTTTAAAAGGGATTGATTTTAAAAGCATGTTGAATTTATTAAAAGAAGTTTGAATTATTATTATTAAAGGTTGAATTATTGGATTTAAAAGAGGATTTATTGAATCATGGATTTATTATTATTTATGCTTTATAAGCATGTTAGTAATCCCACTATGCGGATTTGGTTTATTGATAAGACTATGGACTTTGTATGACCTAGTCTTTCCTCAAGAATAGCCTTGTAATATAAGGAGACTAGCTTGGGGGGTGTGCACACTTGGGAGAGGAATTGGTTTTAATATAAGGAATTGGTTTTAAATAATTGGAATTGGTTTTATTGATTATTGATATTGGAATTATTGAGAATTGGTTTTAAACCATGAGTTTGGAATTATTGGATCATTTATTGGAAATTGGTTTTAAAGCATGTTTGCGAATAAATTGAGTTTAATTATCTTGCACTTATCGTACTTAGCATATTTTGCTAACCCGTACTTCTTATTTGTTTTGGTTCGCCCTGTTTACCGTAATGGTAAGCAGTGTTCTTATTTTCAGGTTGGAGTCAATAAATGATGCATTGGAGTCCCGGGATTGGTTTTTACTAAATTAGGAATTTGGTCTTGTATCTATTTTAAGTACTCATAACTTTGGTTACTATTTATGGTTATTATTAATAAAGAAGAGTATTGAAGTTTCCGCTGCAAAGTATTGTTATCTTTAGTAAGTTGAGTAGCCTTGCGTAATCACGCGGCGGTAACACGCCCAAGTCTATCTCTACGGTATAATTATACGTATTATACTAGTATTTCCGTAGAGGGAGATTTGGGGGTGTTACAACCGGCATGCGTCGTCTTTGTGATTTGTGCTAACTTAGGGGGAGCCCTATATTTGCTGTACTCTTTTTCCTTCGTCCAAGTTTTTATCCCACGGGGTTTTTCTTGGCAAGGTTTTAATGAGGCAGATAAACATATAGGTACAATAGCGGTAATATTTATTTTTACATACATGTAAATTAGGAGTCACCCTATAGAAATCCGTTCAAGGGGGAGTGTTGTAATACGCACCGTATTGCGTAATATGAACGGATTAAGAATACCGCCAAATATCACCGTTTAGCTTCCCATGCAAAAGTAAATATCGCCGCTCAGAACCTCATGCTCGATTAGACATTTCACTGCGTGTTTAACATATCGAGTAAACACTGTTCATGCAAGGGTACTATAAATCCCCGCATAATCTGAAGGAAATACAACACAACAATTATCGGAGTATCTAAAAGCTTTCTTTTGATCTCTTTGAAATCCTTTGTTGTAAAACAAATAACAATAATAAAAAATTAAAATAAAGTTGAGTTAGATCTTACAATGACGCTTCAATTGCTTTCCCGAACTTATAATATCCCGAATTTTTTTTTTTTCGTAGTAGTAGTAGACTAGTAGAATTTATAAGAGAGTAGGATTTTTTTTTTCTTTACACAAAAGAAAGTAGGATTCTAGATTTGTAGGAATTAGATAAGAGAATTAGAGAATAAGATAGGAGAGTAATGATTTGTGAAAAAATTGGGAGGAAAAATGGGGTATTTATAGTGATTTTGGGTGGGAATTTGGATAAGTAGCCGTTGGAATTATAGTCGTTTATGGCTGTTGGAAGCCAACGGCTACTTCCAACTGTAATATGGCACGGGTCGTGCCGTCGTGTCGACCCACGTGTCGGCCACCGTGCTGCCCGCCGTGCCCGTGCCAAAATCCAAGTTTGGGTTCACGGCACGGCCCACGGCCCACAGGTAGCCCGCCGTGCCTGAGTCGTGCCGGCACGACCCGTTGCCATCTTTAGGGACAGCAGTACATGGAGAGCAGTTGTTGGGTGGGTAATTAAAGACAGAGTCCAACCTCACCCTGTCAAGCTGAGGCTAAAGCGACATTAATGGCTTTACAAAGCTCGATTTTAGAGAGGGACAACATTGTGATGCTTACTGATTCTACGGAGTTGACCCAAGCAGTCACGGATAGCAGCAAAGCTAGAAGGGAGATCAAGCAAATTGCGGAGGAAATAAAAAAATGTGCTCTTTTGTTCCAAAGTTTTGCATTGTGATCGGGAAAGTAAGTAGAAGTAGAGTCATTGAAGCCCATAAACTTGCAATTGCAGCAAAGGCATGTAATTCTTCTCCTGTTTTCTTGTTTGTCGAAAAAAAAAAATTTAGGAAATTTTGTGAAAAACTACCTATTATAGTTCAGAATTTGCGAGAAACTACCTATTAAAAAAAATGTTGTAATTGACTACCTAATTTTTGAAAAATGTTGTAATTTACTATCTTAGGTCGGATATGAAATTATACCAAAATTCTCTGGTGTTGACTTGGTCATGTGACCATCACGTGACACTTAATGACCCCTTTCTTTCCCAAATCAACGTGACCAAGTCAACGCTAGACAATTTTGGTCAAACTTCATATTCTGGCCTAAGGAAGTAAATTACAACATTTTTCAAAAATTAGGTAGTCAATTACAACATTTGTTTTAATAGGTAGTTTCTCGCAAATTCTGGACTATAATAGGTAGTTTTTCACAAAATTTCCTAGATTTTATGTACTACGTGACTGTTCATTTCAGTTTAATTTCAGTTCAGTTCAGTTCACTTCAGATTCTAATTTCTTCTCTCATAAAATATTCATTTTAGCTCTATTCAATTAAGTTCAGCTCATTTCATTAAATGTGAACAGACCTACTCCCTCCGTGTTTTTTTTAAGTGACACACTTTTCTTAAACGACCGTTTTTTTTAGTGACACACTTCCTCTTTTAGAAATTCCTTACATTTTAATAATATATCTTCACCCCATTATCTCTTACTTTATCATTTCTAACTCCTTTCATGGTCCCTGCGTCCTTTCACATTCTTTTACTTTATCATTTCTCACTCCTTCAACCTACCCCACTAACATCTTATTTTATTAAAGTCAATAAAATCTCCTAAAATTACGTGTCGGTCAAAGTGTGTCACTTAACAAAAACACGAAGGGAATACTTAGTTTCATTCCTCAGTCCTCACCTTGTACGGCTTGTACCACTTCAGTTGGCCGGCGGCGTTATCGTCCCACATTTCTCCTCCTCTGCTCTGCAATTCATCTGGGTAGTTTACTTTCTCTATCTTTCTTCTATAATTCATTCCATTTTTTAGTTTAATTATCATTTGAATTTGTAATCTGGTACTATAATTTCATTCACAAGAATCATCCTTTTAACTTGACTGCTTTAAATTGGTGCTATACCCATGATTTGAAGTTTCAACAATTAACTTAGATTGATTATTTTGGAAAAAAATAACATTTTCCTGGATTCTATTGCAATCAACCTGTTTGTATTTTGCAAATTATGGAATTAATGTGGAGTAATTTATCAGTGATTGATCTGATGAAGAACTCATTTTTGTAAATTTTCAACTTTAGGGTTTTAGTGGGCATCAATTTGTGGGTAAAAGATGAGCAAAAGAATGATTGCCATTGGTTTTGAAGGTTCAGCTAATAAGATCGGTGTTGGTGTTGTAACCCTAGATGGAACCATTTTATCGAACCCTAGACACACCTACATTACCCCTCCAGGACATGGGTTTCTTCCCCGAGAAACCGCCCACCATCACCTTGAACATGTCCTGCCCCTTGTGAAGTCTGCTCTTACGACGACTGGAGTTACCCCGGATGATATTGACTGTCTGTGTTATACCAAAGGCCCGGGAATGGGTGCTCCCTTGCAAGTTTCCGCGGTTGTGGTAAGGGTTCTTTCGCAGCTGTGGAAGAAGCCGATTGTTGGTGTTAATCACTGTGTTGCTCATATTGAGATGGGGAGGATTGTTACAGGAGCAGTTGATCCTGTTGTGCTGTATGTTAGTGGGGGTAATACACAAGTGATCGCGTATAGTGAGGGCAGGTATCGGATTTTTGGGGAGACCGTTGATATTGCTGTTGGTAATTGCTTGGATCGCTTTGCTCGAGTTTTGACACTTTCAAATGATCCTAGTCCAGGATATAACATTGAACAGGTAGAATTGATAAGTCGATATTATACCATTATTCTTGGGTTATTTGGAATGCGTTTACTATAGAATTTCAACTTATAGTTTGTGTTTTTGTATGTTTTATCCAAGTTGGACTCGATTTCTTCTATTCTGGTTGTTTGGTTGTTATATTGTGATTTCAGGATGAAATGGAGCATTTGGAGTGATTATGAGCATGCCACGACATTTTGAGGTAGATTGGAGAGCTTTGCTGGAGTGATAGATGATGATTGATGGTAATGCTACATGGCCGTGTACCATAAGCTACATGGTCGTTTGATTCTTCCATCCACGCTTACATGCTACATGGCCGTGTACCCTTAACTACACGGTCATGCGATAATTCCAAGTATGAATGTTTGCTACACGGTCGTGTACCACGAGCTACACGGTCGTGTGATTCCATCACCTTATGAAGTCAGCCTACACGCTCGTGTACCTCTCAGCTACACGACCGTGTACGTATATGATGAAATTTGAAGATCAAGTATAGGTCAGCTACACGGTCGTGTACCCATCAGCACACGGCCGTGTACATGTGCGCAGGAGATTTATTTTATTTATTATTTTATGTTTATTTTTAAGAAAGTATAAATAGGGGGTTTAACCCAATTTTAAAACATCTAATTTTTATTATAGCCTTTTCCATTCTACGTTGTTTTGGAGAGAACACATAGAACTCCATTGAAACATTCATCTTAATTCAATTTCAAGTATTTCTCTTTCATCTTTAATCTCTTTAATTTTCTATTGTTATTATGTTTTCTTTAATTATTTTTCTTGTTATTTCTATTATCATGTGTGAGTAGTTTCATAATCTAGGGTTAGGTTGAACCCTAATATGGATTGATGTGTTATTTAATTCCCAATTTCCAATTTGATTAATTTATAATTCCTCTTTGTTAGGGTTGTTTTTATTATCAATGATTAACTAGAAATAGTATTATTGAATGTGATTAGGTTTACAACGAAAGTTGATTCTTAATTGATATTAGAACCCTAATTAAAAGTTGGAGCTTTTATGCATGAAAATAGCTAATTGTTCTTGCTAGGACTTATAGGATGCCGTTCTCAATGTCTTTAATATGTATGATTCCATGAAAATAGGCATGATTGCATGTTAGGGAAGCTATTAGTTGATCGAAAGAAACTCTTAGTATTGTTTTAGGGAGCATCTGTCCTGTGGAATATTAATTGATTTAATTGAGGGAAAGGGATTGTTCTATTGCATTGATTCATATTAGTGGGGATACTTAATCTTAGATGTTTTTAGTTCTTGATTAATTCCATAGTATTATTATTTATTGCTTATTAGTTGATATTGTTCTTAGTTATTAATTCTCACTTATTTGATTTGGTTACTTGCTTAGTAGTTACTTGAGTCTAATTAATTAGTTGAACTATAGTCTCTTGGGATTCGACCCTTACTTGCCCGTCTACATAGTAGTGGTCTTGTTAGGTTATTTTTGTTAGGTACGCGACACGCCTATCAAATTTTGGCGCCGTTGCCGGGGACTAACGGTTTATACTAGTTACTTCTGATTCGTTTTTACTAAGCATTTATTTTGTTGCTTCGGCTATTGTTCCTTGTGTCTTTGATCTTCCGTTTTAGTTTCTTTGTTGCATGCAAACTCGAAGTTCAGGTTCAGATGATTTAACACCTTTTGATTCTGAGATCGAAGCTACTGCAAGAAGACGAAGAAGTAAAAAGAGGAAGAATCAAAACAAAAGAGACATGGGCGATCCGGGAACAAAATCTCTTTTGGAGTATGGTATTCCGGATACAACAACCGGATTCCTCTCCAGTATTGTTAGACCACCTGTCATCGCTCAGAGTTTTGAGTTGAAGCCCCAATTCATACAGTTCATCTCCAATGATTCTTTTGCGGGCTCACCTAATGATTGCCCAGTGAGTCACATTGATAGTTTCTTGGAGAAGTGTGACACCATGAAGCTCAATGGTGTCACTGATGATGCTATTAGACTACGCCTTTTCCCTTTTTCACTACGGGAGAGAGCTAGGGAGTGGTTACGAGATGAAGGTATTGGTTCTTTTGATACGTGGGACAAGCTTGCCAAGGCCTTTCTAGTCAAATTCTTGGGGCAAGAGAAAACCGCAAAATTAAGGAACGAGCTATCTACTTTCCATCAATCCAATGACGAATCCCTATATGAGGCATGGAGAAGATTTAAACGATTGCAAAGACAATGCCCTCACCATGGTATTCCAGAGTGGATGTTGATCCAAACGTTCTATAATGGTTTGACCTATGAGTTTCGCATATACATTGATGCTGCGTCCGGAGGTTCTATCATGATGAAGAACCCAACTGATGCGAAGGATTTGATTGAGAAGATGGCGGCTAATGATAATTACCATCCAAGGGGACGAAATGCTATCAACATAGGTAATAAACATGATGTTGATGCTTTAACCATGTTGACTAGTTCTGTGCAGGCACTAACTCATAAAGTCAATCAACTCCAAGCCGAGTCCCCTCGACCCTCGATGGAAAATTGTCAGATGTGTGGATTGCAAGGCCATACTGCGCGGGAGTGTCAACCTAATTATGATGGAATGACGATTGAGCAAGCTAATGCTTTTTATACCACTACCTCCACAAGGCCATTTGATGAAGGGTGGAGAAATCATCAAGGGTTCTCATACAAGAACACTCAAGCTATAGCGAATCCTCTACCACCATCCGCTTTTCAAGCAAGGGCACCTTTCAATCATCAATCCA
Organism: Chenopodium album; assembly: GCF_948465745.1. Taxonomy (NCBI): domain Eukaryota; kingdom Viridiplantae; phylum Streptophyta; class Magnoliopsida; order Caryophyllales; family Amaranthaceae; genus Chenopodium; species Chenopodium album. The sequence goes on along the minus strand of NC_137844.1, from coordinate 5,151,032 downwards.
CACAACTACCACCACCCCAGACCTCAACATTTGATCTTGAATCAATTATGAAGGATTTTACTACCTCCCAAATTCAACAACAAGAGCTTATATCAAGGCAATTTGAGCTACAAGCAAAGCAAAATGAATATTTTCAAAACTCAATCCAATTGCTCACCGCTCAAAATAAGAGGATAGAGACTCATCTTTCTCAACTTTCACAACAAGTGAGTCATCTAACAACTCTTCAAGATCAAGCAAAAGTCCAGACGAAACAATGCAATGCAATATTCGTGAAGAGTGATGAATTGACTATAGGAGGATTAAAAGAGAAAGCGTGCAATGTGGAGTCAAGAACAGAGAAGAATGAGAAAGAAGGTCCCAAATATGTCGCTCCACAAGCATATGAGGAGCCGATGCCTTTCCCGCAAAGGTTATCAAAAGCCGTGCTCGATAAGCATTTTGGGAAGTATTCTGAGACTCTTAAGAAGGTATATGCTACCATTCCTTTTTCCGATCTTGTAATTCAAATGCCTCAATTTGCAAATTTTGTGAAAGGAATTCTAGATCATGATTGTAATGATAAGAAATTAGAAAGTTGGGTAGTAAAAGAACAATGTTCTAATCTTTTAAATGATAGCCTACCACCTAAATTGCATGATCCCGGTAGTTTTACTATCCCTTGCATGATAAACGAAACATATTTTGATAGGGTCTTGTGTGATCTAGGTGCTAGTGTTAACTTAATGCCTTCTTCGGTGTATGACAAATTAGGTTTGAAAAACCTTAAACCTTCCCCCGTATCTCTTCAGATGGCTGATAGAACTGTTAGACTCGCTAAGGGTGTAGTTGAAGATGTATTAGTTGGAATTGGTGAACTTGTCTTTCCTGTTGACTTTGTTGTAGTGGATATGAAAGAAGACCATAAGATCCCACTTATCTTTGGTCGCCCTTTTCTTGCTACGAGTCAAGCTTTAATAGATGTACCTAAAGGACAAGTGACCATTAGAGCTCAGGATAAACAAGTTGTGTTTAAGCTTTTCAATGACCATAATTTTACTTTTGATGGTGGTACTTGTTTGAGAATTGATGCTACTAACCCTTGGGTTGATAAGTGTGTTTCTAATAGAAATCTTGTGAGCAAAAATGACTATATTCCACCACATGATGGATTTAACTGCATCAAAACAAGGTCGGATACAAAGCACATCAACTCTAATTTGAAGGAGTTGTTTGGAGGTGGATATATTAATGAGCAATGCCACGGAGTATCTTCTCCGTGTGGTGACCCAGGTTGAGCTAAAAAGGAGGTCGAGCTTATGACCTTAAACAAGCGCTAAATGGGAGGCAACCCATTCCCTTTTTTTTCCTATTTTTTTTTGTTTTATTTTTCCCCTTTATTTTCTTTTTCTTGTTTTTGTTTTTCTTTTTTAGTGTCTAGGGGATATGATGCGACGATTTTTTTTTTTTTTTTTAGGGCGGTCCCAGCTCTGCCCTTAGGTATGATCCCTCCTCTGCCAGTAGGGCCTAGTTTTCGCTTTCTCTTGCTTGTTCTTATTCGATATATGTTCACATTGAGGACAATGTGAAGTTTAGCTTGGGGGAGAGATTACTTTTTTCTTTGGGTTGTATATATACGACTATGCCTCAATGATGATATGTAATATATGTATGATTTTAAAAATTGAAAAACTTGTTTTTGAAAACCCATTCACTGATTGGCTTGGGATTGAACTTGTTTGTGGTTAGAATGGTCTCCCCGCTCGACCAATATGGATAGCTTGAGTACCTATGTGAGACTTTTGAGCCATTGTTGACTGGTACATCTTATTCCAGTCATTCTTTTCATGTGTGTTAGATTTTCCTTCATGTAATTTGATTCTTGGATTTGCTTTGCGATTTTTTGAGACTTATGATGCAATGTGGAAGAGTGATTGAAGTTCCTTTTAGATAATTAGAGCCAAAACTTCTTAGGTGTTTTATGCTTATTCTATTTTCTTTTTATTTTACATTAACTCTTAGGATGAACCAATTTGAGCCACGATTTCCCTTCTTTGACGCCTGACATTTTATGCCTTAGAGCCTTTTTGTAGGTTTATTTGATGGAGAATCAATGTATTATATATGCCCTATTGAGTTGTGTTTGGAAAATAAAAGAGAAAGAAGAAAAAAAAAAGAAGTTAGAAAAAAAGAGCAAAAATGAAGAAATTCAGAAAAATAAGTTTGTGTATGCTCTAAGTTTCAAAGAAAAAAATAAGTTGAAAAAAAAAAGAAAATAATGAGAAAAAGAGGAAAAAAAAATGTGAAGTTTTCATGAGAATTTGAGTTGGAAACCCATGAAGAAGAAAGAAAAGCAATATTTGTCATGCAAATCTATGTTGTCTTGTGAAGAAAGTGAGAATAAGGGCATGCTTGTATGTTGTGCGGAGGATATAAGGTTGGTTTGAACCCGACATTTGACTATGTAGTGGGATTAGGATTTTTGTTATTTTTGAGCACCACATTCCCAAATGACATCGTCTAACCCCATATAACCAAGCCTACCTTTATTTAGGATCTCATGACTTCCATACTTGCATCATCGCTTTACAAGTGGAGAAAATCTATCAGCAAATCTAAAGAGGAAAATTGCATGAAGTCGACGTGCATAGTTGCAATTAGGATGAGTGATTTCTTATTCAACCCGTTGTAAACACATGAGTGGCTTGTTTGTTTTATTTTGCACAACTAAAGTGAGATGTTATTCATATATGACTGAGTTGGTTAGGGGAGATGTGTGGAAAGATTGGTTGTCAATTTCGAGTGCTTAAAGTTTATGGTGGTTTTATAATCAATGACTTGCATTTCTTGTTTTTCACTTGGTTTTAATTCATTGGCACATATATTCTTGCTTGAGAGGCTATCTTACTCTTCTTGTGTTTCATGTTTCAATGCTTGAGGACAAGCATTGGTCTAGCTTGGGGGAGTTTGATAAGTCGATATTATACCATTATTCTTGGGTTATTTGGAATGCGTTTACTATAGAATTTCAACTTATAGTTTGTGTTTTTGTATGTTTTATCCAAGTTGGACTCGATTTCTTCTATTCTGGTTGTTTGGTTGTTATATTGTGATTTCAGGATGAAATGGAGCATTTGGAGTGATTATGAGCATGCCACGACATTTTGAGGTAGATTGGAGAGCTTTGCTGGAGTGATAGATGATGATTGATGGTAATGCTACATGGCCGTGTACCATAAGCTACATGGTCGTTTGATTCTTCCATCCACGCTTACATGCTACATGGCCGTGTACCCTTAACTACACGGTCATGCGATAATTCCAAGTATGAATGTTTGCTACACGGTCGTGTACCACGAGCTACACGGTCGTGTGATTCCATCACCTTATGAAGTCAGCCTACACGCTCGTGTACCTCTCAGCTACACGACCGTGTACGTATATGATGAAATTTGAAGATCAAGTATAGGTCAGCTACACGGTCGTGTACCCATCAGCACACGGCCGTGTACATGTGCGCAGGAGATTTATTTTATTTATTATTTTATGTTTATTTTTAAGAAAGTATAAATAGGGGGTTTAACCCAATTTTAAAACATCTAATTTTTATTATAGCCTTTTCCATTCTACGTTGTTTTGGAGAGAACACATAGAACTCCATTGAAACATTCATCTTAATTCAATTTCAAGTATTTCTCTTTCATCTTTAATCTCTTTAATTTTCTATTGTTATTATGTTTTCTTTAATTATTTTTCTTGTTATTTCTATTATCATGTGTGAGTAGTTTCATAATCTAGGGTTAGGTTGAACCCTAATATGGATTGATGTGTTATTTAATTCCCAATTTCCAATTTGATTAATTTATAATTCCTCTTTGTTAGGGTTGTTTTTATTATCAATGATTAACTAGAAATAGTATTATTGAATGTGATTAGGTTTACAACGAAAGTTGATTCTTAATTGATATTAGAACCCTAATTAAAAGTTGGAGCTTTTATGCATGAAAATAGCTAATTGTTCTTGCTAGGACTTATAGGATGCCGTTCTCAATGTCTTTAATATGTATGATTCCATGAAAATAGGCATGATTGCATGTTAGGGAAGCTATTAGTTGATCGAAAGAAACTCTTAGTATTGTTTTAGGGAGCATCTGTCCTGTGGAATATTAATTGATTTAATTGAGGGAAAGGGATTGTTCTATTGCATTGATTCATATTAGTGGGGATACTTAATCTTAGATGTTTTTAGTTCTTGATTAATTCCATAGTATTATTATTTATTGCTTATTAGTTGATATTGTTCTTAGTTATTAATTCTCACTTATTTGATTTGGTTACTTGCTTAGTAGTTACTTGAGTCTAATTAATTAGTTGAACTATAGTCTCTTGGGATTCGACCCTTACTTGCCCGTCTACATAGTAGTGGTCTTGTTAGGTTATTTTTGTTAGGTACGCGACACGCCTATCAAGAATCCGCTCCTCTTGTTAACAAAATGTCTCTTGATTGTGTTATCTCCCATTCTCTGTTTGTGTTGAAGATATATAGGAGTATAACAACTGCATTATTAGTGATAATGTTAACGTAGTCAATTTTTGTGATTTATTTTGTTGGTTAGTTGCTCTGTATGGATAAATACCAACACTGCATTTGTGATTTTATTTTGTTGGTTATTCCTTATCTTGCATGTTAAGTGGCCAAATGTTTAGAACTTTGAGTATTTAGTTTTGGTGTAATATATGAGCATTGTATTAACATTTCATTATTGCATTGCTCAACTTTATGTGGTCACTTGCAAAGAACAGAGAATGTTAACAATTTACAAATACTTTCCTCAAGAAACTTTCTTACTTCAAATTAAATAAGAGAGTTTAGGCTGGAAGCAAAGAGAAATTTTACATGCACATACAAAAGACGTGCATTCTCATCTTTGGTGGTGTGCTCTAGATAGAGTGGTATGATACTCAGATACTATAATCAACTTGCCATGCTCCTCTTTTACATCGTGATATTTTATTTTTATTGTTCATAACTTAGATTCTGTTGTTAGTTCTCTGAATTTTTAGTCATTTTTGTTTTTGTTTTGATTAGTTAAGGGGTCAAATTGCATACAATTAGACATCTCTAAATATAACAGAGGGATCCAAACTGGATGTGGCTGTCATTTTCTGTGCTTTGTATCTGTAAATTGTTAACTGGCCTTTTTCTGTTTATGCCCAGCTTGCTAAGAAAGGTGAAAAATTCATAGATCTACCATATGCTGTAAAGGGAATGGATGTTTCATTTAGTGGCATATTGAGCTACATCGAAACTACAGCTGAGGAAAAACTTAAAAGCAATGAATGCACACCTGCTGACTTATGCTACTCTCTGCAAGTAAGTACTTGTTTCGTGTCTGCTGTGATGACTTATAATTTTTTTATTATTATTTTTTTTTAATAATTTGTTATATCTGCAAAGTTTGTAATCTGTGAATTAATTTCTTTGTATCTGGTGGTTGGTATCCTAGGAAACTCTCTTCGCGATGCTTGTTGAAATAACAGAAAGAGCCATGGCTCATTGTGATGCAAAAGATGTTCTCATAGTTGGGGGTGTTGGTTGTAATGAGCGATTGCAAGAAATGATGAGGATAATGTGTTCTGAGAGAGGTGGGCGGTTATATTCTACTGATGATAGATATTGCATTGACAATGGAGCCATGATTGCATACACTGGTCTTCTTGCTTATGCTCATGGATTATCTACCCCCCTCGAGGAATCAACAATTACTCAAAGATTTCGAACTGATGAAGTACATGCAGTTTGGAGCGAGAAAGAATCCATCAACAACAATGCAAACAGTTAGGAAAAACTACAACTATGTTAGGTACGCAGTGCTCTGAAGCAGTAGTTTTATTGGTTCAATACTTTCTCTTTTCTTTTTTTTTTCTTTTACATTTTTTCATGGCGAACCAATTGAACTTGTAAAGTGAATTTTTTTTTAAAGTAGGAAGGGGAATACACGATTTATTGTAATGTTGGCATATGTATAATCAGACAATATTAATCATCAATTAACAAGTTTATGTGTTTGTCAAATTAGCTTTCTGAGAAATATTCATTTAATCTTGTTCTGATTCATTGACAGTTCCTAGAAGCATCATTTGCGTGATGTAGGTATAACCTATGAGGATCAAGATGGTTAATTTGAAACCTGAACCATGGCCGACACCTGGTTTCTCGAGTTGAATGATTTTGAGGTTGGCCTTGTAAGGCTTCTTTGAAGAATACTATTCTCTTCGAAAAATTTCATTCACCTTGTGAAGGACTTGAAGACATTATCACAGGCTCTCACTAGTACCAGTTAACGTTGAGAAGATTGTTATAGAAAGTACTACCTCCGATTTTTTTTTAGTTGCAACTTTGGGGTATTATTTGAAATATATAAAATATTCCAAAGTTGCAACTAAAAAAAAATCGGAGGTAGTATAATTTATGACTCTCTTAACATACTCATCCATTATTTTCAAAATTTAAATTTCTATGCTCTGAATTTAGGGACAAGAAGAGTGTTATATAGCTCTCCTTAGTCCTTAGAATTGTGGAAAAATAGAGATAAAAGAGCACATATTTAGGGATTATAATAGAAAATTATAGCTTCATGCCTTCATATTATGCTAGAAAGATGAAAATCCAAACATCAAATGCAGAATTGGAATTGGAGTAGGCTTATAAGTATCAATGGGCTTGTATGTGAATAGTTGTCTACTTTTCAGCCCAATGTTGCTAGAGTTGGCTTCATAGCAATTACCAAGTAATCTCTCCAATTCTGGTTCTCCTCTTTGCGTATTACCATATCATCTCTCTATGGTTTGTCTCTTTGAGTTTGTCACATACAAAGTATAATTTACGGAGTATGATAGACTAAAGGCAGAAGAACGAACCCACTTGTACCAAAAGTTAGTAGTGTTAGAAATGGGGAAAACATAAAAGAAATCGAGAGAGTATCATTTAAAGTCTAATAGTGTCTAATGTCTATGTCATTCACTAATTTTAGGAAGAACAACCTAGATAACTTCTTGAAAAATAAGTAAAGAGCAAAATTTTAAGTTCAAATAAGTTTTGATGAATTCTAGTAAATTGAGATAAGTTAAAAGAAAAAAAAAAAAGCCATGAGAAGCAAGTGAATAGAATGTACTTTAAAACGGTATTTCTATCACTTTATAAACTTGTGACTGCATAGATGCTTAAGAATATCAGTTAAAGAAGTGAATTGTTTATGATATAATAATTTCTTTTGCTTTTTTAATAGTAATTGACAAAAAAAAAAAAAAAAAAAAAAAAAAAAAAAAAAAAATCTTTCATACAAAGCATATTCTCCAAATGTACAATACCATATTGGAACAATCAACAAAACAATAAATAACCATAGCTAACAATCCAGCTATCCAACAATCCAATTGAACATATAATAACCCAAGTTGGGCAAATAATTGATGTTGTTAGAGCCCTCCAATAAAACTAATAAAATTAGATTCAGTTGGACCACACCACAGGTGATCATAATCATAAAAATCATATTCATATCCAATATACAAGTAAAATTTAACAAAAAAAAAAAAAAAAACCCTAGTTAACACAAACACACGGTTTTAACACGAGGAAAACACGAGTCACCCCACCCACGGTTTTGGTGAGTTGCTGTGGGTGGGTTGTAGTGGGCTCGACATTGCGGACGCTTTCTCAGGCCGTTGTGCAAGTGCTCTGCTGCCCCTTGATTGCTCTCTCTCTCTTCACGTGCCCCTTGATTGCTCTCTCTCTCTCTTCACGTGCCCCTTGAGTTGAGTAAGCTTGTTCATTGACCGTTTTTTCATGTTTACTTCTTTTAATAATATTGCTACATTTTTAATTATCCCTTCTTTAAGTGTTGAGACATCTATTTCTATCTATCTATTTCTATATTAATTTGTTAAACCTCCCATATGCTCTTGTGTGGCAGTGTCATGTGTCTTGTTTATTCAAATTGACTCTTCTTCTGAATCTTGTCTATTACTAATGTATTATGTATCGTTTTAGATAAATATTACTAAATACTTTTTTTTTTTTTTTTTTTTTTTTCATAATATTTCATGTATCACCGTATAAAACAGATGTTTGTCTATCAATCATGCAATATTGATTTATGTATGTATCGTCTTGGAAAAGATATGACAAATCTATGTATCGTTTCATATAAGATATGCAAATACCATGTACAAGTATCATTTTAGTCCTTTTAGTTGAGATACACGAAGTTTTCTCAATCTCAATCAACATACGAGACATTCTAATAGCAAGATAATGATAATATCTTAAATCTTATATATTTAAACTCGTTATTTATAATGTAATGTAAGATAAATAGATAATTAATACTCTGCATATTCATTGTCTTGTACGAAGTAGATAAAACCCAAAAAAATGGGAAACGAAAGTAGAAGAAAGTTGAAGAGTTATCATTTAAGTCACCCCTTTCATTGCTTTTCTTTCACAGTAGTGAAAAGATTGTTCTATTACAAGATTTGAAACAAGTATATGCTCTAATCTATCAATACAGAAACAACCACTACATCATACGCTCTTTGAGCATTTAGGATCACTACAAACTAATGCTAATCATGTATCCATTCATGTTAATTCTTCTTCTTCTTCTTCTTCTTTTTCTTCTTCTATATCATATCCGATCCATATCGCCCCACCCATTTCCGAAAATACAAATTTACAACTGTAACAAATCAAAATGACATGAATTAAACCCTATAACACTCTTCATGCGTTACAACTTCGTTCCTTCCCCCCAAAAAATTCAATTTCTAGTCCTTGTTAGTGTTCCTACTGCGAAAGAAACCAAATGGCATCTTCAATTCCTGCGTAACGTAAGAAGGGAAAAACAAATTAGCTTATTATAATTCCATATTGACCATGTATAACCAAATAGGCTAGTACACGAATTAAGAAAAATCTTACTCTATTAGACCAAGTCTAAATATATGCAATCTAACGGTCTAAACAATCTTTTTTTTTTTTTTTTTTTTTTTTTTTTTGATAAATACGGTCTAAACAATCATAGTTAATAATGACACGATTTTTATAAATGATATGCATATAATCACAAAATACTTTCCCTCAAAAAAAAAAAAAAAAAAAAAAATCACAAAATACAGACTACCTCTAAATCATTTGAGTGTAGGTTGTATGCAATTTATTTAAAATTCCAACAAATATAATGTAGTCATACTACGTATATGATTCGGTGTTACAAACGAAATTTGGTCCACCCGTTCAGCCAACACTTTACCAGCCAAGTTAGTTAACTTCTATACGAAGTATCGTAAAGACGCGCCGAATATAGACGTGGGGAAAAAATCGGAAATGACCGAAACAACGAAAGGAACACGGAAAGCATGCAAGCAAGCAGCAACCACCAAATGTAATCGATAAGGTGTATCAAGCTCACGACAATAATGCATTTTCCCAATTTGCACAATTTGTCAAATTGAGAGCACTATAATTTATAAAATACATGTACATTTGTCAAATATAATCTGAATCTGATTCTACTCTTAAAAGTGTGTTGAATAAGGGATGAATAAGTACCCTGAATTTGATCCCTTAATAATAATAAATACTTATTTTTATACGGATTTGTATGAACATGAACAAGATGCCGACCTACTACTAAAATATTTAAACGTCTCTTAACCGACTTCAATTTTTTAATCCAAACATAGGATCTTTAAATGATATTCGGCATGTACATACACGTATATCAAAAACCCGTAAAAAGTGACACACGATTTTATTATAACATTTCAATACCCGTAAACTCTAATCATGATTTTATCATGCAATTCCAAATTCATAAAAATCGACATATAATTTTATCACGGATTCCTTAAACTCTAAATCGATTTCACTTATGAAATTAAGATTTTAATTGATTGATTCCTTAATCACTAAACATAATATTATCATGCAATTTCAAATCCGTAAAACCGACATATGATTTGATCATGCATTTCGATATAAGCAATAAATCCGAAGTGACCGAAAATTAAAAATGTTTACCTTAGCGCCTTTACAAGATTTAATAACAGCAATCAGCAGCTTATCCCCTGCTATCTGTCTCACTATTTTTATAAGCTCTGGTCTTGAAATCCTCTTTTCCTGAAATTAAAAATTAACAAAATAAATACAATTAGCTTAATTATAAAAACAGAGTAATAATGATTTAAATTAAATTAACAATTAAAGTTGTTAAAGACATACTTTATACTCCAAATGATACTTGCTGATCAAGGAAATAGCATCAGCAGGCAAGAATCTCCCCAAAACTGAGATTAATGCTGGAAAAGAAATCCAAGGGGATGCTGGCATTTTCACCCGATTTTGCGAATTCCCTGTTATAAACAAAACGAAATCTAATTAATACAATCCAAAATAGTATACGTGACTATTACTCGAGGACGGGCCGAAAAAGGAGCGGTGGGATTTACCTCTTGAAGGAGAAGAAGGCGGTGGAGTTATGAAACTAACAACATATTCAGGCAAAATGTGTGAATTCATATTTGTACTCCAGATTATGTACTTGTTTGGATTCTCAAAATCATCAACACCTGAATCAAATTCATCGGAACTTGGTTCTGTTTGAGCTGAGTTTGGGAGAATTAACTCCGATTTTCCGAGAAGAATTCGGCATAATAGCAAATGCCTTACTCCATTTTCGTCTGGAATCGCCTTCTCAACACTACAAAATTTAATCAAAATAAATAATCAGAAAAATCAGAATAAATTGTGATTGAATTGAATTGAGAAATAATTGTTAAAATTAAGATGAACAGTTGATTTTGATTATTACCTTCGAGCAGGGGAATGATCAGGAGAGAGAAAAATGGCGGCATTATTGTTGTGTTCGAGGTCAAGGAAGCTAAAACCGCGAGCTAAAATGCGCTGAATCCTCTCTTTAGAACCGCCATACCAAGCGAATTTAATGGCGGAGTTTGAATCACCGCCATTAACGCTGCCGCCAAGCTTAGCAGCCAAACCTTTGGAGTGAAACTGAAACGACTGAACCCTAGCTTGAGCTGAAAAATCCGACGACCAATTCCTCCGATGAACGGAAACCACCTCCGTCTCATCCTCCATTGCCGAGAGGAATCTCCGGCGAATCACCTCGGAGGATCTTTCATCGTCACTGAGCTCAACTGCGAGAGATTCGTCGAAGATTCCCCGCCGGCGGTCACCGGAGGAAGATGATGACGTCACCGACGCCGTACCGCCGCCGGTGATGCCGCTTTCGCAATCGGAGACGGAGGAGGAATCATTGTCGTAATCGATGGTGATGAAATTCTTGGGGAATTCAAAGTGTTGGACATTGTATGCTTCCATTATTATCAAATTTGCAGAAAATCAAAATCAAAGAGTTTTGATTTGAGAATTTATGATGGAATGAAATTCAAAATTTTCTCATCTAAATTTGTGATTATTTCAGAAAAATAGTTTTCATGAAAGAAATATGAATTGTCGGAAATAATAAAAGAATGAAAATAGTGGGGTTGTATTTATATAAGGAGGAGAGAGAAAGGGCAAGAATTTACGTAAGAGATGAACCGACTTCAAAGGTAACTGGTTCCGGTTTTTATTTTTTAAAGGCGGTTTTATGGATTTTTTAAATTAGGCGGTTTAATTTCGCAAATTGTTTTTATTTTTATTTTTATTTTTTGGGTGGATAATAGGAAATATCTAACTCTGAGTTTGCCGTCGTTTTACTAAATTAAGAAAGTGTTTTTTTTTAATTAAAATATTATGGACTTCGAAACTTGGGGAGGGAGGCGGTATCTAGTGGGGCCTCTATGGAGGTTGAGGTGAATTGACTATTTTATCCTTTTTTTTTTTTTTTTTTTTGGGTAAAGGTAAAATATTCGGATATTTTACTCCTAAAAAACATACGATCTGAGTTTTAAGAAAGTGAATGTAATAGCATAATACGTAAATTAATTGGGTTATAAAGTTTTTAAGATTTTACATAAATTAACTGAGTTACAGAGTTTATGAGATTTTACGTAAATTAGTTGGGGTTTTGAGGTGGTAATTAGATTATTTGGATTGGATTTGAATCAGATGAGTAAATTAATTGGGTTACAGAGTTTAAGAGATTTACGTAAATTAATTGAGTTTTGGGGGCGGTAATTAGATTGTTTGGATTAGATTTGCATAAGATGAATTTGGTTTGGACAAATTCAAGTAATACTCATTCAAAATATTATTTCTAGTCTCAGTATAGTTGAAATATGTTTGGTTCTAATTAATAAAATAACATCATTATATTCACTAATTATTGGGTCAATTTGAACCATATCAAATTGGATTAAATGATTTTGGGTATAATTCGAGTTTCAAATAAAATATTTAGTCCTAGGCAATCAGGTATAGGTAAGTTTTATCAAGTCTTTAATGGGAAATAGTTCAAACTTCAAACTTGAAAAGTGAGTAACACTTTAAGTATACATTTAGTTGATAAAAGTGAGATAATTAAAAAAGGAAAATTTCCTGTTTTTTATATTGAGAAACGAAATTTGTATTAATTATTAACTGATATACTTGGAAAGTACATACTCCGTACTCGTACTTCTTAATAATAAATATGGAATACGTATTACTCCGTAATTATTAACTGATATACTTGGAAAGTACATACTCCGTATTAACTGGGATGTAATGTATCCTTGCATGAGAAGTAAATAAGTATTACTCAATAATTATTAATTGTTATTTACTTGGAAAATAATTATTCATTGGGAAGTAATGTATCCTTGCATAAGAAGTAAATAAAAATACAGAATATGTATTACGGAGTAATTATTAACCGTATGTTATACTTGGAAAATAATGTATTATCCTTAATTAGCTTGCTTGAGAAGTATATAAATATATATGAAATATGTATTAATTATTAACCGTATGTCCGTATGTATGTTATACGTGGAAAATAATGTATTATCCTTAGCTTGCTTGAGAAGTATATAAATATATTAAATACGTATTAATTATCAACTGTTATACTTGATAAATAATTGTTTATTGGAAAATAATGCATCCTTGCATGAGAAGTAAATTAGTTGAATAATGGGGTTGATAATTGTATGTTGTTAGAGCCTCGTAAGAAACGTGGGGCAAGGGTGTGTAAAGGATTAAGGTTAATACTTTTGTTGGTTGCATAATTTTAGCAAAATTTATTGTTTTTGTCAACTTGATTTAATGGTATTTTGTGACGACTTTGAATCTCAATACCCGAATGGTAAATGATGAGAAGATATGGACTCTTTGTTGCTAAGTAAACAATGGGTTGTTTGTATAGTATACACTTTAGGAATTAAGACGTTGATAAATCAAACATTAGTTTAATGATGATGTTGATGTTTATCTATATATGATTTCAGGTTTCAATCTTATGGAATACTACGACAAACATTTACAAAAAACGGATTTACAGTTTATTTATGCTTTATAAAAGTTATTCTGATATAAATGATATTTATTTATACTTTATTGATAAAAGTTACCTAAAAAAGAGTACAAGTTATTCTAAATTTGATAAAAATTACCTCAATGTATAGTAATATTACTGTATCGGATGTATACAAATGTTTTTGCTAATCTATATTGTTTTATTAATCATAATAACAGCTAAATGTTGCTAAAATTGATAATATGCAGTTTTTGTTTACAATTAATAATACACATACCTCTCAAATTACATGCAACTTCATAAAGACTAAAATTATTATTTCAATTATACCGTCTCACCGTACATCAGTGCAAGTTTTGCATGCATGAGATCGCTTGACGCAAATTTGTCGGAATTAAGCCATAAAATGGTTGTATTATACGGGGTATTTTTTGTATTTATTTTCAATACTGCTTGATTTATTTATTTTCATAACCACCGAACAAATATGAGATTGTAGGGCTGCCATTTGTCAAAATAAATATGTAGTGATTAAGGCTCTGTTGTGTTCACCTTATTTTCACTTAATTCAGGCTTATTAAGTTCAGATAAGGGTTAATAAATTGAGATAAGTTCATATAATAAGTTCAGATAATTTGTGATAAGGGTTAATCAGGGCTACCCAAGTTTAATTTATAACTAAAATAAGTTCTAACTAAGGCTAATAAATTCAGATAAGTTCAGATAAGTAAAAATTAGGTGAATATAACACACTTCAGTGACACTTACAATTAAGGTCTTACGCTAAATTACATTCGAAAATATTATTGCTTTGTAATACTCCATAAAACGATACCAATACACCGTAAATTTTTTAAAATTTATTTATTTAATTGTGACATCTATGAATTGGCTTTAATGATGATTTGATAGCAATAGATTCTTGAAATATCATTGAAAATTGCTTCAAAAATAAAAAAATATATCATTCAAATTAGCCCACTCTAAGGGTTTGTTCTATTCACCTAGTTTTACTTATCTGACCTTATTTAAACTTACCTGAATTTATTAGACCTGATAACAAGCTTATTTTAGTTGTAATTTAACCTTACATAACCCTCATCTTAACTTAATTTTTCTTAACTAAACTTATCTGAACATAACTGAACTTTTTTTACTTGAAATGAGTGAAAATAAAGTGAATAAAACATACCCCTAGTTCATGAATTTGACTATGTTACTTAAATGAAAATTTATCAAAAATAAAAGACCGTTTAAATCTTCATAGCCTTCTTTAACAGAAATTTTTCTAATTAATAATTAAAAAAAGGTATGTAATTAAGTCAAATTAATTAAATAAGAATTGCCTTGCACAAGAAGTATATAAGCTGAATAATGATTGTACTTTTTTGTGGCCAGTATGGCCACGTAGGAAACGTGGGGCTGGTATTCGGTGCGTTTCCGACTTTGCGTTGTTCGTTTATTTTTAGGGTTGATCTTTCATATTATTAATGAAGCTTAGCTTTTACCTTTTCCGAAAACAAATAGGATTGCAAAACAAGTAATTTGACGTTTAAGAAAGAAAGTTAATCGTGTAACACAATTGGAGGAAAGATGTCAATCATATCATAATTTACCAAAGCATTTAAAAGAATTATCATAATTTTTTTTTTCAAGAGCACAATATTATGACATTAGTACATTACTCTAACAATCTAGCTTGTAATACGTAATCAATAGGGGTGAGCAAAAATTCTGGGTATTCGAAATTGAAACCCGAATCGGTTAGAAACCGACGGGTTTGGAATCGTAATTGATGGATCTGATGGTTCCAATTCCAATTAATAAATTAAGGAACGGGTTGCAAGACTTGCAACCGATTCTAATTCCTTGCAACCGGTTCTAATTTCAATTCTCAGTTTTTTGGACTCGAAATCGGTTGGGTAATCGGTTACCTATTATATATTAAACCAAATATATTTAAAAAAAACAAAAATATGTTGAATGTATGTATTAATTAACATAAACATATACTCCGTATATTATTAAAACCTAACATAAATAAAATAGCTTCGTGCATATACAAATATAAGAATTAAATTCTAAAATGAAAATGGATTAAAATAAATATTAGTATTATAATTGTATTTAATTTTAACATTTATGTACAAAAATGGGTATCCGAAATCGAAACCGGTGACCGACAGTTCCAATTCCAATTTCGAATTTTAGGAACTGGTTCTAACCAATTTCGGGTCTCCTAAAATTTTGACCGGATACTCAATTTGCTCACCCCTAGTACTAGGAATACAAATGAAATTTAATAAAAGTATCTCCAAATGAAATATTCCTAATATGTAAATACGATTTGAGAATGCCTGTCCCATATTGAAATAATAGAGGAATGGTAGTCAACTTACTATATCATTGTACTACGTATACTACGTACTCATATTACCCATTGTTTTAGGGTGAAAACTGTTTGGGATTGTATGTGATTCGATGCTCTTTTGGCATGACCTTCATCACGCATGTTGTCAATTCCATAGATCAAAAATGAAAGGATAGCTGTGACTTAACTGTTGCAATTTGGAGTTTTTGTGCAATTGAGCCGTTGAAAATCCTCTTTTAAAGAAGGATTAATAAAGTGTTAAGCGTTTTATCATGGCCCACATAATGGCTAGGTTTGTTGATTTAACATGGTAGTAGTTGACCTTACAAGAAAAAAGTTCAAATCTCATGTAGGTTTCGTGATATGGTAAGTCATTTTATTATTATTATTTTCTTTAAATCTTTATTTGTCATTTATTGATATAGTAAATTAGTAATTGATAGCTAGCTAGGGCATAAAAGATGTAAATCCGATATACATACTAGCTCCAAGTATAATCTTTGTTCTTCTATGATTTGTTCTCGTATGTATATATGGTATGTAACTTATCTTATACGTACTCTCTCTTTTTGTCACCGACACTGACACAGTTACAATCACAGTCACCGACATTGACACAGTCACCGACACTGACACAATCATAGTCATCGCCACCGAACCTTAATCCTTCTCGATGATCTCTATCTAGATTGCATGATATTTTGTTATACTTCATATAGTATGAATGAAGCCAAGGAAGATTGGAAAACAAACTACGAGTACGTAGTAATATAACACAAAAATTTCATTTTTCTTACAAAAAATATACATATTACGTATTATATTCATTTTGCTTATCACATTCTACCCTATAGTTACATCAATTTATACAATCTACTTTTATTTTATTTTTATTTACGAGAAAACTTTCATGCATGAAAGAAACAAAGAGCAAAAACCACATGAGGGTCTTGCATTATTTGCCTCGACCCTTTTTATTGAAACATCATTATATCATATCATCACTTTGATTGTACCATCCATCAAATTATATTGAAATTTAAACATCCATTGATCCTAGCTAATTAAGCCTTTGACATATAACATTAATATCAAATCTAAAATTTATGACAAAATCACGTGACAATATTATTTTGTAAATGTTTACCAATATATGAGTATAACTTTTTACATTTATATTCTTATTATACCAAAACTAATGTTCCGCGTGCTAACCCTAATTAGACATCTTCCAAAACAAGTTGTAACGCTCTGATTTTGCAGTAAATTTCTCCCCTTTAATTCTCTGAAATAAAAGTGAACTAATTAACCTTTCTCTAAAGCTTTATCAACCAAATTAAAGGTGGAAGGTAGGGGACAAGAAATTTCCAAGTGAAGTTTATTTCCAAAATGCAATGATCTGATATTCACCCTTTATTTTATTTTTCTTCATTTAGATGGATGATTGTTGCATACCAACTGAAACAAACAGTTACTGATTTAGGCTTGAGTGGACTTAAAAGGTCTAACATGCAATCATAATATAATATGAAACTATGAAAGTATATATGTAGTATTATTTCTTCTTTTACATCCTTATTTTTTTTCTTTTTGTTTTTTGTTTTTTTTTTAAGGATTATGATTGGATCGGATAATTTAGCATCACTTTTCTCACCACTTAGAATTGTACATGAAAAACATAATGTTGAATTGACTCACTTAATTTTAATATAATCCTATCTTCAGCAAGAAATTAGAGGTCATAAAACGGAAAAGAAAATAAATTGTAAAGCTAATCATGTTTTGTTCTTTTTAAATTAATTGTAACATACAGTATAGGAGTTTTCAAAACTTGGCAATAAGCTAAGAAATGTAATGTAATAAGCTCATCGAAGAAAATAAAGTAATCTGATTTCTCTTTTCATAATTACACCGTAGTACTCTTAAATTAGTAGGTGTAGATCATTAATAATCCTAAACCTTGAGCCTTTATTAATCTTTACATATTAGATATATAGGATTATTAATGCTAGTACAAGCTTGTTCTGTAAGTGATAAACTCTGTAATTCGTCCAATCGTCCATACCTAATTTCATTTATAGTTAAAGAACTTGATTACTCATATTACACCATTTATACTTTGAAAGTGACATTATTTTTATAAATATATTTATATTACATTAGGCCACATATACTGAACTTCATTTCCTTTTGATTCCAACATCCTATCAATAGCGATAGACAATGGTAGTATATGTATCAAATTTGTATGTAAAAATAATTCACAACCTCTGCAATGCAATATAATGTTCCTTTTTTTGTATTTGTTTTTGAAAATTTCCATTAACATGCAGTACAAGCTAAGATGCTCATAATAAGCGAAATAAAGAATGAATTATTATTAATGAATAATTATACAGTCTGAGTATTGTTTATACAAAGAGGAAAAATAAATAAATAATACCACCATGGACATTATCATTTTCTTATGTTATAAAAATATTACAACCAATCAATTTATTATCTTTATCATAAATTATTACGACCTATCAACCACACCTCAAATCGTACAAAAAAAATTATGAGATATAATAATGAATTTGAAAGGCTTGTAAATATTGCAATAATCTATAGCCAAACCTAAGCCAAATGCGCTCATCGTTGGATTCTTAGGATGGTAAGAATTCCAAAATAGACTTTATCAAAAGCCGAATGTAGGAGAAAGGAATAATAAAGGGACATCAAATCTTCATCCTCCCTTTTAAATTTTGTATGTGTTTCTTTAGACATTATTTAAATTTTCATAGCCTTTTTCTTTCAAAATAAACAAAATCTTTTTAATTGGTCAATCAAACTATTCATTGTTATGGTGAGTTGGATACTTCACCATTAAGGTGTTTCCTACTACCATAAGCTTCATCCAAAAATATTCCAAACCCTCCTTTTTAATTTTCTTTTCCCAACTATATATATGTATATTGTATAGTATAAATGTATATGTATCATGATCACCATATAATTATTGAAGTATCTTATTCTCCAAGAATGTTGCAGCTCCAACCATCTAGAATCCTCCTTTTTATCATGGAAGATTCACATTTTTTATATGTACAGTACATTGGAGCGTCAAACTCACGGTTCATTAAGATCATTCGATACCAAAATGAAGAAGGTAAAAGGGTCGAATGTCCAATAAAAAGGTTATGTCATAAGTAAAGTTTAATTATGCTGTATTTTAATCTCATTAACCAAATAAATAAAGTTAGGGCAACCGGGCAATTCTCACCTTGGTTACCACAAGAAAATTAAGAAGATTTTGTTGCACCTCACTTTTGAGTACTCCATTCTTATTTTGTTCGTTTTTACTACTAGTCTTTAATAATCTTAAATGTGCAACATTTTTTTTTCTCCCCGCCCCCTTTAAAATATCATGTTACAGAACAAATATTGCAAGACTATATTAGAATTTTAGAACTGAGGATATCTAAAGTTACAAGGCAAGGACAACGTTCTTGAAGAAACTAACTTTGATTGCTATGCATTCATTTACACATCAGATACAAGATTTGTACACAAAACTGAATGAGCCGCACTGTACAATTCTAGAACACAACACCTTCATATACATAGTCATGTACAGCCTCAATATGGACACATTAGAGTATTCGACAACAAAGGATATACAGAGAAAGGGAAAAAAAGAGAAGGGAGAGAGCATAAGACCAACTATACAGAGAATTTTGAGGGCTAATTACTTGATTCTTCACATCCATGCACCCCATCCAGGGAACATGTTGCATAACCTCTCTGGGTCAATCGCATCCTGTATCAGCTGTTGAACCTACAACACAAAGACAGGATGTTAAGATTCCTAATAGACATAACCATCTTCAAATGACCTAAAATTAGCTAACCTTTGATTTCTATTAAGAAAGAAGGTTTCCGAACATATTCAGTATAATCTAATGCAAAGTAGCTTGTAAACAGTCATCTGCGAAGCAGGTATCATATATATATAAACTACATTATTAACTGAGGCTTGAGCATAAGGCATGATGCAATTTAACTTGTAGGTTTCTGATGAACTGTATCAATTTAGCAATACTTTTGTCAGTGAGCTAATGAACCCCACTAATTGATTTCACAGTTAGTTACAAAACAGAAGATGGTATTATACTTATAAAAGCACAAAAAATTAAAAATAAAAATCCTGCTTGGTGACTGTTCTTGTACTAGCCTTCGATTTGTTAGTGGAAGTTCAGCATTAAGGATATAATAGTATGGACTTCATATAAAAGAATAAGATAAACAAAGGAAAGACTGAGAAAATGGACAGAGGAAAGACTGAAAGATTGGGCTCGACAGTGGATGGATGTAAATATATACTTGATTATCGATCTACAGTGTTAATTATTACCAACTCAATTTACCTGTCCATGCACACTTCTCATTTCACCATCCTCATATCCATCTAGTTTTTGTTTAACACGCATCAGTGCACGTGCAGCATCCTTATTCCCCTCACATTCATCTTGCGAGTCTTCCCAGCTAGTCTCTAAATCTTCATCAGTTTCCTGCCAAAGGCAAAATACATGATGGATGAGCATCACTTTCACATTGTAAACACTGATGCACAAATTCATTTCTAATTTATCAATATTTTTCATTTATTTATACTTCAGCACATGCTTGCGCAAATAAAAATAAATATATAAAAGGTTACTTTATACAAAGTATAAAGGATTTCTACTACACAATACGTTGAAATAAGATTCACAAAAGATGATAACTTATGTTACATGTGGTCTCTGTCTGAGACTCTGAGTGTTAGCTAGACCAGAAATAGCAGCCAGTTACCTCATGTCCACTCGACATCAGGCATAGTTCCCACCCAGGAGGTCAGAACACCCAGGATACAGTCTAAGGTATTTAGGGAGTGAGCACATCTGTGATGAACACTGGGGGGGGGGGGGGGGGGGGGGGTTCTTAAAATGGTCTTTTCTAGAGCCGGTTAAAATGACCCATGCCCAATTACTCAATTTAAACTTGACCCAAAACAATTATAACCAGAATTTGATGCAAACTGATGATAGTTTAAAAATGACATGATCCTTATTAAAACGCCTAATATTTGACTAATGTCTTACAATAACCTAATTGGCAAAAGACTGGAATGTTTGATCACCCCAGATAAGACCAGAATCAGACAAATTGAATTAAGCCCAGTATGACGACTCTGAAGTCTGAACGACCCTCTTGCCAGGTCGTCCTTATCAACTGATGCGTGTTATTCAGGAATTTTTTTTGGGTCATTTTCAAAAACTTAATAACTGCACTAGCAAGTGTGATCTTGATGTCGTCCACGAAACTATCGATTGCACGTTTAACTTAGGTGGAATGTTGAAAGCTACTATTACTATTCCTCACTTAGTTTTGGACCGCTTTCTTGATTTGCATAAAAGAAATTACCTTTTGCCTCAGTAGTGCCTTCAGTGGAGATAGAGCCCATTTATAAAGAGGATCGTGAATGAAAACCTGCATGGTGATAAGAAGGTAACTATAAAATACTAAATTGCTTATTAAAATCCGTGAAGACAAGAGAATTTATGAGTTGGCAGTACTTCAATGATAGTCAGGAGAGCTTCTTTATTTGTTCGCATCACGGCAAGTGTTTCCTCACAACATCTTCTGAAAACACCTTCAACTCCAGTGACGCCCATCCCATCTATGATGTCTCGTGTAAGCCTGAATGGTACCTGGAAAAGATAGATGAACTCACACAATCAAGCAGAGAATAATAACACAGGTAACACCATAGTAATGAAAAAAAAGCAATGAATTCATAGACAAACCCTCTCTGGTGTTTTAAGCATCAAGCCCTGTTCAAAAGCTACACCAAGATCAATATGAACAACTTCTGCAGTAGCCTGATCAATTAATATATTCATAGAATGTCGATCCCCCAGTCCAACTATGTAGCCTACCTATAAAAGAGAAACTTTGTGAGCATTGGAAATTCTCTATAGAAGATAAAACTCACTGTTTGCAGCTGAAGCAAATAGCAGCCTAGATTGTTAATAATACACTCAAGTATGTAAATGAAGAGAAAATTTAAGGTGTACTGCAGCACTTGCAAGCGAAAGAATCTCCTTAATCTTTTAATTGGTCTGGTGGAAGTTTACCCTAGAAAGTATATAGAAATTTCATAACTACAGGTATTTTGAAGCCAATCAGGTCAATGCAGTTAAGAGGTTGATTGAACATATAATAACTATTTTTATCAGCAACTCCACTGGTAGGGCCCAGGGTTAAAACAAAAATCTTGGTGCGTACATGTTTTCATCCAATGATGTCACCTTCATTTCAACTCTGTTGGAATCTTTTGAGAATTTTTCCATTTCAGTTGATTTTCATTAAGGTTTGAAGCCAAGGCCCAACTAAAGATAGTTACTATGATGGCTGAAGTTATTTATAAGGTAACGATTTATGTGGATTAAAAAAAGAGGTTAATTTTTTCTACTACTATCAGATGATCTGACAGAGTTCATCTTCACTGCTACAATAGAGCTATAGACCTCCTTGTTGAAGAAAGCAATAAAACATGACATGAAAGAGGGTATGAAGAATATTCAGCAATGATTGTAGCTTTGCAATGATCATAGCTTTGCAGAAAAGGAATTTTTAAATTTGATTTGATTGAAATGTAGCTATTAGATTATCTCTTGTTGATTTTCCATGACTTTTTATCAACTAATCAATTTATTTTAAATGTCAAAACGAGAAATTGGAATCCTCAATTCCTCACCATTGAGCTGGCTGCCACACTCCGAGTGTAAGCCAATCTTTTCTCAAACCAATCAGCTGGCTGCAAAAATCTTTCAAGAAAGAAGAAATGCATGACAGGCCTGCAATAATCATCACGTCAGCCAGATAGAGCCCCCAATTTCTAAGCGGATTATCTGAAGGTGACCAGTACCTGAAATTTTCAGACACTTCCTGAAATGCCTTGCGCTTGTCTTTCACCTATGAGAATCAATTACATAGATTTAATCAAGATGTTCAACTTTTGAAAGTTAAAACTGGAGGAAAACTTAGAATAGGATGATAAAAAGACTTACATTCATCATGTGCTCCCGACATTTAGAAAATGGCCAATCTCCTGCACCATAGCGCCCATGTGCACCTCCATTACGTGAGCTGACCAGCAATAAACATTTGAGATCTATCATAACTCAAAACATACATGGAGTAGGATAATCTATTGCACATCAAACTTACCTTCCTATAAGATATTCACCCAGGGGAAGAGTACCATCTACCCACTCAATAATACCCGCACTAGGAGTAAAAGGGACAACCTGCACAGCCCTCTCAATATTAGTCAAAGAGAACCTCATCTTAAACTTTTGCACTTACGGATACCAGTAAGCCAGATACTTTGCCAACTACATTCAACTTTTAGTCATTTTATGAGCTTAAATCACCTTCATGAAGAGACTCACTATGATATCATTGATTTTGAGAAGAAGAAACAACCTTAGAATACCTTAGAATAGAAGGTACATACCTTGTATGTGCGTACTCCTAATTTTCTTTTCCACGTGTCTTGATTATTATGTAAAAATGTGTTGACCAAGCCAAAAAATTGCTCCATGACCTGTTAGCCACAGAAAAAATGATGTCTAACAATAAAAACCAAATAAATATATAAACACAGGAATAAGAATTGTAGCAAGTAAATGATATCTGCAGCAGAAACTTCAGATTCCATGATTAGTATCAAAGATTGCTTCAGCCAAGGTTTGCCAATATATATGTTTCTGGAACTGAAAAACTTCCAAGACAAAATGCTCCTAGTTAAACAGGAGATTGTTTTTATTCAAATTACAACATTGAAGAGGAGAGATAAAAAGATAATTAGTTATTATATATTATGTTCTTCTTTTAATAGGAAATTATATACTTCGTAAGTACTTGCCAAAAGCTCATTACAATTTTGCAAAATTAGAAAACAACCACACAATAAAGGACTACGAGAAATAACATAGTATTTCCCGGAAAGAACCAAAAATTAAAGATTTTCAGTCCAACATTATCTTCATCTTCATCTACACAAAATCCCAAATTATTTTTTGAGTAAGTAGCCTGGAAGTCAGGAACAAAGTTACAATGACAGAAAAGACAATGTCAGGGAAAGCATATGCTAAATGATAAGAGACGAGGACAGAACATCATCACATATGCAAACAATTATGAACGAAAAAGAAAATCAAATAGACAAATCAAGACTTAAGAAGCAGATAAGATAACAATAAATTACGACTGAAAGATGTACAAAAAGATGAGATAAAGAACTGAAACTTCAGGTTGAACAAAATACCGCATCTTGTCTCAGATCATCATTTCCAGATTTTGCCAATTGCCTATATATTTTACCATCAGAACCATAGCACTCAACCACTTTTGGAGCATTGATACCATTCATCACTCTACACAAGGCAAGTTCATCAACTTAATGATTATACACATTGCTCAAATACTGATCAGAAGTAACAGGAACAACAAACTTGAGATTTAAAGTTCATTGAACATACACAACAGAATCACCCAATCCTTTGAAGTAGGGAAACGTCCCTTCACTATATTGACAACTACGGTCAACAGAGACATTGGATGTCAACACTGGTACCTGAAATTCAGTGTAGCAGATTTATTATCAAGCAAACTTATAATCACATAAAGTGCTAAGACTATGATATTTACTGTATGCAACCAAGAATTATGGTATTGGTATTGTTTCTTCAAAAAAAAAAAAAAAAAAAAAAAAAAGGAATCATGGTATTGAACATACAAGTTCAAGTTCCCGGACACTTCGAATGTCTCTTGGAAGGCCAACCTTCCTGTTGGTATCCTGTTAACAAAATAAGATTCAGTAATCTTTTAAAAAGCTACCATTACAATTTATATTCAGATTGTTAGAAGGCTCAAAAAATTCAAGGGTTTAAATCTAGGATATCAAAGGGGAAGAAGAAGAACTAACCTCTCTCTTTGTCTCTAACTCGGCTAGTCTAATATAAATCTCCACCAGTTGTTTCATCTATGTGACACATAATAACCACATAGATCATCAAAACAGCAGGTCATTATTGTATAGTGACCATCAACATAATTGTACTTTAATCAAACCTTGGAGCTCAAACCAAACTGGCAACTTGAAAGGGTCAACAACAAAATGGTCACCTACATTACTTAATTATAGTACATGTTTACCTGTCTAATAATGTTCCCATGATGTGCTAGTAACACTTTCAAAAGATTTTCTGCGGCAACCTTTTTATCTACATCAACCACATACGAGTTTCTACTACGTTGTTTGTCCTTTATCCGGTCACCATTTGCAAGAGCCAAAAGCTGATTCCAAGAGATAAATGATACAGTGGTGAGGTGAAGGGAAAAAAAACAAGGGATCACCTTAAGTGGAAATTATTGAACCCCCTCCCTATCACCCCCCCCCCCCCCCCCCCCCCAAAAAAAAAAAAAAAAAAAAAAAAAGAGGAATATGAAATTGAGAATATGCTATGAAATGGAAAGGCTGAAAACAACATTGCCCTTTTCCCTGAACCTATATAATATCATTACAGAGAATACTGGATACAAAATACAATATACCTGCAGTAAGGTGTGATATGGGTGCTCAATGGCCATTTTCTTCACTAGTGAAGCCAAAGCAAACTGCATGATTTATTAGGTAGTCAGTCAGCTATATTGTAAAAAGAGCTCTCGCATCAAGAATTTATTAAGCCAACTTGTATTTGGGTTTTGAACAGAAGCATATACTTAGACTTAACTTGAACAAGGAGACTGTTCTAATTCTAAACAATGCTGCGCGGGAAGTGTAAGATAAGTTAAAATAGAATCTACAAATCTATTAATCCCTATATATAATGAAACTAAGAGCATAACAGTAGTTTCTATCAAATCACATCCACCATCGCCATAACTATCCTACACTCTACTCTGTCCTCTCTCTTCTGCAGATTTAAACAGCTAACATTACTCTCTCTCTCTTTAGAAATAGACTCTCTTGAATAAAGTTAACAGGAGAAATACACTCTTGAACAAAGTTATCAGGAGAAAGACCGGCTACTTTAGAAAGAATGAAGGATGCTACTGCAAGAGTAGCATCACTAATAACATGCGGTAACCCAACGATGTCATTTATGGAACTGACTCAACTGAGGCCTTTTCTGTGATTATGATTGCAGCTGACTTTTTCTATGCACGTTGAAAATACAAGTCTCTCCAAAGGTTGGGTTGTTTTGTTTTGCAGAGAGTCATTCTCTCTTTATGATGCTCAACCCTAGTACGGCGGGCATGGTTCAAACTTACAAGTCTCTAGAGGTGATCAAGATGGGCCGGGCTTTTGGCGGGCTATGGACATGCATTTTAAACATTTTTATCTAATACTTTTGGCTGGTTCAAAATAGCCCAAAAGCCCGGTCTAAATATATGGGTTTGGACTTTTGGGCAAACATTTTCAGCCCAAACCCTGCCCGGCCCAACTTAGTGAGATGATTTTTAATCCTTCGGCTCGCCCTTTGATCACCTCTACAAAGATGCTTTCCCTTGAAGTGTTCAAATCTCTAAATTAATCTAAGATATCAAATATCCTCACATCATAGGTCTCTCCAGGACTTTTGGCATCAATTATACAAAAATCTATCTGCAAAAGCCAAAAATCTAGTAGACAGTGTTGTTGCTGCTGAAGTATGCATTCTGGTATACCTGAAAGCTATGGGGACCTTGAACTTCTTTTGTGCCGCCCATCCTAGATGCAATCTGGTAGACAAGTGGTATAAATTTGTACGACTGAACCTACAAACATGAATTTCAAAATTAACAAATATGATTGCAAATTATGACAGATTAAAATTTCAGAATAATAGTCCTGTGGAAACTGAAATACAAAATAAAAAAGCTGGCAGTCAATCACAATGCACATGAATCATGACAAGAATGGATACACAACAATGCAAAATGAAACTGTCTTTCTTGATATCACTTTCACGCCGTGTAGGCTTTCTACCTCCAGGTAGCATTGAGTATAGGGGATGGGATGATTTCAGTTGAGCATAGATACAGATAAGGCTTTTAGGATTCGCTTGGAGATGAAGCAAAAGGGCCTAGTAAGAGGAGAGATTAGGTAATAAGAGAAAGCCAATAAACCATCATAATTTGAAACAATCCATTTTACAGACAAGTAGCCATCTCAGATCATTTTAGTATTTGTTCCCTCTAATTTTCTATCGGTTAATTAATATTTACCGTGACAGCCTATCGATAGATAATAAAATGAAAACTAATGATTCTAATACATTTTAAATTAACCTTTTGAGTTCCAGATATTCATTGGAGAATTCTAAATTGCTTTCAGAAAAGAACTGGCAAAGCACAAGTCTAGATCCCTCATGATTACACTATTTGCAGGCCTTGGAACTTAGGAAGAGAGGGCACAAACTGGAATACCAGACAGAAGAAATGATTTGATGTCAAACAATCAAACATTCACTTGTATAACATTGAGCTTTTAAGCACTGACATATGATTAATACACTAATATTGCTTTGCAATAACATTTACATACCTCATTAACAGTGTTAACCATTGCCTTAATAACATTTTGCCTAGAAGAGAGGCCAAACCAGATTGAAACAAGTCGGAATACCTGAAATAATGATAGAAACTAGATAAATTACAGCTAACACAGGAGTCAATCAGGCATACGAGAAAAAAATAAAGTGTGTGCCTCGACACAACATGCCAGCAACTATATAAATAATTTTGTAATAATTAGAGGTTAGATAATGATTAAGATGTAATTATAACTAAAATTTGGGTCACAATTGAATTATTTGTATCTTTAAATTCATTTAGCAGATATAATTTCTACAACATATATCATAGATTCATTTAAAATGTATTTAGAAACAAGATTTATTTATGGTATATTTACTTAACAAATCTAAATTACAGGATCAAACTTTCAAAAGAATAGAAAAACAATGAGACCATATAAATTGAATTATATTAATCCCTTCGTCCCATAATGATGTGTTCATTTCTCACTTTGCACGAGAAATAAGGAAAAGAAAGATCCCTTTGTTTGCATTTAATGACAAGTACATGTGCTACTACTTTGTTATAGTACAATTTTTGGTACATGTGCTACTACTTTGTTATAGTACAATTTTTGGTACATGTGCAATAGTGCAAATGCAAAAATGTGAAATGGTGCAAAAATCCAATAACATGTCAACATCTTTGTTATAATACAATTTTTGGTACAAAAAGGTAGGACAAAATTTTTAAGGGTATAATTGTCTAAAACCACATGACAAAAATGGAATGATTCACAAATGGGCACAAATTTTTGGGACACCCGAAAAGGAGTACATGGACATCTTTATGGGATGGAGGGAGTATCATTTATATATAAAAATGATGTAGATAGCATTTAAGAAAGTATATTAGTAAACAAATACTCCCTATCTTTTGTTCTAATTTTATCACTGGCAAGCTCCAGCGTCAGAAATTCCTATAGGGTTTGACATGTATGTTTATCACAAAAGAAGAGAAGAATAGAAACGTCCAAGCATTAAGTACCAGAGCACAACAAATAGAAAACTAACCACTCTGACATCGTATTTTTCCCCTAAGATGAGGCAATGTTTATATCCATCAAGTGCCAGGTTCAAAAATTTATCTCTGTCATCCTGAAACATAAAATAAAAATGTCTCAGAAGCTGGATATTGAGAATGAATCACACTTTCTATACAAAAGTTTATGCTTATAAAGGCGGAAACAAAATTACTACAGAAGATTAAATGGTGGAATTCATAGTTACAACCACCTGTTATATGGCTGATGAAGTACAAGTACAACAGTGAAAATATTTGTAGAACTTTTACATTAGACAAGCAGTAAAACTACCGCTGTACGTAATTTTCCTTTCATCTCATTGCTATTGTCAATACATCCATTTTTTCTGCCCAGTTACATCATCAAAATTGCACTTAACAAGAGTGTTTGATGTGCTCTAATGGAAAGTATTTTAGCTCCAAATGAGTTGTTAATCACATTCAATATTAACTTCCATATATCCTTAAGCTCTGACTATAAGCATGGGATGCAGGGAATACTACAGTGCATCTCAATCATCACCTTCTCTGGCAAGCACAAGTAGGCAGCCCATACCGCCAGATATACCAAACACTCTAAGTGCAGATATAATACAGCATGTACATGTTATGACAGCATACAGCATTTAAGAAGAAACAAAAATCTGAAAATTTCCAGTTACAAAATACCTGTAATTTTTCAGCAACCTCAGTGTCCAAAGCAAGTTGCTTTTGCAAATCCTGTATTTTTAGTGAATAGTCTGTTTTCTCCCCCTATACAGCAGAAAAAATAAGTGTTGAGGAAAGGGATGAGGAACGAATATACTCTATATTTGTCATCTATATGTACAATAGACCCTGAAACAGTGCTAACTTGCCTTTGTTGAACTCCTGAATCTCTTAATGAGAGCGTCCAATTCCATTTTCTGCATTAAAATAAATTTCATGAGTTAATTCACTTTGCTTGGTATATTGCATTCTAAGTTCTAACAAGATTAAATTAGTACCTTGTGTTTCCTTAAACGCAAACCAGCTTGCCATTCACTGGAATTCAGCCTGTCTTCATGACTTCTAAATAGTGCATCTGCATAATGTGCAAGATGGAAATGTGCCTGGCATTTTTTGTCCACAGATTTCCTGTTGAAAGCTTTGAGCTCCTCAGCAAATGTCACGGCACGCTTCAAGTACTTTTCCAATATTGTCCTTGAGCTGCATCCAGTTCAACTATAAGTTGCCTACAGAATAGAAAATGTTCAAATACAGGAGACACATGCATGATATTATGACCGACTTGCTAGATCGAGTTTCTGCAAGCCACTTGCCAACCAAACGATGTACATCTGATGCATCTTCATTTGATTGGTTCTCTTCTGCAATATATTTTGCAAGGTTGATAGCCATCTCTTGCCGACCTTGTGCTCTCAGAAGTTTGGCCTCTTCAAGCTGCAAACACAATTGTAGGTAATGACCTTTCAGGTTTCAATGACACCTTAGATTTTTGGTATCAGACTCCACGCTGTTCTCGAATGTAACCTTGTGACATAGTGTTACCATATTCTTTGAAGTTACTGATCAAGTAATTTTTACTGATATTTTTAAAAGCTTTATATGTTTAAAGTGAAGAGAACAAGGCCTAATAATAGCATAAAAAGGCCATTAAGTGCTTCTGGAGAAACATAATTAACTGCTTGTCATCATTCCTCTTGAAAACATCTCTCAATGGTCAAAATTCTATTATTGACAGCTTCATAATGCTTCTTGACATCACCTAATGCTTAGTAGCTCCTGTGAAGCTTGCCATGTTCACTTAAAGAGGTCGGCTGGAAGTTTGTGGGCAATCGATTTTCCCATGTTTTGGTTAATAAAATAATGATATACTCTATTAACATTTTTTTCTCCCATACCCAGGAAATATATTTTCTTATTTTGCCCATAATCATAGACTTCCCACTGCCCTGTGTCCCTTGCACTCAGTGTATCTCTGGCAAATTCTCATATTTTTGAACTGATAAGAACAAGCACATCATTATTGCCTGGCAATACAACTATCCATATTCCAAAAGTTAAGCTGATATGGTTAGGTCCAGATCAGGAAAAGTGTCTCTAGCAAATTCTCAGCACAAGCGGTAACTGGTAAGTTTAGAAATGAACCAGCCCAACCTACATACTGTTGAAGAAGTGAAGGGTTTAATTTCTAAATTTTTTTTGAGTTACTGCATCTAATCAATAGTCAACAGTTTTAGTCCCCCCCCCCCCCCCCCCCCTTTTTCTTGCCATATTCTAAACTGATACGGTGTTTTTTCTTCTTTTAAATCACATTTAACACTTCAGTTTAATAAAGAGTAAATTAAACTTTTTACCCTGCCATGCCAGTACAAACTTGTATTTTGGCCACCCAATTCCATGCACATGAATTTGAATTCATGTAAAGATGCAGCAGCTTGAGAGAACATTGTACCCTATCAATAAATAAATTGATAGTAAACAAATTGACAAAAAATCCTGACAAGAAAACATAGTATTTTATTTTACGAGTAAAACCTTGCGAAGAACAGATGAAGATTGCAGAAGATGCTGAACTGTACAATCCTTACAACCCAAAATTTGGAGCAGGACTTTTCTGAATGCTACAAATGGCTCTAACAAGTTCATGTGCAGTTGTGTCTGCTTCACAATGTACTTCCACTGTGCATTCAGACTTGATAGCTACATTATAAGATAGAAAAGTGTGATCACCAGTTTTATGACCATATATATGACTACAGCCCATTAGAAAAACGATCCCCTTTTTCTTACAAAGAAAATATGTAAGTTAAAAATGCTCCTCCAAAAGTATGCTACTCCCTCCGCCAGTTTTCATTCTTTATGCTTTGACTAATATCTTCAACTTTTTAGTACTTTGACTTTAATAATTCACTATTATAAATATCAAAATTATATCATGTGGGATCTTGTTAGATACGGCTTGAAATGAATTTTCTAAATATCAATTTTCCAAAATTTTTACTCATATCATATTGAATAAATACGCGGTCAAAGATGAGCATTAGAGACCGTGAACTCCAAAGCGTAGAGAATAAAAAGTGACGGAGGGAATAGTTTACACTGAGTGTCCTAATATGAAGGCATTGCTGGACTTGCAAGTCATAGTAGCTAATAATGCTATGACGATGAAGACTGTGGGGGTATAGAGGAGAAGAACCTAATTGATGTATCAAGGAAAAGCATTACATTTACGGGATAATATGTTTAAATGCAAATGATGATTTTTTAATCCATCTAACTCTATTGCAGATGCATCCTTATTGATTCTTTCATTCATACTTCTCATGGATAGACGAGAAGCTGTAATAACAATTGTCTTCAGGAATATCTTACTACAAAGAACTGACGGTGAGTATAACACACACATTAACCCTTTTGTCTGAGAGAGAATAAAAAAAAGAACAATAAGATAGCCTCAAGTACCTCATCCAGCACTGGAAAAGTGGGTTCAGAAAGCACATTACACTTATCTTGCCAGGAACTTGTACTGTTACACATTGGTCTCCATCTCAAATCCCATGTCATGCCCAGATGATCAAGGATCTGCATAGTGTGAATAGGGAATACATATATTAGGGTCTATCCAATTGTCCTCTTCAACTACTTCTGATAAAAAAAAAAAAAAAAAATGGAATTTTAACTCTGCGATGTGCACAACTTAGTTGAAGGTTCACAACAATACAAGGCTAAACCTTTGAAGCAACATTGGGTTAAGGGAAGATTTACAACAGTGGAAATATTGGAAATGGAAAGAAAGATGAGCATCAAATAACTAAGGTATATACCACTTGGCATTGTAACTGCTGTTATATGATGTGCAGACCCTAAAACAGTAAATTAACTTTACCAGAGCATATACCTGTAGTTTAACTATTGTCGAGTAGATGTACTCTGTGCTCTACTCACTTGCATGATAAAGAGACAATGCAAGCTCCTAAACACATAAAATCGTAAGTTAGTTTCCTATGTTCCTATATTACATTAATATGCTGCCTGTCATAACAGAAAATCAGAGATAATTATGACCTGTTTGGAATCCTTCAGTTCTTTATAATATTCACGGGAATCCCCTTCTTGCAATGCCCTTAAACAGCTGATCATATAAAGTAGAGGCACAATATTAATCAAGAGAATGAAAATTCTTACTCTTTGTTTGCAAATCAGGGCAGGGCACCCCATCAGTATAAATAGGATATGGTTGTGCAAATCTTACATTCCAGAGTCTGTTGGGTTAAAATGTAGCTAAAACAAACACAAGTACATCGAAAGAATAATTGAGCGGCAAGTGGGTGTGTATGTGCAATGATGAGTGTGTGCACGTGCTGGTGCATGTGTGGAAGGGTGCACAACTGAATACATCAAAAAGAGAAATCCATATGGCATGCATTGATGAGCAGAAAGATTGTTGATATTTAAAATATAAGGAAAAAGGAATAAAAACATTTCAAATATTCATTAACTTTTTAGTTAGGTGGAAAGAACCAAAGGAAAAAAAATCTTAAGATAATAAATATGTATACCTAGAACTTTATCAGAAATAATATGTGCTTATAGAGGGGCCTGAGTTAGGCTTTTAGAGAGTGCTGCCTAGATGAATCCTTGTACCAAAAAAAAAGTCTCACTTGGAAGGCAATTCTATTTTGTACAAACTGAAATACATTGTTCTCATGGTACCCCTTTGAACTGTTCATATTTCCCCTGAAAAAAGTTCAATTGCTCACGGAGTGCTTCTCTTTCATCCATCAGCCCATCAATTTTTTTGAACTGCTCAGTCATGTACTAATCAGACAATGCTAAGTTGCGGTGCACGAAGCACACTGACTTTAAAGCAAGAAGATTGAAGACAGACACAGGGGCGGAGTTCAAGTAGGAACTCAAATACACAATTATACCCAGAGAATAGAGACTTTGTTGCTTGGATGAAGTTGCGAGAGACACGCCAAAAGGGCTCTATCAGCTACTATATGAAGGAATATTCAGCAATAATGTTGGACATCCAATACATGAATGAGGACTGTTTGTTCAACTTCATTAACAGTTTGAATAAATCGGCACAACAAGAGATTTTGAGTACCAGCAAAACATGGTGAAGCCCAAATCCAAGTGTACCATGTGAAAAGTAATAATCATTGGGTATCAATTAGCCAAAACTAGACAGGTGTCATATAGAATATTCAAGTACCTTCA
Organism: Chenopodium album; assembly: GCF_948465745.1. NCBI lineage: Eukaryota > Viridiplantae > Streptophyta > Magnoliopsida > Caryophyllales > Amaranthaceae > Chenopodium > Chenopodium album. Next base: position 5,117,309 of record NC_137844.1, on the reverse strand, counting down.
CATTCATTGTCAGGTTTGATGAAAAGTAGTTACCTATGCAAGTTTTGATTGAAACGGTCACTTCTAGTAAACTGGTTTGAAGCTATTGAAGTGTCTCCTATGTTAAACATAGAGAAGTCCCAGTTGCCAGAACGCCAAGCAGCCTCATACTACATATAATTAAAAGAGGCAAATCAATTAAAAGAATTAGCATTAATAAGCATAATGAGAGAACAACTTTAAAATCAATCTCAAAGCTCATCAAGTTCCTTCATATAATCAGACAAACCTGCAGTTCCACAAACTCCAAATCATGTTGGAATTCCCCTCTACAAGAAGCCAACCCTTGACAATACAAATCAAGTGTATGGGCACACCCGATTTGTTGCAGAGATTTAATGACCCCTTTGTATGGCTTTCTTCGCTTCACCCCTAATTCTGCTTCCGATAAAGACACACAAGAAGTTGCCCTACAGCTTTCATCAGTTGAGTACTTTAGATAATTCTCCAACGACTCTAATCTCACTTGTAAATCATAATATTTGAGAGCCTTGCACCAGTTGCCCTCATGTTCGAAGGTCAGAATTTGAGAGGTCAGCTTCACAAAATCCCACAACAGGAAATATTAATCAGTTCTACATATGAGATAATTGCACTCTTTCATCAGTATTTGAAATTTACATTGAAGGCAGGGTGGCAGAGATTAAACTAGAATTTAGATAATCAAAAAGCATTTCATCATAGCAATTTCTTCAATTTCTACCACTATATATCTTAGATTCTTGGATAAAGGTAAGGCCAAAGTTTTGTGAGAATTGTGACAAAGCTTCTTATAAAGAAAATGAGCATTCTCCTTCTAATCTTAGAATAGATACATATGTTGAGCAATATACTCCCTTCAGTTGAAGATAAGTGCAATTTTAGGATTACTGCCCAAATCTAAGACATAATATGAGAGGTTGGAAAGGACATATTTCCCTTATTCAATCAGGTCAGTTTTGGTGGGGCGGGGGAATCATGCTATGAGATTTGTTTGAGGTTGAATACATAAATCTCTTAGAAAATATAAACTAATTTGAACTAAAGAAAAAGATCCTAAAACACAGGCCCTGTACTCTTCAACTAAATAATATCACTGCAGTAAAAAAAAAGTTTCAATCAGTAAGTTTTAAGTTTTTATCAGCAATAATCAGTTTGGTTGGTATAAGAATGTCTTGATCAGAACAAATCAGTTTTGAATCAGTAAAGCAGTACATGTCATACAGTTGAAGATCAGTAAAAATTAGCTCTGATCAATAAAATCCAGTTTTATTCAGCAGATATCAGATTATTCTGTAGAGCTTTTTTTCAGTTCAGTATAAATCAGGTGAAGAGAACAGGGCCTTACATCTGAATGGAAGAAATAATGTATAGCATACCTTTTAGTATGTATGAGCTATAATATATACTAACACAATAAGCAAATGAGGCACTAGCCATATAATATAAATTATAATTCTCACAAATGGATGAAGAATTTTGCACTAAAGATTAGTGGAAGATCATCAGTTGCCTCCAACGATTCGCTTGAGAAACCTATAATCTAGCATGATACTAATACAGCTCAGGCTATTTAATTAATAACAATGCTCTAAACAAAGGGCCACATTATTTGCAGTACAAACATTTTCAGAATTAACAAGCTCAGTTATAAAGTTTCAAAAATTAGAAAAGAAAAAGAGAAAAAAAAAAAAAAAAAAAAAAAAACTATCAAAGGCTGCAGCATGCTGTGCTTCCTTCAAACCAAATACAACTCAAAGACAGACTTTATGCAACCATATAGTTTGTTAACAGACCTTGTGGGATTGAATAATTCCATATAAACCGTCAGGTTCATTTATCCGTGTGAGAGCTGAGAGAAGTAGTTCAATATGTTTGGGCAACTGCATGTCAAAATATTAAAGAGGTTTAACATTAAAGAATTCTTTCTCATCCCTTTTTTAATATCTAATTCATGCATTTCACGGCAAAACTGAAAGCAGTATCTCTATAACATTCACTCACTGTTTCAACATGGGAAAAGTCAGGCTTTCCAAGTGTAAGGTTCTTGAAATGGTCTTCACACCAGTGCTCAACATACAGCATAGCGGTAAAGTAAGACCCACAGAGCTGTTTTTTATCAGCAATATTAGCTAGGAGAAAAGTTATTATTAAAAAAATAATAATAAAGAAACTGAAAAGGCTTCTGTAAATCGCTGTATTGGTACTCACAATTGCTGACTTCGCCACGGTAAGGTAATCAACATTGAGCCAGTATACCTACCAATATCAAGAACAATACCTCTCAACACGAAATCAAGGGAATGACGTACATAATAATCATCTAACATGATCACTTTCCCCACTTTTTCTTTTGTTATTTCTATTATTCAAATCGAAATACAACTAACATTATCGATACTATTTGTTTCTACCATAACCATTATTACAAGTAATGGTTTAGTACTTCTAATCAGATAAACAATTATCCACAAGTAAGGGCTGAGCAAAACTATCCAAAAATCCGATCCGCATCCGATCCGAAAATAATGGATACCTGATCTTTCGGATCGGATATTCGATCCGAAAAAAAACGGATATCGGATATCCAAATTTTGGATTTCGGATATCCGATTATCCAAAATCCGAAAAAAGTCTTATTATCACAATTGCTTTTTTTTGTACAATGAAGCACATAGTAGTTAATTCAAAGGCCCAAACCATCTACCCCTAAACAAACCCCCCCCCCCCGGCCTCTTTACTCACCCATCACCCGTCATCTCTCACTACTTTCTCTCTCCTTTCCTCATCTATCTCTCTAACTTTCTCTCTCCTTTCCTCTTCTCAAATATCAATCTCAATATCTCAGATCTCATTGGTTTTGCGGTTTCATTCATTAAGTCAGGCGGCTTCACTCGTTCGTTCAGGTGGGTGTCGCGGTTTAATTTCGCTCAGGTGGCTTTGTGGCTTCTTTCGTCTCACCTTCGTTCAGGCGACTTTGTGGTTTCCTTCTTATCGTTCGTTCTTAACCCCTGCTTTGAGAACCGTGTGAATGAAGAGTGGGAATCTACGCTTTTTTCCGATTATTTATATAAATTAATTTAGTTTCCATAATTTGTTTTGTATATGAGGTAATTATTTTTATGGGTACTTTGATTTTCAGTTCTATTTGATTTTCAGTTCTATGTGATTTTTATCATCTGGGTTTTTATCATCTAGATTTTGAAATTTGTTGGATAATTAGATTAAAAAAATATAAGGAATTGTAGTTCGTAATTACTGTACTATTTTTTTTTTTTACAAGATAATTACTGTACTAATGAGTCATTAAGTTACTCTTGAAATTCAATAAAATACTTTCAATTTGCCTTAATATTTTGACAACATTTTAAAAATGATCAGATATTAGATATCCGAACTATCCAATCCAAAAATTTCGGATATCCGAAATTTTCGGATCGGATACGGATATCAAATATTTGGATTTTCGGATATCCGATATGTGCTTACCCCTACCACAAGTACACAACGCACCAGCGGATACATCAGTTCTTTAGTGAACCGATTTGAATTTTCTAAGGCCATTATGTATCAGTTTACAATAGTCAATAGGATCCATAAGAAGCCAAAACAGACGTTTTCACCCGGTCTTTCTTTGATGAATCCAAGCCCTAGCTTTCCAGCAATTAATAACCATATGACTAATGAGAAATGCATGCCATGTGGGGTTGTCCACTATAGCCTTATCAACCTATATAAAAATAGACTACATATTTTCAATGGGCAAATATAACAGCAATCATGGTCTCCTCGGGACCTTCCCAAACTCTGTCATGACCAAAACAGAATCCATTTAGAGGAGGGGGGGTTTCTTTGACCATTGATGAGTCTATTTTATATACATTTTTATCCCCCATCCCCAGTCATATTTGTGCTTATTTGAGTTGTGGGTGCTATTTTTATTACTAATATACGTTTTCTAGTGTTTATTACTAATATACATTTTCTAGTATTTTTGTAGAATTGATATTATTTTGTTAGAGTTTGCAGATTTATGATAAATCCTGAGCTTATTGAGCCACTACGAAGATATTGGACTTTGATTATATTTTATGACCGGATATTTTAAGCCCAAAGCCTAATTAGAGAGATTTAGTCCGACGATTAAGGGCTCGATTAAGCAAAAGAGGTCCAAAGTTCCCACACGAAATACGGACCAAACAGGTGAAGAAACTTGGGCTAACAAACTCTAGAAGACCGAGTCTAAGAACAAAAGGGGAAATGTAGGTTTGAAGCCCAGCTCGTAGCTCCAATGCCCGATCGGATGAATGAGATGCAAGCATGTTGTTAAGTCAGTTTATTGATTTTTGGGCCCATTATTGGTACATAGGCTGATTTGGGCGGATAATGATGTCAGCTTTCTTCAACTATTGGGCCTACTGCTATGGGTTGTTGTTGCTGATTTGGGTTTTGTTTAGTCAGTTTTTATTGTTTAGTGGGATTAGAAGTTGATTAGGAGTCAAACTCCTATTTCCTTTCTTATTAAAGAAGGCTTTTACGTAGGTAGATTAAGCTTTGTTTTAGGTTAGGTAATTTTAGCTTTTGTTCTTTTAATAGTTTATTTAGTTTTTCATTAGTTATATTCTTTTAGTTTTCATTAGTTAGATTTCGTAACTTTTCTTATGCTTTTATTTTATTTATTTTATTTTATTTATTGCTTTCATATAAGTTTTATTATTATTTTTTTAATTATTCTTATTTTAATTGCTTTGATTAGTGTAGATTTGAGGATCCATGAATAATATGAAGGGACGATTTATTATTATTGATTATTAATGTTTTGGGTTAATTTCCTATTGATTGTTATAATGTTATGCTATTAGATTAGCGTTGGTTTAACTGTATGATTTATGCAACATTGATTCGAGATTTGACAGATGAGAATTGATGTTTAGGCTTAATTTCAATAGGCAGATTAATTTGTAAATGGTTAAATCAAGATTCAAGTGATGCGATTTAATACCGCTAGATTAATTCTGTGATTGTAATAAATAGCGAAAGCCCTTTATAATCTGATTAATTTATGCATTGATAATTGATAATTGATTATTGTCTTTCATCTCGGAGTATTATTTATTGGTGAACCTATGCCTTAAACTTTTATTTTATTGATATTCTCTTATTCTTATTGCTTAGTTTAATCAATTCCCTTACTTTAATACACATAAAATCATTTTTATTACTTGATAATTTAGATTATAATTATTAATTAGGAATAAAAGAATATTGTTTCCCTGTAGATTCGACCCTACTTCCCTATCTATTTTAGTTAGTGGTTTTAGAAATTACTTTTGATTAAGTGATACGACTAGATCCTGTCAACCATTCTAACCAGAAAGGCAAACAACACTTTAGTTTTAATTGTAATTTATAATTCTGACAAAATCTTGGATAAAGCTAAGTCAATTGACTCACAATGTCCATCAACATGTATCCCGTACCTTATGCCACAATGCGGTGGATGATCCTTGGGCCTTCATAGATGCCCGCGATTTTGCACCTTGTGCAGAAGAAGACCGAGAAGCCTGCATGACATCAAATACTTGCTACATGAAGATGCCAAAATTAAACACTCAAACATATTCTCTTTCACCACCCTCCTTTGATGGTCGTCCACTAAAAAGTGGGGGGAAAAAATTAAATAAACAAGGAGTTAAGTTAAAAGTTCACCTTTGAATTTTCTTGATTATTAGATATTGAACCTGTACTGGCTCTCTCCATAACATGACACAGTCGTAATTCATTTAATACTTCCAACATCACCTGAATAGACTTGGTTAGCTTATTCGTCTCAACAAGTATATGCTGCTCTACCTGCATGTTCAATTGGAGATTATTGTAGTTTAAACAAAGTACAGATATTGGAGAGGCCTAGCCCTATTGGCTTAGAAGTGGCCTTTAACACAAACACATGCTTTAGTGAATGAATAGGAAACCTTGACAGAGATAAGATGGCAAAAATCAGTTGCCAAATCCTTTCTTCCAGCCAGATTGATCATGATACTTGGCAGTAAAAGTTCAGCAATTTCAGCCTTCAGCAACACAATATCTTGACATAACCTGCCCGCAATCAACTCATATAAAATGACTTAAAGCCAAATATACAGTACCACAGGTCAATGTTTTGGGTAAATTCAAGCCTTAAACATTGAAGGCCCAGAAAATTACCTAAGGGTGATATCACTGCAGTGACCAATCAGTGAGTAAACAAGTGGACATATCCACGATTCAAACGTTTTGTCACTTGTTTTCCATAGTGATGACTCTTCTAACGATTTTCCTTCAGCTAGTTATTTCACATGAATAACAAACAAGCTTTAGAGTGCAAATTAATAAATAAAATAGTATCGTAGAAAAGAAAAAAAAATATAGTATCATAGAACAAAAAATATGGTGCTAACTATAATCTACCAGATTCTAACATATGCAGCAGAACAGCACAAAGTGCAAATAATAAGAAACGCAACCTTATCCATCGTCACTACTCACTGTTCAATAAGTAGGCTGAGATCTTAATAATTACACAATTGGGAGGCTCAAGGAAATTGGGAAAATCTTGTCCTCGTTCTATGTACTTCTCTTTTCCGCCAATAGTATCTATTCTCTTTTTTTGTAAAAGAAGTAAAAGAAGGCCCACCACGAGGGAAGCGTACAAGTAAAGAACACATAACCACACAGCCAGAAAATAAATGATAACATATTTCGTTTTCTAGGTTAATATTTAGATGCATCAGATAATCAATCAATATATTTAGCACAATCCCTATACGCATTCATTAACAATCTACAAGTAGATGATTTAAGAGGTATATGCTTCATAGGAGGAACTTAGATCAAAAGCCTACCAGTAAACTTCTTTTGCAGATCCAATAATATGCTCTCTACCAGCTGCATATTGAATCCCTTCGAATGAACCTACAGCCCAACATAACAAAATATAATAATTGTAAGCTCTGTATACTATTATCTGACATATGAACTTAATCAGCGTTTCAACTTAAGACCAGAGTCCATATAAACTAGTACAAATGTAATCAGACATTAAACCAAACAAGTTTTAGCACTGCACTAACCTCAATAAGAGACCTTTCATAAGACTCAAAAGATCCTAAAATTCTATTGCCTCTTTCTGTTGAAAGTAAACCCTGAATAAAGAAAAAGAACCAGAAAAAGAACTTAATAAACTTATAAGATTCAAATGGACAAACAATACATCTTGTAAACAATCAATTACCCAGATCAAAACTTGGAGGGCAAGTGAAAAGGATGAAACAACAGATTATATACAGCTAAACCATATGTCAATCAAGAGATGACTGATAAACTTACACGGAGAGTTCTAGATGATAAATCAACTATTTTCACTGAATCATCCATCAAATATTTCTTCAAATTCCTTATTAGGACAATCAACAGTTCTTCAGATGTGACAGCATCCAACTCAAAATTCATTACAGTGGCATAGTTTCCATCAGATGCTCCACAAACATGTACATGGCGTAAGTTACCAGGTAGATGGAAAACCACCGAACGTGGATCCCCAATTCCAACCTAAAAGCAGGGAAAAAAAAAAGACATAAAATCCAGATCAACCTAAAAACAGTACGAAGCTAAACCAACCAGCATACCTTAGAAATCAGATCGGACACCAATGCCCGAGCATCTGCATCCTGTGAACCGCATATCCGAACAAGTGACCAGACAGCTTGTACAATCTCTAGGTCAGATTGCCAACAATTATCTACAGATTTACTTTCAGCATTCTCCTCGACACAGAAACTCTCCCCACCTAGTAGCTTCCTGTGAAATGCTTGGAGACTACAAGTATTTCAAACAATTTGAAATTAGCACAGGATTGCAGTGTAACTAACTCCACTGTTATTTCCCTTTCTTTTACTCCCCCTACCATCAACTATAGATATCAGTCAAGCAACATACAAAAATCATTCCTAATCAGACACAAGGATATCAAACTTGGCTGTACTTCAGATTAATTATGGAGTATTTCAAACATGACATTACAATCTTTCCTCTGGACATAATTCATGTCACGACATCTGCAGAACAGATGATTTCACTCTAACAACAGACATGGCTAAAGAACCAATTAGACCAAGTTGTTACTAGAATACAATATTCTGCCAAATATGTTGAAGGAAATTTAGTGGAAAAAGAAATCTATAGTATTTCCATACACATATAGTACATCCTCATGATTTTGCACTTCAGATCACCAGCCTTTGTTATTTGAGATACAGTGCTCACCAACATTGTACATTGCACCAATATTTTAAACATAGTTTAAAATGCTCATAATAATGAAGGTTAAACTGCAGTGCTTTTATTCAAATTTCATCATTTGTAAAATCTTAAAGAGTGTTTCAGAAATTTCACAAGATTTCACACAAATAATGAGTTGAAGACGTTGCGTAAAAATGCAAGAATCTGATTATACTAAACATACAAGCCAATTCTTTATATGATTCTCTAGCAATCCTAAAAAAAAAAAAAAATAATAAATAAAAAAAATAAAAAAAAAATAAAAAAAAACTAATTACTATATAGATAAACATACTGATGATATAGTTTAGGGTTTTCTTGTTTTCTAAAAGTTACAGGGTTCAAAAAAATATTGGCTATCCACTATGTTACTTAGAATCTATATTTCATCTCAAGTACTAGCATCAAATTTTCGGACTCCGACATAAGTATGGACACTCAGCACCTTATTCTGGGCCAATCTTTAAAAAATATAATTAACAGAATTGCCAAGTTCGTAGCCTTTGCTAAAAGAAAGAGGATGTTTATCATCTCATACATTTGAGTCCATGGGTTAAATCTCTTTGGCAGTTTCCTCTTTTTTTAAATAAAGAAGTTGGAGAAGTCTATCACTTTGACGTGCATGCACACATACACACACATGACAGCTAAAGAAAAGCCAATATATACAAGATAAAGCATACCTCCATAGAAGTAATCTAGGTGGAAGATGGCAAGATCTCTTTACAAACTGCAATAAAATACGTCACATCAGTGAGTAGTAAACCAAGAAGTTGAATGCATGAGCATGAAGAAAATCATAGAGACCAACATATTTAAAGAGCAGAAGGCAGATTGTACCTTCAAAAAGTGATCTCTTGGTGAGTAATCTTTGCATAATTCAAGATGGAAAGTCCTAATCCTGTCAAAGATCTCTAGCTCGGGGAATGGTTCAAATTCCTAGAAAGAGGGGGGGGGGGGGGGGGGGGGGGGGTGGGGACCAAAACCAAAAAGTTAAAGGGAATTCATTCTAACTTTATGTTCATTAAAGGAGAAGAAAAGACACAGAACTTTTTTTTTTTTTCTTTTAAATATTCTTATCAGTACTTGGCCATGCTATGAAAGTCCTCATAAATAACAGTACACAATACGAAAGCAGGGGGCATCATGGTATTAGATCTCAGCCGCATCACCTCATTGTTAAGCCGCAGTTAAGCTGCAAGGCCTGCAACATCCACATTCAATCCACATTGCCCACGAAAGTGGTTACGTGACTGTTAACCGCATTTGCGACCACATCCGATTTAAAACCATGGGGATTATAATTCACAACAACAATGATTTATAATTATAGATGCTTCAGCCAAGAGCTTTCTACCTCCTACCTTATGGCAGGCCACTGCACTTTATTGAATGATAGAGAAACAGAAAACATGCTATGAACAACAAGTTTACAAGAGACACAAATTTCACATCTTTGCTCCTTAAGACCTTAGTGTAATGATATAAACTCTGTCAGAACACTCTTCATGTTTTTTGCATACTTTTTCCAAAGAGTACCAAATAGCCAAAGATCACAAACACCAGCAATTTGCAGGCACCCCAATTAACCATCAGATTATCACAGTAACTCCTCACCCCCCCCCCCCCCCCCCCCCAACAAAATACCCCTACCAACAGAAAGCATTAAAAAAATCCCAAAGAAGAAGAGGAAAACACCAAATAAAGCTACAATGTTTGGGGGAAAAGCCTTACTCTAATGTAATCATGCAGAGATGGATCAGAATCCACTGTCAGAAGGTGAAGCAACGACAATACTTGGGATGATGGATTACAAGAATTATCTGTATTAGACCCCAAGGGTATGCAACAGGCAACCAATTTTGACACCAGAAACTGCAGAGAACCAAGAGATGAATCAAGCTACATAAGCTTCTAACCAGTAGAATTTGGGTTAAGATATGCAATATATTGAATATTAAAAAAAAAAAAAAAAAATAAAATAAAATAAAATAAAATAAAATAAAATAATAATAATAATAATAAATAAATAAATAAATAAATAAATAAATAAAGGCAATCTTCAGAAAACAACAAGTTAAAATGACAAAAGCCCAATTGAGAATTTGTATTAAACATCACCACAATAAACCAATGAACAATCATAACATAAATTTCCCTTCACCTCATTTGGTCTTATGCCTCCAGGATATTTATGACAGTGTGAGTATCAGTTAGCATACACATTTTGCCATTAGTTTCTAATCCTACAGAATTCGTTGTCCTCATGTGATGTACAGATATAGTTTCTAGGAGAAAGGATGAGTCAGATTTATTACAAATCTCTAAAAAGGAAACCATACATTAATGCGCAAGCAACACGACCTGAACTCATTTATATTTGAAACAAAAAATACAACATAACTTGGAATGTGACTCCAAGACTGAACCAATGTTATTTGGCTCTTCATTTCACCTTAAGTACCCGTGTCGGATCCTCATTGATACTCAGACATGGATAGGACACTTCGACACTTTATTTTGGGCTAAAATCAAAGAAATGTTTCACAAGATAACCGGGTCAGCCAATTGGACACATATTTGGGTTGGACATGGGTATCCAAGTCCAAATAACATAGGTCCAAGCGCATATGAATTCTTAAAATCTGAAAGAGATTTTAAACAAAATGATGCACAATACTCTCAAAAGGCGTATTCCTCTTATTCCATTTTAATCCTTGGACAAAACAAGCAACCCAGACAAGTCAAGACACCAACCCAACACATGAACACCACAATAACCCTGGTACAGAGGACATCAGTTGTAACAAGCTTCTGTAAAGAAGCCATCAAAATAAACAATTTTGAATCAAAGACTCGATCTCTACAAAATGTGAAAAGCACAATCTTTGACAAAGAGCCTAGTCAGCACGTTTGTTTCAATCATATAGCAATTTAACATGAATAAATGCTTATGTGTTAAACTTCTTGCTTCTAGAAACAAGTCAAACACATTAATAAAATTTAAAAAAAAAAAAAGGATGGAAACCTGCAGCTGTTCACCAAGAATGTGAGTAGTCTCTCTGGAGGGATTAGTCTTAAACATTTTGAGCAAAATGGAAATCATATGACAACATTGATCTTGTAAAGCTGGAGAACTGATTAATTGACCAATCAAATTAAACAGGTAACTGAAAAATCAAAAGCAAAAACAAGATTTGTCAGACAAAATTCCAGAAGGGAAGATTCTAAATCGGGATTCTAATAGATAGAATGAATATAAAAAAATGATAAGGTCCATAAGAACTTGCCATGATGTGCTCGGAACTGCTACTCTATGGCCAAGGATACTAATAAGCACCTCGATTCCAGCTAAACGGTGTGACCTATGTCTTCCATGAACTGCGGCAGTTACTTTGTAATGCAACTCTACCAAAAGCTGCAAATTTGGCAATAGCAGTCAGACAGAAAAGCCTTATTACCTGGATATATTGCACTTGTCTGAAGTGTGTTAAGTAAACATTAACCAACAGATGCATTGCTTACCATCAAATAAAGGAACTTTCAAAATAGAAAATGAAAGAGGAAATACCATGAATACTCTATCAGGACGAAAAACATTAATCTTATCAACAACACCCTCAATTGAAGAATGATTATCACTGCAATAACCAGATATGTTTTAACTTTAAAAAAAAAAAAAAAAAAAAAAAAAAATGAACAAACAAAACTAACTCAGATAGGATATCTTACAGCTCCATAAAACCATCAACTACAGTCCGTACTGCAAGTTCAACAATCTTTCTGGAAAACAGAGGAACCATAGTGTCTGATGCAGAGGAAGCAAGACTGAGGATTTGACAAACTATAGTAACCTGTAGGTATAAGTTCAGGATCACTTTAAAACATCAATATTTTTATTTATTTCAATTATTACTATCATATTACAAAAATAAAGTAGAAAAGAAATACTTCCTCCATTTCAAATTAGATGACACGTTTTGACTTTTGACACAATTCATAAACTTTGCTTTGACTAACATTTGTGATTTACAGATACATAAAAACATAGCCATGTTGAATCTTGTTAGATTTGCTTCAATGTGTACTTAATTGAAATTCAATTTTTAGTATTTTTACAATAGTATAATTACATAGATTTTTGATTGAATTTTTGCATTGGCAAACGTGATAAAAGAAACGTGTCATCTAATTTTGGAACGGAGATAGTATGTATTTATGGTTAAAAGATTACTACTACTAATACCACTACTACTACTACTACTACTACTACTACAGCAGCACAACAACAGCAACACAAAGCCTTAGTCCCATAAGGTAGTTTTATTTTTTAAGAAAATGAAGCATAAAAAAGATAAAAACAAAGTAATCCCTCCTTCCCACATTAGTTCTAAAACTTATCATGGCACATGGTTTTAGATAGTCAGTGGTTATTTAATCATCAATTGTTATTTTACTGAAAAAGTAAATGTGAAAGAAGATAGGGGTCTATTATTTTCATGAAAATGTAGATGCGGTTGAGGATAGTAGGTATTTTTATACTGAATGTGCGAGTGTTTGGCCCTAACTTTTTGGAAAAAAGAGGTATTAGTATACTATTAGGCTCTTTACAAAAAAATAGAATTGTAAAAACTAATTTGGGACACAAGGAGTAAATTTTATTAAAAACATTTTAGTTAGGTCTCCAAAAATTTTCCTAATATGTGGCTGGGCATTAAGTTTACGACTTAAGTGAAATAAATGCATTTTGCAATATAAGAGTTACTGGTCAAAGCTAATTTAGAAACATAGAATCGTTTTAGGCTAGGTGACCTTTTCTAATTCTTGAGTTTTCCTAGGATAATTGTTTACCTAATATTTAGCTTGGTTTACACCATCACAACGAAGTTGAAAGCCAAAGAAGGTTCATCTATATATACAAAGCATCTTGATAATTTAAATTTCCATTTTAAAAAGATATATAATTTGGTTTTGACCATAAAGACTAAAGGCCCATTTGGTAGCCGGTAATAAATTGTGGTAATGAGAATGAATTTTAAGTGTAATTTAGTATGGAAAACAACTTATAATTTCCATGGGAACTCAATCTCATCCAAAGCATGTCTTTTCTAAATATATTTCCATTACCACTTGAGAGATGGTATTACGTGGAAATGGAAATTTAGAAGAAAAATAGACAATTTAGGGGTAATCTTGAGTGATAATGGGAATGAACATAAAGCTTCTTTTAAAATTTACATGTAATTCATTCCCATTACCATTGTTTATAATTAGTTACCAAACGGGGCATAAGAGTAATTTCTAATGCACTGCTGAAAACTACAAGTATGGCAAAACAATTCAAATCACTAAAAATCCAAGATAAGCAAACTTGCAAAAACAAAATTCAAACCATGTGTTTCTTTATTAGCATGTCTCTCTCATCCTCAGAAATCTCAGCAAAGTGCAGAATTTTGCTCTGAAGTGCAGCGGACCCCTTCTCCCAGCCAGCCATTTTGCTACAATACAACACCATACAGATAGAAAAGACTGGGACAAAGTGACTTCTAACCAATACAGGTACAGATTGCCTGGTAAGCTGTTTACACGAAGAAAGTGTTGTTAGACAAAGAAGCGAATAAATATCACAAAAATAATAATATATTGTAATCAAACAAAGCCAACCCTAAATAACAAGGGAAGGGATGGAAAGTGTCCGAAGCTCAAAGGATAGTTTCATCATGAATGTCCTAAAGCTTTTGGAACCGAAGGAGGTACCCCAGACAAACAGAAAAGAAAAGTGTACCACAAGGAAAAAAAAGTTAGGGACAGGTTAGTTACCTCAGCTAAACATTGTAGGTTGGCGCTATCACCATGCAAGACAAGGGCAGGTAGAAGCCACGGACAACAAAAAAGTAGAAAATGATTTTGCTCAATATCTAAACCAAAAAGATCCATTATCTACAAAGATAGATTTTTAAGGTTAGAAAGCAGAGCTACAAGACTAAAACTATAAAAGAAAACCTTCCAACTGTGATGTGATTGTTGCAGAAAAGGCATAGCACTTATCTTCTAATTAAAAATATGGCAAAACTCAACAAACATATAATAGAAAAGGCTTTTGTGGTTACAATTTTATTTTTTTTTTTAATCACACGTTATCCTTAATTTCTTTGTTAGATGAAAGATGACCTATACTCAGTAAAATAATTACATCTCACATAAAAGTACTGATACACTGAATGGGGAAAAGAACACAAGAGTTTAATGTTCACCTGTACAAATGCAAATAAGCTCATGCCACAGGTAACCCAGCTAAATAAGATAGGACCCATAAGTTCTTCGAGGTACTGCAGGAAAGCAGATATTAATCTATGACCTACAAATTTAAAAAGATGAAGAACCGAACCAGCTTAATGCAAGCCTAATTATTATAATTTATCAAAGCAAGTAATTAACAAACTATTGATAAGGGGAAATCAAACAGTAAAAACAAGAATGTGCACTGATTCCATGCAAAAAAAGAAATAAATAAACTTTTTTAAAAAAAAATAACAGAAAAATCACTAGCAGAAATTATTACTAGGCAAAGACAATCATTACCTTTGACCGACATGCATAATGTAGCTTTCTTGCAAGATTATCTAACACTGTTTTGACCAATTGCCTGAATTAAAATTGTAGTCATAAGATTGCCCACTTGTACTTCATGTAAATTTAAAGAAGGTAGCAATAACTACCTTTGACAGCAACCAATTGCAGAAATCACACATATCATGAAAATTGCCTGCATTTATCATGGTTATAGAAGGCAAAATAAAAATAAAAAAAATCCAAGATAAATTGTACATATAAATGTTGCATAATAAATACCTCTGATTCCACTTTCTCACTATGAAAGGCAGCATGCATGAGAGTAATGACAATGGTTTCCATAATAGGATGAGAAGCATAATCATCAGGCCAAACCTCCTTTTCAGTAACAATTTTCTCTTTTGAACACATAATCAATTTCAGACCTAAGTTGGAGCTACAAGGAAAACCAAGAAGAAGAAAAAAATGTCTTAGTAAACCCGCCAAAAAAGCCAACAAATAAGAATGTGATAGAAGCATTTGACAAAGGAACTAGCAAGGAAAAAAAAAAAAAGCTACAACTAGTCCAACCAAACAATGTGATAGAATTTATATTCGGATAATCCCTACATTTTTCAGTTTCCAGAGAGTGGATATTCTGAAAGGTAAGTGAATGATAAAAACCAGATTGACTTTATTGAAACAGATATACTCCCTAGGTTAATTTATCCACAATTTCTGTTTGACATGCTCCAGCTTCTAATATGATGTCTGCTTGCTAAAATTCTCAAAGTAGTTAAAAATTATTATGCTTATTTATTTATTTAATTTTCTGTATTGGCCTTGATTTTTCATCAAAAGATTGATTTGACACAATCAAACCTTACGTATACATACTTTATAAAGTGCGAACACTTTTATACGTATAACAGGAGATTCCTAACAACTTACAAGACAAAGTTATTCTAACAGTTTAGTTAAGACACTCGCAATAGCTAAAAAATTTAATTATACATTCTATCACCACTGATGTATCTATATTGATTTACTTACATAAGCTTACTAAATTACCATTGCGAGAAAGACCATTGCGAAATTTTGGACTACAACACTACATCAATTCCACATAATCATGCAATCTCACAAAAAAATAATAATTAAAAAAAAAAAATGTCTAAGCATTAGTCAACCAGAAGAAAGAAAGCAAACCCACCAGATATCCTGAAAAAGCACATCATGACCATCCCATGTGAGGAAAAGAATACCAATTCTTCTAGCCAATATAAATCTCACTCGATAATCAGGATCCTTCAGCAATATAAACAACCTTTGGATCATAGTCTGTTAAAAAAAAAGGGATAAGTTTTAGGCTAATGGCAATTTAAAGTCAGACAACTGCCTAAAAGGACCTAAGCACAAAATGTTCCCTGGTATCAACAATTTTCTTACCCTTTAAAAGCCAAGTGTCTGTCTTTTTTTTAGATAAATGCGTTCATATAAGTCATACAGTCAAGGAAACTAAAATACACAGAATAATACAGTCAAGGAAACTAAAACAATAAAGTTATTTATTATTAGAAATCAAAAGTATTTTGAGATTATATTTCATAATATCTTTCCCAAACATTAATTTAGATAATTGAAATTTAGGTTTTTCCAAGAACAAACATACTTCATCCGATCCATAAAAATTGCAGCACTTTGAATTTTAGGGGGAACTTAGATATATCGCATATGCTCACTAATGTATAAGGAAAAAAACATGTTTTCAAAATATGATTTTTTACAATTCTTACTAATACATAAGTAAAACTATTTATGGTCGATATGGTGCCTTGGAGATAATGAAAATTGAAAGGTTGATACATTATAATTCAATGTATCATCTTCATCATAAAATTGTACCCCGTGCAAAATAAAGGTCATCATACTAGTACAAAACAAATAGGGGAGAACTAAAAGGCAAATAAATGGCACCCCCTTCTTAGCAACATACATTCCCAATCTTCCTTAGTTCAGCTATTTTAACATATTTGATGAAAATGTTAATTACCTGACCAATCAAAGGATTCAGACGAATAAAATCACAAATGCAATCAACCAGCTTTCGACGTCCAAACCAATCAAGCAAATTAGACTCGGCAACTTTGTTCAACAAATCTCCAAGTGGCAACAAGCTCTGTAATCACAATGAATGAATAATTCATATCAATGAATCTCTTGTCCTTACAGAATCATTTAAAAAAGGAAAACAGATCATATAAAATTTTGTAGATGTTGTATGACTTTTTATTAATGAATTAATATTATTACTGAAAAAATAAATAAAATAAAGAGATGCCGCATATGTAAAATAATTCAATTTGCTTCTGGCCTGTTCTCTTCACCTCAAAAAAAAAAAAAAAAAAAAAAAAAAAAAGTATTCAATAAAAATAATTTTAAAATAAGCTTAAATCAGTAAATTAAGTTTTAATCTGTAAAAGTCAATTAGCAAAAATTTAAGTTGATCAAAAATAATTTCAATTCAGTAAAAATAATTTCAATTTAGTAAAAATTATTTCAATCACCAAAAATAAGGGGAAGAAAACATGTCAGCTAATTTTACATTGTCTCCATAGCACTTCTATAAGACAATACTCAACAAATATTAGATATACCACAAGCAATGTTGTAGTCTAATATGTAGGATGTCTTCCTTTATATGAATATCATGATTTGGAAACCTTTTGTTCAGCAATCAAGCTTCCTCCGTTGTTTTTAAATAGCAATGCCGGAAATTTTACACTACTCAAACAAACTCCTTTGACCATCTTTTGTGAATAATAAGTTTGAAAAAGCAGAGTCACATAGAGTCTTGTTAAATTCATCTCGATATATACGTATAAGTTATTAGTTTATATAATTTTTATTGAAGTATAATGAAAAATGCTCATGGTATAAAGTGTGCATTAGCAAGTGTGACAAACCCAATGTTGAAATGATAAAAGTACGAAGGAAGTACATTTAAATTCAATTTTGCAAGCTTTTGTTTGGTTAATCAATTTGCATCACATATCACATAATAGAGTAAATCCATGAATTATAATGGATCATCCCTAAAACACAATGACTGAAAAAAAATTATTTGGTCTAGCTTAACAAAGCCCCACTCCACCCCAACTCTATACATGCTCTCCACCTCTTCTCCACCATTTCACTTTCCTCATATCTAAACCAATGACCACAGGTACTGAGTGCTGATCCACTCCCTATCTAAGAGTAACTGTTTAACCAAATACCTCCCCCCAACACAACCCACTATGATGAGTATTCTTCAAAATGACCCAATAGATGAGATCCCCAAGCTCAAAAGAAGAGGTTTAGTTTTGGTAGAAGGGTTAGATCTCTAATAAATCATTAGTTCTCTTTAATTTTCTGTATCAAGCATAAAGGTTTTACAAACTAAAACTCAAGAAAATTAGCACAACCAAGTTGCAAACCCCTGGAACTCTACCAAAGCAACGTGGCTAAGTCAAACAATGATACCAACTGTAACATCCAACCACTTCAGCAACCCACTTTGAGTAATAAACACCTAATGGGCAGTTGAGCATTTGGGCACATAGACTAAACCCCTTGAGTTCAAAAGGAGCCCGCTTTGTTATTTTGGTTAAAGGGTTGAACCACTATAATCAATCACTCATTCAGTTCCCTCCCCCCCCCCCCCCCCCTATCCTCCAATGCGGAATTAGGAAGTCATAAAAGCATGAGTAGGGATAAGTCATGCGGATGCAATTTGGAGGAGAACGAGAAGTAATAAATCATGTGGAGGCAAGGAGCGAGAAAGAAGAGAAGTGATGGATCATTTAGAAGCAAAGTCTGAGGAGTCGTAAAGAGGTGATGTTGGAGGAGGAAAAGAAGTGAGGTGTTCCCACACTAACAAAAATGGCATTATTTTCCATGTAATCTCCGGAGTACAACTTAAAAAACTACCTGCTAAAATAAATTTATGCCCAAGACTTCAAAAGATGAATCAAATTCAGAAAAAAAGCGGGAACTATCAGTGAACAGCATACCAAGCAATTTTGAGGGAAAAAAAAAAAAAGAGAGAGAGAGCTGCAAACCATTCAGGAGCTAATAAATAACAAAGCAATAAAGAGAAGCTCAGCTAGATCCCCAACTACAGCAGAAGGGCAGTACTGAATTTGGACAAGAATATGAAATTACACCATCCTGATGGAGTCCCATGGAACTCCGTTCATTTTCTACACATTTAATCCCAAAACAATAGAACATTTTAACTTTTTAAGGAAAAAAATTACTAAAACAACAAAAATGGATATTTTGCTGCATCCTCAAGAAAATTTAACAAAACAAAGGGATTAGGACAAAGACAAACATATCATCAAGCCAATAAGATTTCAACCTCCCAATGGGGGTATCCAAGATTTGTTTACAGAATTACAGGCAAAGGATCAAATTTTATGAATACCTTCTCATCAAATCTTTCCTTCATAGACTGAAATCCATCTTCATCTTTCCCATTGCAACGCCAGTATAGCAAGGTTGCTAATAAGCAACATATTGTAGTTAAGACATCAATGCAAGGAAGCCTCAGGCTCAGTTTCAGCTCAAGAATTTCATCCACCAAGGCAACCTAACCCAAAAAGTTTGTAAGAAACAATAAGCGATCCTTCTCTCTCAAGATAAAGGTTGCACTTTCCGCTTTCATAAAAAGTAATTACTATGTTATCTAGTTCACAAAGATTTTCCAGGAAGAATATACCATTTCAAAGAGGGATTCTTTATTTTGCAGACTAAGATATGAAGGCACATATATTCTCTAATTTACAATGTATTGTTACAATAAAGATAATGAGGAGAATAGATTACCAAGTTAGTTAGCTTCGCCAAAGAAGACCAGTGAGGACTCTGGCAAAGGCTGTACAAAATCCTTTCACATACCTGCCCAAAACATACAGAATAACAGGAATATTATTTTAGCATACATCTTTAAGGGTTGAGGGGGACTTTCCTCAAATTTTGAAATGAATACTGTGTAAAAACAAAATACCCTGGAATCTCTTTCGGAGCTTAGAATGTCAAACAAAATATCCCATGTAGCCATAGGCAAAACTGAGAAACAACTAGCCATTAACGATAATGTGTCCACTTTCAACTTTGATCCAGTAAGAAAATTTCCAGCCCCAGTCGTCCCATCAATAACAACATCACTAGACTCATCAGCCATATCCAACTCCATGTCTATAAGCCTGCTTTTGCTTCCCTCCAACGAGAAGGGTTTATCACCAGAGGAGCTAAAACTGGAAACCTCTGGGGAGACAGTCTCACCTTGTAGGTTTTGGTCACCATTAGAAAATTCTAGGTACAAATTAGAAAAGGCCTTTAAAAGCCTTTCAATACAAAGAACAATTGAACTACGAAATACAGGATCAACAGCAATTTCTTTTCCATCGCTGAAAATTGGGCAGCTGAGAAAGCTCTTGAAGCAGACAACAGAAGAAGTTCCATCAAGACTGGGATTTGAACTCCAGAAACTATGAGTTTTGACATCCTTTACTGATCCTTGAACTATTGCAACAGCTGATTCAATCAGATCTGACAGGCAGTTGCCAAGTTTTGCACGGAAAGAGGATATCTCGTCTTTTTGTCTGCATTAGTATATACCATCAAATTTACCCACAGATAAGTAATTCCACATACGTTCAAAGAAAATGTAGTCAAAAACAAAGAATGACAATATTCAACAATAGATTTGGTAGAATAGGAACAACTTGAAAATAAATAGGAAGATCTCAGTGAATTTGAAACCTTTGGGCTATGCTGTATTACAATTACATAGCACCTAAATAGCTAACTCCTAGCAGTATATGGAAACTTGTATGTTCTTACTTTTTTTTTCCCTTTTAACATGGGGAGAAATTACTAAAAAAGTTTGGTTGTCAAAGATATCTGAGAACACGGAATAACAAAATTCAATTGAAATGTATATAACGGTCACGCATGAACATATAATTCAAAGATTATGAGCATAGAGGTATTGCCATAGGTATAATAAGAAATATGCAAGGGAACAGAATGCGCTTTACAATAAGAATGTCTAATTCAAAGATCTGATTTCATAGTCTGAATGTATGGTAAAAACAACATGCAGGCATAAGGGATCAGAATGTGCATTTTAATATTGGAAAAAAAAAATAAATAAATAAATAAAATAAATTACGTCCTTAATTCTTTAAATCCACACACAAAACTTGGACCATAAATATCTTGATTGTCTATCAAAATAATTACTATGTACAAAATTAGATATCTTATATTTAAGTATTGAGTTTAATCCAACAACATTTCACAAAATAACATAGATTATATGTACCTCACACTTAAGTAAAAATATGTAGTTAAAGTTATAATAAAGCAAAAGTCAAATGTTGCATACTATGAAGAAAAAAGGAATACAAAACAAAGTGTGGACATATGATTGTATATTATGAAGGTATGCTAAAAAACCAAAGAGGTTTATAAAGAACATGTAGGCATACTAAAAAGAATATGCAAGGGATCCGGATATCCTAGGCCCATAACATAAGAATTGAAACTCAACAATATCTTATGTTAAAAAACACACAACATGAAAAAGTAAAGAAAGAAGAATTTGAAACACTTGGACTATGCCACATTACAATAACATCAGAAAGGAGATAAACAGCTGATTTTAACAATACGTGGAAATCTATTTCTAGAAATAGTAGAAGCGAGCAAAAAGCGGTACAAACAGTTAAGTAGGAGAGAGGCTGACCTGGTTAAAACAGAGCCATAAAGGATATTAGACAATAGCGAGCAACAAAGAAAGATGTCAGACAGATTCTTTTCTGTCTTTTTATCCAGCAAATCATAAAGAATGCAGTTCTCCATCTCGTTCAGCAATGGATCTCTTAGCTGACGTGGGAGGCGCACACCTCGAGAGTTACAAGATAATGGCACCTAAAAACAGAGAATCACTAATAAAATTACCTCTAGTGCACTTGTGTCAACTAAAACAGCCTAATTCATTTAGTAATGATACAATTACGTCCTTTTATCAGCCAGCTCCCATTAGTAGGTAATTCTAGACCCCCAACACCCCCTACTACACGATATTCTAAGAATTCGATTTTGTCCAATTTAACAGAGGAGTTCAATGGATTACATTCAGTGAAACTTGCTGCAACAGCACTTTAAAGTTCAGACATCAATGTTTTGTGAAATTAGCCTAGCCAGACTGTTTGAGTACAAGTTGTACACGAACATTGTAGTCTAAGTCCGAATCTTACTTTATATAATATATAGGTGCATTAAAAGTAGGTGTTAAAAGGGTGGGCATAAAACTTCCATGGGAATTGCCCGATTTCAAAAATGATCTTTTAGCTTATCAAGCTATAATGGGACCTTTTGTCATATCTAGCATCAGCTTGGAAACTAGTAAAAATTTATGGAAATAGTCTAACCATTATCACTTAGGTAGCAGAAACAGCCGTTTACTGCAGTGAATCAGCTGTTAGGCCGAACCCTACAAGAATTATAATTTTTCTCATCCATCTCACAGCCCATGCCACTAGGAAGTTTCTTAATATCTAAGTTGGTCTTTTAGATTAGAAATAGGACCTAAGTTGTATGGTGTTCGTGTTCCACTGTTGTGTTTTGTGAATCCAAATGATAGTTTAATTATGTTGAATATTTACAACAAAAAGTGACAAGGTCCTAGTGATCAACTGATCAATGCATATCAAACAGGCAAACCGCAAAGATTGTTTACGAACAAATAGAGAACTCAAACAGTAGCCAAAGTAATATTCAGATACCTTGTCGTGGTGATCAAAATTGATTTCTGCAAGGGTATGTACAAAACAATCAAAATATTCATCAGATTCCTCATGCTTTTGTTGATCTCCCTACACAAATGAAACATCATTCAAGGATCACTCAACAATTCAAATTAACTACTTGATCTTAAATACAAATGGAATCCATCATAGCCCCTTTAGAGATATTAATTGCCCTAAACAATGAAATTTTTTCAATATGTTCATTCCAAACAGATATGACAATGGTGACATAAAACATACAGGAAAGAAACTCCCATATATTATTTTATAGCACCAAAATCCTTCCAACTATTTAGCATACCCAGCCAAGGGTGCATTTCACTTGTTAAAAAAAAAGGTTGCAATCACATTTATTGAATGATAATATTTTGGGAGGAAGAATTTTAGAAATCAGTATCAGAAAAATTCTGTCAACTTTTTTTTCCGTAGATATACACTTACATAGATTACTCTAAGCCAGTCAACTTCCTTTCCAGCAGCTTCATCATCACAATAAGATGAAAACCCTCCACGATGATCCTTGATTATAGAAACTCCCACACATATAGCATACAGTGCTGCTGGCAATAATATAACCACATGCTCATCCAAAGTGAGAGTCTCCTGCATCTCAAGATAAATTAAAACTCCATTATAGCATATTCCAACAAGTTTACGTGACAAAGTGTTTAGCACAACACAGTAATATGGAGTATAAAGATACTAATCAGATTGCTTATAATGATTCAAACCCATTGAAGTTTAGCAACTATGATGTCACTAACCCTTGTGTTGATAATACTCATAACTCCTCTCAAAATATTTTGTCTGAGATATAAATTGTCGCGTAGATCACCCTGCAAAAAAAGATGACACATTACAAAATTCTCATGAGTCACCTTGTTACCACCAAAGTAATTTATTCTTCCAATGAAGCTTATTTTTAAGTAAATATTACTTTTGGTAACCATTGCAAGTTCTCTATCTCAATTAGGCAATAACAGCTGAGGTATGCATAAAATATACTTCCTTTGTTCCACAAATATTACAACAAGGATGAAATTACGCATCCTAATTCCTAAACACATTTTGTATGTTAAATATCTATAATTATATGAGTAAAAATTATAAAAAGTTGATATTGTGAAAGAATTTATGAGACAAATCTAACAAGACCCCACATGACTATATTTTACTTTACTTATAAATCATAATATGTGGTCAAACAAGCGTGATGAATAGTGTAAAAGTCCAGTTGTTGCAATATTACTAGAACGGAAGAAGTATGTGTTTACACCCTAAAGAAGAGCACATCGCCTCATTTTACACAGAACTATCCATGGTAGATCTTCTAGCAAATTGAAATTAGAAAGTGAAAACTGACAAATGTTGTTAATGTTGTAACCATCGCCAATACAAAAGATTTTTGAGCTTGCAATAGAATTCCAAACCCAGTGAAGGCATGACAAGATTAAAGTATGTTGACAGACAGAGAAGGGAATAGCAAAAGAGCATAATACACCAGTTGCTGACAGATGCATGGCAATAATGCCCATAAAAGAACATGTGAATCAGGAACAAAAAACAACAATGAAAACATGGAGACTATTGGATAACAAGCTTACTTGAGAACCTTTTCTGGAGAAATAACAAGCAATGAAGTACAGAGCAGACCTGTAGAAAATTTTAAATAATAAATAAAATCTGCAAATAAGGTTGCATAGAAAGAGAAGGGCGGTGGGGGGAAGAGTGCAGCACGAAGATAAGCTATGTCTTTAATATATGCTTAATTGCTAATTTCTAATGCCACTAATAACTTGCCACTAAACTACTCAGGAATAGGTTTTATACACTGACTTCACAATGTATTCACTTGATTCCTAATAAAACACTCTCAACTTTATCTCTCAAAAGTTTTACTTTTTAATATAAATACATACTAAAAACAAAAGAAAGATTAGAAGGAGACAAAAAGGAAAAAAGTGCACCAAAATTGAATTATGCCTGAAAGAGACAAGCCAGGGGGAGCCCCATGAGTTTGACTCTAAGAAAGGCTAATTATTAAGGGTAGAGCCCCAATGACAACATTAGGCTAGCTTAAGTATGGAAGATGTTCCCCTCACAATCTGGTGGTGCACTAGGAAATAAAGAGCCAATGGATTATCAAGGGTAGAGCTCCCCCTTGTCCAGGTTCAACACCCTTTTTTTCAGCTTTTTCTATAGGAGTCAAGTAAATAAGTAATTATACACTACTTCGTAGTAGATTAGAGGGTTGAGGGTAGCAGTGCAAAATCTTATTAAAAAGTAAAAAAAGCTTACGGAGATGAGATACATCTGAAGCATTGGAGGTCCCAAACATCCTGCGGTACTTCTGTCATATTCAGCATATCCTGGAAAATTGATAGTTAGCAGCTTACTTAAATAGTTTAATTGCTGAGGTTATCAGATTTCCATTAACAACAAACAGCAGAATGCTGACTCTCAACAGTAATGTTAAGGTAATATGAATGCAGACACACATGTGAGACCAAATATCCAAGCAGTCTGAACGCAGCGTCTGCCTGCACATCATCAAAGTCGGTCCAGAAGGGGTTAGTGAAAGGGGTATTTATTTAAATGTTATAAAGAGCAATGCTAAAAAGAAACCAAGAGTTCTAATCTATAACATGTAAGAAAAAATAGTTACTTCCCTATAGACTACTGTAGAAGGGGAGGAAAAAAATAAAAAATAAAATAAAAACAACTTATTGGTTCATAACTTCAATAGGACTTTCGACAACTAAGCTTTATCTTTTGTAGTGCACATTTAAAACTACTAAAAGTATAGAACACGTTATTTATAATAAAAGAAAGAAATTTGCTTCATCAGCATGCATTTAGTAACTATTCTAGCATAAATAACTACACACCAGAATCATGTGTTTTCTATCTGTACAAATTAGTTTTCTAATGAAATTAACCATAGAATTAAAGGTAACTGTTAAAGTAGTCTGTTACATTACAAATTAGTACTTACAACAGAAGTGATGCTGCTGAGCTTTGGGAAACCATGAACAAGGCAGCTCCAAACTGTTTGCCAACCTCGGAAAATCTGCCAAATTGAGTGCAACCAATATCACCATTTTCCGACAATGAATATAGACTAGATAATTGAAGTGAAATATTCATATGGACTAAACAATGGCTTTTGTTTGAATTTTTCCAAAATCACAGTGTCTTATATGAATTCAGAACTCAAATTATAATATCACGGTAAAAACAGATAAAAGAAATGTCCACTCAGCTAATTTTGATTCATAGCTTCATAGGTAAGCCAGCATACAATGTTAATTTGCACCTATCTCCTTTTGGAAAATAGTTTGTGTTTATAGCAAAGAATAAGAGAAAATACAACCAAAAGAAAAGAATTGCTCACATAAGACATCTATCTACGAGTCTGCATATCTACAAAGAAAAACTCCTAAAAGTCACAGCTCTATGCTCCAGCAACACTTATTAACCCAACTCGTTTCCAATTGACATGCAACACAGCCGATCCATAGAAGCTAAACCAGTACCATCTTGAGGCTCTTTTTAGGACCCCAATGCATTCTTGTTGAGCAATAGATTATATGGCAAATGAACTACTTATAAGCTAATCTAGAAGCAGGCCATCATCATTGGACCACTCATAGAACAATCATCACTTTCATAGCAAGTATTAGATCCATTAGCATCTTTTTTTTTCTCTTTTTTTCTTTTTTTTGATCAAGATCGAAGAGCTTAGGGTTTATCAAGAAAATTCTCCCTTAATATTTCTGTTTTATTTATTTCACTTAGGGTTCTCAATGCGTTATGACCAAAGGACCATGTAGGCATGTAATGTAGCTCATACACAATACAGCCCTTTGTCAAGCCCTATCTTCATTAAATATCTGATAAAAAAAGAATATATACATGTCGAGGATTCACTTTCACATCTGATTGTATAATTATAGAGAATTCACTTTCACTTCTTACACCACAATATTACGTATAATTATTTGTTGAAAAATTGGACGCAAAGAGGTGAGCCCTTATTCATAAAACAAAGGCTCTTTTTCGAACAGAGGAAAAGATAACTTATATGAGACTGAACCAGTTGATTATACCCAGAATGGGAATTGTTATCATAATAATAGTATACCTTGTTTGAGATTGAAGACGACTCCAGCAGGTCTTTCTCCACAGACACTAGGGGCAGAAGCACAATTGAGAGGTGATGTAAGCTCCTTCATGCATGGGATGAAAAATTAAAGAAATTGTAATCAAACAGATAAAGAAGATATGACGCGAAAATTGTAAAAAGACTTCTTAAATTTAGGCTAAGAAAAAGTTGATAGAAAGATTCCAGGTTGAAACTTGACAAGATCACAGAGCTAAATGATATTTTTATGTTCAGCATACCGTAGTGTCCACAGCAGACCATCATAAGAATGCTCCACATTAGCAGCAGACAGGATTCTACAACATAGCACATGTCACAACGACCAGATAAACAAAGAATCAGTCAACACGGAAGGCAAAAAAAATATATTAAAAGGCCATTGACAACTGCAGCTACTCAAGTTTATCAGTGAGATAGGAAGGCCAAATATTTGTTACCTTACCTTTATATTACAATAAAATGGCAACAATCAAACATGAATACATCCATTCCATTGATTGGATCTGAGTGGACCAAGTAACTGCAGTTTTAACTCTAACCAACTAGCCCAAAAAAGACATTGAAAAGGCAATAATGTATTATTATTAATTTATTATGAACAGCGTATAAAAGCACGCCTAGGCATGTTTCCTAGGAGAGGCGCATCAACAAGGCGCACCCGAGGTGCGTACCTTAATCACTTATTCACTCTAGCACACAGCTTTTTTATACATTGATTACAATGATATTATATACGATGTATAATAACAAAAAGAAAATAGCTTCTACTAAGATACACCCCTTAGCCAATATTCTGATACAATGATTTGAAGAAAAATATAGAAGATAAATGAGAAGATGATTATTCAAAAAGAGAAAACATACACCCAGGCATTTCAGAAATTGGAACAAACAAGAATCAGGTTAAGTCTAACAGTACACGCCAACCATTACAGAGGAAAAAAAAAATCAAGAGATTAAAAGCCATAGAGCTTGCTGAAGTCCACGACAAAACAAGTGCTCAAGATCAGGCAGCCAGCTTATTGCAATACATCTAATACGGCATTGGATAGGGAAAAGTAGAGGGAGAAATTCTACGTAGAGGACATGTCAGACTTTCAATATAAATACATACTTTTTGTACCTAAACTCATTTGCAAATTATACTTAATTCCTTTTTTAAGGTTTTCTCAAACTGTTTGGTGTTTTTATGCGCATGTTTTTCCTCTCTTTTTTATCTCCCCTAACCCGTTCTATAAAACTTTCTCAATTTTATTTAAAATATTCACTTTACTCCGCCCCATTTTTTGCTCGCTGTGTTATTTCTTGTTTTTCTTCCTCTTTCATTGTATTTTTTTTCTGTCTTTATTACATTTTTTGTGGACGGTTCCTTATGAAGATTCATGTTAGCCGACCCCATGTCACTTTGGGACAATGGCTTTGTTGTTGTTTCGAAGGTGGCCTGCAGGTGAAGAGAGGAATCTTGACAAATCCACCTAGTGAAACCAGCAAGGGTTTAGTCTGCCAACAACAATGCCAGTGGCTGATACTAACCCCAAAGTAGTGAAGTACCACATCAGAGAGCGTCAGCAAGAAGAAAAACAGGGTTGATGCCCTTGATGGTGGAATTCTAATGCAGTCAATCTTCCATTTTTTCATAACAAAGATTTGACCATTTCTAGGCGGGGCAGGGGGGTTCACAATTAAAAACCGTTGAATTATCCTGTCCAGTGATCCAGGTTATAAGTTCTCAAATGGGAGAGCAGGAGGGGGTAAGGAAGAAGGATATATAAAGATCAAGAAAGAGAATCAAGAAAAAAAATATACCTCTCCAAACTGGAGCATATGCCGTCAAACCAATATGCAAAAAGTTCCTTAGGTAAGCGAGATTGGTGGCTGTGGCATAGATGACAAAAGACAGCATGCCTGTTGTAAATCCCCATTAGATATATGAATCTTATATATTCCAGATTGTACACTCAGTATATAAGAATCACAAGAACACATTACTCATCAAAACAAACATCATAAGCATATTTTAGAAATCAATCCTACCTCAAAAAATTTACAAACCTTCCTATTTCTTCAAACCTCTGCAATTAATTAGATTCATTAATAAAAGTTCACCCACCTTGACCCATGATTACCACAAATGGATCCGGCAATTGAATCGGTCATGTTGGGTACAGAGACTAAAGACTGATTCAACTTTGGAACTGTTTCATTTATTTGGGTCCAAGTTATCAGATCACAAGTTAGAATGTGCTAGACCTTGAGCTTGAACTTCCATATAAAATTAACTCTATAAGGTATAAGTATATTGAGCCATGTATTCTGGATCAGTACAACAAGTCTTACTAAGTTATTATTAAATGTAGTAGGCAAAACTTTACTCAAAATAAATCATAGTAAGAAGATATTCATTTTTTATATATACTAGTACAAAAATTTAACCAACAAGAATGCTAATATATAATTCCTTATTAACAACAAGCACAAAAAGTGACTAAATCTAATCAAAACACGAAGCAAAGATAAACTTAGAAAATATATTGCAACAAAATCACTTAAGTCAAAAATCATGAAATTAAAGGCCCTATGCAAAGAGATATTGCTTGAACTAAACCCATGTCAACAAATCGCGATATAGAGAAAAACAAATGACTAAATTATGTTTCTGTAACTTAAGTTGTAGAAAATTGACAAGATGGCAGTCATCTTTAAGTTTAATAACTTGAGTGGTCAATTAGTTATAGGTTCGTAACTATCATAGTCCCACTATTTGTGCTCGAATTTACTAAGTAAATGTAAGCTTAAGTAGACTATTTAATTATCTTGTGGATAGAGAACTTTAATTAACTTAAGACAATCTAGGATTTGTTTGATTCAACTTTTGATCAAAATAATTTTTGAACAGAACTGGGCCTTAAAAGGTAGCCCAACTGGCCGAACTTTAATAAATGTACTATAGGGTAACATCAATCTTTTGACACTATTTACTTAAATATATAAATCAACATACGTAGTATATAGTAAAGAGGGAGTAGATTTATAGGAGGTAACAACAACCACTTCCCCTGCATGTCATTGCTTTCAGTTATCAATTTACAAGTCAAATAGTCAACAACATAGCCACGCAAAAAGAAAAAAAAATGTACATATATCCCCAAAAGGCCACATTAATATACATAATAACAATATTTACTCAATAAAGCATATATAAACTTAGCATTCAAGCTTACCACAGCCATTTTCCTCTTGTCAACTGTTCTTGCAAGTAGGCTGCAGCATTTTCCCTCCTTGCTCGTTTTTCAGCCACTGGTCTTTTAATTACACCAACACATGCCTGCAAAGAAGAGCAAACAAGATAGTACTGGCATGATTACAAGCCTGTCTCTAATTGAATATTGAAAAAAATAGCAGTAATGAAAATGTCTATAAAATATTTTCTACTAGTCCAGTGAGGCAGCAATCAAATTGACATGATATAAGGTATTTTTATTTTTTTCCCTAAATCCTTTGAAACATGGGGGTTTGTTGGGCTTCATTTCCTTCTAAATTGGCTCATTTGCTAGTTGCCTATGTAATTATGTATAGTTATGAAAGGAATAATGAGCAATTAATCCAAATCTTTGGAGACCAGCATGCCCAGCTACACTTTTAATTTTGTGACTAGGGAAAAATAAGGATTGTTTTTCTGTAATGGATGGACGAGATGTGATTTTTTGCAGGACACAGTACTTTATCTTACTTGGCCAGGTTTAAACTTGGGCCTTTTCTAAGATGATGACTTGTGTGGTTGGTGCACTAATTTCAAATATTAGATTCTTTAAACAGGATACCTTGAGCCCTAAGGTTTACATTCTCCAGATACAAATTTCAGTAATGGGAAAAAGAAACTATAAATGATTTTAAAGGTTCATCTCACACGTCTCCCTAATACTCATCGATGAGTCTAAGCGCAATGGAATGAGGCTGACAGCACTTGAACGACAAATCGACAATTACATAATTAGGAATGAGGAAGAGCATAATGTCAATTTTCTCACTGAGAGAGAGAGAGAGAGGGGATAATATTGTCCCTCAATAAATACAGTGAAATTCATCAAAAGTTCTACCTTATCAAGAAACAATTTGTCGACATGATAGAATCATTGAAACAAGAAAAGTGGCAGCTATATCAATACAGTGTAGTATGAAAAATAAGAGAGCTTCAGGATAACTACCCGGTAGAAAACAAGTGCTGCTAGCTCCAGTAGACTGCGATGAGAGCTAGCTAACATTCCGAACTTTTCATCTTTTGATGCGTCAGACCTGAGATTGACAATAAACCATTATTATTTTATTGCTAAATCAGCAATGTTTCTGTGGTTAGGTTGACAGATGATCAAATTTTTACTCCTGTTTCAAAAGAAAAGCTAACAATATTTTCTCAATTCTAATATCAATCCTAGACATAATACATGATTGGGTATTTTTTCCAATGTGAGTAAAAAAAAATTGTGCTTTCCACGACAAGGAAGCATGGAAAAGCAACAAGTGATGTCAAAATGTTACTTTTGTTTACAAAAAGTAATATTTTGTTAGATAACATCTAGAGATTCTAGACAGTATCTAGTCAGAATTTTTCTGGAGGCTTTGCATGTCCATGGCTAATCCAGATATCAAGCTCCACTAAGAAATCTAATCGCCTCTAACAAACAAGACCATCTACCTCTTGATCTCTAACAAGCACTTCCATATACCTCAAAATACTAAAGCAACTAGAATCAGGAGGAGGAATAGGGACAGAAATTACTGAAATCTCACCGTGATGCAGAAACGCTGGGGATACTGTATTGATCTAGCTCCTTACTGAGTAGCTCTAAAAGTTGTTCTACTAAAGGGATGCCATCTTTATCTTTATCTTTATCTTTATCTTTATCTTCTTCATCTTCATTAACTCTCATCAAATGTAGCTGTAACTTCATGTACAAAATAAAACCATCCTACAAAATAGATACAAGTCTATTAGTTGAATTGGCAGTTATAAGGAATCACATGTAAATGTTGCAGAGGGCATAAGTTAATTAGTTTGAGACCTTGAGATCACGATCAGCAATATGCCAATTATCAAATACAAATCGCTTCACAGATTTATGAACATCCAGGGACTGACGGCCTAGATTTGGACCATCTTTTAACAAATACGAATTCAGACACTCAATTAGCTTGCGTGAAATCCTCCCAACCTCCCTGCAAATTTCAGTTAAGGTAAAGAGCTACATTCTGGGAGACACTAGCAAAATAAGATAAAGCAACAAATACAATATGAAGCATTTTTGTAGGATTGAGTGATGTACCTCATTGATTTAAAGATCTCGATAAAGAACTCAACTATTTTTTCTCTTAGATGATCAGGAAAATCACCAGGAGGATTTTCAATTAGAGAATGCAGTGTCAAGATACAGCGAAAGACTTCTTCTTTGGGATTACTGGAATGACAAGAATCCTCCTCCATTACACTTGGTTCAACTTTTTCCATGTACAGACGCACAAGCCCTTCCAGTAGATAGTAGATAACAAAAATCAGATACCCTAGAGAAACAAGGCCACATCTTTTTGAAGAGAGATACAGATGTCAAATAAGATACAAAGCAACTCACCAGAATAGACACGATTTCTCATGTGAAAACAATATTCATGTACTGCCAGAATATGCCGCAGGATAATAGAGTATTCAGAGTGAAAGCTTGGAACATCTTTTAAAACATCCCAAATGTGATTATAGAGAGACTTCACAGCTGCAATAAGTGGCAGATTGTTTCCTAGCAAGAGTAGAAGCAAGTAAAAATTTTAATTATGTGTGTTTGTGAGTAGGTAAAAAAAAAAAAGTATTAAACTAGACTATAATCCCCTTTTTTCTATATTTCTGCTATTAAAAGTAGAGACCTGCATGTTTATATACATACATACATGCTAGAAATACATCCTAGAGTTATTGGTGTTCCTTATATAAACTGCAAGTTTTTATACCATAAAAATAAAGAAAATTATGTTACAAGAGACGGAAAAAAAAACGGAAATTGGTGAACTCTAATCATGCAATAGCATACATAATCACCATCCACCATGAACACACATCATTAGAAGCCTTCAGCATTCTGTGTCAGCTACTTCCACACTGAATACACAATGATTGTCTCACCCGAAGAACACATAAATAAAATCTTGAAGAGGAACAAGTCCACAATTTTACATCCACTGCAAAGCACCACATTCATAGACTACTTAACAAAATAAAAGTAGGGACACATAACCGAGATAGGTCAAGCCCTTGGACTAGGTTGTTCTGTAAAAGTAACTTTTTCTCACATCCAAGGAGGCAAGGAATATGACAAGTCTCCGCTTGCAATAAGTACCACAGTCATATAATATTATAAGGACAATTTAGCAAAGAATTCATAAAAATCTTAAAGCTATTTTCCACAATGGAAGCGTAAATACAGCGTTATTTACTGCAGATAGAAAAACAAGAGGGAGCAAACGGTCAAATTTTGCAATCCCTCGGGAGTATGACAGACTGACAGTGCCACTATATATTTGCTCATGCATAAATGACTAAAACAACGTGAACAGCGCTTCATTTGTCGGTGCACATATTTTACAATTTCTACACAAATACACACAATGAGTATCCAAAACAACAGATTAATTGCCTCTTTCTGCGTACCATGTCAATTGTCAAAGCTTACCGTTGCTGCACAGAATAAAACATAACTTCCTAACAATGTATAGGGTGCATTAATGCAAATATGCAATTCCACTAACCAACGGTCTATAATTCCAAAATTCGCAAACATGATCGTAAATTCATCACATTTTAATGATACACTACAAACATGACAGATATATTACACTTCCATCCATAATCTTACCATAACTCTTACTATCATGTGCCCGTTGCACAACAATCCGAAGAGTTTTAGCAAACATCAACTTCGGCAACCGCCTCTTACTCGCCAATATCTCCTTATTTGTACAATCAATCAGCAAAGTAACAAGAAACGGCCAAGTTTCAGCTGCATTGAAATTCAAAAACTGCTTTAAAAAACCTTAAACATTCAAAAACACAACACGACACGAACTCGAAACACGAAAAATGAGACTTACAGCCAGGAATTTCATCTGGTCTAAGCATCGCAGTCTTACGACTGAGAAATCGACAGAAATTAATCGACCTTTCGCCTCCTAACCACGTATTCAGCAATTTCATTCCCTCCTAAATCATCCGATCATCAAATTGAAACCAAAAAACATCAAATTGAAAGCATAATCAAACAATTACAAGCAAAATTCAACGAATAATTAGGTTTTACATACTTCTCGAATTTTTGCTTTATCGGAAGAGAGTTTGGAGACGATCTCATGTATGTCTCTTGAACTAACTGTCGCCATGGTTGCATCAATGGCGATTGAGAGGAGGAGGAAGAAGAAGAGAGTGGTTTGGTAACTGCAAAGAGGTTGTGGATGATAGAGAAATGGCGGGAAATAGAAGGAAGGAAGGGTTTAGCGAGGGTTTTTGAGTGAGAAAGTGAAGAACATTCCTTTCTCAATTGAATATTGCAAGTTTGCAAATTGGAGGTCATGGGGTGGGTCCCAAGTCCACCATTATTTCTCTCTTTCAGGTCAAGTTCGGATAAAATATGCATGTTCAAAATGGCAATAGCGGTCTACTACGTATAATACAATGGGTTTTTCAGTATTGATCACACTTTGGCCTAAAACTATTATAATGGACTATCTAAAGACCTGCTTATAAATTGGTAGTCTGACACTCCGGCCCAAAAATTAGATCGAAATTTTTTTTGATGATCCACATTTACTTTTCTTGTGGTGTGCAATTGAAATCATATGACTTACAGAGTACAAAATTTCTAAACTAATGGGTTTATTATTCATATTATTGTGGAACACTTATTTTCGTACTCCATTCCTCTTATGTAGGATATTTGATTGCTTAAATTGAGTTAGAAAGCATAGTTAATTTGATGGAATTAGGTGTGATCGTGGTACATGAGGCTTCAACATATTGAGTTGAGATTAGGGGTATTCATTATTCAGATTAAAACTGAAATCCAATGCAATACAAATAATATCCAAATTGGATTGAAAATTTTCATTTCATAGTTAAAGACATTGATCACATTGGTGTTTTGCATCATGTAATAAACTATGCATAAAGCTCGAAGTCTTGTTGCGCAAACCGATAGGAGTTCTCAATTGCATCACACGATTGAATGAATTGGATTTAGGATCAGTTTTATTCAAGATCAATTCAAGGCATGTAGCAATCATAAGGCAATGTTTAGTTCACATGAGAAGTAATTTTCCCATGGGAATTCTAATTTTACGGGGAAATACTTTCCTTTGGTAATCCATTGGAATTGGGCTAATGTTGTTTGTTTAACATTGTAGGAAATTTAATTGCCTAGGTTGTCACTTTCCCTACTCTGTTTGGTGTATACATCTATTTCCCGTGGCATTATATCTATTTTAACTACTTTTACTTCACGTTTTAATAAACTTTAAGGATATTATCGTGATTTCCCTGAAAATTTGACACAAGAAATTCAACTCACCATGCTTTATTTCAATGTTATTACTTTAAAATTTCGAGTTTCCATCTTTATTTTCTTTTGGTCAACCAAACACACACAATAAATACCCATTTCCTAAATCGTATGTTTAAGGAAAAATGGATTTAACCTAACTACACCCAATTTTAGAGCCTAAAGGATATCTAATAATACCTCTAATTCGTATTATATGCAAATTTGATGTATTCCCTCCGTTTCATAATGTTAGTCCCATATACTATTTTGGGCGTTTCAAAAAGATCTACCCATATTAAATATATTTTAATTTATAACTTGATTTTTTTGGAATTAATTGGTTGTGGATTAATGATATGACTCTAAGTAAGAAAATCTTTACCTTAAATTATGCAATTATGACTTGTATTTTTCTATTAAAAAATCAGAAAGTTAAATAAGAAGGTAAGCTAATTATAAATTATGTTGTACTTTAATGTTAGATTCCAAATATATTTCTTTTCTTATTTTATGTGATTGATTTCATACGGGACTAACATTATGGAACGGAAGGAGTATTATTTATGAGATATATAGTAATATAGTATAAAAAAAAATTCAAAATTGTATATAATACAAATGGGAGGTCTATTCATCCTTCCTAGTCAACATAGTCTTCGTACTAGGAGAATCTTTTTGAAAAGATTTTATTTCCTCAACTTTAAAGAATCTTTTGGGTCAAAAAAACTTTAAAGAATCTTCTCCTTCTCCTTCTCCTAGTCAACATAGTCTTCATTATTTCCTAAAATTTCTCCTACCATATCAATATATACTCCGTATCATCTTCCTTCAAATTAATATCAGCTTTAATTGTGAATAAGAAATAAAATTAAACGGACTTCCTCCTCTTCTCGCTCCTCTCTCTCACTTCTCCATTGAAGCGCATTCAACATAGCGTCTTCTGATACTTGCATCCCGCATTGAAGCAGCTTCTGAGGTAATTTGTTGTTGTTGTTGTTGTTTTTTTTTTTTTTTTTTTTTTTTTTTTTTTTTTTTTTCTGTATTTACCATGTCAATTTCATAATCTAGGGTTTATCGTTGATCTAAATTAATTTAATTATAAGTTTAGGGTTCGAATATGATTAAGATTATATATCTATATGAAAGATCATAAGCAGCGATTTTGTTGTTAGAAAAGAAAATTACGAGCCTAATTTGATAATTGAATCAAATATGCCTTTCCTTTCTTACATTATTTATGTGATAATTGAATTAAATTTGGTTGTTAATGTGTATTAGTGTTGGAATTGAATTATGCGTTGTTTATCATGGAGAGAAATTGTGATCAACGGTTTTTGTTAATGTGTTGCGGAACCCTTTATTTACGAAAATGTCATGTGATGAACGGTTTTGTTTATCTTGTATTTTTCTGGAAATTAATAGTCATAGTAATAGTTGCAACAATCAATTTTGATGAGGTACCAAGGTGATTTTGTTGGCTAATTTAAGGAATTGGTTTTGAAAGGTGTTAAGAATTGTGGTTTAATTGAGTAGTTCTGAGAATGGGAGGAGGATTCAGAGTGTTGCATTTGGTGCGACCTTTTCTTTCATTTCTTCCTGAGGTGCAAACAGCAGACAGGAAGGTACCCTTTAGAGAAAAGGTGATCTACACTGTTATCTCGTTGTTTGTATTTCTGGTGTGCAGTCAGCTTCCGCTTTATGGAATTCACTCCACCACCGGGGCTGACCCGTTCTATTGGATGCGTGTCATCCTTGCTTCCAACCGTGGAACCGTCATGGAGCTTGGTATCACTCCCATTGTCACTTCTGGGTTGGTCATGCAACTCTTGGCAGGGTCTAAGATTATTGAAGTCGATAACAATGTACGAGAGGACCGTGCACTTTTGTAAGTATCATAATGTGCTTTTGTATCCTTTTGTTGAATGCTATGGTTTGTGTCTGTGGTTCTTTTAGAATTATCAAGTTTCATATTTAGTAATCTACTTGTAGGTATCAATAACTGATATGTTATAAAATGTGAACTTGGAGGGTGGGAAATTCTTTTTATGTGGTGAAGACTGAAGACAATACAGCAGGAATATGTTGTTTATTTTGCAAATGCAATAGCTTCCTGTATCTTGATCGCAGATTGTGTGAGCAAATATATGGCTGTCTTAAGTTATGTGACTGTTTTTTTTGCTCGAGTTGCACTGAATACTTCAGCAGGAATGTAGTGTTTTTGTTATAATACAATAACCTTTAGCTGCAGGAGCTTGTAGATTGGATGAGTTGTGTATTTTAGTCGTGAGTTATGCTTTCTTTTCGTTTGAGTTATATAAATTTCTAATCTTTATAATGTTTTATTTAAACTTAGGAATGGTGCACAAAAGTTGTTGGGTATTCTGATTGCTGTTGGTGAGGCTGTAGCATATGTTCTTTCTGGGATGTATGGAAGTGTTGGACAACTTGGTGTTGGCAACGCAATTCTTATCATTCTTCAACTATGCTTTGCTGGTATTGTAGTGATCTGCCTTGATGAACTTCTTCAGAAGGGTTATGGTCTAGGTTCTGGCATTTCACTTTTCATTGCAACCAACATCTGGTGAGCTTTAATCTTTATTGTGTCGTGGTATTCTATCTCATTAAGGTGTAGAGTATTTTTGTTAAAACATTTTGTTTTCTTGATTTGTAGTGAGAACATCATCTGGAAAGCATTCAGCCCAACCACCATCAATGCTGGCCGTGGACCTGAGTTTGAGGGTGCTTTAATTGCTTTGTTTCATCTCTTAATTACCAGAACTGACAAAGTTAGGGCCCTTCGTGAGGCATTTTTTAGGCAGAACCTTCCCAATGTAACCAATTTGCTCGCAACTGTCTTGGTCTTCCTCATTGTCATCTACATCCAGGGATATCGTGTTGTCTTGGCTCTGCGTTCAAAGAGCGCTCGTGGCCAACAGGGCTCATATCCCATCAAGTTGTTTTACACCTCCAACATGCCCATCATTCTTGTATCTGCTCTTGTGTCCAACCTTTACTTCTGCTCACAGGTACTGGAGTTAGCAATTGATTATGTTGTCACTGGTTATTTTATGATTTATTCATTTATCCCCAGGAATTTAAATGTGTGGTTTTGTGCAGTTGCTATACAGGAAATACAGCGGGAACTTCTTTGTAAATTTGTTGGGCATGTGGAAGGAGTCTGAATATGGTGGTCAATCAATCCCAGTTGGTGGACTTGCTTATTATATTACTGCCCCAGCCAGGTGTGTATCGCTCCCAATTTAGTTTGATTAGTTTCATGTTTACCAGTTGTTTGATTAGAAGTCTCATTATTCATGTGTTGAACTTGCAGCTTGGCAGACATGGCAGCACACCCTTTCCATGCTATGTTCTATATAATTTTCATGCTTTCCGCATGTGCTCTATTCTCAAAGACATGGATTGACGTTTCTGGATCATCTGCTAGGGATGTGGCTAAGCAACTCAAGGTAACATATAGAATAACAGTGAAATTTGTTTCTTGTTTATTTTTATTTTTAGATATATATATTTTTTTTGGTGTCTTCGGAGAGGAGACTGTTAAAAGCAGTCTGTTTGGTTGAAAGATTATCTCATGGTATATCGTGTGATTGTGAGATGATCCATTGACCTTGCAATAATATTCTTAAATTTTCCAGCAATGTGTTATTAATTTGAGTTGTGACTTTGCAGGAGCAAGGTATGGTTATGCCTGGACACCGTGATTCAAACTTGCAGAAGGAACTCAACCGTTACATTCCCACTGCTGCGGCCTTTGGAGGCATGTGCATTGGTGCATTGACAGTCTTGGCAGATCTCATGGGTGCCATTGGCTCAGGAACTGGAATTTTACTTGCAGTGACCATCATTTATCAATACTTCGAGACATTTGAGAAAGAGCGAGCAAGTGAACTAGGATTCCTTGGGCTTTGAGCGCCCTAAAAATATGTATAATGGAAAAACATATTAAAGATAAAATTTTGTATGAAAATAAATATATTAATGCGCAAATATGAGCTGATGAAGCTAGAATGCTTTACGTCAAAAAAAAAAAGAAGGAAAAAAAAAAAAAAAAAAAAAAGCTAGAATGCTAGATAGTTGGTCTGGAATGAGTTTGAATGTTTGATGGACTATATTTTATAGTGGAACATCAAATACTAATTATAAAACAATAACAAATTTACTAATATATAATCATAATCATAATTTTGATTGATTGAAAAAATAGAATTATGAGCTAGTTTATTGATTGTATAGACATAAAATAAATAATGTACTCCCTCCAGTATTATTTAAGTGCCCAGTTTGACTTTGACTCTATTCACGTGCACTAACCAAATGAATTATTTGTGCTTTATATGTAGTATAAACTATAATCAATGAATATCGAGTACTTGTTAGGGTCGTCATATTTCCTATTATCAACATTTTATAATTTATACTCATGGATTAAAGCTATCATTATTCAAAGTTGTAAATTGGCAAGCTAAGTGTGTCAGTCAAACGAGAGCACTTAAATAAAAACAGAGGGAGTAGTTTTAGTATGTTTGTATCATACACATGTCATAATTTAAGTGAATGATGTATTCTTTGAAAATTCAAGCAATATAGCTTGAGTGAGCAGAATTGTTTAATCTAGCTACATCAATCTTTCCACGCCAATTTTAAGCTATATTATGTTCGAGTAATTTTCAAGCAATTTAAATACAAACAAGTTCTTTTTGCATACCAAATATACCATTGGAGATGCTCTTATCTTACAATACTAAGATAAAAAATTTCAAACTTCAAAAAAAAAAAAAAGTTGTGTGCATATAAGTTACATACAGTAGATGGATAACGAGGGATCAAAATGGTTCTTAAAGTAGAAGGAAAGTATCATGAATTCACACAAGTAATATTAATAATCCGTAATAATTAAGGTGAGTGTAGACATAAATTAAAGCACATTCTTTGATGCATAGAAGCTTGCTAATCACACCTGTCCTACAATCTACGGACTAATGGACGATATAGTCCAATTCCAAGCCACCACTACTACTACACTAGCCTTAATTTAATGTGGGCCCACTAAAAAGAGTGTTGGACCTGGGCCCACTAATTATGGGCCCCATTTATAAATAAAGACACAAACGCTAGAATGCTGCATAAAGTGAAGAAGAGATTTGTACAGTACAAAACTGTATGTGTGAAATCCAAAATCAAAATGCAAAGCAAATTGTTCATAGTAACAAAAACAATGTTTCCCTACTTGTACACGTTGCATGCATATACGACCAAAATTGTTGTTAGTCAAGACTCAATATGTTTATTAATATATGATGTTCTTG
Source organism: Chenopodium album (assembly GCF_948465745.1). Lineage (NCBI taxonomy): Eukaryota > Viridiplantae > Streptophyta > Magnoliopsida > Caryophyllales > Amaranthaceae > Chenopodium > Chenopodium album. The sequence goes on along the minus strand of NC_137844.1, from coordinate 5,076,490 downwards.
ATTGTTATAATGTTAAAGAATTATTACATCATAAATTAAGTATTGAGTAGCCAGGGTTCATTCATTGTATTTAGCTTTCATCATTTTGCACGCTTACATATTGTTGTCATTTACTTGTATTATGTATATGACTCCGTTCTCATTGGTGTTAGACTTTTTTTTATTTATTTTCCCTCATATTACGCACTTATATTATTGTTACATACCTTGTATTGTTACATATTGGTGTTAGACAATAATTACATTATACTTGTATATAATATATGAAGCTAGATAGTAGATAAAGAGTATATAGGGGGAAAATGACATTAAAATTACCGGTACAAATTGTTATCTTTGTACTCGTATAAATTAAGGCATAACGGAGGAATAGATAGATAGATAGGTAGGGGACTAGGGAGTACTAAAATGAAACTCAGGATGTTGCTGTTGTTACGCATTGGGTAGGACTTATAGGAGAAAGAATGTCTTTCTGAACTATTCTGTATCTACTCGTAAGATAATTTCATTCTCTATTTTATTTAATTAAATAACTACTCGAAATACTACCTCCGTTACCTATTATTTACGACGATTTGTCATAAAGTAGAGAGCAAAAATGTCTAATCATTGCAAATAATATGTAACGGAGGTAGTATTAAAATTAAATTTTCTAGAGCTTAAACTTACAGAACGATTTCCCTATAAATTGTTTAAATCAAAATTAATTCCTACTTTGGGTCGTTTTAAAAACAAATTCCCTAAATAGTGTCCACGTAGGATCGGGTAACTAATTTTTTCAAACATTTTTTAATAAGTAAAACCACTAGTGGCAATAACGGTCTAAATAATAAAACCGCAATCAATATTAGCAGTTTTATCATTAAAACCGCAATCACTATTGGCGGTTTTTTAGTATGAAATATGTTTTTGTTTTTTTTTTTTTTTTTTTTTTTTTTTGGGTAAATGAAATTTGATTTCTTAATTGGTCTACTTTTGAGAATTTTTGTCAAGGTGTATTGCATTTTCAGTTGGTTCAGTACAGTTGGCTACTAATGGCATTATGCCTTATTCATCCCAATTCCTTATCTTATTTTTTAATTGGTTAATAGCTTGCTACATCATTATGCTTTCAGGTTTGGAAGAAATATTATATAAGTGGGAGGTGGAACTGTCAAAAAGTGAAAAAAGTTGCAGTAAGAACCGCTAATACTGATTATGGTTTTACAAATACAACCGCTACCAACAATTGCGGTTGTAAAATATAAAACCGCTACCATCAATTGCGGTTATATATGTAAACCGCCATCAACAATTGAGGCTCTATACTGAACCAAAAATAAATAAAAAAAAATCAAGGCAAAAACCCAATTCTGCGTGAACACTATTCAGAAAATTTATTTTTAAAATGACCCAAAATAGGAATTAATTTTGATTTAAATAATTTTTAGGGAAATTGTTCAAACTTACAGTATTCCATAACAATGTCAACACATGTACAATTCTCATGTAGTCATGTTTCATTAGTACACTCGTATACATTGACTGCATGTATATCTGTGCTTGAAAGAGTATTACTTTCCGAACAAGTTACTTACAGTTGAATTTTACCGACTAAATGCAGAACTCTGTAAAAATAAAGTTGATATTTTGCTGAAAATAACTGTAGCTGATTATTTAAATGAACTCTGTAATGTGATTAAGAAGCTATATGTTGATAACCTTCTTTACATCAAATGTCCTTTTCTCTCTTTTGATCCATGTCTTTTAACTTAAAAAATCTTTGGTAAATTACATGCATAATAAGACAGATTTATTTTTCAAAATATTACGTATTTTATACATATTCTGTTACTCCATTCCCTTTTTACAATTTACTTTGATCTTTTTCTTTTTGTTACGATCTCAAAATTTTATTTACTTTATAACAATTATATTTATAAATTTGAAAAGGAGGAAAAAAAGAAATTAATACAATAATAGTGTGTATATAATACGTAGTATATGCCAGTATTAACAAATTGAATGCAAAGATGATGACTTTATTAGATGCATAATGGCAGCTTTAATTTAAGCGGGAGTATTTTGTACAAAGTAAACAAACTATTAAACACTCTCTTCATCTACAATTACAGTATATGAATATGGAACATAGGCAGCTTTAATTTAAGCGGGAGTATTTTGTACAAAGTAAACAAACTATTAAACACTCTCTTCATCTACAATTACAGTATATGAATATCGAACATATACTTATTATGTATGGGTACTAAAATAAATCATAATCGTAGACATAATCAACAAAAGAAATATATGGAGAGACGGAGAATGTATGTTGAAAAGTAGTATTTATTTAATAGTATAACTTATCATACTCGTAATAACTTTAACTTAGAATAATTTTGAAATTATATTACCATGATTGATTTCTAGCTAATTAAAGGGGTGAATTATAATGGGATCGGAGGATAAAGATTTAAACATTGGATCTAATGAAACTATTACCTACAGCAAGACTACATTAAACTTTATGCATGCTAGCTCAACTGCTCAAGTGATAGCCATTCACTTTATTTATTTATTTTATTATGTTACTTGGAATCTTGTAAATGATAATGTTTATTATTTCTTGATTAAGTTACTCTATCAAAATGTGTGCTTTACATATAAAAAAAATTGAATTTGGATCATCACATCGAGATCTGATTGGCCTTTTTCAACCTGTTATTAGTTTGCTTAATGTGCCTTGGCCTTTTTTGTTAAGCGATCAATATCATGTTTTTAGTAATTTTGTAATTCTTAATGACCGTAGGAGAGGAATTTCAACCAAAATGCCTTGACACATAGTACTTTAACCCTTTTTTAAAAAAATTAACTTATACTACTATTTTAATCCTGATAGTTGTCAAATTGCTGTCACATAATTAGAATTGTTAATTTAGTTTTTCTTTTGTTTACTTAATTAGGGATACTTGATAGAGTATAAAACATATTTATAGGCCTTAACCATCAGCTTAACCTTTTGATTAAATTGATCCTTTAACACGGTATCAGAAAAGCTAGTTTACTCAAAGAAGCTAGTTTGATCCCTCCCTAAATTAATAGTAACAACCTATACTCTTTTGACTAAAATCTTAACTTTTATATGCTCGTAACTTACTTTATATTCTATATTCCACGTACCCCGTAATATCATGTTACACATATATTCATAAGTAGTGTACTTAAGTATTTCCGAATTATTCAAATTCCTAAATACGTCCCTTTGACTAGTTTTCACACACGGATACATTTATAATACAATTAATAAGGCTTAAATTATGCTACACTATAAACTTATGGTTGTTAACTTGCTATCGTCACCATTTGCATATTTGCATATTGCATACTGCATACGTATGATTGTATGAAGTTACTAATGGTTGATTCTCGTAGTTGAAAATTGGAAGAGCCAATCACGTGGTAATAGAAGAAGTGAAGAGTGAAGTGGAAAGGCACGTGATTTAAGAGAGAATATATCCCTTGCTTGTAAGAAGCGACCATAAGGGCCCCACACGATTGGGCCCTCCTGGGTCGGTCATTTGGGCTCTGTTTCTTTATCGAAGAACGAGGAGCCCATCAGATAAAATATTCTCTCTCTTCTTGGATGCGTTTGCTCAAGTCACGTCAGACAACGACCACCAAAATTTCTTTCCCCTTTCTTTCGGGTAAGGTTATCAACGATAAATTTTATGTCTACGAGTACAAATTTTAACCACTAAACTTAAAACACTTGCACTCTTGAGTCTAATACCAATGTACGAAGATTATTTAGGTACATTTATAATAATTCAGAGTACTTCGTAAAATTATTATAAGGGTATGTTCACATTTATTGAATTGCGCTGAACTGAGCTGAACTGAATAAAGGTAAAATGAATATTTTATGAGAGAAGGAAATTAGGAGTTGAAGTGAACTGAAATGAACTGAAATTAAGCAGAAGTGAACAGACCCTAAGTTCCATATAAAGATGAATCAAGATAGATGTCATTTACGGTCTACAATCTACACATGTTTTTTTTTTTTAATCATCGTAGCGAAATGTGAAGTTATTCACCTAGCTAGGCATGCATTCACTGTTTGTTTATAATACTTTTTTCTACGAAGAATGAAAGCTTAGAATTAAGGTGAAGCAGAGTGATCTTACGCTTAATGACATGATGTATAAATGCACATCATGCTCTCGGACAATGCTTGTGTATATTTGGTTTATTTTGTTTTGTTTTTTGGTATTTAGGGAGGACGGGTAATGAAAATCGATCATAAAATCCCTTAACCACCTGAGATATCCCTCGCTTTCATGTATTTGTGATTAATGCACATAACATGTACATTTTGAAAAATAACATGTAACACTAAGATATAAACATGTTCTTCGAATTACCCTGAATGTGTTATATCAATGTATAATTGAATGATACACTTGTATGTATAATCGAATTTGTAAAAATGAGACGATAGATTGAGTTTAAATACAAGTTAAAATATTAAAGTAATATTGAAAAGCTTAAACACATTTGTCAATTAAATTCAGTTCAAGGTGAACATTACTCCGTCCAAAGACCAAAGAATAATTTTTGTTAATGTGTGTAATCTATGCATGTCGTTTAGTTAATTTGGATAGTGGTGTGATGTGAAGTTAATAATCGTACGAATCAACTTCACACTGGAAGTAATAATGAAGACATCGCAGCCGTCAAAAATGTAACAAAGGTGAGTCAAGGTGATGTAAGAGAGTGGGTCCCAAGAGATTGTAGATAGACCAGAATTATTTGGGACAGGGACAAGAAAATAGGGGACCCAGCAAAAAAGATGTCACACCGCCGACGCTTCGAAGAACACCGTAGTTTAAGGTCCCTAGAGGGGCTACTCATATCTGGGACACTCACTCCGTATCTATCATTACCACCTAATTTGCCTGTCTTTGGACCCTGCGTTTTAAGTGGGGTACTTTGAAATTAGATTATGGCAGTATTATGTTTTGTTCTTTTGAAAAAATATACGACACGTATATTAAGAAAGATATTAGACTAGATAAACAGATGAATTAAATTACAAAATTTTAACAGAAGAAAGGGATAAGTTGTTACGGTTTAAATTTCATAGCTTAATTCATTCGATTACCTAGTTTAATCACTTCATCAATAAGCGTAATAAAAAGTGTGTTACAAGTATAAAAATACAGAAAAAAAGTATATATTTATATATAAAAAAAAAAAAAAAGGATTGAGGGAGTAGTTGTGAAAACTTGCTACTTTCAAATTTATGTTATACGAGTATGAATGGAATGATACGTGAATAGTAGGAATTTTTTGAAATTAAGAGTGTATAAAATAGATTTAAGTATTCAGTTCAATACTAATCAGCTCATATAGTCAATGAGAAAATGTTGATTTTAAACAAATAAAAAAGATACATGTTGTGATTAATATATATAGAACAAAGCAATTAGAATTAGTTGACATTGAACAATTGTCATTTTAGTTTAGCGATCAATACCATATTGTTACCTCATGTGTTCATTCCCTCTAAACGAATCATGCTGTAGAATGTGCATATTAGACCGCAATAAGGTATAGTTGGGGTACATATTCTATTACAAGGTGTCTCATTGTAGAAGGGATTGACCTATATGTTGCCATTTACAATAGAGGAGAGAGCTGCCCTAGATTATTATAACAAAAATAACTTATTACCTAAGTGTACTGTGTACATATTCCATGTAAAATCCTTGTAGCAAATTCATTTACTTTGAGCATCCTCCTACACATTCTATACTACTAGTACATATTGCACTTACTTTATTGCTTGTACTGTAAACATACACTATTCACCTTGCATTAATACGATCTACATTAAATATTGATAATGATATATGGAAAAATTCATAAATTAAACTTTTGAATAAAGATAGTACTATTCTTAAATAACCCTTCTAACTATTTAATTACTATCATCCATTGTATAAAAACAATAAGTGAATCATATCATAAATCTTTGAGCTATAAAAAACTATTCGCCTATATTAATTTAATCCAATTAGCAGCTCGATTTGCTTCACTAGAGACTAAGTAAACAAATAGAATATAATAACACTCTAACATGCATGTACCGGAAGAGCTAGCCAAGAGAGACACGTTATAATTGTAGATTTGTAGTCGTAGTGTATAAGATCATGGAATAAACTACACCAAATATATTTGAAAACTACTGAAATAATCATGATTGATGAGAATATATAATACAAGTACATAATACATAAAAAATGGACCAGCTAATATAAGGATAGTTAAGTGGGCCATAATGATGATGTTAACCCCGAAACCTCACCTTTTTCTTCCTTCTTATTCACGACCAAACCCACTCAATACCTCCCACCTTTCCTCACTTCTTCTTCTTTCTCTCTCTTTCTATACTTCTTCTTCAATTCTCTCTCTCTCTAACTATTTCTTACTACTGTACTACTATATATATATTCACCAATCAAGCTTTTATAATTTGGTTAATTTCAAAATTTGAGAATTTATATTATCTTTATACTTATTATTTGATGATGGCGCATTCTTCTTTGCAAGTTTGCATGGATTCATCTGACTGGCTTCAGGTATACACATTTAATTTTTATTCATGCATAAATTTATTTTTATTTCATAATTAACCAATACTATAGCATATAGGTCAATTTATATCACCTACATTTTCACCATTTTAAATGTTGTGTATGTTATAAATTTATCTTGTCATTTCTCTTTACATTTGTTTAAAGATGTTGATGTGAAGAAATTTCAACTCTCAATTATAATGTTATACGTAGTACGGAGTATCTATCTATAACTTTATACTAAAGGCGAAACCAGGAATGACACATGTCATCTCCTGGTTAAAAATTTTCCCTCCAAAAGTTTTTTTTATTTATTTTATTTTAATTTTTATTTTTTTGGCCAAAGCTTCTTAGAGAAGTTTTTAATACAAACTATACAATAATATTTCACTTCCGATTTAATAAGTATATTCCATTTGTACACATTCAAGCAAAGATATTATTCTTTTTATACAATATTATGCAATAATAGTTTTCTATCTTTAACTTTGTAATGTAATTCATAGTTATTTTTATTAGTCGTGCATATATTATTCACTCTGTTTTTTTAGTGTGATAAATTTTTTTAAATTTTTTTGTAAGAACTTTCATCGTATTTTGCAATTAGGTAGAATAATATTTTATTTATTAAATAATAGTGTTAAACTAATGCTAAGTATTAAGTATTAAACATTACCGTGCATGGCACGGGATTTAACCTAGTTATATACTACATATCTATTTAATTAATTAGTATAATTGTTAAATTTTTCTTGTTGTTCTAAAGAGGGAAAGCAAGGTGAATAAGAAGATTACTTAACAGCGTAATGTTACTTATTAAGGGAATAATTAGTACTCAAATTTTTAATGTTGGTGTAATTTATGCTGTTTTCCCATATCTGTTACATCTGTAGTAAGAACTTGCTCTTGTACTTAATTGGTTGTAGTTTAACTAAATTTATTATCCTAAGTTTATGATATTGCTAGCGCTTTCCCTCATTGTGGTGGAGTCTCATTCACCTAGATACTCGTAGAGTCATAGACATATACTATTTCCGTTAATTTTTATTATTTGCAATAAAGAGGTATTATTTGTAAAACATAAAATAAAATAATATTTTTATTATTTGCAATAAAGAGGTATTATTTGTAAAACATAAAATAAAATAATATAGTGGGTACTGAATATGTTAAATGAATGTACTACCAGGGCACAATGTCGGAGGAAATATCAACAGGGCTAGACTCATCCTCCTCGCCATCAGGAGGAACAACAACAACAGAGTGTATGCTAGCAGCAGCATGCTCGTCGAGGGCGGGACCGCCATTAATGGAGAGAAGGCTAAGGCCACCACATGACCAACACCTGAAATGCCCAAGGTGTGACTCAACCCACACCAAATTTTGCTACTACAACAACTACAGCCTCTCACAGCCTAGGTACTTCTGCAAGACATGTAGGAGGTATTGGACTAAGGGAGGAACCCTAAGGAACATCCCTGTTGGAGGTGGTTGTAGAAAGAACAACAAGAAATCGAGCTCGAAAAAATCCAACAATGACAACCAAAACCAACCCTTGAATGTCCATCTTCATCATGGTGGTGGTAACTCCATCCTTGGACCAAACTCGAGCCCTAACAACCCTATTGACCTCCACCTCTCATTCCCTCACGAGGTGCAATTCCCACCTCACCTTGCTAACCTTATCGGCGCGCAAATGAGCCTCGCCGGTGGGGGGAGTTTCATGGAGGGTGGTGGTCTAATGAGGCCAATAGACTTCATGGAAAGCAAGTATGAGGGTTTAGTAGGAGGAGGGAATAGAGGGCATGATTTTATGGGGGGCAATACTAATACTAATGAACAATTTGGTCTAATGGGTGGATTTGGAGGGTATAATGGTAATAATACTACTACTACTACTACTTTTGGTGGTATTTATTCTTCTAATTCATCACCTTTTGGAGTGTCTAATACTAATGATATGCATCATCATCATCATGATGGAAGTTCAGGAATTAGCTTCATGGATCAAAGATTGTTGCTCCCATATGATGGGAACAATAATGATCATCATCAAAGTGGGGTAGATGTGAAGCCTAACCCTAAGCTTTTGTCCCTTGATTGGCAAGACCAAGGTTGTGCTACTACTAATACAACTTCTAACCACAATGGTGCCAAGGACTCATCTTTTGGGTACAACATGAATAGTAATGGTGCTAGTCTTGGCTCGTGGACCGGCTTGATGGGTGGTGGTTTTCAATCTCCTACCACTAATTCACTAGTCTAGCTACACCAAGGGATGGAGCTTGCATACGATAGGGCGCTCATGACGAGTATCTTAGTAATACGTCGTACTTAACTTTTACATATACTCGATCTCTAATATCGTTATAGCTATTACTTATGATGACTAGTCTTTTAAAAAAATTACAATCATGACGGACTCTACTTTGATGTATGTTGAGAGTATTATGATCATAATTTGTCCCTGAAATGCTTTATAGCGTAAATTAGGTTTTTTTTTTTTTTTCTTTTTTTTTTTTCTTCTTTTAAATATAGTATCGATTACCCGTACCCAATCCGGTAAGGCAGTAACAATGTAAACTCGAGTTTTTTAAAGAGCAAGGTTAATGAAATGCATGTAATATAGACGTGGCCTGGGTCATGGATGTACTCCAATTTGAATAGCAAGAAAACGTCATGATAATGTGAATGAGACTTATGGGAGCTTCATTAAGTCAAAAAGGGAGTACACTATAATAGCATGCCTTTGCTAGAGTAGTATAATTAGTCCATGTAATTTGCTTTTATTCAATTTTGTTGTCTACCTTAGATTGGTTGGATCGGAAGACAAACTTAGGTTGTTGGGATTTGTTTGTCACACGAGGGCATATCATATATACATATCTGAAATATATATAATATATAGTGCTTTTTTATACTGAATTTAAATTCACGCACCAAAATTACATTGCATATTCTTCCCATCTCACAATATCTTACACATTTTGATTTGAGTTTTTGTAATCACAATATCCTATTTTGATCATATTTTTAAATAAAATTATTGATAAACTAGCATATATAGATATATATTTTAGATGCTTAGTTTCGAAATATTTGCCAGTGAATGATTAAAAATAATTAAAGGTGTACGATGACAAATATGTCTTAAAGAAACAGACGTGATACTGTGGGACAGTGCGACTACAGTTGTTAGTAGGAGTATAATTTTATACTTGGCATACAATATGCATACCTTTATTTTCTTTTCGTAGCTAGTGAACATGATAATGATGGGAACTACTACTACAAGTCTACAACACATAATTAATTATTTAATTGAATTACAAAAGTAACTTGACCTAAATGTGGTTAGAGTTTGAAACCTGGGAAAATAAAAAGAGAAAGCAAGAATTTCAGAAAGAAGAAAGTAAAATTCTCATGAGGAGTACAAAAGCATAATAACATGTGATTACAAAAACACTTTAAATCCAGAAAAATGTAGTATTTGCGCAAATTTTGTAAATGGTCCAGTAGGTTTGATCTATCAAATATCTTGGGTTTTGTAAACCATTAATTTCTCTCTTTTTAGCATGCTATAAGATAATGCCAAAAAGTGAATTAGTTGGGCCAAAGGGTCAAAAGACAACCCCCAGCCTATAGATCCACTTTAAATCATAATCATTTGGGACAAATTACATGATCTCCTTTTGAGTTTTGGATGATAATGAGTTGAGTTGTTAATTTAACAAATTTTAAAATGATTGAACCTTGATTATTTTGCTAAATAGAAGTTGTTGTGAGTTTATGCAACTATGCAAGAGTTTTGTTACTTCTATAATGAAACTTTGAGTCTTTTAACACATATAGACTAGTTTTAAGGGGATTCGAAAAATGAGATATAGATTTCGGGGATGTCATCACCAAACAATTGGTGGACATTACTTGTGTGCATTACCATTTTTCACAAGATAATGTTTTAAAAGAGTCACTTCCATAATTCCATTTATTTACTTCAAATGAATTTTTGTCAGAGTGAAAAAGGGCCTCTAACACTTCAATGAAGATAGATAAGTTGGCATGAAAAAATTGAAGCAACTCTATGAGATTAACACGAAAAGTTAATCTCCTCTCACAATATATTGTTTTACTTTTATTTTTTAAATAATTAAAGTGAAATAGTAAAGTGGCACGAAAACAAATGCATAAAGTTATGAGAGGAGATTAACTTGGAATGTTAATCTCGGAGGTTAACTAGTTCTTTGAATTTTGACATATCTAATAATGAAACTTAAGTGAGGCAAATAATTTAAGATAAATGGAGTAGGAACAAAACCAAAATTCATATTCTTGTATGGAGTATTACTTTGTATATTTGATGCAAAACATTTCAAATAATTGGAGTTTCAGTGTTTCATACATATTACATATTTTGGTGCAAAACTCTGTCATTTATGATCATAGCCATTTGTACAAGTTTTTATTTAGCTAATAAAATGTTTTAGTGAGTGTAGTATTTAATTTAAAAGACAAAAAGTTCATAAAAAATAAAATGAATAAGATGGTGTATAGGAATCCCCCAAAAAATTAACAGAAGTGCCAAATGTAGTTGTAGAAGTGCCTATTATACAGAGTAGTAGCGGTTTATTGTACAAAGTATTATTAGCTACTGTATGAACAAGCTTTTAGCCGTAAAGATATATATTCGTTCTGTATCTAAAAGTGTATAATAACCGAGCATACCTTTAGTGGTGTGAGATCAAACCCCACTAGAGGCACTTTAAGGTGGGGATTCCCTTACCTTTCCCCCGCACTTTCAAAGTGCCTAACCTGCTAACCCGAGTTGGAAGGACTTGTGAGAGGTTCTGACTCGATAAGGCTCTTCTCCTTACCAACCAAAAAAAAAAAAAAAAAAGGAAAAAGTGTACTGTACATCATTTTAAAATGGAGGGATTATTTGATTTTTTTTTTTTTTCAACGATAAAGAATACGTAGTAAATCAATTTTTCTACGGACTTACGGAGTACTAAGGATTTTGGAGCATTTTCACGGGCACCCCTCCCTCTGTCTCTCCTCCATTGAAGCGTACTCTGAATTCTCCGTTGAAGCGGTTAGTGAGCTTTCTCTCCTCCATTGAAGCAGCTTCTCAGGTAAAATGTTTTTTAAATTTGTTTATTTATTTATCCTATCATCGAAATCAATTTCTCAATCTGTGTTAATTGGTAATTTAATTCAATTTAGGGTTTCTCTAAGGTGGATTATTGAACTATTGCTTATAATTTAATTACCGGAAGATTATAAAAATGCTAGAATTTTTCTATTCATTAAGCGAGAAGGATATTTGATAATCTGTTGCAAAACCCTTCGATGCTAGGACGGAACTATGAAAATGGAGCCCGAATGTCATTTGATATTTTGGTAACCGGTAACTTTATTTTGGTTTACAATTAGACGAGTAATTGTCAATTAGAAACTGTATTCAATTAGATTTCAGGAATTTATTTACTGATATTTTGGATGGGAGTGTGTTTTAGAAACTGGGTTGTGTGTGGATGAATTCAAGCTAATTAAAGCAGATTGGATTAAAATGGTTTGTGAATTGGTGATTTGGGTGTTGAATTTAGTTGCTTTTAAGTGTAAAGAGCTCCGCAGCTTGGATCTTTTCGAATTTTATTTTCCGATAGAACTAAATTTCCCTTCATTTAGTGATAGCTTACTGTGATTTGTAATCCTCTTTTAGTCTTTTTGCAAATTGAGATTTATGCTGCTAGTGCTTATTAAGTTCTTCCGGGGGTTTGAATTTTCAAGAATCTATCTTCATTTCCTATGAACAATGCAATTTAATTGGATGAGCTCTCAAAATGGTGTTCAGTGCATGGGAGTAAGTTCATTGGTAGAGTGGTGTGACTTGTGAGATCTTTGAGAAGAGGTGTGTGCTGAATATAGTGTGGGTGATGGTGATGATGCGTGGCAAGCATAGGGGTATTTGGAGAGGAAGAAAGTAGATGCCCCATTGTTATGCTGTAGAACCTTGAACCTGCTATAAGAATTTGAGTTGGCTAAAATGGGGGTTACTTTTTTTTTTATTAATTGATGGTAATGATTAAGGCTATAATTTTGTTACTATTTAATAATGTGAGAACGTTGGATCGTCTGTCCAATTTTGCTCTTTGATATGTCAACTTCTGTTTGCTGTTCTTGCTGTGTAATTTCTGATTCAGAAGGGGCATTTATATGGCTTGCTGCTAATGGTGAAAATTTGTGATCTATGATGTTTTTGATTTGACATTCCTACTAACTACCTATAATTCCAACTAATAATGTTACAGTTACTAGTTAGTAGTTCTTTGGGGCTTTAATAAAATTATACTTCGAGTATGGTTTGCAAAATTCCCCTGTTTGTGCTTTCTAGTTATTATTTAGACTAATACAAAGAGATTGCTCTCAACCAGTGTTACCTATGTTGTGGTACATGGATGAATTCTAGAAACACAATTTGCTGAGTGATTGTATTAAACTAGCCCAAAAGTGGACTTTGTCCCAATTCGCATGATTCCCGGGGGTGTTGGGGGGGGGGGGGTGTGTGGTGGTTTTTAGTGAATTAGGTAACACTGCTCTCAATAATGCTTAATGACATTTATGAGAGAAACTCACAATAGGTGCATAAAGCAGATGATGACTGTTGCAACCCTGATATCTTGTGTTTTGAATGATAATGTGATTTTAACTAGAAAAAGGTCACTGTATGTTATGTTTCGTAAATTTTTGAAATAGTGACCCCTCTTATTCAGAGGGTCACTTTAGGCAGAATACTGAGAATAGAGTTACTTTGATACAAAAAGATTACTAAATCTGAAAATGGGTGTTTAGTTTGTTTAAGGTTCACTATGTGATGAAGAGGATCAATATATGTAAAAGGGATCCTGCTTTGTTTGTTATTGTAAAAGGGATCATTTGAAGTTCACTGTTGCCTATTCAATGCGTGATGCCCCTCTTTACTCAACGATTGATGTTGGCCTATATATTCCTTTTTGTTCAGTTTAAGCCTTCAACTACTCAAAGAGGTGTTTGGCAATGATAAAAAGATCCTTCAATTCCTTTTTGGAAGGAAGTCAATATTATGTTAGAGGCTTATGGAGAGATTTTGTTTAAAAATGTGTAAAAGTTGGTGTGGATGTCGATCTTAGGAGAGAAATTGAAGCTGGTAATTTGCAGTGTATTATATTGAAGGTGCAACGTTCTGCTTCTTGCTTCTACTTGCAGAGTTTTAGGAGGGTTCACTGATCTGTGGTGTACCCAAGTTCATCTTGCAAGCAGTCACTAGAATATCTCTTACCTCGTTTCATTTAGTGAGGCCTAATCCGCACTTTCGACCCTTTAAAGTTTACAGCTGCATCAAAATTAACTTTACACTAGCCAAGTGGTGGAGGGGAATGTCTGATTGCATTTGTAGGAGGCTTATACATCATTCTATTTTTTATTTAGTTGCTTCTTTATATTTGCAGTATTTGCATTACCAGGCTACACCTTTGACGAGGTGAACATTGACTTTGCACAACCCAAGGGTTTGTACTCTTTTTCCCAATCTAAAAAGTGCTATATACTGATCATATGTGAATGGCTACAACCTACGGGCTTGGCAAGGAAACATCTTATAACTATCTATGCCTTGTGTCTACTTAGATTAAACACCACTATGATAGCGACTTTGTTGCCACTGTCTTTGCCCTGAACAGGAAGCATCTTTCCTCTTATTTTCTGTACCTTTGAGGCTTTGATTCTTTGAACTAGGGAAGAATTCTTTTAAGCTGTCATTTTTCTCTATCTCTCTCCTCATCACATGCATTATTATTTCTCCATTCAATACCCACAAACAATTTTTTCCTAGGACTCTGTGTAAGCTCATTTGTTGCACATAATATGAAACAGAGGTAGTATTCTCATTTACTAGGGAAGAATTCTTTGAACTAGTTGGAACATATGATGCCTTTGAGGCTTTGATTTTTATGATGTTATTATCTGGAGATGTTAAAATTTTTTAAATTAAATGCAGGAAGCGAAACTTGGAATTATTTGTACTTTTGCTGTATCTGAATGAGAAAGACATGATTTGGGGAAACAAATTAAAAACGCACACATAAATAAAAAAAAGTATTTCAGTTCTTGCTAAAGCCGAGCCTTGGACCTGCAGTTGTTTGGTCTTGAACTCTAGCCGAATCTCAAACTTCATTAGTTTTTGAGTTGGGAATATTTTTAGTCTGTGTACACTTTAAAATGCAATGCCTATTAATCTCTTTATATCTTTTCCATGACTTACTATTGTATTTGTGATATTTTGTCCTTATGTTTTCTGCTATTCCTTCTCAGGTTAGAGGATATTAAACAAGATCAGCTGTGTTTGTACTTCCCAAGAGGCAGCTTTTTTTATTGTGAAGAATTTTTCTTGCCTTTCCTAATTCTCTGGTGGAATATGCATTTCATTAAGCATTTAAGAAACTTACATGTAAGGTCTATTTTTGAAAAAAAGTACGTCTTATCTCAAGCTCGCTGTCTGCAAACTGACGTTTCTCAGAATACCAAGCCTAAGAAGTACAAATATCCCTCGATCTACGACCCATATGGATCAAGACCAGCACCATCGGAAAAAGTCAATCAGTTAGCAGAGCAAATTATTACCTTAACTGCTGAAGAACGAGCTCAAATTGGTCCAGCACTCAGAGAGATTCTCAAACATCCTAAATTGGAGAAGATTTCAACTGAAGGCTTAGACTTGGGTGCTGCAGCTGCTGGAACCAACACTCAGGCTGAGGAGAAAAAGGAAGAAAAAACTGCATTCGACGTGAAGTTGGAGAAGTTTGATGCTACTTCTAAACTTAAGGTGATCAAGGAAGTCAGGGCGTTGACCAGTCTAGGACTGAAGGAAGCCAAAGAGCTAGTGGAAAAGGCACCGGTAGTACTTAAACAAGGGCTCACAAAAGAAGAGGCAGAAGGCATAATTGAGAAAATAAAAGCTGCTGGAGGAGCTGCAATAATGGAGTAAAACAGAACGAAGACAGAAAGCAAAGCCCATTAAGAAAATGGATAGGTTTCAGGAGCTTCTGGTGTTTTTTACGCTTTTAATAGACAACAATTATTCCGGCTACTATGAGAAACGAAGACATTAATAATTTGGCATATTTTTCGATGGGACTTTGATGTTGGTTAGTTGTGCTGTAACTGGGATTTTCTTCTAAGTCTTGAATATTATTGATATTTTTGGTCCAACAACTCCTGACTTTAACAATAAGAAATAAGAACTAGGAAGAAAATATCAAATCAGTACCCTTGAGAAATGAGAAGAGGTTTGGCACTTCTTAGTTTTTTGGTCCAACAAGTGCTCCAATATTATTTTTATTTTATTTTTGTCCGTAGTAAAAGAGTATTATTTTGTTACTTGCTCTTTTTGCTCCAAAAAGGTTTCAAAAAAACAACCCACCTCCTTTTCCCAACCCTGTTAAACGACCACCCTCCCTTCCCTGACCCTCAAAACTGCCACGCCACCCCGGCCTTCCCCCACCCTAGGTGGTGGTTTCGGGGTGGGGGAAGGGAGGGGGGAGGTTTTACTTTGCTTTTGTAAAAAAAAATAAAAAATTGGAGATGTTTAATGGATTCTAATTTCCAATCAATATGATGGGACTTTATGGCATGGTTTTATAAATTCCAACTTTAGCTAGTTCACTTTTAATAATCTCAATTGTGCTCAATTGAACTACACATTATTCATAATTATATCAAAAAGCAGATATCTCTTTTATGGGCTATGTCAAATTTACATCCAACGAATATGTACATCAAATAATTCTCAATTTCATGGTCTTCAAACCAAAAAGTTCGGACATCTACATGAAATCTCAATATTCTAGCTCTAAAGAACGCTTCAGTAAGCAATTCATTATTCGAACAACAGAATGTCATTTCAACTTGCCGGTTCAAATCTGCAGACACAGTCGTAAATGTTCCCCTTGAGTAATTTCTCTGCCAATCTCTGGTTCTTCACCATTGCAAGCTGCGAAACAATATTATTCATAGTAACTTAATAATGGTTCGATAAGGGTATGAAATTCCTCTATCTGTGAAAACTTTGCAAGACGCAGGGTTACAATGCTCACCTTCAGAGCATCGCATTTGAACTTAGCATTGAAATTAGTATGAATAGCTCGGCCCATGCCTTCCAAAATTACCTGCACGCCACAAACATACATAATTCATGTAATTTGCGTTTTCATTTACTATTTTATTTATGTTTATTCTTCTTTTTTATTTTAAGCTATAGGCCTAGAAGATTTAACAAGACAAAACACCACAATAGATACACGACATTGCAAATTATGAATCAACTGAATAAACTCTCTAAAATAAGTGCAGTAAACGTACCAAATCAGCATCTTTGGCAGCAGCAGCAACCTCAGAGCTCACTTGTCGTAAGTCGATGCATGGACTTCCACATCCATTTTCAACAACCATTAAAGGCACGGAAGACAGTTCTTCTTTAGAACTTTCTTGGACATTTATCATTGCATCCACAAGAAGCCCACCAGCTTCAGCTGCTCTTCGGAGAATATCACAATTCTAGGAAGAGAAAATTGAAATACGAATTCATTTAGAACACGCACAATGGACCTCATGCTCAAATCAAACACGAGATTAAAAACATACCTTTGCTGCCTCTGCAACAATGTCAGGAAGCTCCATGGCAGTCACATCATTAAGAGCAGGGAGTGAGTTTGCTACCAGGACAACCTGCAAAGCAATCACCATACCAACAAACAGTTAGATTAAAAGGCATAAGGAGAAAACAATTTTTACTAGGACTGGACATCAAATACTTGGAGAGAAAAAGAGAAGCTATGGGAATCACATTAAAACGTCCAACATAAATGAATATGGAAATTATAATGAAAAAGCGAGAAAATCATTTTAAACATTCAATTTGGCTTAAGAATGAAGAGCTTCAGTACTTGATACAAACAGTAACAGAAAGTTGAAAAAAAGAATGATAAATAAAGGCTAAAAACGCAATACAATGATCTTCATTGACTTATATCTGCTTAGTTTATTTTTTATTTTTATTTATTTTTTAAATCAGACTTATCATCTCTAAATATCGAATGTACATGTTATTTACTAGAGCCTACAATCACACTTACTTCAGTTCCACGTCGAAGAAGCTCTCTAGCAAGGGGAAGCATCCCTAAGACAACGTCAGCACCAGAATTATCCACAAAGAGCAATGCTCGTTTATGAGGTGGTGGCTTTTTGCCACTTGATCCGAGCATTCTTTCCTTGAACATATCAAAATCATCCACCTGATACATGAGATCAAATCGTTAACATACAGCACATTGGAAAACAATCCAAGGACTATCCCATAAAGTGAGGAATGACACAATGCGGTGTAGAAATTAGCCACAATAAAAAATTATATATGATCAAAATCATATCAGTACACTTACCCGCCATGGTCTTTGCATCTTTTTCCGACTCATTCTATAAATCTCAATAATTGTCCCTTTGTGATAGAGGTCCACACATGCACGAGATCCCCAATCAAAAATGTTTGCTGCAAGGACTCCCTCAATCAAGGTAAACAGTCTATCCTCCTGCATAAGTAAGAGAATTATATACAAAGATCTAGAGCAAAGGTAAACACTCATTAATATTACCATTATAAAAACCACACATGCTCTTGTTCTATGACGTTTGATCATGAAAACAACAAAGGCTCACACATACCTCAGACATGCTATCAAGCTCCATAAGAAGGTCAGGTAAAACAGCAAGGGAAGCCTCGTTTTCCCTACAATACATGAACGCATAATAAAGATTTATAAAAGAGAGCATTTGAATTGGTCTGAGCAATATTATAATCATTTGGTTGATGACAATAATTGATTAAGAGATTTAGATGCTCTTAAATTCCCATTCATTAACCTTAATATGTTTATGCTTCTATATGATAAAGTACGAAAGCAGGTACCTTTGCTTTATGCTTCTATATGCATCATTAAACTGAAATTCCCTCAAGCATTCCTCCCTCAGTTCCAGAAGATTGGCAAGTCCTAACTTCCCATAAGCAGCAGGCTCTTCCATCAACCTATTAAGGAGTTCACAAATAAAACTGTCAGATAAAATCTTCAGTATTTGAGAATCATCAATTTTGGAATATACAAGTATATGACTAATAATTAAGTACCTACTATCCTACTAGGTGGCTAAAGACAAAAATTTCTGTTATGACTTATGAGGAGTTCAAGAACAACATTGGAGAGCATATTGGCATACTAATCATACAATAAGCAACAATAGTAACAATTGTGCCAGATATGACTGGAAATGGTTATAATTAAAGATCCAAAAGCAACTCAACTCATCCAGTTCAACATGAAAAGTTCAAAAGTCAGCTAAAACTGTGTTCCTATTTACAGGACCATAAGCCATCAGTTTTCACAAGCTTGAAGCCTTTTTCCGCATTAATTTTTATTACTTTTTTATTGCTAATAAATTTTATTGGTTGAGTGTAACATGTGATTACAGATATTTCCTTTCTAGTGATATTAAAAGTTCCTGGGCAGAGGGGATGAACAGAACACTGACATCAGTATCAGCAGTGTCAGTGTCAGTAGAAACCAAGACACTTGCCAAACAAAGTTGTGCTCTCCAACAAAAGCTTAACCAAAGACGCATATCATAACAGATTCATCCAACATACAGAATTATATTAACAAATTTTGCTATGAAGTATCAAATTCATGGAAGCAATTCAAAAATAACATGCATTTTGCTAGTTATTTAATTTAAATAGGGTAAAGAAAAAAGGAACAACAGGAGACCCTCGTCATGAGGGGAGCACCTGATGCACAAGTTTGGGACCAGAGTAATAATATATGACTCCACTTGTATAACAGCGCACATTCAATATATTCACCTGGCCAAGTGGGCAGAAAATGCACGAGAAAAAGCATCACCCCTTCTTTTAGCATCATCAGTACCTCCTTCACTTGCCACAGCCTATGAACAAACATTAAAATGGTAATCAGAAAATAATGAATATATATATATATATATATATATATATATATATATATATATATATATATTCTTTGTCAATCTAGAGGAAAAAATAAAGTTAATGACACTGAATCCTAATGACAGCATAGACATTAAGTATATAAAGACCACTTAACAATTATAACCACTTACCTTGTCAACAAGATCTGGTAAATGCTCAGACAGCACTGTAAGCCAATACCTACAATACAAGCAATAAAAAAAGTGATATTATCATACTAACCTTTGAGATGTTATCTGGATTGATGGACCAGATAAGAAGGGTTTTATAGCACATTACTTACTCTAGCTCTCCATGGTCCGAGAGATCAATGGTGTTAGGTTCATACCTGCACAAATATTATAGAACTATAATCAGTGCAAGTTGTGTTTTATTTTATTTTTTTTTTTTTTTTTTTTTTTCCGGCACGAAACACAAACAAGCCATATGGAGTAAATACTATCTTGAAGCTTGGAATTAGTATCAAAATGAGGCTTCCAAAGATTATCTTTAACTAAATAAGAAAAGCAAGAGCTATTAACCTAAATCACCCCAGTAAAAATCAACTTCCAAAAGGTAATTCTAATTTTTAAAATTGTATAGGATCAACATTGACTCAGCAGCAGCAAAGATGACTTAAAGTTTACTCCTACATTTTTGAGTCCGCCAACAAAGGAAACACATCCAAAGTAGGAACAAGGTGCAAAACTCCAACATTCAAGCTGCTTGCATCGGAACGCAGAGTATCTCCTCGTGATAAAGGAACTTCAAAGCCCCCAAGTCCAGTCGTTCCAGGAGGAATCATGGGAACAGGAGCAATAATTTCAGTTCCTTTCTGTACAAATTTTTCCATCCATGATATCTGCGATTTTAAAGCCAAGAAAATGTTAAAAGCTAAAGGAATAATTCTAAGAATTTAAGTTCATGATATTTCATGTGTACTACAAAGAATAATACAAAAAAAGAGTTCTGTTAAAAGTGGCAAAAGCATTCTAATCAGATTCGCTTCCCTACCTTTTTAAAAGTAAGAATATTACGAATAATGTTGAGTCGATTATGCCCCTAAAATGTTTATTTACATATTTACCTCTTTTAAAAGTATGATCACACTTTTATGAATAGTGTTGAGACGATTATGTCCCTAAAATGCTTATTTACATATTTGCCCACACTTACGTTATTTTTTTTTTTTTTTCCACTCTTAAGAATAGTGTGTGCTGTGTGGACATTTAATCAATTATACCCCTAAATACCTTGTTAAAAGCATGAGTAAATTTTTATGAATAGTGTGAGATGATTATGCCCCTAAAAATGTTTATTAATGTATTTACCCCTTTTAAAGTATGACCACAATTTTATGAATAGTGTTGAAACAATTATATCCGTAAAATGTTTATTTACATATTTGCCCTCATTAATGTTAATTGTTTTTTTTTTTTTAACTTTTAAGAATAATGTGTGGACATTTATACCCCTAAAAAAATATATGTTTACATATTTTCACTAATTAATGCTACTACCAACTAAAGTTATAACATAACGCCAAACCGAAAGAACTTCCCAGACATGGCTAGCTACTCTATAGTCTATATTCACTCACATTTAAAGGCTCAACTCCCAACAAAAAAAAAAAAAAAAAAAAAAAAAAAAAAAAAAAGAAAAGAAAAATGAGAAATGCTTCAAAGATTGCTTCTAGGAAATCTACTAACAATTGAACTCTAATCTTGAAAAAAATGAAAACAAACTGAGAGTATTAAGGATGAAGCTTTATGGGTCTACTGACTATGTGGGTTGAAATCGAGATTGTGCCCCATTTTACCAACATAGTTTTTTTATAAATACGAATAATGTGGCAAAACAAAAGGTATTAGACATAAAGTGGTACACCTATAACAGATTACTTCCAATATCAGCAAGGATTGCAACTGCATCAGCATGGGGGAGGAAAAAATGGCATGACCAAGCATAAGATGATATTGTCTCACAGATTTTGTATTGCACTTTATTTACCTTCTCATTCAAATCTCCCAAAGGTGGGCCATGGATCTTTCCTCCAACATATGGTGCACCCATAGGAAACCGTTCCACCAATTGATGGACCATCACATCGTCAAGACCATGTTTTTCATAACTCATAAATGCGCCCAGAGCTCCAAGAAATCCTTCATGCCTCAAGAACATCGCTTTTGCATCACCTTTAGACCTAGATGAAAATCATAAAATGGAATTATAAAATGACCATGCCATACATAAACATCACCCTAGTGCCTTTCATGAGGCTCCTGTCTATGGCCAGGTAAGCAGGGAAGAGGAGATGGCCTAAGTAAGTAGACAATCATCATTCTGAAATCTGAACTAGTAAAGCAATATTAAGTTACTCACCAAAACTGAACAGCAAAGGAGATAGTATCCATTGTGTATGCATGTCCTCTGATGAAAAAGCCTCCAAAGAATATGCGTTTGAGGCCAAAGCGAAGAGCATTTAAGTAAGCTATCTGAAAAATGCCACACATGGTACGAAATTCAGTTACCCAGGAAAGCAAAAGTTCAGAATTTCTAAAATTGTAACCAAACTTTAAAACTCTATGAATGAAGGAGTTCACAATTATTGTAGATTTAAATTCAACCAATGAAGTTCATTCACCAGCATTAAAAGAATTAGCCCGAGAATCATAAACACTAGCCAAGCCAAGCTCAAAGAACAAATTCAGGACACCAGATATTTCAAGTGATGTAATAAAATGAAAACTGAGGTTATTATTACAGCTCAGGACTCCAGGAGTTATGCCACTGTACTGTCTGTATAGCTTTTCTAATCAGACATTTAATATAGATTTCTGTTCATAACCCTCACACAGTTGACCTCATAAGTGCAACTAATTTAACTAATCCTTCGTTATTTTACATGAAAAGGCAAATCCTACATTATTACTTTCAATCCATCACATCATTCTCAGTTAAAGAGATCCATATCCTTATTCAATGATCACTGTAACCTACCTGCCCAATGTTATATGAAATCATTCGCAGGAGTGAAAGAGAAATATCTTCAGGTCTATAATCTTCAAGCTCCTTGTTTTCAGAAATTGTCTTGCCAAAACTAGAAGCAATTGTTGATGCAGATAGACCAATCTGTGAAAATTAGAAGTAAATCAGTGAAAGGTAAGTACCAATATCAGATAGCACATCAGTGAAAGGTAAGTAAATCTGTGAACACCTTAATGTTACCTTGGAATAATCCATACCACCATAAATATCTCCAACAAGCATGTCTATGGTTCTATTATCTCCACGTTGACTCAACTCCAGAAGCTCATCGAAGCTGTAGTAAGAGGAAAATTACAAGGTTAGGAAAATTTTCGTAAAAAGAGAAGAAACTTGGAAAGTGAAATGAATACACCCAATATGACCTCTTGCATTGGGTCAAAAGCTTCCCTAAACCCCAATATGTACCACCTCCAACATTTGTTCCACTTACACGTTCGAACTTCCCATCACCATCAACCTATATCAATTCCAGATCAGAACATATATATTGTAGTGAGACATTAAACTTTAAATAAAATGTAGTCTATACAAATGGCTTTACCTTTATCATACTAACACCAGATCCAATGTTTACAAGAAGGTAAGGAAATAAATCATTTTGATCTATCTGCACAAACTCTTTCTGACCCTCCATATGCGTAAATGCCTCGTGACGAATAGCCTATGCAGAAAGCAAAAAATTACTCAGAGCATTTACTCTTGGATCTTGATTGAACCATGTTAATCCAATACAATTATCTCAACAAAAAAATATTTTCATAAACCTAAAATCATGATGGAATCTAATTTTACACATGTTAAGGGGATATCATGCACCGATAGACACTTGCATACCAAGTACCCCTTCCTTTTTATTGAACAAACAGGAACATGAGTATGCAAATAATAACAATATGTTTAACACATCATAAGTTATTTAGTAAAATCTTGAAACTACAAAATTGCACTTAACCTACTTGAGAAAACTAGCTACATACTTTTTTAAAACTTATAATATCTTAGTACCTTACTGTAGATTATATCAACTACTCCAATTTGATGGTAACCATGACATGGGTTCTGGATCTAAAAAATTCACATAAAACTGTGAATGATTTCCTTTCTTTACTTTTCTTCCTACCCCTCTATTGGAACAAGCTGGCTATGCACATGCTTATAGATTAGATAATGTCCCTCCATTGTCCAATAACCATAAGTTACACTGACATAGAGCAAGGGAGGCCATCCAGCCACTTCAAATATTACCTCCATTGTCCAATAATATAGAATAAGCAAAGACAAATATTACCGCTCACGTTACCCATATAGTCTATCCTATATATAAATACAAATCATTGGCAATGAGATTTATAACTATAGAATCAGCAGAAATAAAAGGAACTACATGTTCACCTTGAGCAAAAAATTCGCTCCAGCAACAAGACAATCCATCTCATCCTCCTTGTCAAGACTAACACCAAGCCTATCTTTAAACAGGTCTGTAAATTTGTATGCTCCACCTCCTGTGGCCTTCACCCATATGCAAGCAAATATAGAAAATTATACTTCGTATACAAATATCACTAATTCGATGAATGAAGAGCTGAAGTAATTTAAATAAAAAGGGTTTATGAAAGAACATAAATTGCTGATCATTGTTGATGATCAAATTATCTTGTTATTCGTCTATAAAAGACGAAAAGAAAGATATTTGAGGCTTGGTTACGAAGGAATTTCACAACTCAGCCACATATAGCATCCTTAAAAAAGGATCGTACAAATCTAAAGGTGCAACATCCTCAATAAGCTAATGTGAATTCTTATACCGAGTACTTTTGAAGACAAATCGAAAGCTACATTTACCTTGACTACAACATTTTCATTTGACAAAGCATCAGTAGGCCAACAGCGAGCAACCATCCCTGCATCATAAGGGAGACATTTAATATAATAACTAATACATCTTTAAAAAATAAAAAAAAAAATTTACAGCAGCTCCAAGGCCTCCAACAAAATCACGAGCAAAAAAAGTTATATAAAGTCATGCATTGCTATTTAAAGAGCCACAGCAGTGTTAAGGACACACACTCAAAGAAAAACAAAAGGAAAAAAAAGGGGGGGAACCAGGCTTGATAAAATCAGATACCTCCACAGTGTAGTTGCTTTGACTTGATGAAGTCCAAACACTCATTTATCTTTGCAGTTTCAAACTTTACAAAATGAAGTCTTCCGCCAAGTATTGGATAGCTTCTCCTATTACCATTAGAAATTCCAAATCTCTGCTTCATTGACCTCTTACGCTTATCTTCAGCTGATTTATTCTCATGTCTTGAAAAATAGACAAGCTTGATGAGGGATCCTGGCACACCAACAAATTAAATTCCCAATCAGTCATTTTAGTGAGCTGGATTCAGATCCTTACATCAAAATAGATAAAATGCAATGGAGAAGGATCAAGTTAATACAAGAATAGTGACCAGTAAATAAAAGGAATGTCAATTATCGTAATGAAAGAATTAAAGACAACATTCAGCCAAAATTTATCTATCTATAGGATCCAACTGAATAGAGATATTCTATGATTAATAAGGTTTAAAATTCATGCAAAAAAGCTTCGGCCATGGTTTCATTTTGGTGGTTGCAACCTAAAGCAAACCCTTTGATATAGCAGTGATAGGAAGCAATTAAGTATCATCATTCATCAACACTAAATTTCAGAAAGACAACACAATGAAAAAATTGAGCAAAATACTTTAAACTTATCAAAGATATCCATCCAAAGAAATGAAATACATGCAACTCTCTTTCACTTGGTTCTCTCAATCAAGGCCCTTACAAGTTACAACATATATATTGTTCTGGGGAAAAGGGTTGCAAGATCATATAATGTCAAATACAACAATGCACCTAATCTACGAGCGAGATCCTGATAAAATCCACTCACTACCTATCCACTAAACAAACAATTACACAAACATGCAGACAAGAGACAACTCCAGTTCATATCCTTATCCTTGATACATGATACACACTTCAACTAGTGTTACTACATTGGCAGTATAATTTGGCCTCCATACTTCAACCTACATTACACAGTAATCTGATCACAATTCCCATCAACTAATTAACATGCAATACAACAAACTAAGCTCAACAGTCAACACCAAGAAGCACTTGAGCAATAAGCACACTAAGATCCTACAAAGAAGCTTGCACTCATAAAATGATCAATATGACATCCCAAAACCATTTCCTACCAACTCAAAATCCATAAACATCAACAACTTAAAAAAATTTGCAAATTTACAAACTTTCACATTAAACCATCAAATCCCACATTAAAAACAACCAAAAATAGCAAAAATTCCCAACAAAATGAAACATTAGAATTGACCTCCAATGTCCAAAGCCAAATGAGAAATATCATCAGATTGATTAGGCAGCAAAATAGTTGGGTCTCTCTCCTCAAAATTGCCTTGAATAGCAGCACCACTAAGGTCAAGCTGCGGCCTCGAACCCGAACGATGAATCGAACTTCCGGCAGCCGGAGGAGCCATTTCCGTTTCTCTCTCCTCAGTTTTAGTTGAAGTTCTATCTTCAATCTCTGGTTTTATACCGTCAACTGGGTTTTTGATCAAATCAGCCATCACTGAATTTTATACTTGCAAGTTTCCCAATAAACTTGCTCTCTCTCTCTCTCTCTTCTCTCACCAACTAACCCCAACTCCCCGCTAACCCCCACCAATAATTTTTCTGGGGTAATTCACACTTTCAAGATTTTGTCCTGTTTCAAAAAATACCCATAATTTTATCTGGGTCAAATTTCAAAACTTTATGAATTATTTATTCATATGGTATTGATTTAGTCACTGGATATGAAAATGGATTATGGGAAGATCCGATGATTTCTTATTTTTTTTACCCAATTGTGAAAAATGGGGCTTTGAATTGAATTGTATTGTATTGAAGTGAATTATGAATAAATGGGTGATTGGGTGTTTGAGTTTGAGATTAGATTGAGAAAAGTCTCCAACTTTACTGCGGAAATCAATGACTTCACAGTACACAGTAATGTCAGAATTATTGATGAATGAAAATTATGGAAATTGGAAAATAAGCACGGAGTAGTGGAGTACTACGTAATTACTATGAAGATCTTAGGTAAATACGTCACTTAATTGAAATTTTTAATCTTTTGTTTTATATTTTGGTCATGTTTTGGTGGTCAATGAATTTGATCATGATCAAAGTGATCAAACATGCAATAAGACTAATGTTTTTAGTCTTTTACTGTATTCTCCTAGCCCCCATACGTTGCCTTTTAAGTACTTTTCAAATGTTAAAGAATAGATTATACAAAATTGAGGTACAGCCACGTACCTCCGGTGTGTCGGCCTGCATAAGTTGACAATACAAGGAATTGGTCATCGAAAGGTTAAATGTTGGTCGATGGATGTGGCATGTGGTGGAGCGGGCATTATGAGGGGGAAAGAGTGTAGACGTGTAGTGATACTTGTTGACCATGACGTTAATAGTGGGTGTCAGTTGACGGTGTTGGTGGCTGTTGGGTGACAAACTACTTTTCTCGGGGATGGTACAGAGGAAGAAAATTTAGTAGGGTAAGTGAGAGTGAGTTCTGCTCATACTAAGACATTGGAGCACTTCGTATTTGAAAAGCGTAGTACCTTTGAAAGTTAATATGAATTCAAGATGTAATTTTTTATTTTTTATTTTTTTTTGAAAAAGATACAAAATATTTTACCTTTACCATTGATCATTGGAGGTGCTCTCTAATTGCTTTTTTAAATGTGTCATGTGATTCTTTTAGTAACTCCCTCATGGTCATCAAACAACACTAGTCAAGGGAAAGAATAATTAAAATGATTTACTTCGTACTTTATGCAAGTAAAAGATAATAGTTTCCAAATATTAACACGGGTCAAAGATGTGATATGTTTCAAATACAATATACAAACAATCATTCTTGCTATTATCTTCCATAAAACTCTCTTCCAATCTATTTTTATACAGAATCTTAACAAAGATTGAATAGGTAAATAATGTAAAAATCAAAATATTTAAACCTATGAAAATAATTGATATGAAAAATACACAAAATTATGGCACAAAAACTAGTTTTGTGTTGGAACTTAGAAGCTTGGAACTTGAGAAATCTGAATTCTCATTTACAGTGTACATAGGAATTATAATTTATGACATATATATTTTTTTGGACAAAGGATTAATGACATAAATCTTGTGCACCAACAATAATATTGAAACACGAAATGGGATATTTGATTGAATTCCAGCAATAGCAATCTTCACAGCTTGTATGGAATGATCACCAAGAGGCTAACCATACCAGGTTAACAGCAAATCCTGAATTTGGGAGTACCGCTACGCCCAAAGTAGACAGACAAAGAATTTGCCAAGCACAATACAAGATCCACTTACAAAGTTATTTCATGTTGCAGGTTAATCAAACATCACACAAGCAACTTTCACAATGATACAAATCTTCGGTTCCAAATGTGTTTTTCTTCATTATCATCAAAAGGGAAAACAAAAAAACTTTGGACAAGACAATCAGTGACAGCAAAGTTAATTTACATAGGTGTAAGGTAAATAGTTCAAGTCTTGAAGACAACTATGCCCAAAGTATACCCGACTGATGCTGGTACAACCTTTTATTAGTACAAGGTGGTAATCATATTATACCAGCACTCTAGCAGTAACTCTGAGGTGCATGCATCCACTTCAAGCCTCAGCGGCCTTCTCACTGGATGCAGGCTCTGTGCTGCTACCATTCAACTTTGCACGCTTTGCTGTGTAGTCTTTAACTGCTGCTTTGATTGCGTCTTCAGCAAGCATACTGCAATGCAATTTCACTGGTGGGAGAGACAAATGTTTTGCAATTTCCCTGTAAACATCCATTTTAATCAAAAGACATATCCACAAGACCACAACATATAATTGTAGATCAACAAACTGAGTTCTCAATAACCCATACATAGAAAATTAGGCAAATGTTGCATCACTGTATTTTACATATGGGGTCTAGTCATAGTATATGATTTGCATGTTTAGGCTACATGGAAAACTTGACTAAAAGATCATGATTTATCAACGATGTTTTCTAGCATGCCAAGTTATATAGATGTTATTCATCTAAAAATATAAGCATAAATTATCGAATTATTATTCCGCAGCATACAAATGCTATGAAATTGCAGTTACAACACCACAAACCTGGCGTATTACACCCATCACAGCCATTACACATCTATGAACAGGACCAGCCAGAGACTTTTCCAAGGCATACTAGCTTACTACTTCAAGGGGATGAGGGTCTGAGGGGAATAAACAACATTTTACTGAAACATTTGGGTCAGAAACATAACCGGAAATTCTTAATGATGGACTTTTATGTATCACACCATCACAGTAGATAGCCATCACAATAGGTCATCTATTATATTTGGGACAGTGATGATTGTAATGCTTATATGAGGGATTTAAGGTACCGAGTACTTACTGGAAGTGGTATAAAAGAGTGAAAAGAACAGCCAAGTCCAAATATATCACTTTTACCCCCAAACGTCAGCCACCCAAAAGGAAAAAAGGGTTTCACTCCACAACACAAATACAGCCGATAAGCACATAATACTCTACATAAGACAAGTCTAATATGATCATAATAAATACATCAGATTAAGAATTCAAGAGTGTAACTTACGTGTTTTTTATTGACACCACATCCTCCATCTGTTGCCCTTTGACCCACTCAGTAGCTGATGAAAAAGAGACAAAACAAGTCACCAGTCAGAGAACTTTTATATAGATGCAAACGACTTGTAAAGCTCCAAAAGACACATAATTAATAAAGCAGATAGACTTAGGCACAGCAACTCATGCTCACAGGGGAAAAAACCATTCAAAATTGCGGAAAAGAGAGAGAGAGAGAGAGAGAGAGAGAGAGAGAGAGAAAACAGCATTTAAGGGAAAAATTGCCTCTAAAACTCTAGCTTCTGAATCAACGTGAAGCTCAATGCATTTGAGCCTTCTCTACAAAATTTCTATTTGTTGCCACCCATTACAACTCTCAACATACATATTCAGAAGATACTAGACCTCAAATATAAAGGCAACAAGACAGATACAATAATGCCTCTTTTAACTATAATAACAAGCAAGGAGGATTGTGCCAAATGCACCCACTATTATAAGATTTATAACGATCTAATTCTCTATCCATTCCTCAATAGCAAGGCACCATAGGCTACAAACAGCAAAGATAAACTCCGGAGTAACAAATTCCTAGGTCTAAGGCTGCTTAGGTAGTTTCAAACTTTAAAATCCACATTAATATAAGAGTAGGACTAAAGTATACAATATTATATCCTTAGCAAAGATATGGCCCAATCAAGCCTTGAAATTCATAGTGATTATCAACTAGCTAAAAGCATAAATATTGCAAAATTCCAACTTTTGAAGATTACCTTGCATTTTGAAGTAGCCACGCATAACTCTCCAATAGAACTTCTCATAAAGCTATGGATGCAGTAAATCAGCCTATGTGAGTCCCTCCAGGACATTTCTAAATATTTAAATCCTAGCATATCACATATTAACTGCAAGCTCGGATATGAACATCTCTATCAATAAATCATGGCATACAAAACCCACTATATTATCTTTTTTATATAAAGCAACTGTAGGGACAACTCAACATCTGACCCAGATTAAGCTCTTCTTAACATATAAGGACATGCACAACAGCACAAAGCAACTAGATCAGTGCCCATGAGTGTGATAGTACAAAATCCATCATCAATCCAACAAAACAAACTGAGCAAGCCCTAAAATACTTATGTATTAATGTTCGTGACTACTAGCAAGTGTTTTACGATCAATGAGCAATCCTCAAGTGAGACTTATAAAAAAAAATTTAGTATCTAACATAACTCCAAAACCGAGTCCTTTTTGTGCAAATGCAAAACTAAAAAGTCTAAAACCATGGAACCATTTTTCTTTCTACCAAGAGATAATTGGTGGGCGCAGGAACACCCCATTAGAGTACAAGGTGTGAACCGAAAAAGATTAAAATAGGGATATTATCCCTATTTGCCATCAATGAGATTAAAATAGTGATTGTCCCTATTTGCCATGAAGCAAAACAGATTAAAATAGGGATATTGTCTCTATTAAAATAGGGATATTGTCCAAGAGTTTACATAAACGAGAAGGCTTGACACCTTGATGTCCACTCTTTGCCATCTAGAGTACTCCGCTTGAACCTTCCCTCAACTTTGATTTTATGCCATCCTAACTCCTAAAATGCTACTTGCTGCAAATTCATTTAGTTGTGACTGATTATTAAGGGTGAAATGCCACTCAAGAGTTAAGACAGAGCTAGCTGGTTCTGTTGATTGTGTATATGATACAACATAGAGCACTATATCCTCTTTGTTTCAACATATCTTAAAAGGAAATAATGAAGGAAGATATGCGCAATGGTTAGTTGGCAAATATAGCAATTGTCAAGCAATGCTGCGCTCAAAATTTAGATATCTTCATAAATCACTAAGAGATTAAGAGCTCTAAAAAAGTCGCCTCACAAACCTAAATTTAAAGGCCCGCAATAAAATTTAATGTCTAACTAGCTAACAAATCACGAGGAACTTCCACAGAAAATCTCGCAAACCTAATAAATCACTAAGAGAGTAAGATCTCTAAGAAAGTCACCTCACAAACCTAAATTTCAATCCCCA